>NW_028277108.1:3272330-3926796 GCF_059951505.1 Python bivittatus
GTAGCACAGCAAAACAACGAAGAAACCAAAGAGAGGACAAATCTGATTCTGACCAGAAGTTCATTCCAAAGAGCAGGTCCTGCTGCTGAGAAGCAGCATATTTGAACCTCAGCCCTCTTCCCTTCACAGAAGCAGGAAACAATCAGCTGCTTTTCCCAGGACGGAGTGTTAACAGTCTGGCTGGAAAATGCAGTCCTAGATGCCAAGCCATGGACAGCTTTATAAGACAAAGTTGAAACTTTGCATTGCACCTGGAGGCCCATTGGAACCAACGCAGGACCTATGGCAAAAGGACGATGCGTTCCTGGTGATGTGTGTCAGCTATCAAATGAGCTTCTGCGTTCTATACCAACTGCACTTTCTGGATGGTCTTCAAAGACAGACCCATGTGCATTGCAATAGCCCAACTCAATAGTCCAATCATTGCAAAGTGATAAAGTTATGAATTACTGTGGCAAAGTCCCCTCACACCAGGTAGAGCTTCACCTAGTGCACCAATTGAAGCTGAGCAAAGGACACTCTGCCATGGTCTCCCCCATGCCTAACTGGCAATAGCTACGAGTCCAGGAGGACCCCAAAATGCTCCTGTCAGGAGACAATCCTGGGGCTGACAAGAACCTCATTGCCAAAACAGTAGCTCTGTCTTGCTTGAATTCAACTTGGCTGCATGTCCCTGATTGCTATGTAATACATTCTATGTAATTATATTATACAGTATTATATTATATATTATATACATAATTCCATTTATATGACTATAAACTGGTATCATTAATCATTTATCTTATTGGCTTGAGTATATAGTGCTGAGTAGACAAAAGATACTGACCCATGTTCAGGTTTGATAGCATTGCATTCATTTGGAAGGGGACTTCTCATCCCTCACTTTCATCTGGGAGGTATGCATAGATGATGCAGTTTCAATCTGGGTTAGCAACTTGTATCTTGTACCCCACAAACTTGAAAATAAGCCAGAGCATCGGTGTTGGGGGAGGCAAGGGAAGATATGTGACATTTCATGCGCCATTACATCTTTATCCAAATTATACAAAGTACATAGCTCTTCTCATTTGGGCAATGACACCATGACACGTAAGACATCATCACTGGAAGCGTGTTTGGTAGCAACAGGAGAATGGCAGTTCCCAGACTCTAGAACTTCTGGCCTGGAGAAGTGCTCCCTTCTGCTCTCAAGTAAATCCATTCTATATTCAGGCAGACATTGAGCATTCAAGTTGCCTTGTTGTGGGAAGGCAAGTTTAATTGGTGCTGGGATTTGTTTCTTATTGAATAATTTGACTTTTTAAAAGTGATGGGGCTGATAATGATGAGGGGATTGATTATCTACCAATTTTTGAGTTTTAATTATAATACAGTAGATTTATTTGGAATTTATACTTTGAGCACTGTTATGGGGAGAAAGGCAAGATATAAATTTAAAAATAAACAAGTAAGTAAAACAGTACCTAAGTTTATTTTTTAAACCTTCTGTCTTCAAATTGAAGTGGCATGTGTGATCTGAAGCCTGTTAATATAAATGGAATTCAAACGGCATGATACGGATTCAGATGGCTGGTGTGACAGTCATCCTCCCCCCTCAAACTGTTTACAAGACCTCTTTTTCAAATTTCCTGGTTGTGTGAATCAAAATATTTACTCTAAAAGGACATCTTCTACATGCCTGTTCCTCTCTCCACAATGTTTGGTTCTTGTCGTGCTTGTGGTATTTGTGGGCACAAACGCTGTCTCTAATTGAGGAATACTTAATCCACCGATAGCATCAAGTTGAATCATCCTCTGTCTCCATCTTTAAGGTTCATTAACATGATAACAGATCTCGGAGATTTCCGAGAAGCAGACTAGCATGTCACTTTGGGCAAAGCTCTGCCACTTTGCAGCAGCTGAGAATGTCAACCCTGCTCCACCAAGAGACAATCCACGCGTGTTTCCTCAGAGCTAATCTTGCACTTCATATAAAAAGCCATACTGATGTCCCTTAGCTCTAAGTGCTTATTTTAAAAAGAAACGAACAGATATATGGGAATTAGGGAAGCAAAATAGCACACCTCACAGTTTTCATGATAAAACCAGCTCTGTATTGATTGATTGATTGATTGATTGATTGATTAGATTTCTATTTTGCTTTCATTCAGGAGCATAAGACAGGGTACATAATTCTGCCTTCTCCCATTTTTCTCCTCAGCAACCAGCCTGAGGTACGGTAGGCTGAGAAAAAGATCTGCCAACTAGGCCAAAGTCACCCAGGGAGTTTCCATGGCTAAAGGCGGATGTGAACTTGGTTCTCCCTGAGGCTAGTGCAACACCTTATCCACTAGACCAATACGGCTATCAGACAGGGCCTGCAACAATCTGGACAGCCAGAAGATGTCAGTAAAAGAGTTAATGTGTCCTGCATCCATCTAGTAGTCACCTGGATTTTGTAGTTCAGATCTAGTAGCCCATTAGTCCATGAAGTGGCTGCCTCGGGTGACAATGCTTGTGTGGGCAGGGAGAATGAAAGTGAGTAGTCTCCCTTCTGGCTTTTTCTCCTGGTGTTCCCTTAATTGGAGAAGAGAGCTATGTGTGTCACACAGTCTGCCTGGTGCCATTTAGTATGTCGCTATCAAGGACAGTGGAGGGATGTTGTCCCACTGCCAGTGTT
Organism: Python bivittatus; assembly: GCF_059951505.1. Taxonomy (NCBI): domain Eukaryota; kingdom Metazoa; phylum Chordata; class Lepidosauria; order Squamata; family Pythonidae; genus Python; species Python bivittatus. Next base: position 3,274,993 of record NW_028277108.1, read on the forward strand.
GAAAGGAGGTTCAACTAGCAGTCCAGTCATCTTGTGCATGTGTCATGTATTTGTGTGGGAAGACCTTTGTCCTTTGTCTCAGGTAGCAGAATATCTTGGCCATCCAGTCATTTCCTTATTGTGGACAAGCAGCAAGTGCAGGGCAGCAACATCCAGCAATGAAAGTAGGGAGCGCAAGTTTCATGGAGAGGTTCTGAGTCCACATACAAAGGTTCTAAGCGTGTGTGGCTTGCACACCTTCCTGTTCCAGTATCTTCAACCCTGCCCAGTAAATCCTAGATTATCCTGCATTGGGTATGGAGATCTGAGGGGCATTCCTCATCTGTTTGGGCATACAGAAATAGAAGCATCTATCTAAACAGGACCTACGCTTTCAAATATTATCCCCCTCACATGACCAGGCTGAATCTTGGACAGCACACATGAATGTTGCCTGCACCAATGGACAGTTGCTGTTTATGCAGAACCTCAAAAAGCTCAATAATCAGCCTTTTGAAACTACCTTGAGAACTGCAACTTAACAAATATTTCTGAAAGGGATTGGAAGGAAGTTCACCTAACAGATTAATCAATGAAATACAATCAATGGAGAGCATTTAAACTGTTATGGAGTCTATGAAATTTTAATGGGAATTCGGAGGGTCATTTTGCATTGCCTCCAATATTCTAGTAGGATATAAACACACACACACACACACACACACACACACGTATGCACACCCATATTTGTTGGTGGGAGTAAGGACAGTTGTATTGATTAAGTAAGGAAAGAAATGCATCCTTGACAAGTTAAGGTTACTGATTTCAGTAGGAGATACCTACTTTTGAAGGCCACTTCTGAGCATGCTGAAGTCATTTTTCTTGAATAAATAAAGACTTCTCATCCATAAATTTTAGTTGTCCCTTGGACATCATTCAACATTCAGCTAGGAAATATAACAAACTAAAGTGGATTATATTTACTGCTTATAAAATTTCTATTCTGGCTTCCCAGTAGTGGCTCAAGCAATGTAGGATCATAGAATCAAAAAGGAGGATGTGGCTTTAAGCCACTGTGTCCAGCCCTCTGTTCTTTGCAGGAATCCAAATTAAAGCATCCCCCAAAGATGACTGTCTAGCTTCTGCTCGAATACCTCCAGTGAAGGGAACCCACTTCCTCTCTAGGAAATTGGTTCTACCATCAAATTGTTCATATTGTTCAGGAGATTTTCCTAAACTTTCAAAACTGTCCTTGTCCTACCCTCTGAAACTATTTGAAACTAATTATGGCCTTCTTTGTGACATCCCTTCAGGTACCTGAACAATGCTTTCATAAGATGGATGGCCATATAAATCAAGTAAGTAAGTGAATAAGTAAGTAAATACTCTCTCCCTGACCCCAGCCATCATTTCTCAAGGCAAAACTCATTGAACTCCTTCATTCTGTCTTCAAAGGACTTAATTTCCAGTCCCCCAATCATCCTCAGTGCCCTCAATGGGCCAATTTTAGTTTCCTTGAATCCTTAAATCTGATGCTCAGGACAGGGCACAATATTTGGGGTGGAGTTTAACCAGTGCACATGGACGCAGTGGAATTATTATTTCCTTTGATCTGGAAACTGGTATCAGTATTTCTATTGATACAACCTAAAAGTACGATTGATCATATATTGAGTTTGCAATCAACTACAGTCTAAGATTGGTTTCAGAAGTATTATTACCAAGTCATTTCCCAACCTGTATCTCTGCATTTGTTTTCATATCCTTCAGTCAAGGAACTTCCAGCTCATTTCTTTAGCTTATCAAATAATCCTGAATTCGGTTTCTGCCTTCTAGAGCATTAACAATCCCAAGTAGCTTGTATCATCTATAAATTTGACAAGCATTCTATCCATCTCTTCATACAGACTCAATAAAAGTAGTTTTAGTCTTCCTGTGGACTTTATTTCCTGATCTAGTCTACCTGGTGGGTTGACACATCCATTCCATACTGAACAAGGACCCTCAGATTGCACACTAATATCAAATGGGGAAGTGCAATGCAACCTCATTGAGAGTTAATGATGGAATATCTTGAGAACCAGGAGGCCCAAATAAGCACAGCCACTCGCTCTCTTCAGGATTGAGCTGATATTTCTGTTCCTCCCCATCCAGGCCTGCATAGCCTCCAGTTGCTGGTCTAGGACTTCGACAGCATTATTCAGCTGGCCCAAGGCTCAGATGTATAAGTGGGTGTCATAGGGATACTGATGACACCTGACTCCAAATCAATGGATGATCTCACTCAGTGGTTTCGTGTAGATGTTAAAGAGAAGGGGGAAAAGTGTTAAACCCTGCAGTACCCCTCAAATAAGGAGTTGTGGCCGTGATCTCTCCCCACCTGTCAACATCGAGTGAAACCAGCCACAGAGAAGCAGGAGAACCATTGCAAAATGGTGCCTCCTTCCAACCACTGAAGCTGGTTCAAAAGAAAACCATATGCACCAATCCCATCCTGACAAACACAAACCCTTGCTTGAAGCCCAACTGAAATAGGTGCAGTTATTCCATTTCCTCAAGGTTTCTCTGGAGCTGAAGCCGGATCACCTTCTCCACCACCTTCCCTAAAAAAGAAAGTTGGAGATTGGACAGTAATTGTCCAGGACCATTGGGTCCTGTAATGGCTTCTTGAGGAGAAGGTGCACTACAGCCTCCTTCAAGGGTGATGGGCACCCCCTCACTCAAGAGACCAGCACCACCACATGGATCCAATTACAGGTCACCTACAGGGCAGCTTTCACTATCCAGGAGAGACCTGGATCTACTAGGCAGATGGCTAAGCTAACAGACTGGAGAACCCTTTTCATTTCCTCAGGAGTCACAGCATCAGACTAACTCCAGATAATCTTATAATATTTTCCAATACTATTGGATTTTTTCAAATCCGTAATTCCAGGAAAAAACACACTGTTCCAATGACACCGATGCAATTTAAAATAAAGTAAATTTTATAGGTTAACTGATGATCATATTGGCTAAATAATGATCTAATAAAGCTTCAGGAAGAAGCTTTATTTTCTCCTCTTCCTCTTCCTCTTCCTCTTCTTCCTCTTCTCAAATAACAATACAGTCGAGATTTTGGTACTAAGCTCAAATATTTATATCCTTTTTCATACTACAAAAATAACTCAATGTACTTAGTCTGGTATGGTCAATCTTTTATTAGTGTTATATTGAGCATTAATTGTATCACTTTAGTAATTCCCTTTGTCCACTTATCAACATTATCTCTTCTGAAATTATGTCTCTGTTTCAAATTAACAGATACATAAAAAGATTTCACCCCTGCTGGTGAGTTCTGTTAACGCCATGTCCATGTTCTAACTAGCCCTGTGTAACATTAGCCCAGCATCTGTTTCTTTGCCATGGAATGTCCTCCAACAATTTTTTAAAGGATAAAGTGCCATTTCTTCCTTCTGCCCTTGACTTTGCTCCTCCTTTCGCTCACAACCACTTTAAGCACATCTTCTGACTCCTTCCCTATTTCAATTTATTTCCTCATGAGAATGCTGTCTGGCAAGGAAATGGCTATCAGAAGAATATTTTATGTAGCAATGTTACATAGTAGTGCAGTAAAGTTGGGCCCGGATTGGTTACTGAGGGAACTCATTTGAAATTACTGCTGCTAATATGATTATTGATTTTAGTGGGATGTTTCTTTTCTTTTTACTGTAGCTTATTAGATCTGTATTTTATGCCTTCTTTTTTTTAAGGATAGGTATTTTTTTTAAGCTGCATATTGCCTTGGGTACCTGGAGATGGAATATGATTTCAAAATCCAATACTTGAACTTTTGAAATGGCTTTTAGTGAGTACTGATTAAACTGTTTAGGATACTATCGACCAGTTGCATCTTTTATATTTTCTTAGGGCCAAAATTCCAATGTCCACCATCAATTCTTCATTAAAATGCATACCTTGGACAAGAGTTAGCTTTTTAAAAATTACTGTAATTTCTCTATCTTTTCCAATTTCATTGGAAGTCTTTACTTATATTAGATTGTAGCTTCACCTTCCTGCCCCTTGAAATCAGAGATCATAATCCCTGTTTATAAGCAGTGACAGATTCCAGAGAAAAATGTAAAGCAGGCGAGTTTTGCGTTCTTATCTTGATGACAACTTAACATGTCACTGAGTCCTTTTAGCACCAGAGACATCACTCTGGCTTCATAATCCCTTCAGAAAATTCTTCTTGACAATTATAGACAAGTGACATCATGATAAGTATGTGTGTGTGTGTGTGACCTGGGGGGGGGGCGCAGGGGGAAGAATACATTTCCTTACGGAACTATTGGTAATCCTTAGAACAGACTATCATGAAAATGATTATTTTTCATAAGTTGACCTACTTTTTTGTTTATCCACCAAATGATGGCTGTCTTGTCTTTTTCCTGGTGTCAGTTGCTCATGTGAAAGTCAGTTATGATAAAGGGTGGTAACTGCAGACAGCTGTCCTAATGGGCACTGGACAGACAGAATGGCTAGCATTGCTGAACTGTTTAGTCACCGCGACTGGAATGAAGCTCTTGTATTTCATACTGATTCAGATATTCAGTGCCGTTACACTGCAGGACTTTTCCTCTTCTCCTCACCCTCCCTCAACCCCACCCCCCTTCAATTCCTGTCCTTGACACTAGATCTGGCTAGTTAATATGCCTGGAATGTGAAAACACCTATTGCTGAACTGTTTGGATTCCCAGGTTGGAAGATTATCTCACTCCGAAGAAGTTTTTGCAAAGATATATAAACTAACGGAGCTTGGCATGCCTCAGTCAAGTTGCCTTGGATAGTAAAGGCATCTTTCTTGAGAGGAGTACTACAGTCTACCATCAGCTTTTGACCAGCCAACAGCCACTATGATGATGCTACTGGTAGAAGATCTGGTAAGTGTAAAGCTACCTTCTGTAATCATTTTTAAAGGTGGGCACTGCATCCAGTTTAATAGCATGTGGGGTGAATAGCATGTCATAGGAATTGTGTCGCTAAGAGAAAACTGTTTCTTTTGATTGTGGATGAACTCATGCTACACATGTGAGAATTATATTGCAATGAAAGTGTCATTGGTGAATGGGTGTGGTCCTTCCAAGCAAACAAGAACAAAGAAACAAAATTTACCATTCGAATTTCAATTCACATATGAACTCACCTATGGCCTTAGCATAGCTGCGGTCCCACAGTTTTAACCACTACTAACCTGTTACATTGTGACAGTAATGATATTGTCCTACGTTAAACGATTATTATGAAGATTAATGAAATAATGATGTGTGTAAAATGCTTTAAGCCAGTAGGGAAAGGGTTATTTATCGCTGAAACTGTCGCTGAAGAAAATGGTCTAACTTTAGGTTAAATACAGGTTATACGTTTAACAGTAGTAGCTTATGTAGAAATATGCTGTACTATCGTTTAGCTTGCAAACTATTTAGAAAGGGAGCTTGGTCTTATTTAAGTGCCAACAAACTTTTAAAAAGAGAGTATTTATTGTATGTCATCTTTTGCCTTGTTGAGACATTCAAGATAGTTCACAACAAAATACAGCAAAAGCAGTGGTAGCGTGATGGGTTTAAAGCTACTAATACAGCCCTTGTGATTCAAAGTATTTTCAACTATGCATATACTATGCCAGGCACACAAACCTGGCTCGGAGACCCATTCTGGACAATGCAATAAAGAATCAAAACAGGACTTAAATGACCTAGCTTTAATAGGCCTCTAGTCACCTCTGGTGTTTATGACTGTGTTATTAATGGCAGCAAGTAGTAGTGAAGGAGTGGAAAGAAAATAGAAATGTTTCTGAAATAGTTGCTTATCTCAAACAATCCAATGAACACTTCAGCTGTAATTATAGCACATAGTTGTTGTTCTGACAAATAAGCAAACCCTTTAGTTATTCCACCACTCAGAGCTTAATTTGTCACCGAATATTGGTATGACAACCTGGATTGTTGTTTATTAGGTCTAGAAAATGAAAAGTGAAAGTATATGGGTAAGTCTCATGTAATTTCCTGAGAGTATTATTAGTGAATTTAATTGGACTGAACATAGTGGGTCTTATTTCTGAGTAGATATGCATGGACTACTGTAGTTTGATCTGAAAGAGGTCTGAGTAAATCTTTCATGAAATGTGGATTTCTGTCCTTTCAATGTATATATGGTTTGTCAACAACTCACAAATAAAACTGGTGTGAATTCAAGAACAACATGATAAATTTTGTACACCCAGGAGATTTTACAGCAGGATCCCAAGTCACTTTAAGCTTCTTCTAAGCCAGAAAGCATTTCAAAGCAGATGGCATAGGAGTCTGTCAGTCTATAGAGGGTGGGAAAGAGAAAGGGAGTAGGATATTTAAAACACACACACACACACACACAACCATTGTGCTCTTGGATAGATTCTCCATAATTTCTCTTAATCCAGCTAAACATAGTCATGACTAAAACCCACTGGAAGCATTGGGATTTATAGAAGTCACAACTAAGTTGTTTCAGTGATTTCAGTGAGATGTAGCAACATCTAACTTTAGCTGTTGCATACTGTGAATGCTGCATGCTTGCAACGGAAAAACTTGATTTTAAATTTAATATAAATGTATTAAGGGCACTGATTTTTTTCTCTTCAATGTAAGATCTTCTGTATCTGAGTCCATTCACATCCAAATCGTCCCATGTATTGCCACCTCTGCAAATGCTAAGTCTAATTCAAGCTCATTCCCCTTTCTACCTGTCTGTTCTGATGCCTCTGCTTAGTAACAGGTGCCTAGTTATCATATCATTACTGCAACAATTGCTTAGTTGCAGGCAACTAGAAGTCCTGGCATTAGTTGATGACTAGGCGTGTGCAGCTTAGTGACTGTATGGCTAATTCACATTAATATATAAAAGTCTGCCCTGGCACACTTAAAGCTTCTGGGCTTTCATTGCCCCAGGTCACACTGCTGCTGTGATGGCAAGTGCCCTAATGTAAGTTTAGATGTTGCAACCCAATACATCCGTGGTCCACAGTAGTAATTGGTCTACAGTTTCCTTAGTCAGTCTACCATCCTATCTCCAGCCCTCCTCTGTGTGGGTGAGGGAGAACCGCAGGATTATTTTCTTCAGGGTTTCTCTATTTTGTTACATACCTTGTCCCAGTCTCTCAGATTGCTGCCAGCCTTAACTGTTTTCCTTGAACCACTCAGTCTCTTGATAACTATCCTACTCTTGCGATTTTGTCATTCCCTCCTAACAGAATTGAGCATGCTGTTCTTAAGGACTAATGATAGCCCTCTTGCTTTTTCCCCCTCTGGCTCTTTCCAAGCTTCACTGTCACCAATTTCTCCTTTGGGTTTCTCTTTTGCAGTCTGTTGCCTCTGCTGCATCCTTTCTTCAGACTCCTTGCTTCTGAATATCCTGATACTTAACCTTTTCCCACAGACATTGGATTGCAAGTATACTATTGCCCTCAGCAATGCAGTTCATGCTTTCTTATCAGCTCACTTACCTTTCCTCAAGGTGCTGCCTCTCATGATGATCTTGGGCCATTGATTTCACTTCTATTTCTCAACAGGTTTTTTCTTCTGCATCTCCCAGTGGTTGTGCAACCTGTTTTTCATACGCTTTCTCCATGTCTTGGTCTGTCAGGGACAACTTTTTGGAACTTTAAGCTTAAGGACTAATGATAGCCCTCTTGCTTTTTTGTTTCCTTTCACAGATGACAGGCAAAAAGACAGATGGTAGAGAAACAGGGGATTTCCTTCCGGAGGACTTCAAAGATGGAGAATATGAAGCTACAGTGAGATTAGAGAAGCAAGAGGACCTGAAGACGGTCATTGATCCCTCAGTGACACGTCGCAATTTGACTTACAAAGAGGAGAAGGAGCTGCAAGCTGAGGTAAAATATTGAGTTCTTGTGTATCTTCTAGGAGTATATCACCAATGTTTTGATTTACTGTTGTTCTCTACTACAATCATATCAGAAGGAATGTTAGGTCACAGGTCAAAGATTCTGGTAGGATTATGCTGAAAATTAGGAAAAGGTCACTCAGTCAAGCCTAATTATAATGAGAAAACCAGGAATTTGAGATGTGAAAGAAATTAGAAGGATGAGCTATTGAGAATCCCTGGGGAATGCCTAAGCTTTGCATTCATGATATAACACAATTTCACTTTCAAAGAAGTTCTAGCTGAAAGCTTCTCAAGCCACAAAGTTTGTTTTGAGCATCTGGACTATGTCTGCTACTCATGGAGCATCAGACAAGATCGACCACAGAAACTTCATGGTACAAGTCCATATGAGTATGATTTAAAAACTCCTCAGATGCTATAGGTGGTAGCAGGTTATTTGCTTCCCTACCTATTTACCTATAAAAAGGAATACCAGATTAGAAAACTCTAATGCTTGTAGTTCTTCTCCTGCCATGCAGCAAATGATTGTACAGTTATCCTTAGCCAAAAACACAAAAAAACCCCCCAAAAGTCTTGCTAGGGCAATCTTCCCCAATCTATCATCCTCTAGACATGTTGGGTTGGAACCTCCCAGAAGTCCCAACAGAATGGAACTCAAGAAGTCGATGCCCCAACACATCCGCAGGAAGATGAGTTGGAGAGACACTAGAGCTCTTATTAGCAAACTGGCAGAAAATCATCAGGCTAGAATTTAAATGACAGAATTTGTTGGCAAACTATCCCATTGATTTACAGATGTAAGTTATCTTGCTCTTGATTTAATGTTAATGTGAGCCCATTGCAAAGGATCTGAAATGCTCCCCTTGGATAGATTCAGAAGCATTAGAATAGGAAAACTGATCAGGATTTTTGTACAGATTGTTCTACTGGCCCTCTGAGAATGTGCAGGAATCATAAATGCAGCTTCTGTACTGTTTGTTTATTCATTTATTAAATCAATTTATATAGCCATCCAATCAACATGCAACATAGGATGGCATAGACAATGAAAAAACAGCAAATAATCCCAAAAAGACATTAAAAGATAGTAAAACTTTTTGTGCTAGAGGTACAATAACTTCAAACAGGCCTGGACAGTTGTAAACAGTTAAGATCAGTGTTTCTCAACCTTGGCTGCTTTAAGCTGTGTGGACTTCAACTCCCAGAATTCCCCAGCCAACATAGTTAGGGTTAGGGTTAGTTGGCTGGGGAATTCTGGGAGTTGAAGTCCACACAGCTTAAAACAGCCAAGGTTGAGAAACACTGGTTAAGATGAACACAAAATCTCCTGACCTAGTGTGGGGGGGAGGAGGGGGGGGGAGGACTAGATCTCCAGAGCATTCTAAAAGGCAGGCAGGGTTGGGGCCATCTACTGTAAATCTCAGGGAGAATGTTGTTCCATAGGGCAGGCATGACAATAGTCTCCAAAAATGGTCTCCTGGGTGCTGCCAGATGACACTGTTTAAGTGACAGGACCCAGAACAGATCTTCTCAAGCGGGCAAACTTTTTCAGAGACAGGCCATCCTGTGGAGTCCTTGGGGTTCTCTGAGCTTGGTTGTTTTCTTACAAACGTTTTGTTACCCGGCTAGGCAACATCTTCATTGCAGGCCATCCTGCAAGTAACCAGGCCTTGCCCTATGAAGAGCTTTATATATTACATTACAGGTTACAGCCAGCTCCTGGAATTGCTAGAAGTCTACTGGTAACCAGTGCAGCTTATGAAGCTATAATGCAATTACTCACACTGCTGCATTCTAAAACAGCTCAGGCTTCCAAGCGAACTTCAAGGGCAAACCCGTATAGAGTGTGTTAGGGTAATCCAGATGAGAGGTGATCATGACATGAATGACATAAATAGGACCTCCCAGTTCAGGAATGGGCACCATTGCCGCACAAAATGGATTTGTATATAGGCCCTCTGAGCCATGGCTGCCATTGGGTCTTCAAGCAGGAGCCATGAGTCTAGGAGGATCTCCAAATTGCATAGTGGCCTATATGGAGTAGTGCAACGCCATCCAGGACTAAAGTTGGAAACCTTCTGGAACCAGTGGTCAAAAAAGTCACCCATTCAATCTTGCCTCCATACACCAAGATTAAATTTCAGTGACATGACACCTAATCCCATGCTGATAGATGACCCTACCTAGAGGCCTCTCATATAGATATTGAAATGGGGAAAAAAATCAAAGCCTGTGGCACCCCACAAAGTAAGGACCAAGAGCTAGACCTTTCCCCCCATCAACATTGATTGGAACTTACCCTGGAGAAAGGAGAAGAACCACTGTAACACCATGCCCTCCACTCCTAATCCCCTGAGCCAGTCCAGAAGGATATCAGGCTCAGTGGTACTGAAGGCTAGTGAGAGATCAAGGAGGACTAGGATAGATTAGAGGGCCAGGTTCCAATCATAGGTCATTGTTCTCTCAGTACTGTTCCCACACCTAAAACCCAGCTGAAAGTGATCCAGATAATTTGTTTCTCCCAGAGGAAATGTTTTTTCAAGATTTGTGGAACAAGATCCTGGATTGCATGGAGAGCTGTACTGAGACTTACCCCATGTTCTTTAAGACTGGCCAGCAAGATGACCCCACAAGGTCACAAGCAGGATATGAATTAGATGGTTCTTCACCATCGCATGTCCCTATTAAATCTGAATACAGCAAAGACATATCTTCTGTACACAGAGGTTCTACTGTGACCCACTGTCACTGGAACCAACATCAGAATATTGCCATGAATCCTTAGTCTCTAACAGGGGATCCTGCTCTCCAAAATGTTAGCTGGCAACTAATGTTCTCCCGCAAGATACAAGTTGCAGTGAGTCAATTTACTTCTCTTCCCATTTCTACTTTTACATTTTTCCAGATGAAAGTTAAGATTCCATGGTTTTTAACTTTCTTGTTTAATTATGTGTGGGAATGGGAGGGGAAGAGAGTGAAAACACACACCCACACCTGAAAACTTTTAAGATTTAGTTTTTTAGTTACTTTGAAAAGAAATAATACCTAATAACTATTTATATACATACCTCTTATGAATTTACAATGGACTTATTCCTTGCACAGTGGCTGTGCTGTTTTTCTTACTACCAGAATATACTGGCTTTTAGTTTGTAATATATATTACTTTATAACTTATTAGCCTATCTGATAGAGTCATTTTTGACATTCAGCCACCGCAACATGATTATCATGCTCAGGTACAATAAATCAACCAGGGTCACTACAGAAATGAGATTCTATCAGTATTTCCCCGAATATGGGGGAAACAGTACTAATATCAGCAAAATTAATCTTTGAAGTAGCAGATTACTATGACCAAGCCAATTAGGAATTTAAAGTTTCATTGGTGATGATGGATTATTTAGGTGAAGCATTACAGAACAATGCTGAATTTAAAGATATGCAAATGTTCAGATTTTAACGAGTTTGGAATCAGGCCCTTCCCCTGACAAAGCTTGTAGTAAAGATGCATTTTGAAAATAGTTGATCAAGAATCACTTCAAAAAATAGATTCAAGGGGGCTGTTGGTGCAATAACTATTATACATAATGGAATAGGTTGTCACTTAATGTTGCGCTCATTAACACCTTGTGAAAAGTCATTTGAGCTGCTGCGCTGTAGAAAGATGTGTCAGCTCGTATTTAAAGCAGAGACAACATACTCCTAAATGGTTCTCAAATAACTCATAACTGCATCATGTAACAGACTGTTGCCTCTTACTCATCTACTGATCTTACCTTTGAAGGACTAGCAGGAGAATTTCAGGAACCTATTCTATGATGTCTAGCTCATTTGGCTGAATCAACACATTTCTCAATTTGTTCTGCTGTCTCTACTTCTCTCTCTCTCTCTCTTTTTGTGCCTCCAAATCAGTCATGACCCCTGATGACTACATGGACAAGTCCACACAATTTTCTCAGCAGCCTTTTTGGAACTGGTTGGCCATTGCCTTCTTCCTATGGCTAAGAGAAGACTGACCCAAAGTCACTCAGCTGGCTTTCTGCCTAAGGCAGGATTAGAACACACAAGCCTCTTGCCTCCCAGCCTAACACCTTACACCTTTAACCAATACCCCAAACTAGCTCTGAGTTCTCCCTCTAGATTCCCTCAAAAAGCTACTTTTATCACAACTTTTTAATAGAGTAAGTTTACCTATGCAATCAAGTATTCTATCTCCTAATATATTTAGTGACTTATATTATTAGTAGTACAGATGCATTACTATTTATTTATTTATTTATTTATTTATTTATTTATTAATGGGGGGACTCTGGGCAGCTCACAACACATTAAAAACAATAAATAAATATACAATTAAAAGCCTATATCCACAGTTATAAAAGATGAAGGAAAAAGTCCAGGAGGCCAATGGTTCAGGGCAGCAACGCCCGGCCTCTAAGGGGCTAGCCAACTCCACAATTGATGGCTTCCCTCCCCACCCCAGGGCAGATGGCAGAGCCAGGTCTTCAGATCCCTCCGAAAGGCCAGGAGTGAGGGGGCCAATCTCACCTCTGGGGGCAAGATATTCCAAAGGGCGGGGGCTACAGCAGAGAAGGCCCACCTTCTGGACCCTGCTAGTCGAAGTTCTTTTGCCGAGGGGGTCCGGAGCACGCCCTTTCTGTGTGGGACAGGTTAAAGTTGTGGGGGAGAAGCGGTCCATCAGGTAACCTGGTCCCATGCCATGTAGGGCTTTAAAGGTAATAACCAACACCTTGAATTGGACCCGGAAGCAAACTGGTACCCAAAGCAGCTCGCGGAGCAACGGTGTTATGTGGATCCTTCTTCGGGCCACAAAAATAGCTTGCGCAGCTGCATTCTGAACCAGCTGAAGCTTCTGGATACTCTTCAAGGGTAGCCCTATGTAGAGCGCATTGCAGTAGTCTATCTGGGAGATAACAAGGGCATGAGTGACCATTCGAAGGGCATCCCGATCCAGGAAAGGGCATAACTCGTGCATAACCCGAAGTTGTGCAGAGGCCCTCCTGGCCATGGCTGCCACCTGCTCTTCGAGCAGGAGCCGTGAGTCCAGGAGGACCCCCAGATTATGCACTGGGTCTGTCTGGGGCAGTGCTACCCCATCCAGCACCAAAGATGACAAAGTCCCGGATACAGAGGACCCATTAACCCATAGCCACTCCGTCTTACCAGGGTTCAGCTGAAGCCTGTTGTTCCCCATCCAGACCCTTACAGCCTCCAGGCACCGCGAGAGGGCAGTCACGGCATCACTTACCTCACCTGGGACGGAGATGTATAATCGAGTATCATCAGCATACTGATGATACCTCATCCCATGATGGCGGATGATCTCACCCAGCGGTTTCATGTAGGTGTTGAAAAGGAGCGGAGAAAGAACCGGAGCCTGCGGCACCCCACAGAGGAGGGGCCGAGGATGGGCCCTCTCACTCCCTATCACCACCGATTGGGTTCGGCCCTGAAGAATGGAGGTGAACCAGCACAAGACCGTGCTGCCCACCCCCAATTCCCTGAGTCGTCCCAACAGGATACCGTGGTCAATGGTATCAAAAGCCGCTGAGAGATCAAGGACAGCAAGGATGGTCGCACTTCCACCATCCCGCTCCCACCAAAGATCATCCATAAGTGCGACCAGTGCCGTTTCCATTCCATAACCGGGCCTGAAACCTGACTGAAAAGAGTCCAGATAATCTTTTTCCTCCAGAACCCTTTGGAGCTGTGATGCCACCAGTTTCTCAACCACCTTCCCCAAAAAGGTGAGGTGGGAGACTGGGTGGAAATTGTCCAGTACAGAAGGATACAGGGAGAGTTTCTTGAGGAGGGGGTGCACCAACACCTCTTTAAAGGCAGCTGGAAACACTCCCTCCCACAAGGATGTATTAACTATCACCTGGATCCAACCGCATGTCACCTCCCAAGCTGCTTTCACCAGCCAGGAGGGGCATGGGTCCAAATGACAAGTGGTGGCCTTCACAATCCAGAGGATCCTGTCCACTTCCTCAGGAACAACAGGATCAAACTGTTCCCTGATAACTGGGCAAGAACGATCCCCTGGTATCTCCCCAGACCCTGCGCCACGCTCGGAGTCTAACTTGGAACGAATCCGAGCGATTTTATCCTGCAGATGTTCTGAAAATTCCTCCACGCGGCCCTGCAAATGAATTCCCAGCTCCCCCCTACCAAGAGGGATCTAGTGATCCCAAACAGGGCCACTGGGCGGCACTCTGCAGATGCAATAAGGGCAGAGAAGTATTGGCGCTTCGCTGCTCTTATTGCCACAATGTAGCGGCTCTAACCTGTGTTCAGTCAGATTCAGTCTTTGTCTTCCTCCAGCGGCACTCTAGACGTCTCTTAACTCTCTTCAGCACCCTCAACTCCTCTGTAAACCACGGGGAGTGTCGGGGCTGATGTGGCAAGAGAGGTCGCATAGGCGCGATCCTGTCCAAGGCCCCGGTTGCCTCCCTATTTCAAGAAGCAGCCAAGGCCTCCGCTGGACTGTGCAGCAGATCCACAGGAATACCCCCCAGCTCCCTTTGAAACCCTGACAGGTCCATCAGGCGCTGGGGGTGGACCAATCGCATGGGTCCTGCCTCCCTGCGGAGGGGGGTGGCATAGGAGAAACTCAGGGTCACCAGGACGTGATCTGACCATGACAACGAGGAAAGCTGTAACTCTCCCCTCAGATCGCTTTGCCATTGCTCCGACAAGAAAACCAAATCTGGCATGTGGCCACTGTCTCGGGTTGGGTCCTGCACAATTTGAGACAGGCCCATGGCTGCCATGGTAGCCATGAACTCCTGAGCTGCCTCCAAGGTCCGTCCCAGGGATGGCAACTTGACGTCCCCCAGAACCATAAGCCTGGGGAACTCCATCACCAGCCCCGAGACGGCCTCCAGCAGCTCAGGCAGGGAGGTTGCCAGCCACAAGGAGGCTGGTACAGTAGCAGCACTCCCAACTGTTTTCAGGAGCCCAACCTAAGAAACAGTGTCGCATAGCTGGAGACTTGTGGAGCAATGCCCCTGAAGGCCACCAGAGACTCTCGAATGATGACAGCCACCCCTCCTCCCCTGCCCTGGTATCTCTGGGCACATTTCTGAGAGGGGCACTCCCCTCTCGGGCCCCAACCAGGTCTTGGTAATACATGCCAGGTCCGCCCCCTCCTCGGTGATCAAGTGACATATGAGGGGGGCCTTGTTTTTAACCAACCCGCCATTAAGCAGCAGCAGCTGGAGGCCAGGGCCCCTATGAACCTGTTGACCAGGGCCTGGGATCAAGCAAGGAGAGCCGGAACACACTACCAGTAACACATACCAGGGGTGTCTTCCCAGAAGATGGCCCGCCCTCCAGCTCCCACCATATCATCCCCTACCCGTCACCACCTAATTATACAAGTATAATTATTGTGCAAGACTTCTTTTCCAACATTTTCTGTACTGAAATCTCAGATAGGAAGGAGGGGACTTGCAGAGACAAAATCCATGGTTCTTTCCACCCCTCAAGGTTATTTTCTCTGTATACCTACCAACAACATAGCTTTTAAAATCTGCACTCCTGCACATCAGCTCCAGACCTAGGCATTTGGCTATCAAACTTAAGAAACAAACCAATCAAAAACCAGTAATCACACCTGCCACGATAAAATTAAAATTGATGCAGTCACTGGATTCCTTTAGAGAAATGTGCTCATTGAACTCTATGAGACTTAATTGCTGGACACTGCCCTGGGGCATCTGTGAGGTGGGGGGAGAGGTAGGGAGAGTAAAAGAAGTCAAAAGAAAGCTGCAACCATGGATCAAAACCTTTCCTCTTTTTAACACGCATCACTGCCATGCCTTCCTTTATGGAACATCTGGAAACATTGCTTCCTCTTTCTTTTGCAACCACAGTGCAAAAAAGAGGATTGATCATGCTATAAAGACAAGTGAAAAAAAACAAGTGGGCATCCTTATAACCCTGCTTACTTTTCTCAAAACATTTTTGCACTGTATGATAAGCCCAGGTGGTTTCTTTCTTTAATATGCCTTCCCCACTATAATTGTACTTAGAATATTGACACAGCAGTGACTCAGAAACAAAATGGCTTCAATGTAGGGTTTCAATTTTTTACAGGTATAGCTCACTCTAGAGCAGTGTTTCTCAACCTTGGGAACTTTAAGTGTGTGGACATCAACTCCCAGAATTCCCCAGCCAGCATAGCTGTCTGGGGAATTCTGGGAGTTGAAGTCCACACACCTTAAAGTCCCCAAGGTTGAGAAACACTGCTCTAGACAGCCCTGTGTAGTCCAATTCAGATGAAAACCAGAGGAGATTCTGAGGGAGGGGTGATCCCAGCTAATTTCAGGAGGCTAGCAGTGTATTTCACTTCAGGATCTGAATCCAGAACTTCTACCTGATTTAATTTAATTTTGATGCATTCAACCTACAGCTTATAATGCAGATGAAGGGTACAACTGTGGTTGAATCTAACATGAAAATGGAAGATTTCCCTTTCCTCATTTTGAGTAGAAAGGAGGAAGAGAAGCTAGTAGATCATCTTCTGAAATGATTCATTCTGTTCCCCATCAAATGATGAGAGATTCTTTTAGATTACAGATTCAATCTGTGTTGGCTGGGGAATTCTGGGAGTTGAAGTCCACACTTCTTAAAGTTGCCAAGTTTGAAAAACACTGAGTTACAGCCTAAAGCAAAATTGTCTGTATGGTTGGAAATGCTTTGAGATTCATATGTTAATAATACTGTATTGTGCTTCTTTCGGGACAGTCATATACAAACTACCTTACTGTATTGTTCATTCCTTTTGTCCAGCTCAAGAAAAAGAAGCTAGAGGCAAGAACAAAACTTGAAAACCTGGAAGACCTTGAAAAAATCATTAATCTGAAGAAAAGGAAAAAAGTCAAGAAGGTCAAAGTCCCTGTTTGCAAGGAGCCTGAGCAAGAAATTATAGTGCGTTCAAGTAACAAAGTATTTTAATTTCTTCTGTTCTGCATTTAGTGGCTTCCCCCAGTGGTGATCATCTCTTTCTGCTCTATATCAGACAGGACCTGTGGATGTCCCCACATTTTTAAAAGCTGCCTTGGAGAACAACATGCCAGTGATTGAAAAGTATTTAGCAGACAAAGGGGATCCAGATGCTTGTGATGAGGTATATTGGCTCTGATTGGTTTCTGTAGTATTTGTTTGACCCTAGTTGAACAGTTTTCCCCAAAAGGGGACACTACAAGGTGTCTCTCCAGTCTTTCCTCCTCTAACACTGCAAAGAAAGGCCTAACCTTGAGGGTTACATCCAACACTTAATACTTCCCTCTTGCCTCCCTGATATTAGAGCTCCCAAAATCAGCAGAGGGAAATAAATAATATTAAAAAAAAAAAAAGATAGACTGGAGCACAGCTGAATGTGTGCCAGAAGAAATTCCAGATAATTATTATAGGATTTATAGACCAGTGTGCCCCAAATCTATATGGCAGTTTTGGTGCTATACACACATATACACACACAGTCTAGATGGCAATACTTAGCTAACATCAGGCTGATCCAGAAAACTAAACTAAGTTGGCTCTGGTTAGTACTTATATGGAAGACTATCAGGAAATCTGAGGACTATAGATTAGAAAATCACCAGGAGAAAGAGAGAGGGAGAGATAGCATTTTAAAAATAAAAAAGGCAGTTGTTTATGATTTATTGTGCCATCTCTCTCCCAATTGACAGTATAAGCGTACGGCCTTGCACAGGGCATGCTCACAAGGACATCTGGCAATTGTGGAAAAGTTAGTAGAAGCTGGGGCTCAACTTGAATTCCAAGATATGGTAAGCGGAAACTGCACGCACGTGTCCTGTTCTTTGGGCTGATTCTCACAAACATGTGAAGCACCTGAATGAATTATGAGAAAGAGAAGGAGTCATGTGCTTATCCATTATTATTTTTGAACAGGGTATGCTAACACATAATAGAGACAGAATTAACATACCGTCTCACATTATACTTGCCTGGCTTCCTTGTATCATATGGTGGTGGTGGAGGCATCTTTAAAGTTAACTTTACTATGAATGAAGCCACACTGTGTCCAAGCCACAGGGTACTCTGCTTTATCCATAGTCTCAATCACATCAAGCAAACTTTTGTAGACAACAAACCCTCTTCTCAGGTTGACTTTCCAGCCGACATGAAGAAGTGAGCAGGATAAAGGGTGTGAGCTGTTTGGAGTGGGGCCAGCAGACATGGCTCCCCCCCCCCCCCCCGTTATTCATGTTAGCAATGCATACCTCTGGTCAGATGTAATTGCTAAGGAGACTGTTGTTTACTGCACTGCACAATTTATAAAGGGGACTTCATGATAAGTTGCCTTCTAAGGGTATGCTTCTGCGGCAATGGTACACACATGACTTTCCCAGCTTCCATGCCAAGCTAAGTATATGCAGAAACTTCTAGTCAAGTGGTAGGGCTTTCTGGCCCCTTGCTTGCGTGATTAAATTGGCACATGGGGAGTTGAACATATCCAGAGAGCACCAAAGTATAGACAACCAGTACACACGGATCAGTGTAAAAGTTACTACATAAATATTGGAACAGAGCACATAATGAATGTCATAAGACTGATTCTGAATTAGAGAGGGACTATAGCATAATAATAAAATGTATGCTTTATATAGAGCCATAGACAGAGAAAGGCAATTGTTTTTGACACTAGAAAGTAATAGCTACTAATCAAAAGAGACAAGAGTTTAACCTGGAATAAAGCTGTGCTTATGTTCCTCAGTGAGCACAGCTTAATCAAGTCTTGGTCACTAGGAACTATTGTATATATTCAGCAACTACCATGACCTCAGACCATCTATTGTCTGTAACCTGTTGGCTTGTATACAGAAAAATCTGGATCTTTTATGGAAAGATCTTTCAGCTTTAGTTAAAAACAACCTCTGTGTCCAAGACCCTGAAAAGTTGTTGCCAAACTAGAGGATGACCAGCCAAAAACCTGAATGCTTTTAAAGCAGGTATATGATTTCATTATTCCCACATTATTGTAATCTCCAGTTTTTTGTTTTGTTTCTTCTGATATAGCTTGAATCAACAGCTATTCATTGGACGTGTCGAGGCGGAAATGTAGAAGTCCTGAAATTCCTGTTAAACAAAGGGATAAACAGAAATGCCAAAGACAAGGTATTTTATTATAGTGGTCCCAAAAATTGATTTGGGGAAGATGTGACTCTGGAACCTGCTTGTCTGAAGTTCTTTTCTCAATCCAAGTTTATTGTCTGCCATTATGGATTATGCTTTTTTCCACTTTTTCCTTTCTGCTAGTTGCTCAGCAGTCCTTTGCATGTGGCAGTAAGGACAGGCCAGTATGAATGTGGAGAACATCTCATTGCCTGTGAAGCAGATCTCAATGCCAAAGACAGAGTAAGTATGTTCTCTCCTTCCTTGGTAGAGAATGGAGTAGGTGGTTTTGGAATGCTCATCAGAAGGCAATATTGAGCAAGAAGGACCTGGTATATGGTGGCTTTCTATGCTGTAAAAGTGGGCCATTCAAAATGATTCAGATACAGAGGAGGAGAGGCCTGTGATGCTACTAAATAGTATCCCATGAGTACCATGAATAGAGATGACCATCAGCCAAGCATCACCACTTTCTACATATCATGCAAAGGCCACAGATTTTCAGTAACAGTCCTTAATGCTTTTCAGTGTAATAAACAACCATTTCCTTTCAAATTACTGGATTGCTATCTGAATGCAATAGTTTTGCAGTCTTCTCCCCTCCAATGATCCATAAGAATGACAAACATCTTTCATAGAAACTACAACTCTAAAAAAAGAAATCACCCACACATTATTTTTACAAGCTGCAAGGAATTGCTGGAGATCTGAATTCAGCAAGAATCCTTGTTAGAGGATGTGCTTCTGAACATCACCAGAGTATTGCATGATTGCTGAGAAATTAAGCTGCAGAAGGTCCCATTAAAAATATAGAATATGCTCATAATACAGTTGTCCTGGATACAGAATGTTAGCTGATTCAGCTATCAATGAATGCTAACAGACATTAATGATAGTTTCAGTAAAAGGATGATTTATTAAGAAATACGTGAGGATAGAAAAGTATCACTTCTACCTAAAATACATTTTGAAGAGAAGGAAATGAATAAGAGTGAATGAGAGAGAGACAGAAACAGGAAATGTCTTTTGTGTCTTAAACACAGAGACCCATTTAACTAACCATGGGCCAGATGAGAAAGAGGGTTAGCATGTGAAGACCCCTTTTCTCTGTCTCCCCATTTTCCCTAGTGGTAAAAAGTGCTCATAATTACAAAGAGATGATACAAACTCCAACAGGTGAGGTAAGAACTAGCATTTCCCAGGCTAAAGAGAATTACTATGTGAACATAGATCAACTGTCCTCCAAGTTCATCAAGAGCATGGCCAAGATACATTGATTTAGAAAGTTGGGAGGAAAAAGCCTATATTTTAACCCTGAAACACTGACCTATAGATAAGCTTTGACTTCAGTGTACTATAGTAGACAAGCCTTCTGGGTGTACAAGGCTTTATTCTCATCTTCAATAAAAAGACAATCTTGCTGAGTCATTTCAGTGAATCTGCTGAATATGGAGCTAAGTGTCTGAAAGTGAAGATGCACAGCCATATCTCTGTCTGCAGCCTGACCCCACCCCATATTCCCCCACAATTTTTAGTACACCTGTGACAGTTAAAAAAAACTAAGCTTGAGAACCAACTTGTTTTTCAAATTTAGAAAATATTCCCTTAGCTCTTTGTCTAGATGACATGCCATTAGTGAGTAACTTGTAATTTATGAAGCTGACCTTAGTTTTCACATAGCATTTAGCATTGTGATGCAGGTTAAGTAAGGGCATATCTACATCTACATACTTGTTCCCTCTCTATAGGAATTCTAGTTACTTAAGGAATGGCAGCTTTTTCTATAACAGGATAGCAACAGTGTTTAGGATCCCTTCTATCCAGCCGATTCAGTTCAGTGCCGTGATATCATATGTCTTTTCTAACAGCTTTTGGTTGCACCACGTTGGTATCATTTATTAAGAATTGTCAATATTATGCATGACAAGCCTCCGAGACCATCATATTCAATTTTCCTTCCTTCTTCTAGGAGGGTGATTCTCCTATGCATGATGCAGTGAGATTAAATCGATATAAAATGATTCGACTCCTGATTCTCTATGGTGCCAACCTGAATGTAAAGAACGCTGTAAGTAGCTGGTTATTCCATTTACAGTTTTCCCCCACGGAAGCCATGTTGAAATCAGACAATGTCATGCATAGAGTAGATGCATTGAAACCAATAGTATTTACAATAACTGTGATTCAGTTTAGTTTCATGGATTTTAATGTGTCTATTTTAAATATGACGGATCAAACCCACAAATTGCAAATTACATATCCAATTATATTCATTATTAACATACTGCAAAATGAATACATTGCAGCCCTTCTCAAAAAAAATTCTTCCTACTGTTTTTAAATATATTTTTCTGTTGATTTTTTTTTTCAAATGACTCTAATGCTATATTCAGAAAAGACAGAATCTAAAATAGGCTCTTTTAAAGATGGGATTAAGTACTATTTTGGGAAGGGAAGGAAACATCGGATAGAGTCCTACAAGAGCATGTGACCATTTGGCAGATCATATCTGATCTGGGGGGCAAAGAAACCTTTTGCCCAACGTTGTGAAGCTATTTGGATTCAGATCAGAAAAGGTGCTTCAGAGGGGATGTAGAAGTTTGCTTCCTCTGTTATCACCTCCTTAAAGAAGCTACTCTGTTTCCTGGTCTTGCATGGGAGCTGTGCATTCCCAGGAAAAATATATTTGTGGAAACACAAATAAGGTGCAATAGGTTCATTGTACGCTGCTGCTATCTTCTCAAATGTGTGTTTTCCTGAGAATGCACAGCTACCAATAGAAGCTTAAAAAATGACCTGGCTTCCTTAAGGAAGTGCCAACAGCTGCAGGAAGCGTGTCCATGTCTCTTCCAAAATTTCTCGTTCCATATGCTCCATCAACTGGGACTTCTGCACTATTTGCTTGTTGGTGTGGCTTTCCTTAGGGCTGCAGGTTTTATACAGAATATGCAAACCAAAGCAGAATTTTGGATCTTTAAACTCATTTATAAACCTAGAAACATCTCATGGAAATGGATCCTAAAACTAATTGAAACCATTGCAGCGGGACGTGCTTGCAACAGATACCTCCAGTGGTTTAAATGGTTTCTTATATGCATTTGTTGATAATGCTATTTATTGGACATGTGTTCTAGAACTGATTGTGTTATATTATTTTTGTATTTTTAAACATAGGCAGGGTAAAATAAAGTGAGCAAAAGAAGTCCCTTTTTTGCTGTTATATGCCCTTGCGTATTTCAGTGCCTTGCTGCCTTTCTAGATTTGAGCATTTATGCCAAATTGATACCACTGGTAGGGTTTGGCTTGTCCATCTGGAACAGAAGATGCCCTTTTATGGTATTTTGGTTAGTCCTAATAAAGGTACTGCCTTGTGGATTTTGGGTGAAATATGTGTGATAGATGAATGGGATGAGAATTTATGGCAAGGGTACAACACTTTCTACTATATATGCTGGAAGCACATTCATTGTTCAGATTGAATTCCATGGTGGCATGAACTCTAGAAGTGGGAAACACCTATTTTCATGAATGTGTTTATTCAAAATGATGTGATCAGACACATGACAGGTCTTCCTCATTCTGCCCTGCAGGAAGTTGATCAAGCCCAAAAATATAAGCAAAAATCACATTCCAGGAAAAATAATCACATTTTCCTGACTGTCTTGTATAGGAAGGGAAAACTCCGATGGATCTTGTTCTACAGTGGCAAAATGGCACCAAGGAAATTTTCAACAACCTGAAGGAGAATGCTTATAAGAATTCTCCCATAGATACGTTCTGAAAACCAGATTCAAGGCTTCAGTGAATGACAAGTTTCTTTGCAAATGGCACAATTACCAGCATAAAGAACAGCGTGAAGAACAGTTCCATGATAAGTGATGCCATCTTCGCCTCATCAAGCAAGTGGTTTATTGCCTTTGTTAAGCCACATGGAATAAGTCTGAGGACAAAATATTCAAAGGCATAGCTTGAGTGTTACAATTCCACTGATTTCAAGTTGTTTTATTTATTCCTATTTATATCTTGTATTCCATTCTTCCCTCTTCCTTGGATAAAGTTTCTTTAGCTATTGTTTCTCTGCTGATCTTTCAAAAAGTCATGTTGATGCTACAGTTGTAGAGGGTTGCTGATGTGATAATCAGCCAGGAGCATTTATTCAAGACAATCACATTTCAGAATGTATTAGCAGCTTCCCAACAAGCTTCTCTCCCCCCAACTTAACCCCAACATAATTAATTTTTAAATGTCACCCAACATTTCTGCTGAATTGCTATTATCAGAGTAAACTGTTAAAGGAAAAGAATGGGTCTGGAGAACAGATGTATGGAAAGCAATGAAATTACAAAGGAATAGTGGTAGTAGAATTAAAAAGGAACAGATCTGCTTTTTTAGTAAAGTTGATTAAGAAGGTTAGACCAGTTTTTACCCAAAATAGTGGAAACTGAACTACAAAGTTCAAAGCGGAAAGTTACACAGAGGAAAGTGTTGAAGTGAAATTAGAGAAAATGCAGTTCTATTTTCAATGCTCGGTAATGGAAGAAAAGTTCTGTATATTTGTATGGCTTTTTATGTACATTTTGTATTAAATTCTCTTTAAGATTTAAATAAGAGAATGGCTTCTTTTTTTCTGCCTTGATATTTTTCTTCTTTGTTCGAAGATCTGGGGTGGAATAGATAGAAGACACGTTCCATCAACTAAAAAAGAAAATGTTTGCCAATTCTCAGTATAAGTGTTGAAGATTATAAACTGTTAAGCTATGAAAAATCTTTACTGGTTACCTTCTGAAATCAGCTGGCCAATACTCAAATTATTGGCACCGACTGGATCAATACTTTGCACTAAATCATGATACCATTTGTTTGGCTTTGGCTTAGTATTTTGGGTAAATTGTGGGTTTTATACCATAGTTACTGGCTTAAGAAGGTTACATGAACAAAGCCAATGGTGATGCATTCAATAATTGAAGTTTAAACAAATCATGGCTTGCCACCATGGTAAGCTACTAAAGACCATTGAATCTGCATTTGTGTCCTTCCTTCCCTCTGTAATTATGAGTAGTGAAAACTGGCAGCAGTTCTGAATGGGTGCTGAGTGTAAGCAGACTGAATACAAGCTGAGTGATCAGTAACCAGTGGAAAGCAGTACGTTGAGGTGGTTTGGCCACATAGAGGGAAGAAATGAGGATCACACGGCATTTGAATGAATGAGTAGGTTGAGATGAAGACCAAGAAAGTTGCAGTTGTATGGAGTAGATGAGATCCTCAAAAAGAGAGAAATGAGAAGAACAAAAGGCGACGTACGGTGCACTGTATGAACATGGTGGAAGGATGGTTTGCAATGACAGAAATGTACAGAGGTATAATGAATGGTGTTGGTAGAAACTAGACATAGTTAGATTTCCTTTTCTTTTATCTCATGTTGTTTCTTTGGCTAGTCTAACTCTTCAGCACTTTATGTAACATAGCTTATCCCAAAAGAAAATAGCACAACAGGTGTGTCATTGCATGGATGTAGAGGCAAGGCCTGCTTAAAGTGACATGGACTAACTTCAACATTTACCTGAAATATTTTGGAAGAAGGAAACCTGAAGTCAGGTTGCAAGCCACTTGGCCAATATCATCATTACTGCTGATGGATTGCTGGTTTCAGGGCTAAACCCAACCAGTGGCCTCAAATTGGCAAACCTGGACCCTGAACGACTGCTTCACACTCTCCAAGTCTTCCCAAGCTTATCATCAGGATCTAATTTCATGTGACAAAAGCACAACCCTTGCGCTATATGTAGAAAATGTATGATGTTCTGAACAGGTACAGAGCAGAAAGCTGAAGGAGCAATTTAGAGCAGAGAAGCCGCAGGAGGTCCCGGAGTGCTGAATCCTCTCCCCCGCTCCGGTCTCCTGATATGCTTCACTTCTCATTCTGGATATCTGGATAATAGTATCTTCCTTCCACCTACCAACTTTTAACTCACACTTGAGATCCGTTGTATATACTGCATTCTTGAATACAGAGCTGCCACTATGATACATAGTTAAGATTCTCTATTATTATTTTTTATCTCACCTTTATTACTTTAAATGACTCAAGGTGGTGAACATACCTAATGCTTCTTCCTCCTCCTATTTTCCCCACAACCACCACCCTGCGAGATTATTTGGGCTGAGAGAGAGGGACCGGCCCAAAGTCACCCAGGCAGCTTTCATGCCTAAGGCAGGACTAGAACTCAGTCTCCTGCTTTCATTTAGTGTAACATTTTAGGAGATTCCAGAACACCTTTTTATTGTCATTTTGCCAGGAGGTGATAAAGCCATTACAATAGGTGTTGGAGATGGAAAGGAAGAATGATACATAATATAACAAACATTCCTAAGATGAGATGGAAATGGGAAAGCAAGTCTTAGAAACATGTATAGGACTATTATTTTATTTGTGTTTATCACCTTGTTTGAGACAAACACTTATTGCCTCTGACCCCACCTCCTGGTCTTGTCTCATATTACAGCTGGCAAGGCATGGTTACTGCTAATTCCTGCATAGTACACTACTTCTAGTTAAACAGCACAAAAGATCTAGATGTTCCACTACTATAGCTATGAGTAAGGCACTGGTAGAAATGGCTCATAGCTAAGGCTGCAGTTTCTTCAGATGGTTACAAACAGCAGGTTGCACTGATAACTCTGTACTCAGGAACTCAAATGTGGAATCCTTGAAACATTATTATAATCCCGTGATGAAATTACAGTATTGTAATGATTTTCAGCATGCATATGTTAATAAAAAGCTAGATTAATAAAAGCCAACACAACTTTAAAAAATCCAGGTTACATACGTAGAATGTCAATTCCTGTTTTGAACATTAGAATAGGCAACTGGATAGAAAAGTTGTATTTGGTAACATATATTTATTATAAAAGGCAGCATAGCTATATACACGTTCTCCCATTCCTTTCAAATTTTATATTGTCATCTTCCACTGGACAATCTTCAAGGAGCATCATCTACTGCTTCCAAGGTCCATATAATCACATTCAGAGTTCACCTAAGTAGATATTCATGTCTCTATATAAGTGGTGATAATAAGAGACTTCTCCTCTTCTCCAGCCATCCTAGGCAATGGCAGCATGGAGGTTGGTCTGAGTGTAGGTGTTAGAGAGGTGAACTTGTACTTCCCAAATCTGTCTTGGCTTTTTTACTGAGTGGAGCAGAATCATCATCATCTTCTGGAGTTTGAGGTTTCCTCATTGTATACACCACCCCAGAGGCAGTCTTCCTGGCTTCTAAAATTAAAGAAGAATGTTCCACAATGTATGATGAGGGAAAAGTATGATGGGATATGTGATGTAAAAATCTGGTCTACTACAGACAATCTCGCCAATGCAACCACGGAGTTGAATTACCTGTTGCAATATTATGGGGCCAAACGGGATTCTTATGTAGGTGAAAAGAAAGGTGAGCATCACATGCAATTGTGTGGTATCAAGCCATAACGAATCCAGTTTGATAGTTCTCTTCCCCATATAAGCTAATCCTAAAATAGAAACTGAGGACCAGGGTAGATTATCTTACCCTATCTGTGCAGGTTGCCACAGAAACTAGCTTGGTACAAATCACTCCACTCTCTTCTTGGTTATCTACACTTAGAGGGTGAAGGACCATAGTTAATCCAAGAGGATGCTTACAAATCAAATGCCTGTTCAGAACATTAGCAGAGGACAACCTTTTTCAACCTGGAGCCCTCCAAATGAATATAGATACAAGTTTATTGCAATCAAAAACCATAGAAAACAAAGAAGCCACAATGGAATAAAATAATATTTGAAAACTAACAGTATAAAACTTACCTTAAAAAGAAAAACTATGTAAAATAATATTATATATCTAGCACCAGCTGTTTGCATCTGCTGCTGTATAAAACTTGGTGACATTATGTGTGACAGAAATTACCTTCTCTGAAGGAAGAAAGATGATCACCTGTCATTTAGATCCATGCCCTCCTGTTCAGTTAAGGCTGCCTGGGAAGTGAGGTGTGGTTTGGTTCACAGAGTGGTGAAGGCATTGTTGGGCGAGGGGTTGCTTCTGCCTACCTTGAAGGTGATGGAACATTCCTTCCTCAAGAAGCCAGTGCTGGACCCAATGTTCCTTCCTTTTTAGAGAAGGTGGTTGATAGGAAGATTGGGTGGCTGCTTCAGGGGGCCCTGGAGGAAGCAGATTATCTGGACCCTTGGATGTATTAGTTAACTTTCAGGAAAGCACACTTGAGAAGTCTTATTTTAAGTCTCCAATCAATTGTTCCATAATTGTTTGCTGCAAACTATGTTTTCCCCTCCAGTAATTATAGGCACACAGCTACTGGAGGTGAGGCGTAGAACTAGTAAACGGAATGCTTATCACCACCTCCTTGCATTATATATTTGTCAATACTGGAAACACACTGACCATACAATACAAAGTTCATCAATATTTGGACTCACCTCCATGAAGAATGACGGCTCGGCCGTTAGTCGAAACAGCTGCCTTGGCATTGCTTTCTGAGAGGCCAAACAACCAACCTCTGCCAGTTTTATTAAGGATCTTCATGTGTCAAAAGATAAACATGCTTTTCATCAATGAACAACAGCAAATGCAATTCAGGGGAAACAGGACTTGAGGTGGGAACTGAGTTTATACACACACACTTTTTTATATGCCTATGAACCTGGGCTGGACGGTGAAGGTAGGAGACAAAGTGAGATCAGAAAACCTGGCCAACAGAATGACTCATCTGATTAGGTCCTTCTCTGGCCACAAACATTCAACATTAAATATATCTGACGTCTGGCAGCCAGGTACCAGATTTTTCTTCCCTGATTCCTTTTCATGTCTAAACTGAGTCAGTATTTATGGACTTATGGTCAAACCTCTCCCAGTTCTACTATTCAAACCACTGCAGATTCTGCTTTTTCTAGCCTGTTTTGCTGACTTATGAGTAACACCGTGGTCTAGTATCTGGCTGGCAGTGTTTGTGTGTTGTTTTCTTTCCAAATCATCCTTTTACTCCTCTCACAGAAGAGATGCTATTTACTGGCATTCCGTGGCTGATGATCCTGAGGAAGAAGTTAGCCTATTTAAGCATCGGAGCATATTTAAGAGTTCAGGGTCTTACAAATTCATTTTAAAAGGATACAAATTAGCCACATCATATGGACTTCGCAGCTGGAGAGGCTACAGCAGGAGGGGGGGAAAAAAAGAAAAGAAATAAATACAGATGCAGATCATAAATTATAATTGCATATTTGAGAGTTAAAACACTGCACTCTGAGAGTCAATACTTGGACTATGGGAGGGCAGCTTTCTTCCCCCAAACATCAAACAGTTCATTAATTTTTATGGAGACAAGCTGCATGACATAATGATCACTTAAATGGTCAAGATTTTATGTAACAACATCAGCTTTCTCCCAGACAAAGAAATATTCAATTTTTGCCAAAGGATGCATAATGTTCTGCTATGATTCCAAGGCCATGGACAGTGAAGTACCACACGCGCAGGCTCGGCTTTTCCCCATCACTGCCTACTCAGGAACAATGGCTCTCCTCTTTCCTCCAACTCAAGCACAGGCACCTGCTCCCTCCTCTTTTTCTTGTGCATCTTGTGGACCCTTTACGATCCTTTAAAAGCAAATATTTTGCCAGTCTTCACTAATGCCATCCTAGGTGTCAAAGAGCATTAGCCACTGGAGAAGGAAGGCACAAGGAGATGCTCACCTTTCTCCCATTCACCTTTTCACATTCACGCTCTTCCCATCAAGCAGTGGCATTTGTGGGCGGTGTGTGCGTGCGTGTATGTGTGTCACAAGGTCAAAATGGTGGTCACGACAGCACGATCGAATGCCTGTGCATCAAATGCATGTACAAAAGAGGCAGGCCTTTTGATGTGCTGCCATGACCGCAGTCTTGAATTTTTTGACACCCCTGCCTATAGACATGGCCTGGAAGGCGAGGGTGGGAAAGAAAGTGAGATCAAATAGAATGATTCATCTGATTAGGTCCTTCTCTGGCCACAGGCATTCAATATTATATACATCTGATGTCTAGCAGGCAAGGACCACTTTTTTCCCTGATTCCTTTCATGTCTAAACTGAGTCAGTATTTATGGACTTACGGTCAAACCTCTCCCAGTTCCAGTGGATTTTTTGACAAGCTGCTGAATGGCAGAAGTGTAATTATGAGCTAGAAGGTACAAGAGAGTCCCTTATCTTTGCAATGGAAGGAAGGGGGGAATTCAGGGCACTTGAATGAGCCACACAGAAAATCAAATATGGACTGGCTGAATGACTTTAACAGACTGCTTTAAATAAAGGAGGCACCCACTCAAACAATTGCTGATCCTTAAAGAATCAGAGTAATATCCAAACCCATCCTTACCTTTTCTGCTGCACTGGACAGAATGATATTCTAGGAAAGAAGGCAATGAAAGAGTTACTTATTTTAAGCATCGAATCTACATAATTGGACCAAACTGCCAGAGCACCACATTCTCAGAGAACGTTCCCATCTGAGCAAACGCCTCATTTCTTGTACCAATCTGTGCATCTCTCTTAACAACACAGCCTGTACACTCTGCACAAAAGGAAGCAGGGAATGCCTTGTAGGTGGTGAAGGAGATGGAAAGGAAGGACATAGAATAATCCAAGTCAAGCTCTGCTACAGATGATGTATCACTCCAGACATTGAGTGAGAGCCGTTAGGAGCAAGGATGAACTTTTACCCTATCCATCCTGTTTTACAGATATTACAAAGATAGTATTCCAAGGAGAAAAAGAATCATGTATGTTGCTTTTAGCTTCATGGAGGAACGGTAGGATATAAATATAATCAATCAAATACATTTAAAACAACCTATGCTAAGATAACCTGAATCTTGCCACCTGAATTATCTCAATTGAAAGGATTTAATATTTTAGCTATTTTCTTCTTGTCTTTAACCACAGCATCCTTTGCTGATTCTGGGGGAAAAAAAAGTGTTACAAACCTCACAACCATTCATGTTTGTCTGAAAGGGCAAAAGCAGGAAGGAAGAAGGCCCAAGAATATTTATTTCCTTAGTGCAACCATCCAATAGGGTTTGCAAATGTTAGCAGTAGAATCAATAATTCTGAAGCCAACACAAGGACATTCCCATAAGAAGAAATGCGCTTCTGAAATACGTTGGGTGTTATCATTGTCTAATTATCATCTTCATTATCATCCTAGCCACTTTGTTAGGAAAAAAAATCTCTTTTGTTCATGTCTGTGATTTAGAGGGCATACAAGCTGACAGACCAATTAATAAATATCTGTTCACAAAAGGCCTGCTGACATCCTGTAGCTGTGTCAGACTACAACATGGGTCACATCTCAGCTTGCATGGCCTTCATTGATCAAGGTTGTAGGCATTGCAACTCAACACATGGGAGATTAAGGAAAGCTGGCAACGGGCATTCAATCTTCACCCTAATACCAACAGCATCACAAGGCCCTTAGAAAGCTGAGCACTTTCCCCTAAGCAATGGTGATGAGAATGAAAGGCCTAGAACTGTCCATATGGATGACTTACTCTCTCCTCTAGACTCCAAACCCCATGAATTGTGAACATTATCTGTTCTCTTTTTCGTTTTTACCATCCTTTCTTCCAATTCCGAATGTGAGCAATTTACTGCCTATCAGTTTGCTGAGTGACATATGCAGGTAAGACAGACTGCTGGCATATCCAAAAAAGATGAATTTAGTAATTATTCAGGAAAAAGATCCCTTCCTCTAATAACACAACAAGGCTCCATTTCTGTGGCTTCCACAGGATGTTCTGTGTGTCCACTGAAGACATCCTTTATAGCTCAGAAGACCTGGAACATGCCAGAAGATTCTTCTTTGGAGGACAGCCTTACTCCGTAAGGCTAAAACAGTGCCCTCTCTGCATCTAATGGGAGCTTATGGATTCAGAGGGAGGGAGGGAGGGAGGGTATTCTTCACCATCAAGCTTAAATCTAGAATATGGGGCCCAAGGAAAAAGAGATGAGAAGGTGAAAGGACTAAAGCTGACTCGGACACCAGTCCTTAAAAGGGGTTAATGCGTGTATATGGGGGTGGTGGTGGAATAAGTGCAACTAGCTTTTGAGAACTATGACGGCAGCAGCTCCAAGACCAAGTCAAAGTGGGTAGATCTGGCAAAAAAATCCATTTTAAAACAAGTGTTAAACATCTTTGTACATTTATATTCATGTTACACTTGAATTCGTGCAACACTTGAACACCTGAGAGCCAGTTTGGGGCAGTGGTTAAGGCATCAGGCAGGAGACCATGAGTTCTAGTCTCATGTGAGGCACGAAGCCAACTGGGTGACCTTGGGCCAGTCACTCTCTCTCAGCCCTATGAAGCAGGCAATGGCAAAATACTTCTGAAAAACCTTGCCAAGAAAACTGAAGGGACTCGTCCAGGCATTCTCTAAGAATCGGACACAATTGAATGGATTAAAAAAAACACTAGAAACACATATGAGCGTTTCCATGCATAAGTACCTCCAAATTGTTCTTTGTCCTCTTTTTTGTTTTTTACCACCTTATTCTCCTCTTATTAATTTTTATTTATTTATTTATTTGTTTGTTTGTTTTTGATATTTTTGGTTGTGTCCATTTCATTAAAAAAAACAAAAAACCTAAATTTGGTAAACCATCCCATTACATTAAATAAAAATCAATTTTAAATTAAAATAATACCATTAATGTATTTATTCCTCGTGCATTTCAGAATTTTCCCTTCTGTCCTATGAAAAATCATAATCCAGCAGCAATTTGTAGAGGGGTTTTGGGGAGCCACATGGGGTTCAGGGACATGTGCAACTTTGTCCTGAATTTTCAGTACAAATTAAAAATACAAACTAAGGAAGAAAGAAAAAAAAATCTACTTTATATTTTATATTTTATACCATATATTTATATAATATATAAAATATATGGTATAAAATATAAAATATAAAGTTTATATATAATATATAAAATATATGGTATAAAATATAAAATATAAAGTAGATTTTTTTTCTTTCTTCCTTAGTTTGTATTTTTAATTTTTTTTTAATTTTCTTTTTCTTTAAGATTAAAGATTGTCTTGTTAATTGTGTATGTGTAAACTAAATAATTTTTAAAAAGTGCCGGTGATTCATTCTGGCACCAGGTGAGGAAACAAGGGGAACTCTCATAAGAGAGAAACAAATTCTCTATTCTTTTTTCAGGAACCTCCAGCAGCATTCCCAGGGGGAGTGGGGACATGCCCATCTGAATGCACGTACAGCAGTGTTGTCCAAACCTGGCCACTTTAAGATGAGTGGACTTCAACTCTCAGAATTCCCCAGCCAGCCATGCTGGCTGGGGAATTCTGGGAATTGAAGTCCACTCATCTTAAAGTGGCCAAGTTTGGACAACACGGAAGTACAGGTACTAAACGCAACCCTGCCCTTTTTCTGTAACAAGTGCTCAGGGCCGCCTTGGTGCATTATGTTTGGCCGAAAGGCACTGCACCCAGCTCACCTGTGAGATATTTCCTTTGATTTCCTTCAGGAATTTGCAAGCTTTTCAGGTACAAAGTAATCACAAACAACCTGTTTTCCTCTTCCCTCGAAACAGATCAGTTGGACATATTGAACAACCGTTGGCCGATGAATCCATTTATAATCATTGCTACAGCAGGAGCGTCTATGGGGGAGTGGGGTGTCAAAAAAGTCAAAATGGTAGTTACTACTCAGTGATCAAAGCTCCGCCCCTTTCCACATGTGTCATCACATTAAAAGGATAGAGGCTTTGGCTGCATGGTCCTGGCTGCCATTTTGACTTTTCTGACCCCCTCCGGACACCTCCACATTCCAAAACGTAGGTGCAAGCAAGCTACGTTACATTCAAACCAGCTAACAGGAAACTAGTGATGGAAGACACGGGGCAAACATTCCTTGTGTTTTGACCTCACCTTTCCACGGCAGATCTGCATCAGGCTGAAGGCATTCGAAATTGTGTACCGTCGCATTGTGGAGTCTTTGATGGCTGGAACGTAAATAAGTTCAAAGTAGACACCTCGCTCTATTGCCTTTACAAGAAAGGAAAAATAATCATCAGTTGAAGGAAGTGGGGAGGGATAGCCATTGTTGCTTAGGGATGTGTTTTCCTTTTCCACTTCCTCTGGAAAAAAAAAATACAGTCCCTGGCATCAAGCGTTTGCCTTCCAAGAGAGTCCCTCCTCCGATGCAAAAGGCACGAAAAAGATATTGCATTCCACATTAAAGCACCTGAATTTCTGCAATCCAAAATTCCACACAGAACTAATTTTCAAAAGGCAGACTTTATCTCAGTATGCAGTGTGCTAGGTTCCTTTGCATGTATGAATGTATGAAAATTACTGTTTTCAGTTATATGAAAATATGAATTAAAGAACAGACTTTGGGTTCCGGGAAGATATGCGCAGAGACATTTGTGAGGGGGAGGGGAGAGTGATTCAAACTGTGTTGCAATATTGACCCAAACTCTGCCTCTTTTCTGCACATCAGGGTGTCGTATGCCCCAAGGGGCAGAGCTTGCAAAAATAACATTGCTTGCATCATTTCAATAAAAGAGGCTGCAAACACTGCTGGATACATACCTACTTTTTTGTTTCCCCCCAATTGTTTCTATCTGCTTTGTTCCAGCACCTGAATTGTCTTTGTGGTACCATAGAACAGGTAAGGCTTTATTTCATCAGCTGCTACCACAGAAAACAGGGAAGAGAAGTATTCTGGCTCCACTGAGCACTGCTGCATGTCAGCTTCAAGATGCAGATCAGCCCAAGAAATCAATTCCACATTAAGACTAAAACTTTGCTATAAGCTTGCAAGCCTGACTATGCTTTACCTCCTCCCACTCTTATACTAATGCGAATTAGGGAGGTGTCTGTGACGTTTTCACATTCCTCCTTCATTGTATGGGCTCAAGCAACATTTCCCTTCTCACTGCTTTAGTAACGGCTCTCTCCCTTCTCCATCAAGGTTGTCTTCCTTACTCTCTACACTGCAACACCGTAAGCCCAAGAAGGTGCCTTCCTGTCTTTGAAGACACTGAGATCTCACAGGATACAAAGGCTCAATTTAATCCTGGTGTGTCGAATAAACCCAGAATTAACTGGGTTCCTACCTAACACTGAGCCATAAATTATGGTTTACCAACCACAGTATTTGGGTTCATTCAGCATGCAGAAGCAAAACCAAACAAATTGCCTGTAACCTGGATAACAAGTCACAAATAAAACAAGCTAGTATTTGTAAACTACAAGTCCTGGCTTCTAAATGAAGGTGGCTGTTGAAAAACCATGCAATTTATTCCCAGGTGTGGGGCTGAATTTAACCCGTTGCAATCTTACTAAATCACAACAGGGTTTACCGTTACATGTGAAAGCAGCCTGTAATGTGTTAGTTCCCACTTACCTCCTAACTAGAGAGCCAGTTTGGTCTGGTGGATAAGGTACCAGGCTAGAAAGCAGGAGACTGTGAATCCTAATCCTGCCTTACGGATGAAAGCCAGCTGGGTGACTTTGAGCTAGTCCCTCTCTCTCAGCCCAACTCACCTCACAGGGTTGTTGCGTGGGGAAAATAGGAGGAGGAAGGAGGATTGGGCATGCTTGCCACCTTGAGTTATTTATAAAAATAATAAAGGCAGGATAAAAAAAATCTAAAAAAAAACCTAGCAAAAGAGAAGCTTCAAGACACTTATTAAAGGACCCCCTTACCACATTAACAGATGGTCTCTTGATGAAGAAGGGCAGCTTTTCTGTCACATCAACACAC
Organism: Python bivittatus; assembly: GCF_059951505.1. Lineage (NCBI taxonomy): Eukaryota > Metazoa > Chordata > Lepidosauria > Squamata > Pythonidae > Python > Python bivittatus. The sequence continues at coordinate 3,309,878 of NW_028277108.1, forward strand.
ACCAGGTCTACATCTAAGGTTGTGCATGCCACCTAAATTATCAACATGAAAACACACGGTCACACAATACACTTCAAAAGATACTGTTCTATGCAGAAATGACACCTGTTCTTCCAACAGGATCAGCACAATATTCAGCAGGAACATTTATACTCAGAGACCAAGTTGGAGTCTCCCATCTTCTAATGCAGAACAAGCCACAAACCAGGATTATCCAACTTCCATCAGCTTGGCAGCCATACCCAACCTGATGCGGTCATGACCCATTTCTGGCAGCAGTTTTGGGGGGCAGTAAAGGGTAAAATGTGGGGAGGGAATTAAAGGCTAAAATGTTGTTTCTTAGCTTCTCCAATTCCCCAAAATGCATGTATACATACAAAAAGGCTGTGAGCTGCAAAAGGAGTTTCAGTGGGCCAGCGTTTTTGGCACTCCTGCTCTAGATCTATGGAGTTGTCCTAGAGCCACCACATGTATGCCTCTTACCGGCCTTGAGGGCTCAGAAGAGAAATCTCATGGTTGTGGGTGGAAGTTGTGGCCTTTCCACAGAGCCTCTCCTCTCTCCTAGAACTTGGAGGGGCGAAGTTTGACGGTAGCCAAGAGTGTACCACTTAACGCTGGGGAAAGAGGCTGAGGCCCCCAGAAGTAAATGCTGTCACGGAGGTGGGGTTGTGTGATGCAGAAGAATATGAGAATTTTCCATTTTTTCCTTCATTCTGGGATACAGTTTTGCTTTCTTTTTCCTTAAAAAAAAAAGGAAAAGAAAAGAAAAACCTGCTACGCTAAGCCTGTTTCAAGGGTGACCCTATAATTTCAACGTGTTTCCTTTTTAAAATGGCAGGAAGTAGCACTATCGTCTTGGGCAAGTGAGGACGGAGAGGGATCTGTGGTTGCCAAAATGGGTCTCAGGATCCTGAGGGTTTCAGGTGCTCATCCCTGCACTGAGAAACAGGAAGGCAAACTTTCAGCCGCTTCCAAGTTCTAGGAGAGGGGAGAGGCTCTGTGGAAAGGCCACAACTTCCACCCACAACCATGAGATTTCTCTTCTGAGCCCTCAGGGCCGGTAAGAGACATACATAGTGTGCCATCATTCCCACTTCTCAAATCTGGTGACTGAATGGTCACTCAGTCCTAACTGGGGCAGGGAAGCAAGTGGGAAACCTAATTGACCAGGCTAGCATCCAGAGAACTCGGAAAGCAGGCATAGCCTCCTTTTCATACCATCCACAATTTGTAATTTCATTAATTACCACCTCCCTTTGTGCTTTAGAGCAGGGGGAGATCAATTTCAAAATGGTGGCGTTCCAACCCCTCCCTTTTATCCACATTCCCAAAATCCAGCAGCCAAAAGCTAGGACAAGAGTGCTGCAGGGAGGGCATCCATGGGGGGTGGGGTGGGGGATGTTAAAAAGTTTAAGCGGCAGTTGTGACTCAAAGCCCCACTTGCTTGACTGCACAGACACAGCTGCCATCTTGACTCTTGTGGTACTTCCTCCTCTGCATTGCAGGCAGGCAGGGTTAAATACGCTAAAAACGGCAGAAGGGTGTACTTCTGGGCGTAGGCTTAGCCCAGGAATTTGTGATCAGTGGTAGGACTAAGTTCACAAGTCATTTCATACAAAAATCCATTCCTCCTAACCCTAACCCTAACCCCACATCTTTTCCTACTCAGCAACCTAACCTAGGGAAAATATATTTTTAGTGGCTGCTATTGTTAGCTGAGATCGAGAAATCTTTTTTGGTTTCCCCGTGAGTCACTCAAGAGTTTTATGAATAGATTCCCACGTACATTCTGCCATTCCCTGACATTTGATCGGCATCGTTCTTCAAAAAGAGGTAATTTTTAAAAATCAGCACAGAAAAAGCAATCGAACAGGGCCAGTCTTCTTCAAGGGTTCCCCTGAAAACAAGACTGTATGCCAAGGTTCATCAAAATCACATACGCTGTGAAAACTTATTTTGGAACAAGGGCCTGATTTTTTCCAAGTTCTGCAGAAATGTAACATTTAGGATTGGCATAGAAAAAGCAAAATGTTCCTTCACTGCTGCCAGACTCTGGGGACAAACTCTAGGTCTCCATAACCAAAGCAAGAGCGCCATCTGCTGGATTATGGAATATTAGCTCTACCACAAACACTACACAAAAGCCCCAAATTCCTGGCTGATTTGTGACAACTCTCCCAGAAGGCAACTAGTTGTTCTTTTTTTAAAAAAAAAGATTTCACAACCACAGCTAGACATGACACAATTTGTATAATTAGGAACTCTGGGGGAGACTTTTAAAGATGTAAGCTTCAGGCACATGGAAAAGGGGCGGGGCTTCGCTTGCAACCCCGTGCCTGCCATCTTGCAAATTTTTACACATGCTACCACCATTACCCCCTGTGCCCTGGAGTGTAGAAATAATTAAGAACATGACTGGAGAGTAATCGTATTAACTATATTTAATTAACTGTATTTAATTGCCATGCAAATCGCTAAGTAAATTTCAAAGGAAGTGCAATGGAAAAATATGTAAATTTTGTTCCACTTGCTATATGCAGCCATTAGTGCAGAAAGAATTGCCTAGCCTGTCTAGAATCCCAAACACTTCCTTCAAAGAATAATTTTGCACTATATGGGAGAACTTCTTTCCACCTGAGGCAAAGGACTCAGGGCCCAATAGGTGAATTGCAAACAAGGGCTCAGTGAGAAATAGCTATGGATACAGGTGTTCCTCAGGTTACAACCATTCGTTCAGCGTTGAACAAATGATAGTTATGACTGGTCCTCAAAGTTCTTGCCTGCTGCAGTGCCCCTGAAGTCACACGATCAAAATTTGGGCACCTGGCCTGCATTTATGACTGGTCACAGCATCCCAGTCATGTTCTCCTGCCCTGCGCGAACTGCCTCTGCTTCAATTCCCCCCACCTGCCTATCTCCACCCAACATCTCTGCCCTTTTGGCCACCCGGCACTCCACCACCCCCAGCTGACCTTCGCCATCATCTTCCTCCCACTGCTGGCCCAGGAGCCAAGCGCTGGGCGAGGGTGCAGCCTGGGGATGCACGCCGCAAGCACAGCAGGGGGGCAGAGCCTCATCTGCCAAAGGGAGCTCACCGGGCCTGGCCGGGGAAGAGGCAGCAGGACAGAGCTGGCAGAGGAGGCAAGGCAGCAGTGCGGAGGAGCCCCATCTTCTGGCGCTGGTGTGAAGAAGTGACAGCCTGTAGACCGTGGGACAGGATGGAGAGGTGGCAGCTCCCTGGGCAAAGGTGGCAGCTGTGTGGGAGGCACTGTTTGGGGTGGCAGCAGAACTGGAGGGGGCAGAGGACAAGGGCTTCCTGGAGGCACAGTGTGCACTCTGCAGCTCACATTGGAAGCTGCTGGCCTTTTGCAAGGACTTGTAGGAGGAAGGCTGGGCCGAGTGACCAGAGGGCCTGCGGGTAGGCTCCGTCGGTGCTGGGCTCGCCTCCACCCCTCACTGAAGCCCATAGGCCGGGTCTCCAGGAGCAGTCACGTGACGTTTTGCTTAACAATCGCTTTGCTTAGTGATGGAAATTCCAGTCCCAGTTAGGGTCGTAACCCGAGGACTACCTGTACTTGGTATGAGCCCCAACGGCATTCATCGTATCTTTCTTCTCTTGCCCTGTCATTTATATTTCAGTTCCTGTGCCAGGGAAAGGCCCACTTACGTGAAAGAGTTTGGCATTCCTAGGAAATACAGCAAAGATGTCGTAATATTTGATATTTGTGGACGTCGCTCTCTAGGTATAGAAAAAAAAGCAACACAAAGAAAATATAACCTGTAAAGCCTTTATCAGATTAAAAAGGAAGAGGGTTTGTAGTTTATGTTTCACATACTAATATTGTGTAGTTCAGTGGCCAAACAACAGGCTGCATTTATAACTTATTCAATATCAAAGCTGTTGTTAACACTGAGAAATTAATCAAGCAGAATAAAGAACAATTATGAGTGGAACAAAGACTCTTCATACAACTCTTAGCTCAACATGAAGACAGAACATCTCTAAAGGTGTCTTGATAATTACTGAAGCACCATGAAGCAACCCCAGATTAGGGACTTTATGTTAATCTAATGTAAAACTCACTTTATGAGTCAAAAGTAAATCGATGTTGGTAAATATTATGGAATATCCATAAAACCATTCTTGCTCATCGCCAACCTGCTTGAAAATTAATTTAAGTGAGGAAGATACCAGGTTCATCTTAGAAACGGCACATATGGAATTGCTGAGTGAACAAAAAATCCACCTCAGAATGACTTGATATAATTTTCATATGACCACTTGCAAAAATACTATTTCTTATCTTATTATACTGTATTATCTATGTGCTCACTTCTATAATAAGGAAGTGGTTAGGATTCATACAGTATAATTAATTATTCTAAACAATGTTTTGAGAAATACAGTTATTAACAAGTCTAAAGTGGGAAAATATTTCTAAAGAGCTCTATCAGAGCTTCTTTACATGATTATGACTAGTTCCCAAGAAATAATAACAATACATTAAAATTTACCCTTTCCTATTCCAGTATGAGAAAGAGAAAACAGCTTTCAGCGATTGCCTCTCACCACTGAGCCACAAGACATCTCCCAAACCCCTTCCTCAACAAAGGACGGTGAAGCAAGGCAGCTTGCCAACTGCTTTGTAAACTTACAAGGACGTTGCAGTGGGACGGATCAGACACCACAAGTGTCAGCCTTGATAGAATCTTAATTGGCTTGGATTTCCCCTGTAAGGAAAAGCCTGTGAGAAACGCATCCTTGGCAACAAGACTCCTACTCATCATTAATACAAAAATGAAGAAGGATCCTTTATTCCCAACCGGAGCCTACACAAATCTTCATTGCCACAGAGACAATGCAGAGATGTGCCCTTCCCTTAATCTCTTCTGGGATCCTAACCAGATGGCCCACGTTGACAGCAAACACAGCTCCACAAAGATCCTCTTCCTTCCACGACATTCTTGTCCTGCTATACAACCTCCATCAGTTTTCAGGGCCGCAGCTGAGAAGGCACCACTGAGCTTTGATGGAGAGTCACATTTGGGGGATGGGTGACTGTATAAAACTGATAGATCAATCAGTCAATCATATCCAATTGCGTTAGGTTATTTTTAATTTGGGGGGATGTTCTACGTTTTAATTATTTTAGGGTTTGTTTCGTTTTCTGTATTATCATTTAATACTGTACTTCTCAATTTGTTTTCCACTCCTGTTCTTATGTGCATGTGTGTATACACACACACACACACACGAATATTATTTATTTATTTATTTATTTATTAATACGAGCTAAAGCTTCCTCAAAGTTGCTCCGCTCAGAGATGTCTTCAGGAGAGACCAAAAAAGACAAGATGCTGCTGACACTGAAGCTTCGCCCCTTCTCTACGTATGTCACACATGCAACTCCTATAAAAAGGGGTGGGGCTTAATCACACAGTCGTGGCTGCCATCTTGACTCCTACCCATGGATGCTTCTGGTTCTAACTGGCAATTCCTACTTATGGTGATAGTAAAGGCTCTAGAAGAGTTCTCCCCTTGAGGATGACATACATTTTGGCATAGAAACAAGGCAACAAAAGGCCCACTGGATTGAAGCTGACAAAGGCAGTAAATTTCACAAGCCTCTCTCCATATCTGTGGAAGTAAAACTATAATAAAGCAAATGACTGATCATTTCCTGCCACACACAGGCCTGTAAACCTCCCATCAGAGACAACTGCCTTAGTTTACCTAATGATAGGACCAGCCCCATCAGTGGCTCCTTGCTCTCGTTTGGTTTGGCTTTGGTCTAAATGGCGGAGTCCACGGGTAACCTGTCAGCCCCATTAGGTAGACCCGAACAGGCAATCACAAGAAAGCTAAAACTACTTTTACTGAGAATCTTGCAAATCTCCTTCTCATACCCCAGTGAATTCGGGAGGTTGTCCCCTCAGCTACTTCCTAATGTTATCTGGACTTTGCTCGGGATTTAAAAAAAAAGTTTCAGTCCCTTTTGGCTAAGGAATGGTTCCTGCATATCTCCATTAAGGTCATCTTCCTTACCCTACACAACCCTTCCACAAAGACATGGACACATGAATTTCATTTAACCCTAAGGGCTGGACCCTTCGAGGATTAAAATGTCATCCTGCCCATCAATAGCCCAGACCTCCAGTATGCCAACCTAACGTTTGCCCAGACCAGCACAAGGGCAAGTATAATGCCAAAGGTTTGATGGGCCAAGGTTTTCTGTGTGGCCCGTTCCCTAAATAAATCATACCTGAGTCAACAGCTGCAGAGCAAGAGTCACAGGGCATTCTGCCACAGCTGTTGGACATTTATTTACTTTCCAGTAAATAAATCTTGCCCCAGTTTTAAGGGCTTCCGGGCAGATAACAACATAATAAACCATACAAGACAAAACCAAATAAATGTTGAGGAGTGAGAAGTACAGCTCAGGGGCTAAAAATGCAAATCCGGAGTCTTGTGAGAAGCACCCTCAGAAGGTGACAAAAGGAAGAATATTATATTAAACAAATCAGGAATAATCACAACATCCACAGCTCGTTAGTTTAATGTCAATGAAATTTATATTTAAATTAAATTGTCCCAATACTGTCTCCAAAACCTATGGGGAACAGATTTGGCATCCCGGGGAGTTAAAGCCTAAAACCTATTATGCAAGTTAGAGGACTCAAAATCTCCCTGGAGTTGCTTTGCCTGGGTATGATCTAATCTGGAAAACATTTGCACAGTTCCCCATCCTGACCCTAAACATAAATGTGACCGAAACAACAGGGCTGTGCAAAGCATCTGAGAGTGGTGATTCATTGCATAAGGGAAGCATCCACTGGAAAGTGGGACTTCCACAGCTGGAATGGGTGCTCACCGGGGAAAAGTTGCCAGTCTGTGTGTGCTGTTAGCACTGCGAGGTAGTCCAGGGAAGAAGCACAACCAGGGCTACTAGCTCTGTCTTTATTGTAAGGTTACATTAGAAGAATCTTGCAAGACTGAAAGTATATCTCCCCTCCTTTCCTTTTACTTTCTGGAAAACTAGGGAGGGTCCTTCTGAAACATTTCCCATGCCAGCCCCCCTTCTGTGGGCTGAGGTATCTTTTACACGCCGGTTGTCCAGTCTGCGGCGCTCCCTCCTGTCTCCCAAGGCCATTCCCACATACCATTACAATGCACACCAACCCTTTTGGAGATCATGGCTGCTTTCATGGTTCCAGGAAAGGTGCTTTGCTTGTGCCCACACCCTAGGCAAAAAAACCCTTTCAAATAGTTTGTGCAGACATACTACGTATGTTGCAGAATGAGGCTATATGAAATGGTGAAATGGATTTGATTGCATCCAGTTATAAACAGAACTGAAGAACTATTCAAGTTTTTTTAAAAACAACAACAGCCTCCATACAAATATAAAGCCAATATAAGAGGGAACCAGCTAACCTAGGATCTTCTCCTTAGATGCCAGCTTTGGATTTGCAGGGATTTTTAAAGAAAGCAGTTATTTATTCCAAATGCTTCTATATCACTTCAATCCCAAGAACTCTAAGCAATTTTTTTGTAAAAGGCACATCATCCCCATTCTAAGCGCATTCAGCTCATTCTACATATTTGCTGTCTGCAGACCAGACCATATTTCCTGGGCGTGAAAGTTCAATGGGATTTCTTTCCAAGGAACACAAACACTATCACAGCCTCTGTGAAGTCTGCCAGGTGATATCTTTAGATAGCCATACCTGTACAAGAGGCAAGGCTGGAAACAGCTCTGTGGGAGACAGTGGCTTGACAATTTCCTAGAAACAGATATAAAGGAAAAAAAATCACAAATGCATCTACAGACAGATAAAGAAAAAAAAAATCTCAAACACAGATAGCATGTAAGCAAAGCTATACTGAAAAGAGGCCTGTGAAATAAACAGCAAAAAAGCCAACTAACAAGAAGAGCTATTTCGATAGCCAATACTTTTTTTGTTTGTTTTTACAGTCATCCATGGTTGATCTATATTAATCAATTCTGCAAACCACTGAATAGCCTATACTTGATGGATAAGTGGCTTAGGCGTCAGTTAAGCAACAGAAAGTTTTGCTTTTAAGAGTAACAACCCACAACGGGCATCAACTAACCACCATTCATGAATCTGAAATTTCGCAAAACCCAGCTGCTTCCTTACCTTATTCTCACTGACACCAACAGGACTGAAAAAATGCTGATGATTCAAGCATGCTCACCATGGGACTGTTTTAGTTTACTGCACTTTCATACTTGCCAAGATAGATATTTATGTGTTCTTAAAGACCGAAATGCAGTTCAGCTGCCACCCCAATTTGAAAGAATGTGAAGCCTTGTGATACAAGCATTTGGATGCTATAGATAATCATTAACTAGCAGGCCCTTCTTCAAATTTAAGCCCTCTGGATGTCTTCAAGCGCAACTTCCATCATCTCTAGCCAGGAACAGTGAATTCTGTCACATCAGCGATGTGTGTGCATGTAGGAGACTCTGTATAAAGTAGTGTTTTTCAAACTCAGCAACTGTAAGATGTGTGGACTTCAACTCCCAGAACCCCCCCCCACAGAATTCTGGGAGTCAAAGTCCACACATTTTAAAGTTGCCAAGTTTGTATATACCACTCTATACCAGTGTTTTCCAAGTAAGGCTGTGCAAACCCTTTGAAACAGGGGCTTTGCACCCAGAACGCCTTGCTGAATTATTCAAGCAGCTATACCTTTCTCTACATTCTCATGGCTGGTTCGCAGAGTGATTCCAACTGTCTCCACGCTCACTTTGCTGCCACGCAAAGATTTATCACTGCCAAGACACAAACATCCCACCATCTTTTGTCCAGTTAAAAACACCAGTTTCTTAACCCAGCACAGTCTGCCTAGTCATTTTTCTAGCCATTCAAAGAAGATGTGCTTTTTTTTGTTGTTGTAAAACAAAGCAAAGCAAACTGATTATCTGTTGCGCAGAAATCACACAACTCTCATCATGTTTGTTCTGCTCTAGCACTCTTTACAATTGCACAAGGAAGTCACACCTATAGCCTGCAAAGGGCATCAACCACATAAGGTCATAAAGAATAAATGTTTCAGACAGAAGGCTTACTTTTTTCTTTTCTTCATAATCGACAACATAATTGATTGCTACAGTTGAATAGCCAACTTGAAAAAGAAAAGATAATGCAGTTAATCAAGCAGAATACTAAAACATAAAAAAGCATTTTAGTAGATCCAGCAGTTCTGCTGGAACCTATCCTTATGTTGTTTTCCATTTATACCAGATATTTCCGCTGTCTTATTCTGAGCTGCAATACACAATTTATGAATATACATACAAAGTCTGCTTATTCTCAAATGCCCCCCCAAAAACTGAGACTTTAGACTGAATTATACACAATTGTAAGCAAAACTATTTCCATCTGAAGTCCTGACAGGCTTAAGATAAATTTCACTTTATCATTTTGTAGCGTATCAAGAACTAGTTAGTAATTAAGTAAAAGAGGCCTGAAAAATATTATTTGTTGGGTATAAATATAATAATAATAATTATTATTATTATTATATTTATACCCAACAAATAATATTTTTATTATTATTTCCGCCTTTGTAAAATATTTCTGTTTTGATCTTATGCAGGTATCAAGTCCAACAAAGGATAATAAAATATTTTTTAACACAATTTTATTTATTTATTTATTTAATTTATATGCCGCCCATCTCCCCCAGAGGGTGACTCTGGGTGGTTCACAATTAAAATCCAAAACAGTAAAAACAATGAAAATATAAATATCCATCTTAAAATTAGCTAATCACAGTTCTATATAAAAAGACTATATACAATTCAAGATGATGGGGGGGGGGGAGCAGCATCGATTATCCCACCAGCCAATTCCAACAGTGGGAGCCCCCACCAGGCCCCCTGGCCATCCTCACACCCACTTTTATAGTAATAACCTTTTACAAGAAATCAACGTGAGATTATGGTCCCTGAGCACATCCAGAGTGTTTATTGTTTTAAGGAAGGGTTTAAAGCCCTTATCCAACCATTTCAATTCAGACTGTGAAAACGGTAACAACGGGGAAATAGGTAGCAATGGGCAACAATCAAAAGCATTTCACATATATTCTTCCAGGAGTCTTTACTCTTCTTGTTCCAATCTTCCAAATGGGGTGCTTGCATAAATTCTGTTCAGGGTGTTTATAAGACTGAAAGCAGGAGCTTTCCTAAATAACGCGTCTCTTGGCCTCCTACTCTACGCAACCCTTTGCACAATCTGAACACCTTTCTTCTAGAAGGTGGTGAGACGGAACGGCAACAGGGAGCCCACCATCTCTAGCTTAGGCTAGTTGATGGGTTTGGATAAGCTCAGAAACAGCGCAGCCATCTCCTCGTGCCCCAGCCGCCCTCGCCCGGGGATCATGGGAAGCATCGATCTGAACTCACGGTGCGCTGCAGCCTCCACCAACTTCTGCAACGCCTCTTTCTCCGGCAAGTAGAGAATATTCAGGTCCGCAAACGCGGCCATCTTCCATCCACGTGGGGACTGCCGGAGCAAAAAGAAAACAAGCCTTGCGCCTTTAAGTTGCTTTGCATGTTGGGAAATGTAGTTTTTTAAACTTCGTTTCCCAAGATCGCCTAGCGTTCGTTTCTCGCGGAGCGCGAAGGAAAGCAGCGCACGAGCGGGGCTCGGAGTTACTGGGTTAGTTTTAAAAATAAGGAAAGGAAAAAGAAAAATGTCATTTGTGTATATTCGGCAGGGAGTTGGTGGCTCTTTCAGCCTTTAACAGCGCCTCTCCAGTTAACAAGTAAACCAGCGTTTCTCAACCTTACCGACTGTAAGCTGTGTGGACTTCAACTCCCAGAATGCTGGCTGGGGAATTCTGGGAGTTGAAGTCCACACATCTTAAAGTTGCCAAGGGTGAGAAGCACTAAAGTAAATGAATCCAAAAGCTGCAGCTGGGTAAGGCTTTGTGGTGGAGCATCTAAAATGTTGCAGGAGAGTGGCACACTTTCAGATGTTCTCGAATTCTCCATCGGGCAAGAAGTTGCAAAAAGAAGAAGACCCCACAAATTAGGCCAGGTGTTCTAACCATGCCTCATGGTCTGTGAGGTTTGCTGTTCAAAGTTAGTCTGAAGTTGTGGATTGAATGCAGGGTCAGTGTTCGGTGCTGCTTGCCAGAGTCCACGGAGCGCTCAGAGGCAAAGCTTATGGTTGTTTCCCTCCGCCGACCAGGAGTTTTAAAAACACGGAGGCTAATCCCAATTTACTTCCTCCCAAACAGGATAAATAAATGAAACCTGATGGACAGAGTAGCCAACTGCTTCCAAGTGCCTGAGAAGAAATAATAGTAATTACCTGTACATGTCAAGAGAGCAAGTACTCCGAAGTCCAGATGCAGAGTGACCCCAAGATGATGCTCTGTCACTCTGCACACACGGCAGTGGAACGACAAGCACAGTTTGTCTGGAATCCTGGTTTTCAGCTTCTTTAAAGGCTTCTTTGTGAAAACCCTTATCTGGAATCCAAGTTCTCACAGCCGCTCCATGAGTGACTTGTATGTTTCGTAACCTCGTAATAACACCATCCCTCCATCTGTAGTAATAGATCTCATTCAGACAGGAAATCAGAAGGTTTCTTTCTGTAGATGAAACCCAATGAAATTTCTCTGCCAGATCCCAAGACCCCATTCGAGAATCCCTGCCCTGTTAATTTCAACCAGAGCCACCCCCTCCCTGGTCATATATGGAGAAATATATATATATCGATTCCTTTTTCTGAGGCAGCTGACTGCAAATTTTTACAGGATCGGTTTGGCCAAATCTGGACAGAAGTCTATATCACACCTGTATCAATTAAAAAGAAAAAGAAAAAACAGTTGTAGCACGTCGAAGTTGGGCTGTGTTTGGCCTGTTTTACTGAAATTATCTTTCCTCTGTTCCCATAACTAACCTGAAAGGTATTGCTAAGCTTTTCAAATTACTTTCACACATTTCTGCTGTGTAGGGCCCAGAGAAAGATGCACCGGCAGTTTACAACCCGTGTAAAACCAAAACAAAATATTCACATCCACAGATGGTGTCTTTGCCTTAGGGGAGAGCGGACAAGTTGTTTCTCTAAAACAGGTTCTTGATCATGATTGAGAGTGATTTTTTTCAGTGCGCAAAATGGCCTTGCCTGTAAAACCCAGAAACAGAATACAAATTGTTGTGCTTTCTTCAGTGCTGCATCGACACTCTTCTATTTCATGGCCTTGTCATTCTCCATCAATGACTTCATCTTTATTTATGTATTCCTTTGCATTGTATTGTGGGTGAAATTTTAGCAATCAAAGTATAGTAAACCAAATAATTATAATACAATAAGGGTTGTTGTACAAAATACAACAAAGTACAAAATAATGAGGAACATTTATTTATTTAATCATTAAATTTGTATGCCACCCGCCTCCCAGGGACTTTGGGCAGTTCATAAGTGAAAAACGCAGACAAATGACAATAAAACAATGCAACAGTAAAGACAAAAACAAAAACCAAGGAACAAAACATGGCAAAAATAAGAAATAGACTCACGCCATCCAGAAGGGCTTCAGGTACCTTAGCCAAGGGTCTGGATGAAGAGTCAAGTCTTCAAGGCTTTAGTCTTGAACTTCAACTAACTAAATAAAAAAGATCCATATAATATTAATACAGAATTAGTTCAATCCTTTACTATATTATTATTTCTAGACCATATAGACTGTCAAATCCCACATAGCTGGCAAGACCAAGGAGGCAAAAATGTCATGGATTTCAGGAAGATATGTTTGATGCTGCTTCTTTTTTTTTTTTTGGTGTCTTCAAGTCAGTGTTGACTCCTGGCCACCGCCTGGCCTAGTCCCTGCAATTATCTTGGCAAGGGTTTTCAGAAGTGGTTTGCCATCTCCTTCCTAGGGCTGAGAGAGAGAGTGTCTGGCCCAAAGTCACCCAGCTGGTTTTGTGCTTCAGGCAGGACTAGAACTCCCCATCTCCTGATTTCTAGCCAGATGCCTTAACCACTACACCAGACTGGCGCTCATCTTTGAAGCTAGTTTGTGGTAAAAACAGAATCTTGAAAACTATAAGAGGAATTCCTGCTGTGTGACATGGCATGAGATCCTTAATTTCATTATCAGATGGGCAGTAGAGTACTCAAGGCATATAGAGCTTAAGGACTTTAATGGGTGATGTTGCATATGCAGCAGCTCAGAAGTTCTTGGCTACCTTACAACCATGGTCCTGACTCAAATTATTGAAGACCCAACACAGAGTAGAATTCGCACATTAGATCTGGGTTTTGACTCCAGACAATTGTGACATGATCTGTTGGTAGAGGACTTTACCATTGGTCCTTTGCTGTGGTCTGATCACTCTCTGTTTTTGGGCTTATCAGCACTGCTTCCCATCCTACCCCTGGCAGGGTAGCAGGAATTATTAACAAACCAGGCAAATGATGGAGCCTAATGGGTCCTAGAGAGAATTTGGGGTTTTCTCTGAGGATCTGGTGGGTAGTTTGACTGAGACCTTAGTCACTATATGGAATGAACATGCCTTGGATTGATTGCTCATTGTCCATCGGTCCTCAGGTGTTCCTCTGAGGAACTCCAGGGGATGAAACACCAGCAGAGATGCCTAGAGTGCCATTGGAGGAAAATGAAGTGTGAACCAGACCAAGCACAAGTATGAGCCCACGTTAGGGATTATACTATATCAATAAAAGCAGAAAAACAAAGTTATTTTTCTGCTGTTATATTTGCCAGTCACCCTAGCAGCACTCCTTAAGGTGATCCATTTCTTGGTGGGGAAGAACAAGCCGCAGGACCATCTGTAGGGCTGTTGGAAAGAATGTCTTAGACTGTCCTCCGGAAGTTGCTCAGATTTGTTCAGAATTGGACTCTGATTGGCAAATTGTACTGAGATGTTGGAAGCATGGTCATGTATGTTTACCTGGGATGAATTTGAGTCTGTAAGTCCTGAAGAAGTGGGCCTTCTCTGTCATGGTGCATGCCTTTTGGAACAGCATCCCCCAGAGATTCATGTGGCCCTTTGCTTAATCTCATTCAGATGAGCCCTTAAAATCTAGCTGTACAAGCAGGATCTGGTTAGGTTAGGTGGCGGGTCCTTGTGGGAATGCTGTAAGGTGAGAAGATGTTGGTTTTACTTCTTCCAGATGTTTCACTATCTTCTTCTTTATTGTAGTTGTTAATTAGTCTTTAATACTGTACACCACCAGAGTTGCTATGGAGTTGGGTTGCATTACAAAATTGATAAATAAATAATAAATAAATGTGAGTCAAAGAGCCCTCAAATTTTTGTAATACCTGATGATTTCATTTTAAGTAAGCCTGCTCAGGGTGAGTTCCAGTCTTAGGATTAAAACACCGTAGAGGAAACACAAAGTGGTGAGAGAATGTAGCACATTCAGCAGTTTGAAGCAAAAGGCTGAATGCTAATTGAGTGACCTTTTTCAATACCCACCTTTCCCCCTTTTTGGAGTCCTGGAAACAAGTAGGTCCTAATGCAAAATACAGTAGTCATTTGAGAGAGGGACAGGATGGAAACTATCAGGAGACAAAGAGGTCAGCAACGCAAATTGTCTTGAAACTGACACAAATTCTACTCCGAGTTGGTAAGTGCTGATTGCCAAGATAACGTATGGCCAAGCATCTGCTTGTATGAGGATTAAAACAGTTAATTTACAGAAATCATACATTTTCTTCCTCAGTTTTGGGTACAGGAGAAGATATCAGTTAATACCTGTCCATGTGGAAAAGACTTACTTCTTGTTTGAGTTAAGCCCAACCAAATAAATTAAGCCCTTAATTTAACTCCCTTTTGTTTTCTAGGGAAAACATTGGATGCTTTGGGCAATTTTTTTTGCGGGCTAGAAAGGCCTGTCCTCCATTATTGCCATGACTGCTTTGGTCTTCTGGGGGAAGACAAGTTTGGCTTTGTTTTCAATTCCCATCCTTTGCTAGAAATACAGAAGGAATGTTTTGGTATGATCCCATGTTAGAAGGAAATGGAATCCTTTGAAGACCAAGCTGCCCATATATGGGGCTATACAAAAAGTTATGGGCCCTGATCTTTTTGCAGTCAGACATAAAATGGATACCTCTCAAAGTCTTTGCTCTTAACCAAAGTCAATGAACTGCCCATGACCTGCTCTTCTTCCTCATATTATCGTTAGCTGTGGTTTTCCTACATTCCAGATGTCAAAGAATAGCTTTAACTGATACTTCAAATCCTCCTCACCAGTTCTTGAAGGCTATTGTTTATTTATTTATTTATTTTAAAAATGGTGAATCATTTGAGCTGTTAGTAATGCGCGCAGGATCATACATGTCACACACACCGAAGCTCTTGGACACAGATATGTGTTTTCCTTCAGTATTTTCCCCTTTCTTCTGTTAAGGGCTAGGGTTTTGAGTGGCTAAACTTGGGTTAGGTGGCCTGCAGTAATCAGCAGTAGGGATCTGTGAACCAGTATAAATCTGACTTGTTCTACGGTCCACATTAGTAGGATAGAATTCCAGTCTGTTGTGCTTATGTATTAAAAACCAGGCCTCAAAAGATTCACATTTCCTAGCATATGGGACATCTGTAAGCAGCTTCCCTGCATTTTTTTTAATGTAAGTTCCCTCGGAAACTCTTTTGATCCAAATTTCCAATCATTCTTTTAACGCATATTTACATGCTGTGACTTTTTAACATACATTTCCCCAATGTAATCCCTCCCTCCCTTCCTTCCTTTGTTAACATAAATATCTTTTGTATGGACTTTCGATTGGCAACAGATGCTAGCTGATTTCATTTAGTGCTGCTTCCTCTCTTGCCGTAAGATTTCACTTTGGTGACTCTGACAGAAGAAGGAGAAGTCATAGATCCAAGGGTATCAGGGGTTACCAGAGTGCGAGAAGACCTTGAGTCTCAAGCAAGGCTTAATAAGAATAAGATGTTTTTCCTGTTGAGGAGTAACTCATAGACAGGCCAGCCTAAGTGAAAGGGATCATCTATTAAGCTCCCAAAACAGATGCTGAAACATGCAGTTCATTGGTTTACTGCCTGGAGCAGCTGCAAACAACTCCAGTTGGTACATCTGTTGATCAGGCAAAAGCAGGACAGGCTGCTAGCATTTATACCAGCTTTCAGAGAGATGAAGTTCCTTCTTTTTCCTCCCCTGTGCTTAACAGGGATTGGGAAATCTGAGCACAACTCATCTCACAAAACTAAACTCAAGCTCAGAACTCATGCCCAGTTAAGAAATAGTAGCAGAGAATCCTTTATAGGAAAACCATTACTTTCCTTCCAGGCAGATAAACAATGGCTCAATGGTACCATGAATGGAGCAATCCTGGTCTTCTGTCTGGGCAACAGGATGCTGGCTAGAGCATCACTCCATGCTGCATCTGCAGTGGTGTGTGCAGCACACGCTCAGAGAATGGGAACACCAAGATGAGGGCCTCTAAAAAACATCTCAGGACAGTGGGTGTTCATCTCAACTTCTAAAGGTACATATACCTGCCACACTATGAGCCATCCTATCCCCACAGCTTCCCCAGAACTTGCGAAGCTCTGTGCAATTTTTCTTCACCTTGTCCTCTTCCAGGATATCGTGCAATTATGGTAATTGTGGTCTCAGCTGACTGATCTCTGATTTGAGGGTTGGAGGCTGTTTTGTGACCCTTTGGAGAAAGAAGGGAGCCTGGGTCATTGCCAGAATGGTTGCATTTCCCCATTTTCTCTCTGTGTGGAAAAGAATGCAACCTAGGAGTAGGGTTGGTTGGCACCTCAATGCTCTGGCATTCCCAGCTGCACCATAGGCATGGCAAATACTGACAGCTGATTCTTCCAGGGAGAAAAGGGCCCAGCTCTCTTGCCTGCTTTTAAAGTGTCGGGAACAAATGGGCGACACTATCTAAATGTGCAGGGGGGGAAAGTAGAAAGTGATAGTAAGATTGGGTGCTGAGGCTAGATAGAATTTTACTATTACTATTATTGCTGTTTTTTTACTAGCAGGATCTAACTGTTGTCAAAAAATAATATGATAGAGAGGATATTGTCCAGTTACCCCATGCTGCAAATTATACTTCTGGAGTGGCTTTCTGTGATAATCCCAGAAGCTGATCGTTTTGGAAGGTAATCCCATATATAACATGTTGAATAATCCAACCTGGAGGTGATGAGGCATGGGTAACTGTAACTAGATATCTGCCTAGGAGGAGTTACAGCTAACAAACCAATAACAGTAAGGAAAAATACTCCAAGCTCATGAAGCCACCTGGGACTTCAAGTAAATGTCCAGGTAAATGCATGAACTTCAAACAGAGTAGAGAACAAGGTCAAGCGTGCGGCACTGTCTCTTATTCTCCTTGATCTCCACACATTCTCTGAAGATTTGAACGGCAGGCTAAGAACATCAGCAAACCTAATGGAACTGGAGGTCAGAGTACCTGGCAAATTGTACTTACTGTACATTCAGGTAAATGAGAGTTCAGTTCCCCCCAGGGGCATATATGGAGATTGTCAAAAGAAAACGGTGGAGCCAGCATTGTGTACCTCACTTTCTACCAATTTGAGCCATTTGAATTTTCAGCATAGTCTATGACATCCTAAAGTCAACCTAGGACCCAGGTTGTAGTTCACTCCACGGTTTCTGAAGGACCATTAAAGGAGCTTTCACTGGATTTTGCAACCTTAAGTTTCCATGAGGCTAGAAGGATGGCACTCTGCTGGAGGAGGAGAGGAAAGTGGGCTTTTCCAAGGGGAAGGGCCTAAACATGGGACTTAGTGACCTTCTCCAGGGACTCTTCATCAGCATCTTCTGCCACGTGTTGCAAAGTCCAAGGGCGGGCGCTTATGGCAGTACTTCTGAGAGTTCTCAATACTAAAAAATGGGGCCATGTGTCTACCATATAGAGAGAGTTAGAAGGTCTGTGGATGACTGCCATCACCACGGCCATGGAGTAACCATTCTTGGCTGGGTAAGTGTGTGACTAAAAAGAATTGCTGTCTTTGGAACTCTTTTCTGTCCTGTCTCATCAGAATCTTGCTTTGCTAATCTTCATCAAACTGACTTTTGTATCTGGCATAAGCTGTTATGTAAAGCTTGAGTGCCTGTAGATTTTAATGTAACCCTGGGGCTTCATTCCCTTTCTGCTCCGTGCTGAGCTTGTGTTAATAATTTATTTTTCCTTTTTATTATGCATATGTGCACAGAAACCTTTGCTATTGTGTCTTTTTTTTTTTTTTTTTAGAATTATGAGCTAAAACTTTAAATGGCTATTCTTTCTTAATAGCCATTCATGGGAAAATTAAATCTT
The DNA here is from genome assembly GCF_059951505.1 of Python bivittatus. NCBI lineage: Eukaryota > Metazoa > Chordata > Lepidosauria > Squamata > Pythonidae > Python > Python bivittatus. The sequence continues at coordinate 3,328,209 of NW_028277108.1, forward strand.
CCCTTGACAAAATATTTAGCTTTTTGTTTCCCGTGGTGTGCTAAACTGGAATGCTTCAATGGAGAAAAAGTTCAGTTAACTGCTTTTGAGAAACAACATTTTCAACACTTTGTGGCAAAAATGGCAAGTATCTGTTTCACCCCAGATATCGGCTGTTTTCATAATTTCCTTGCCTATAAACACTTATTTTCATGGCTTGTCCTGTTTTCCAGCAAAAAAAAAAAGGAGACTGCCCAGATCCAGAAGAAGGTTTTGATTTCACATTCCAATAAAGTGAGTCAGAATGTGTTTATATCAGTAAAACCCTTATTCCTCAGCCATTTGTCAAGTTGTTACAATTTATTTTGACAGAGCTGGATAAATGAGTTGTATCACCCTCCTTCTGTTACAGAGCGACATTAAGATTTATTTGCACCAAACTCAGACATGGCAGAGGAGGAGGCAGCTGTAACAGCTCTACTACAAGTCAAACAAAAATTCTCTATGTTGAGAATCAATATCATACTAAAATGTGACATAACTTTGGAATTTACTTAAGATTTTCATAACAATGGTAAATATTTAGACACTACTGCACCCATAAATAGTACAGGCTTGTGAGTTTTGAGTTGTCTGGAGTGCTTATTGCTCAAAATGGAATGAATTTACATAATTTCAAAAGATACTGTAACAATCAGGCCTATCCTTTAAAAATGAAAACTTGAGGGGAGGAGAACACTATTAAAAGGGAAAAATGAAACATAGGAACTAATAGGCCTTCATGAACACAGAGAAGAAGAATATAAAATGATGTGGCTGGATGCTGAGATAAGAGCATAAAATATGTTAATATCACACATCAATATGATGGAGAGAAGACTATTCACCTGTCTAATGCTGAAAACTGGGAATCAGTTAAATACAGCATGGATTATGTTGATACAAATGCTATCTAAGTTCTTGATCTTCCCACATTCGTGTGCCTGCCAAGTAAGCTAATTGTTCAGAGTTCCTTAAGAAAGTTATCAGTGGCTGTGTAGTACCTGAAACCAATAGTTAAGTTTCAACTATTTGTATACTGCATATCACGGAAACCATGATGCCCCATCCTTTTGTACTTGTGAACCTATCTGACCATAAGGTCATGGTGTCAGACCCAGCCCAAGAACAATGGTGAAACAGTCCAGCTGAGTATAGTTCCTTTATTTGCTTACACCTTATAGACAGAATCTTGCTAAACTAAATCTATACTACAGCAACTAGTGGATATACCCTGGGAGATTCTAGGGAGTGGCTATCCTGAAGTTCTTTCGCTTCTCACACTCTCCCTGTGGACTGCATTGTCTCTTGTCTCCTTTCCCCTCCTGGAACGCACCCCCTCCTTGATCTCCCACATCAGTCTCCTCCTCGTAGATACATTCCATCATACATGGTAAGAGAGAGATGAGGGGAAGAGTCTTCACAGGCTGTCCTTGCATCTGTTTGTCATGTAGCCTATTAGTTCAGTGAATCTCCAGGGTGTCTGCTGGGTGTGATCAACAAAACCAAGATGGTGGCCATGAAAGTGTGATGGAAGCTCCACCTGGTTTTATGTGCTTCAACCACACTGTCATGGCCACCATCTTTATTTTTTTGACTACACCTGGCAGACACCCCTGTGAGTCTCTTGCTTAAATGAGAAGGTGTCTTTCTCTCTCTTTCTCCCCATGTTTCAAACTTCATTGCAATCTTCCCTTCTTTCAAGATGTAGTTTAGATAGAAATGAGGCTTTCCTAACTTTAAGTATTTCTTAATAAATCCAGCTGTTCCCCCAAGTACAAAATGAAGTAGCCTGCTAGCATTCATCAATAGCTGGCTAAACCCATACTCTGAACCCCAAATAACTATACTCTTTTGGTTATGAGCATTTTTTCCCAATGCGATGTTCTGCTGGTTAATTACATAATATTCTTTCAGCACTCTGCTTAGTTCAGGCACATATCTTCTACTTAGGGCTCCTGCTGAATTCAAATCCTCTATAGTGTGTGCATATGCTGTAGACCCAGGGTGCTGTAGCATTTTACACCAGGAATGGGTAACCTATTGCATGTATTATCTACAGACCTTCAGATGTTGTTGAACTACAATTCCTAGCTGTCTCAATTATTTGACCAGTGGTAAGGGCCATCTGGATGATTGCTGATTTAACACATCTTAAGTATACTGAATTAGCCATTTTGAGCCTCACTGCTGCCCTTCATGAACTGGAGTGTTCACAGAATATATCTATGCTATTTCTAATAATCTACGCTATTTCGGAGCACAATTGCAGCAGAAAAGGAACAGTGGTTGGCAAATTAGCTTTTAGGTAAACTCTGATATTACTGATCTATTTATTGGACAGTGATATGGGATGGGGTGGGGAGTTTGTGGAATGTAAACCTGAATCATTTGAAGTCCCCATAGACTGTCATAGTGCGCATTCAAGCATGGGGATAACCAGCAAGGAGTAATGCTCACACAGTCTCTCCAAAAGCCATGACAAAATCTGTCTTGCAATTTCTTAGGAGTTTTCTTCTCCTGAAAAAAAACTAAAACAAAACAAAAATTTTACTTTTACAGTGCTTGAGAATTTATTCTGAACTTTTCTTGATGGTGTTTTGGAGGTTACTTTATAGTTGGAAGTGGGAGGACACTGCGGCTGGTTATGATGGTATCTTCTGTTACATATTTTTCCATCATTTTGAAAGACTCCCTGGCTGCTTATATTTCACTATCTAAAATAATCCAGAGAGTTTCCCCATGTTCTTCTCTTGAGATTTAATGGAGATGTGGGAAGTCAGGGAGGCTGCAGATTGATGAATAGATGATTGAACCATGAAAGATGCAACATTCATGCACTCACAGGGCACCTGATAACCATGTAAGTGCAAGAACTCCACATTCCATCCTTGAGACTTTCATCAAGATTTTCTTCTCCTTTGATACTAATTTTGAAAGCAAATTATTATTCATTAAGTTGAATGAGAACTGAAAGGAAAAAAAAAAAGAGGTAGGGTCATTTTTGTACATGACAGTTGCCTCTATAAACAGCTTTGTAATTGGAAATGGGGGAACTATTGTGTATCATTCTCAGTCCTCCCCTGCTAGTCAGTTTTGCAGTCTGGCCAAGTGTTCTGCTTTGTGCAGAACTGTAAAAACTAGCAAAGCAAAACTGTGTTCTGCTGAATTTTTTTTATTTAGAACAAATGACATCAAACTGGGAATTGAGAAAAAAGATACTTCAAATGAATTGATGGAAGTTGGTTTTCGTACTTAAATGCCAAAAACAACTTATAAGGGGAAGAAGTTAAATTGTTTCCAGTTTTACTGAAAACCATACACTCAAATACCAAGCCACTGAATTTAGGGAGGCCCTCTAAAACTGTAAGAAAGCAGGTTCAAGCAAGACACCAGCAGAAACTTTCTGACTATATGAGTTCCCAGCCTTTGGAACAGGCCACCACATTCACTGCTGAGTTCTGTGCTAGAGAGTCTTTAAACAGAAGCTGAATAGTCATCTGTCAGAGATTCTTTAGCGCAGTGTTGTGCTGGCTGGGGACTTCTGGGAGTTGAAGTCCACACATCTTCGAGCTGCCAAGGTTGAGAAACACTGTTCTAGTGGATCCTGTGCTGAGCAATGAGTTGGAGTAGATTACTTCTAAGCTACCTTCCACCTCTGTGATTCCCTTCAACTTGGTGCTCTTGGTTTCCTTCAGCTTGCCAACCCGCAAGGCGATCTCTGATGATGCTTGCTAATTTGAAATGCAAGCAACTCAGTTCTTCTCCTTGGGTGAAGCTCACTGAAATTATAATTCTTGTTTATAAATCCTTCAACTATAATCATGCTCAGACAACTCATTTGGACACAGTAGTAGGGACCTTCAATTCATGCCTATTCACAAGGAGTTGGAAAGCTTCCTTCTATAGGAAGAGGCAGATCGTTTGTATTGGTTCTCCTTTCTGACCCTCCCTGTGTATTCTAGAATACCAAGGAATGGAGGTAGGGATTGAAAGGAGTGAAAGAAATCTTAAAATTTCCTCCCATCTCTTCCAACAACAGCACCCCCTGCTCAATCTTCATCTTGCCCATGAAGAGAAGGAGGTTTTCTAACTGAGGAAGCCTACTTAGCATCCAAGAAAATACAGAATTTAAATCCAAGTAAACATTAGATAGGGCTGCACTTTTACAGGGCTTCTAATGGACTTGCCTTGTTCAAGACCAATATAGTCCACACATATTTTTGGTACCATATCATCTCAATTCTAATCTGCCAAGTTCATCTGAAAATATGCAATGTGAAAAGTTAACTAAGTTTAACCTTGCATCAACAGAATTGAAAGATTCAGAGATTTGGTTATTATTTTATTCTTGGGTTTAATTATTCATTACCCCTCACATATCCAAAGAGACATCACCCAGAGAAAGAGGACATGCCTCTTTCCATTTTCTCTGTCATTTTCAGTGGCTACTAGACATCATTTTTGCTGCTTTATTGAGAACTGCCTCAGTGAAGATAAAGGAGGGAACATAAGTCCAGTGGCTGACTCCAGCTCTTAATTCCAGTCTGTCTATAGTGATTATATTTTGTAGAATTTGATTTGATGTGAGAAAGAACAGGAGATGGTAAATGTTTTCACTCCTGGGAGCCACATTTGGCATGAGAAAGAGAACAGCTTTCTGGGGGGAAAAAAATGACATTTTGTTCAAAAAAATTGAACAAAGTGTCATTTTCCCCCCCATACCGTGATCTATTTTCTTCTCCAGCATCGTAAAGTGCAACTGAATTTATATGCTAAGAGCCAGCACTGGAAAATCATTTCATAAACTTGCAGGATTAATTAACTAATTATTTTGTTTCAAAAGCCTTGCAAAACTTGAGGCTTGCAGTGATAGGGTTACATATTTTGGAAACAGGGTGGGGAAGGGGCTGAGTTGTTACTTGGAAGGGAGCAAAGGAGATTTTTGGTTTTATGGGCATTTAATGTTTAACTTTTACATGACATCTTCAAGACAAGGCCAGCAAATCATCATCTGGGGATGGTCTGTAGTTCTGGATGTCTTGTATCAACCAGGGATTTGGATTAGATAGCCTGTCAGGCTGTCTCCCCTCTATGACTGGGACTCATAGTGTGCTAAGCTATGGTTTGCTTAACCATGTTTATTTAATGAACCTTAATTGGTGGGTTCACACAACATATTAAACCAGGAGTCAGCAATGTGGTACCTATGGTTGTAATGGCATCCAAGATAGATAGATTCAAAGAACTCCCAGATTGCTACTTTTTTAATGACTCAAATCTCATAAGTACCAAATCTCCATTATCAATTAAATAGCCGAAATCTTATAATGGTGGTGATGATGATGATGCCTCCAGGATAGCACGAAACTATGCAATGGACTCATCTTGAAAAGGTTGCCAAGCCCTGTGTCAAACCCTTAATTATGCCTTACAAATCACAGAGGATGGGTTCATACAGCGTATCAAGTACCAACAAGCCACCGTCTGATATATTTCAATGTATGAGCCCATGACAACTTGGCATCCATAACTGTCTGGTTTATGGAAGGTTATTCAGTTTTCCTTTGCACAAAAAGGACTAGCTAAGAATGATTCATGGCCTCTGTATGCCAGCTTTGAGGGAATAAATGTGTAGCTTAAACATTTTCAGAGAGAGACAAAGTTTTTGGTCTGGCTAGAAAACATGCAGAAAGCTGCCTGCTTAGATTTGCTGGGACTGGAGTCAGTGACTAATGAATGCTCTTTTGCTATCTGCCTCCATCTTAATTTCTTACTCATCTGTACAACCTGTAGGCTTCTACAGAAACAGATAAGCATGACCTCTTAGAAAATAGGACCAGCCTTACATTACATGGAGTCCAGCTGTGGGGGGCCAAAAAAGGCTTAGTTACTTAGGTACAATTGTTGCATTGTTATTCCCAGGATAGGAGATCTTAGAATTAGGAAGGAGACATATTGGCCATTGAGCCAAACTCTCTGCTCAGGGTCAGGGTCCAAATCAAAGCACCAGTTTTTGCTGTGCAAAGAAAAGAAGCCTTCTTAATTCATTGGTATCTTTAGTTGTAGGATTTTGGGTTTTAGATATCAAACTTGACCAGCCTTGGGAACTATGCACCTTGATGGTGGGGGACGACTTATACCAAATTGGTGGATCACGTTTGCTAATAACAACATAGCACAACTGCAGGCGAAATTTTTAGGATCTCTTTTAAGAGTCCCAAGCTGTGTTGCAAATTTTGTTATTCTCTTGGAAACTGGACAGTGCCCTTTGGAAACACTTGGTTGGTTAAGAACTATGAAGTTTTGGTTGCAAATGTATGTTTTTAAAAACAAGGAAGGATTGCTTCAGGAAATCCCAGATGAATCCTTTGTAGATATGTGGTTTAAACAGGTGACTCAAAAGATTAGTCAGATCAGCATTGATCTTGATTATTTATTCTCCAGGGGTGTATCAACAGCATTTCATTGTATCAAACAAACACTATGGGATAATTCAGTACAGGAATTAATGGCTAAGGCCAAAGTTTCATGTTCACCTGTAACCTTTGGAATTAACTACAGATATACTTTTCAACTGCCTAAATATCTGAATAGCTTATATTTAAGTAAATACATGATAGCCTTTTCAAAAGCCATCAAATGTGTTGCCAGCAAATATGCTATATGGTAGATTTAAAAAAATTCCCATCTCTCAAAAATTCTGTCTGTGTAATGGTACTGATCTTGAAACAGTGGATCACATTTTATTGTACTGTGAATTTTATAAGAGTCTTCGGCAGGGAGTTATCTGGCCTATTTTAAAATCCAAACCAGAAAAGATACTTCTGGGTATGTAAAAATTTTACTTGGAGATGAAAGTCCTGAAGTAACAATGGCAGCAGCCAGATTTTTAACTATGGCTATAAAAACAAGGTTTTTAGTAACAAATCAATGAGTTGGGGCTTTGGGTGTATTACGTAATACTTACTAAACATTTTGTTAAACTGTTTTATCTAATGCCAAGTTCAGATTATATTTTTAACTTGCTTTTGAGCCTTTTGGCTGTAAATAAAATTGATACTAAATTGGGAAGCACAGACTCCTACTTGGTGTATATGCATTGAAATAACAACTCCCAGAATTGGTCATGCGTTGCTGAAACACCTAGCAAGACCCAAACTGAGAAAGATGGGTTTAGCTAGAACGTATTTGTTCCCCTTTTTATTCTGGCTTTTGACCTCTCTGCTCCATCCCTTAGCTCCCCTGATTACAGTTAGATTGTCAAGAGGATTCAATTAATGAACACGAAGAGCTGAGCAATGGCCAAGGAAGATGAGTCTGCAGCCCCGCGCAAGATGCAAATGACAACGTGTTGATCTTTAGCTTGGTTATTTTCTGTGACTGATGGGTATTTGGAACTGGGGCATAAATGGAAGGGGAAGAGGTTAAAGGGATGCATAAATCAATCCTTGAGTACCTCCAGTGCAGAATAAATGAAATATGAAGCTTTCAACAGTAAGTCAGACCCATTAGCCAATGCTGTGTTAATAAGATGGCAAGAAATCCGCAGGGCTTATCTGCACTCCAACCTAGTATAGCGCACTAGGATGGAAAGCAAACTCCATATTGATGTAGCAGTGGGGTAGTCAGTGCCTATTCTGTCATTTCCTGGCTTTCTTCCAGGACTTCAGGCATTGGCTAATTCTTTAAAAGGCCCAGAACAAGTTGAATGCTCATTTGAGTAGAAAGCCCTTTCCTTCAAATTCAGATTAAATGTATTTAATATGGTCAATGACCAGCAAGGTAAAAAAGAAAAAGAAACAATTAAACAATGGAACAGTCATACAAAATCTAAAAAAACTCAAAAAATACTCAGTCCTAGCCCCGCTGAAAGGAAATATGGAAAGATGTGTTTCTAAAAACACTCTTCCAGCCCACCCAGAAGAAGGGTTCTTGTTACCAATGGACTCAGCACTTCTCCAACATGTTCATTTCCTTATGGACTTGAATCACCAGTTTTTGATCTTTTTCCTCCAGTTAGTACTATAGTAGTAATTTTTTTAGTTCTTCACTGTACAGATCCTGGTGTTGGTTGAGACACATCAGTAAGTCACATTCTGATGTGAACAGGGTGCAGTAATAATATTGTCACAATGTCTTACTGTTACTTAACTTTATGGAAATTCATCAATGATAACTAAGTCCTGGTCACCACCATGCTCCAAGGCACTTGGTATGGTGAAGCCTACTATCTAATCTGCCAACTTTTAAACAGCCGGATTACATATGACTATCTTCTGTACACCGACGTTTCTCAACTTCAGCGAGTTTAAGATGTGTGGACTTCAAATTCCCAGAACGTTGGCTGGGGAATTCTGGGAATTGAAGTCCATACATCTTAAAGTTGCTGGGGTTGAGAAACACTGATCTACACTCAGTGAAGTACTTATATTAGATGGTGCAGTCATCTGACCCCACAAGGGGCACCGTTTGTCTAATGGAAATGGGACATGTTCTGAGTTCAAACGAAACTGCTTAGGACTTCAAAAGGTATAGATCCTGGTTAAAGAATTTCATGGGATGGGATAAAGGTAAGATGGTGGCATACACATTTCCATTAACCACTCAGAATGGCTTGATAGGACAGATACAAAAGCAGGAGTGTTTGCAGGAGGAGTCAGAACAGTCAAGATGGCTGCCACAACCATGCAGTTGAAGCCCTGACCCTTTTTAATGTGTACAACATATGCTTAAAAGGCTGGACTCTGATCACATGGTTGTGGCCATCTTGACTTTTGACCCCCCTTCCTGTGAACACTACTACAGGCAACCATTAAGAGCTTAAAATAATTGTGCTCTTAAGGTAATTTCAAAATGTTTTCAGGAAACCTAAATTCCTTATTCTACGCAACTAACAGAACATCTTTTAACAAAATGTTCACATTACTTTCTTTCCTTGACTAGGGCACCAAACTTTTTAAAATCATTTTTTAAAAAATTCTACACACGATCTTAGCCAAAAGGCTGAGAAGCTATGTTACGTTGTTACTACCTCAACTGCTAAAATCAGTGCTGGACTGAGGCACAAATTAGGGTCCTAGTAGAGCAGGATGACGTGATTGAAGATTTGCCTGGTTTTTACAATATGTGCAAATCACACAGTAGATGGAGCCATCTTGACTTTTTTATCACGCTCTGTGGACACCCCAGTGCAGCAAATCTGGCATATCACATTGTAAAAAAGTTGAAGTATGTTGCATTACCTTTTACAGAGTCTGCCCCCCACCCTCCCAGTTTAATAAAATATCTAAGGGTCACTGAATCTTAAACAGCACAGGTAAGGTTTGATCAGCACAGCTTAATCCTGAATTGTGGTCCTGTAGCTGAGAAAACCCCAAAATGATGAAATGAAATGAAACAGGCAACCCTATCGCTAATCCAGTTTCCTGGGCCTAACAAGCAAATCCCGTAGGAAACCTAGAAGTCACATCTTCCAATTTCAATCTCCTTTGGCCTAATCTTTGGAGCTCTTTCATTAACTTCTTTTCCTGCTGGTCTCTTGACAAACTCTGTAATCAGTAAAAGGAAGTGAAGGTTTTTGCTCACAGAAAGATTTGGAATCGTCCCCGATGAGGCTTTTACTGTGTAATCATCGACCTTACTTGTATTTGCCCACTAATTCTCTGTGGGGTTTTTGGGATGGAACAGATAGAATCAGTGCACAATGTCTTTTGGTTGATAGCACTTGGGTTCTCTTCCTATGAATAGCCACATCCACTGGATTTCTGCCTGCTATGGAACTGAAGAAGGTATTGGAGATCTGCCGTATAGTGTGTGCACATCAGGTGAGATTTCTGTGATGTTATACACATTAGAAATTTATCATGTACAAATAGAAAGCCTATCAGCATCAGTGATATACAATGACCAGAGAGGTGACTGGACAATGCACTGGTTGTATGGACTCCGCTGTGTGTCTATTGGATGTTGTGGTCAACAATCCTTCAGTGTGAGCTTGTAAGGCTGACCCACCTTTCGTGAGGGAGAAAAAACTCTTCAGCACAAAGTATCATCAGCACCCATCTCGAATCTTATCAGGCTCTCCAGTCAGGTAATTTCCACACTACAGAATATATAGTGGCATCCAGCCATCTGTTGTGGTGGTTATCAGTCATGCAGAAAACCTTCACAGTCCAGCGATGGCTGGGTGATGGGCACATCCTCACTGTAGCACAACGGCACTTCGCTCACCGTTTTGGGGGGACCCATCCCACTGCAGAGGCAGTCCAATGTTGCTTCTCGTTGTCCTGCTGTTCAAGTGGTGTTTTCCTTCTTTTGACACAAATCCTGCTATACAGACAATCTACAAGGCTTCACTGATGTTGTGGTCACTGACCAGCTCCCACTGGCTGCTTCAGAGCACTGTGGGATCGCCCTTTCCATGCTAAGCACTGCCCTTACATCCATTTTGGCTGGGGACCAGATACCTACCATGAATAGAGTGGGCCCGTCAGCCAGGATATTTCTTTTCATTTTTCCTCTTTTTTTAAATTTAGGACTTTCGATCTCCTATGATAATCCTACGACAATCCCTCCCCCATCCCAATTTTTCTGGTCAATGGGGAATGGGAAGGGGAGATGGATGAAGCAGGGCTGGATAAAGCAAGACATATATTGCAAACTCCATTTGGACTATGTATTTTTCTCTGATTTCCTTTTTTTTCTTTTAACATGGGTCCAGCTATCTCCTGAAACACCAGCTTAAGGGTTTTTAATCATTATTCTAACATCAATCTGTCAATCTCCTAAAAGACCAGTCTTTTTAAACTTCAACCAGACTGCTGTTTTTCCAAATCAAGTCAATCCATCTTTTCAACTCCTCTCCTTAAAAACTTTTTTTAAAAAGCCCAGCATCTCTGCACTGCGCGGCTCCAGGAATGGGGAAGAGCCGGAAGAAGGGACTGGAGACCCTATTAGGAGATCGCTTCTTTTCTGTAATTACAATTTAGAGAAACCCATCCTAGTGACCGCATTGGAGGGCAGCAGGCGGGGGTGGGAGAGCGCGCCCAACGATGGCCAACCCCGCCCTGCCTAACGTGACGAGCAACGGGGGCTGCTTTGCCCACCCGTAGGTGTTGCTGGGTGGGAGGAGAAATGAATCCGGGAAACCCTCAAATCGCCGGGTTGAAACTCCCGCATTCAGACTGCGAGATCGCACCGCTCTCCTGCCGCGCCTGCCTCCAGAAAGCTCGGCTGTGCGCACCGCACGATTTGCTAAGGGAAAGAAAAACCGGCTAGACATCACTGGGAAGACCGCGACTCCCGAAGGCGGCTGCAGAAATCTGCACGACTAGCGGGGGGCGACAAAGAAAGGCAGGTTTCTGGTCTGTTTGCAGCCCTCTAGTGGTGCTCCGGAGTTTTGGAGCGCAGCTCGCTACGTCCAAGAGCAAAACGGCCGCCGACGCTGAGATACGCTCGAGCGCCTCCGACTAGTCCGGCGCTGCTCTCCATCCGCGGGCGCTGAGAGGGACAGCGCCCCGCCGAACACCTGCGCCGACGGGCTCCCCGCAGGAGCGCTCCTGCGCTCTGCCAAACTTCCCGGCCTCCGGCGCGACTTCAGATTCCGGCCGTCACCGTCGAGTTAAGCGGCGCGAGCGCCGGTGCCGGCTGCGCGGGGGTCCTGCTGGGGCCGAGCCTGGCCGCCGGCGCCTGGGCAAGGAAGCTGGGCTGACGCCGAGCTCGCACTGCCCCCTGTGGAGGCGGATCTCCTCGCCGAGCGCCCCGCTCTGCGCCCGCGCCGCCGCCCGCCGGAGGGAGCCCCGCAGACTATGCCAGAGCCCTCGGCGGCGGGGAAGCGGCGCTGGCCTCTGCGCGCGGCTCGCTCTCCGGCCGCAGGTGAAGCGGACAGAGGCGCAGCTTCGGCGGCTGGGCGAGCGGCTCCCTGCGTGGGCGGGAGCAGCCCGGGGACGCCGGAGCGCTGGGAGCCGCCGCCGCCGCCGCCGCCGCGTGGAGAGGCGGGCATGCAGGGTGGCGGCAGTGGGCTTCCTGGGTAGCCCTCCTCAATATGGTCTTCGCCTGCAACGGCACCAGCAGCTGCCCCGTCTTGGCCAGGAGCACCGTGGGCTCCTCAGCGCCGGAGCCTCCCCGGCCGTGGGGCGTCAGCGGCGGCGGCGCGAGGATGATTTCTGGCTCGCTGAATCCGCCCCGTTTAGGGATAGGCGGGAAACTTCTGCAAGGGGTCACCGCCGGCCCCGGAGGGGGAGGCGGCGGTGGCGGCGGCGGCGGTGGCGGGAGCAGCACCGGCGGCCCCAGCGCGCTCGGCCCGGGCTTCGGCGACGTCGGGAACGACACGCAGTGCGGCGAGCAGATCCTGAGCTACGGCAACGTGGAGAAAGTGGTGATCGGAGCCGCCCTGACGCTCATCACGCTGCTGACCATCGCGGGCAACTGTCTGGTGGTGATCTCGGTCTGCTTCGTGAAGAAGCTCCGGCAGCCGTCCAATTATCTCATCGTCTCGCTGGCCTTGGCCGACCTGTCGGTGGCCGTGGCCGTCATGCCCTTCGTCAGCGTGACCGACCTAATCGGCGGCGAGTGGATTTTCGGCAGCGTCTTCTGCAACGTCTTCATCGCCATGGACGTGATGTGCTGTACCGCCTCGATTATGACCCTGTGCGTGATCAGCATCGACAGGTGAGGGGTGAACGCAGCCCCGGCGGGGCAGGGTGGCCGGGCGCGGCCGGGGCACGTGGAAGCTTGGCTCGCGGGAAGGCGCGCGGCCGGGGTGGGTGAAGCGCTCTCGGGTTGAGCCGCGCTGCTCCGAAGGTCGCCCTTTGCTGTTCGTAAAATCCCTTGGAGATTGCGGTTCTCGGGAGCTGGGGGGACATCACGAGGAGTAATATAAAAGGGTAAAGGAGCGAGATAAATCTTGACCCTTGGCCAGGCAGTTCAGTGCAGAGGATTGGGGACGATGCCCATTTAGGGTTCCTTAAAGGGACTAACTGTAGTCTCCCCACTTTGTACCACTTGATAAATTACGGTGTATTTATGATTGGTGCGATGTTAACATTTTTTTTAAAAAATTCCACACACAGAGGCACAGCCAGCTGATTGTGAGTGATCTAAGAATTACCTAGAATTGTATTCCGGGTAAACTATGGCCAAAACAAACAAAAAAATAAAAAAACAACAACCCTGCTTTAAATACACTTAGAAGCCAGATGCCTGTAAAACGGGCTTTGAACCTCTTTCCGGCTGTGTGAAATGCTCAGGAGCTGTCCTAAGGAGTGATGGAAAAGAGAAAAATTGTTCTGAATTCACAGGCATTAAAGATAGGCTGGCTTTGATCACCTGTAGAGGCAAAAACAAGTTTGAACAGGAAATGTCTGAGTTGGTAGAAACTGTAGAAGGCTAACTTATCTGAAGAGCTTCAACTCTTTCTAGAGGTTCCACCTAAGGAACCATTCCTGAAATCTAAGGGTGTCTTTGATGAATGGTTTTTCTTACCCTCAAATAAAGGTCTCCTCCCTCTCCCAAAACTTCTGGACTTTTTTTTTGCCACTGAGGTCAACTTTATTTTAGTTTTCTTTACCTGCCTGTAAAGGTAGAACGTGAACTTATGGTGAGGTTGGGGAGTTCAGAGAGTTTATCTGAGAAAGGTGCGAAAAGTTTGAATGGAAGTGTAAATTGTTTTGACTGGAGTTGAGAATAGATTTTGTACGCCGTCAGCAGGGGTCTCTTTTGAGTTGCTTTCTCTTTCCTTGAAAAGAATAGATACTGTTCTGTAAAAGTCAGCAGAAGAATGGATATTTGACGTGAAGAAAAAAGGAAGGAGGGAAACCCATAGTAGTTATAGTAGCTATGTTCACTTGGGATTCTTATCCATGACCACCTGAACCACCTTTACTTCATTAACCCAGTTTTCTGGCTGCGTATGACACTCAGAATCCACCGGCTGACAAGGCATTCAGATGAAATGGGGTTGGCTGATTTGTGGCTCAGTCTGTGCTATGAGCACAGCCACTTCCTGGGGTAAACTATCTCATGAATATCAAACTGTATTGTTGCAAACAGCATATCTGCCCAGTGATATGCTATAATGTAAACAGAACCCTTCTTCTCATGTAGATAGGTCCATTAGCTTGGTTCTGCACCTCCAAAGGCTGGGTGATCAACAGGTTTTCTTCTGCCTGTCCTGAAGAGCGCAACCTTGAGCTTCTTATTCTTTTGGTGTTTCTATATAGGCCACACCAAAAAATAAAATCCCATTTAAATAACATTAACATCTTTGAGTGTTTTTGACATCCACACTTGTTCAGAAGGTTTTTTTTTTAATCTTGGAGATTTGTGTTGACTTGGGGAAGGGTGTAATGCAGTAGTTCTGAGAATTATGTGAAAGGAGCTATCTGTTTTAGCCATTTATGACTGGTTAATAGAAATTGTTTCACTGTCCCACAACATTGTAAAATCAGCTGTTTGTAATTCTTGCACATATCCTGAGAGTTTTGATAACATAATAAAATAGGATAGACTTGTGTATTATCCAACATATTGCATACTATTAAACCTAATTTACAATTTATAGTGTGGGATTCGATATACCAGTCTTTCTCATCCTGGTATTTTCCCTAATTGGAGAAACTCATTGTGGCTGAGAATTAGGGTAGCTGTATCTGGAGGACATCAAGCTAGGGAAAACTTCCATCTGGATTGGGATAGAAGTGGGAAATCATGCTTCATTGTTATCCAATGAACCAAACCAAAGGATGCTTTATAGTCTCTTGAGCAAACAAACCAAAAGGGGGTTCTTTTCTTGCAAAAAAATTTCAGTCTAAGTTTTGACAGTGAGGAAAACAATAGAGGTAGGAAAGAAGGAGAGATCTGGGTAGTGAAAAGATCCCTGATGCCTTAAAAAATGAAGGAATGGGTGCCTCAACATAGGAAAATGTCTGCACCAGGGGTGTCCTTGGGATATGGTAAAAAAAAAAAAAAAAAGTCAAGATGCCGGCCACAGCGTTGCCATGAGTCTGCACATTGGCTCTTTTGAGTATTAAACTTCCCATCTGAATCAAATTCAGCTGATTTCTCATCATTTTAAGGACAGAAGATTTTTAACTGCTTCTGTTATTACTTTGGCTGTATGCACAATGAGCTGCTTGCAACCCTGTGGAGGCATTCCTTGCATGCTCATCTCTTTGTGCAAATTTCTCTCTTACATTGAAACTGAACACACAGCTGCTGTGGACACATCTGTTGGGCATACCGGAAGGGGGAACATATGGCCGCTTTTGGCTTCCATCAGTTAGTGAAGGTTACAGGTTATATATCCTCAGAAATGTTGCATAAGATTCACAAAGCCAATGTAAATTATAGCATGACCTTTGGGTAGCAATTCAGAATCCCTCACAGCGATCATGTATGTAAGGATAGAATATTATTAACCCCACAGGGCAGAACCTTATTATCTAGAAGGATTTCTCAGAGCAAGAGGCTTCACAGATGGAAGCTAAGCAGAGTCAGGCTTGATTAGAAATTGGATGGGAGACTGCCAAGGAATCCCATGTATATAGATTGGGATCATTCTGAGAGAAGGCAATACACTTCTGTATGGTTACTAAGAAAACTGTATGGATGGGTCCATGAAATAATTAGCTTGAAAGAGACTTTACTTACTGGACCTAGGAAGAATGATAATGAACAAACTGACTCATTATCCTGAAATTGGATTTTTAATATTGTAACTGGCCTCTGTATATTTTGGATTGCAATGGTGACTTTTCAGAAAATCTTGTAATTAAATAGAATTAAAATGTCATCAAAAGCTGGCATTGAAATAGGCATTTTCACTAACTGAAAGTTACTCTCATTTCTGTAAATAAGAAATGGTAAATAAGTTTTCTTTCTTAGAAGATAAAAGGGTTGCTTTAAAAGGTCACTTTTGGTTTATGGATGGTCAGCTTTTCCTCCGTCTCTTGTAGATGGAAGAAAAGCTCAGTAGATCTCAGCTCCACAGTCTTGGGCAAATTCTGTTCTGGGATATGAAGCCAGTCTCAGACACGTTCGCAGGTTTTGAACAATGATGACACGTTTTTGTTTTGATGATCTATGCAAAACAAGGACATTTTAGAACTCTAGAAACCAGGTCAGCAGAATTTTGGAGGGCAAGAAAGAGCACAGGAGTAAATAGGGAATGAGGCAGGCAGATATGAGCCAGGAGACTTGAAAGCACATTACTGCAGACGTAGCTTAGTTTCTCATATTGGAGTTGTTCCATAGTAAATCAGGTTGCAGTTACTTGATAAGGAACAACTTCAGTGAAAAAACAGGCCTAGAAAAGTACAATCCAGCCCAAGAATGTGGTTAGGATATGTCTTTCTTCAAACCCTGTCTATTCTTCCACAACAGTTCTTTCTATAATTCCTGATTCCTCCAGGAAACACCCATATTGCTACTCCTCTCTCTCATAAGAATATAAAAATCATGCTGCGTGATATTAAAGGCCCATCCGGTCCACTATTCTGGGGACAGAGGTGCTAATGCAATGTATCCTGAAAGCTTCCAAGTAGGAGACAAGGGGAAGAGCCCTTTTCTCCTATTATCCCACAGCTGCTATTATTTAAGATAAATTGTCTTTCAAGATGAGGTTCTCTTTCAGAATCACCTGAATGGGTGGCCTTTGTTGGTACCTGCTGGCAATCAGTTCCATAGTTTATGCATTGGGTGAATAAGTATTTATTTTTATTGGTCCCAAATTTCCTGGGTATTGAGATTCAGTGGGGATCTTAAGTCCTCAATGCTGTGTAAGAAAGAGGATGAAGGAACTGTCTCTTTCTTCATATTTTCCCCACTGGATGTCATATATCCTATTATGTTTTTCTTTCCAAGCTATACAGTGTCAAATGCTGTGGACATTCACGTATATTAGAGTTGCACTAGCCTCCAAATAATTTTAGTTGCCTGCTTCTGCACCTTTTTGGGCTTTACAATACTTTTTTGCATTGCAGTAATTAGAACTGTACATAGTGTACTGTTCTATGAACCCCCCCCAATCTTTAATCTTCAAAGAGTCCTGTACATTCAAATATAGTAGATTGTGTTAATAGCAGCTTCTTCAACGCTGTCATATAGCCAAGTCAAAAACATGGCAAGTCTCGGATTGTTGTTCTTAATCATCCTGCTGATTTGCTGAATGTCCTTTTGGAAATTTGCCCTGGAATTATGAGGAGCTCTGAGCCACAAATTGACCACTTCCATCTCAGTAACCCACAAAGATCAGCTACTATAACCTTCCTGGCTTTTCATTCTCTTAATTTCAGTGTGCCTTAGTGCAGTCTCTGAATGATCAGCTTCACATTCTCTGCTGCTGTCATGATTACAAATGCTGTCACATGTCTAAAATTGGAGAATTTTAGATGATCAAACTTATTTAGTCTTGTAATTTATAGCACTGTACTATAAATGCCACATGCCTGGCCTGTACAGAATTGTTGTAAATTTAAATACTACACTGCTGTCACCTGTGGGCACAACCTGGCTGCTTGTCTTTTTTCATCATTTCAGAATGTGAGATGTGTATTTGAGCAAGTCTCCTTCCAGGAGATCCATAAATGTAGACCATGCTTCTTAGCTGGCAGAGATTTTTTTAGTCTATATTGAAAGCCTATACCTTCCTCATGAAGTGAAAGCTTGGGAAGAGGGACTGGATGACCTGGGTATTTCTCTTACCACAAAGGAGAGCATGGCATGTGTTTTAGGCTGCACCCTCAGATAATTCAGCAGAAAAAAGATGGATATCTGTTGGAGCCCTGAGGAATTTTGTGTGTTGCTCAGATTAGAATACCTGTGAAATATAGTTGATGGCAAACAGGCTAGGGCGCCTGCCAAAAGTAGAATTTGAAACTCCTGATAGAGTATCTGAAAACTACTGCCTTGATTTTTGTAGAAACATGGGATTAGGTAGTTAGACCCTGCTACCTCACCTCCAGATTGGAGGAGGATGTGCTCTAGAGCAGGACTAGTTTCCTCCAGGTACCTGGGGGCTTTCTGGGGTTGAATGTACTCAAACTATCTGATAGGAACCAACCCCCTTTTTAGAAATAAGAGATCTACACTCCCTGGACAATTCTGTCATGCAATATTTATTAGATTTATATCCCACCTCTATTTTCTAAAGTCAGGGTGGTATACATAAAGCTCCCACCTCTAATTTTTCCTACAGCAATCACCCTTTAGGTGGACTGGGCTGAGAGAGAGGGACTGGCCCAAAGTTACCCAGCTGGTTTTCATGCCTAAGGGAGGACTAGAACTCACAGCCTCCTGGTTTCTTGTCCAGCATCTTAATCACTACACCAAATTGGCTTGTTACTCAGAAGAAGTTGATTGTCTGAACCATAACCTTCAACATCTGGTTGTTGTTTTTTCCCACTTTGTCCTATGTGTATACTATTGAGACAACAAATCATAGACTGACAATTCTGCTCAGTGCAGAAATACAAATTAAGGTCTTCCTAAGAATAGGATGTCCTTGCCTTTGCTTCAACATATCAAGCAATGTAGATCCCATTCCCATTCAGGAATTGGTTCCATTGTTGGGTTTTTTTTGTTCAATCGGAATCTGCCTTCCTATGACTTAAGTTCATTATTCCATGCCCTGCCCTCTGCGATAGTAGATAAAAAGTTAGACCTTCTTTTGTAGGTTCCCTTGCTGATATTTGGAAGAGGGGCATCGTGTACCCTTTACCCAACAAAATATTGAACAGAAATTATGGAAAGGGCTTGCCTGTTCATGCATTTATCTATCCATCAGCAGGATAACTCTAAAAACAGAACAAAATGGAACCAAATTTGGAACGTGAAGAGAAGCTGACAAAAGAACAATTGAGTTTGAAAAAGGGCTGGATAGGTCTGGGAGTTGGGGAGGAAAAAATACAGGGAAAAAAAATCCTCCAATGTACCCCTGTGGGAGAGGTGGTTGGGCAACAATTCAGAATGTTGCTGATTGCTTCATTCTAACACCCCCCCCCCCGTGACCCAGAATAGTGGATACTCAGCCCATCCTGTGCTTTTGTGGAATATGTGCACAGAAAAACATGCAGATGCCATATGATGGGAGAATACACGCCCACACATACAGAGATACACAGGCAATCAGAAGAAAACACTGAATACTCCTATGACTGCTGCTGATAAAAGGGTTGGGAAGAATTAAGCCATGTTCTGCATGACTTCTCCATCTTGTTATACTTTCCAACCCAACAGAATGTTGAAAATAAATTATACAAAGAGGATTGGGTAACTTTCCAAAGAATAAAGACCGTGGGGCCAAATTTAGTCTAGGGGGAGAAACTGTCAAACGAAAGATCAAGTTGAAAAATAGGCCAGAGCCGGCTTGAAGCTGTGAGAAAAAAAGATCCATAAACATTTCCTGATGCGCTTTTGCGGCTTGGAATGTTGCTGGTTTCTCCATTCTAAGCTCCCCTCCTGGTCAAGAGGCCTAGAGATGGACAAGTTTTAAGTGTCAGGTTCGGTCAGCACGAGGTTTCAGGGAAGCACGGGGCTGCAGGGAAGCTCGCAACCAGACCACGCGGAATCCACCGGCGGTAGCTAGCGGGGAAAAGAGGAACCGAAAGCGCCGCTAATTAACGAGCCACCTGCGGCCAGCTAAACAGGAAAACCGCAGCGGAAGCTTTTAATTACGAACTGATAACGGCGCGAGCAAGCAAGGAACGGGGCCGCAGGGCAGCGAAACAAGATCGCAACGCAGCACAGAACCCGCGGGTCTGCACGTAGCAGGGAGGGGCCAACCCAGCCGGAGGGGGACTGGCAATCAAGGACAATGGACTCTGACCGACCCTGCCATCATGAACGATCAGGGGGGACATTGGTGGGCCTAATTGCCCACAGCCGCAACGCGATCACGAGGCGGGAAAAAGCGCGGGAAGGGGGGAATATAACAAGTGATGCAATTGTACCAAGCCAGTCCTGGCTTTGCTTGTGACTACTACGTTACGCATGAGTAAACCTTCTTTGTGAACCACACGTGTCACGAGAGTTTCTCTGTCGAACGGGGCAAATCTCACATAAAGCCAGGACTCACCGTCAGCGCTACCCGGTACCACCGAGGAGCGTTTTCTTTCTCAATACAGGCATGACCAGCGACGAGGAATCCGTGGGTCAGCTGGAGCGCGAGGGATCCAGGCTCGCGGAAGGGCGGTCGGAGCCGCCCGGGAGCGACGGGGCAGCGGCCAGGGCCGGGCGCACTCCATCCGAGCGGTGGTCGATGGGCGTGAATCAAGGACCAGACGATTCGGGCGTTACGATGACCCGGGGTTCGGGGTTCCGGGACCGTGAGTGGAGCGAGAAATTCGCCCGACTAGAGGAGAGAGTCGAGCGACGCCTAGACGCCGTGGAGGCGATGCTCCAGACCCTACTGCAGAGAGTGGGGCCACCGGCGGTAAACGAGGAGGCGAGCGACAGGGGTGTCGGTCCGACACCCCCGCCGGCACCACCCACGGCGCCCCGGTCGGAGGACCAACGGGCGGCAGACGCCCTGAGACTTCGAGGTATCACTGGGAAGTTCTCAGGGGACCCCGAACAGCTGCCGCACTTTCTGACGCACGTCAGGGGGTTCATGCAGAGGGGTGGTCACCTATTCGCTAGAGACGAGGACAGGGTATCCTACGTGGCCGAGCTGCTAGATGGCCAAGCCGCCAGCTGGGTGATCGGGCTGTACGATGCCAACGCGGCGGAACTACGGAGTTTCCCGGACTTCATGCAGGCGCTCCGGGACAGATTCGAGGACACATTGAGCGCCAAGCGGGCGGAGGACGACATCCTACAATTCAGGCAGCGGGGCAAATCGGTATTGGAATATGCCCTGGAGTTCCGGAGGTTGGCCGAGAAGCTCGCGGACTGGCCGGAGTCCCTGAAGGTGAAGTATTTTAAGAGGGGACTCAACCCAGAGATCCTGGAACGGGCACTGGGGCGGGACGACCCGGCCACAGTGAAGGATTGGATCTGGCTGGCCGGAACGGCGGAATCGGCGTGGCGGCAGATCCAACAGAGCACAAGACGACGGGACCAGACGAGGGACCGGCCGAGGGAGAGGACCCCGAGGAGAGACGGAGCGGTCGACGGCAGTCCACCGGGAGGCGAGAGGCGACCAGAGCCCCGAATCTGTGTTTCCGATGCGGAGGCAGAGGCCACCGAGCGGCGCAGTGCCCGACGGAGCGGGAAGGCGCCCCACCATGGCCCGAAGTCAAAACCCCGCGTGCGAACGGGAAAAGGACCGGTGACCGACCGCGG
The DNA here is from genome assembly GCF_059951505.1 of Python bivittatus. Classification (NCBI taxonomy): domain Eukaryota; kingdom Metazoa; phylum Chordata; class Lepidosauria; order Squamata; family Pythonidae; genus Python; species Python bivittatus. The sequence continues at coordinate 3,349,509 of NW_028277108.1, forward strand.
AAGGGGGCAGTGGCGGCGGTGACCGAGAAAGGACGCGGGGGTGGTCGACCCCGGAGACAGCATCCTCCGGAGAGGACTCGGAGCCGGCGGGAAACGAGGCGCGCTCGCACTGAACGGCGTCCCAGTGCGAGCAGGGGAGTCGAGGCGCGCGGACCCAATAGGAGACGAGGACTGCCCACCGTTCCGGGTGAGGATACACGTCCGGGGGTGAGATCCGGAGGGAGGCGCAGCTACGGGCGCTACTGGACTCGGGCTGCACCCACTGCTTGATGCACCCAGCGGTGGTCTCGGGGCTCGGGCTACAGCTGAGGCGCCTCCGGGAGCCCATTTCATTCAGCCAGTTAGATGGCACGCTGGCAGGGGGGGGACCAGCTCAGTATTACACCGAGCCGGTCCAGAGGACGATCGGGAGTCACCGGGAAGAACTGAGGTTCGTGGTGGTCCCGGTGGCCGACTACGCGGTGGTACTCGGCTTGGCGTGGCTGCGGCGGCGGAACCCACGAGTCGACTGGACGGCGGAGGCAGTGCGGTTCGGGGTCGACAGACCGGCGAGGGGCGAGAGCAGAGGGGACCGAGCCGTGGAGACGGAGGCAGCCGCAACCACCGGCGGACAAGCGGAGGGTCCGGGACACCGGGAGACGGGGCGAGAGCAGATGGGGCCCGAGACCCGGGCGGCGACAGCAACAGCAGCAGCAGCAGCAGCAGCGCCGGGACCCCGGAGACCCGCCACGATCCCGAGGCGAGGGAGGCAGCGGCGACTGGCGAGGCAACCGCAAAGCGAGGGGCCGGACCCGGGGAACCCCGACGGGCGGCGGAATCCCGAGGCAGTATCGAGACCTGGCGGCAGCGTTCGGGGAGAAGGAGTCTGACCAGCTCCCACCACACCGGCCCAGTGATTGCGCCATCGAGCTAGAGCCAGGAGCGACCCTGCCTAAGCCAAAAATGTACTCCCTGTCGAGGAGGGAGATGGGAGCCCTGCGCGAGTTCATAGACAAGAACCTAGCACGGGGATTCATCCAACCCGCGAAGTCACCATTAGCGGCCCCGGTGTTATTCCGGGAGAAGAAGGACGGCTCGCTCCGTATGTGCGTAGACTACCGGGGGCTGAACGCAATCAGCACGGAGTACAAATACCCCCTCCCCTTGATGAAGGACTTGATGTCGCATCTGTCGAAGGGGAGGGTGTTCACAAAACTGGACTTGCGCGAAGCCTACTTCAGAGTTAGGATCCGCGCAAAAGATGAGTGGAAGACGGCGTTCAACACCCCGCTCGGAAGCTACCAGTTTTCCGTGATGCCGTTCGGATTAAAAGGGGCCCCGGGGGTATTTATGCAGCTAATTAATGAGGTGCTGCACGACCTACTCTACCGGGGCGTCCTGGTCTACCTGGACGACATCCTCATCTACACCGAGACCCTGGCGGAGCACGTGAGCCTGGTGCGCACGGTGCTCCAGAGACTGCTGAAGGCACAGCTGTACGCAAAGCTCTCGAAATGCGAGTTCCATCGAGAGCAACTAGACTACCTCGGCTACCGAATATCCAGCCGGGGAATTGAGATGGACCCGGCGAAAGTAAGGGATGTCCTGGGCTGGGAAGCGCCGCGAACCCGGAGGCAACTCCAAAGCTTCCTAGGGTTTGCGAACTTCTATCGTCAGTTCATCCCGAACTTCGCCCAAATCGCCCTTCCCCTAACCGACCTGCTAAAAACCAAGGGCACTGGGAAACCCCCAAGCCCAGCATGGCACTCGCGTGGACTGCAGAATGCCAGGGGGCGTTTGAGGAACTAAAACAGCGGTTCACCGCGGAGCCGATCCTGCGCCATCCCGACCCAGACCGGCGGTTTATAATCCAAGTGGATGCATCAGACGTGGCAACGGGAGCAGTCCTGCTCCAACCCAGCCCGGAGGGGCCATCCACCCGTGCGCCTACGCCTCCCGCAAATTCACCGAGACGGAGAGGAGGTGGATGGTGTGGGAGAAAGAGGCGTACGCGGTCAAGTGGGCGCTGGCCACGTGGAGGCATCTACTGGAGGGGGCAACTGAACCGTTCGAGGTGTGGACGGACCATAAGAACCTCGAGGCCCTGAAGACCCCGCGTAAGCTATCCCCCAAACAGGCACGGTGGTCCCAATACTTCGGGAGGTTCAGGTTCACACTGAAACACATCCCCGGGAAGCGCAACTTCTTAGCGGATGGACTGTCTCGCATGCCCCAACACGCCAGCCTACGGGAGGAGATCGTGGACTCCGTCATCCCCGCCAGCAGGCTGGCTGCAAAGGCGGTGACCCGAAGCCAGACCAAGGGGGAGCAACGGGACGCGGCGTCTGAAGTAAGGCAAGGGTTCGCGGAGGCAGCGGAGCGGGACGGTTGGCTCAAGCAGAACCGAGAGGCGCTAACCGGCCAAGAGGGGTTGTGGTGGCACGAAGGAAAGCTGTACGTGCCCGAGGGTTGCCGACGGGAGGTCATGGAGAGAGCCCACGACAGCCGGAGCGCGGGGCATTACGGCTTCGTAAAGACACTCCACTTAATCCGGCGGCAGTTTTGGTGGCCCACGCTCCGGAAGGACGTGGAGGCGTACTCGGGGGGTTGCCCGGTGTGCGCAACGGCGAAAGGAGCCAAAGGCAAACCTAGAGGCCTACTCCAGCCGGTAGCGGAACCCGACGGCCCTTGGCAAGAGGTCGCCATGGACTTCATAGTGGAGCTCCCGGAGAGTAAGGGGAAGACCGCCATTTGGGTGGTCACGGACTTATTCTCCAAACAAGCGCACTTTGTAGCGTGCCGGCGAGTCCCCACGGCCGAGGGGCTGGCGAAACTGTTCGTGCAACATGTCTACCGACTCCACGGCGCACCTCGACGTATCGTCAGCGATCGGGGCGGCAACTTCATCGCGCGGTTCTGGCGGGAGTTCCTGAAGCGGGTGGGGACGAAACAAGCCCTATCCTCCGCGGCGCACCCGCAGACGGACGGAGCCACGGAACGCCTGAACGGTGGGCTCGAACAGTACCTGCGCTGCTACGTGGGGCACCAACAGGACGATTGGGCGGAGCTACTACCATTCGCGGAGGTGGCATACAACAACGCCGTCCACAAGAGCACCGGGTTCTCTCCGTTCAAAGTAGCCACCGGGAGAGAATTCGTCCCCATGCCGGAGCTGCCTCAGCCGGAATCCCAGATCAACTCCCTGGACGCCTGGTTCGCCCAAATCGACGAGACCCGGCGAGCGGCGCACGCGGCATTGCAAAGAGCCAAAGCCGACTACAAGAAGCACGCGGACCGCAAGAGGCTCCCCGAGGAAAAGTGGAAAGTGGGGGACCAGGTGTATCTGTCAACCAAAAACCTAAAGACGCACCAGGCATCGAAAAAACTCAGCCCGAGGTTTGTGGGGCCGTTCCCCATTTCGGAGATCATCAATCCGGTGACCGTCAGGCTGACGCTCCCGAAAAGCCTCGGGAAGATCCACCCGGTGTTCCATTGCAGCCTGCTAAAGTTGCACCAGCCGGGGAACGCCTGGCACAAGGCGGAGGGAGTACCACCACCCATCATGGTCGGGGGGGAGCAGCATTTCGAAATCAACCGGATACTGGACGCCCGGAGGCACAAGGGGCAGACCCAGCTCCTAGTGCAATGGAAACATTTCCCCAAGTCCCACAGCGAATGGGTGAGTAAAGCCCACATAAGGGCGCCGGACCTAGTGCGGGACTTTTACAGTAAATACCCCGGGAAGCCGAAATAGGACCGAGGGGGGGAGTTGTCGTCAGGGGGGCGGCATGTCAGGTTCGGTCAGCACGAGGTTTCAGGGAAGCACGGGGCTGCAGGGAAGCTCGCAACCAGACCACGCGGAATCCACCGGCGGTAGCTAGCGGGGAAAAGAGGAACCGAAAGCGCCGCTAATTAACGAGCCACCTGCGGCCAGCTAAACAGGAAAACCGCAGCGGAAGCTTTTAATTACGAACTGATAACGGCGCGAGCAAGCAAGGAACGGGGCCGCAGGGCAGCGAAACAAGATCGCAACGCAGCACAGAACCCGCGGGTCTGCACGTAGCAGGGAGGGGCCAACCCAGCCGGAGGGGGACTGGCAATCAAGGACAATGGACTCTGACCGACCCTGCCATCATGAACGATCAGGGGGGACATTGGGGGGCCTAATTGCCCACAGCCGCAACGCGATCACGAGGCGGGAAAAAGCGCGGGAAGGGGGGAATATAACAAGTGATGCAATTGTACCAAGCCAGTCCTGGCTTTGCTTGTGACTACTACGTTACGCATGAGTAAACCTTCTTTGTGAACCACACGTGTCACGAGAGTTTCTCTGTCGAACGGGGCAAATCTCACATTAAGGAGGTTGGAAAGAATTCAAAAAGCCACATTCTGCACATTTTACTTTCTTAAGAGAGTCCTCATATCATCCTTGTTGATCACTTTGCTGACCTCCTTTATTCCTTTTGTCTGAATCCTTTTAAGTGTCATGTCCAGAATTGGACCTAGTACTCAAAGTGGGGGCTGGCTGGTACAGAATGGAATGGAGCAACTGCTTCTTATGATTTGCAAATTTTGGTTTCCATTGAGGCAGCCTAAAATTATATTTTTTCAGCCATGGTATGTAGCTGATTCATATTCAGTTTATGATTCATGTTCACTACAGTAGGAGAGTCCCAATACTTCTCAGGCATTTACCTTAGCCATGAATTTCTTAAGTGTGAGCTAAGATGGGAATCCATGGAATATATCTCTTGTCCCCTACTTGAAAGCATCAGTAAAACACAGTGATCATCAAATTAGATGAACTTTTGGGACCGATGTCAGGAGGGAGCCATGCTTCCTGTGTGCTACCAGTCAGCCAAACATATGTTCAGTTTCCTGTGATTAGTCTTTCTAATGCAAGTCTAAAATACATTAGTCTTTATTTAATTATTTATTTAAAATACATTAAATAAAGGTATTAATTGCATTATTTTAGGGTTCTTTTAACAGTGCTTGGATGGGTGAGGCAGGACTGAATTTGGCAAAATGAAAAACTATCATGCCCTCATTCTAGTGTACAAAAAAACCCCAAGGACAGATGCGTGCTCTCCCCTCAAAAGCTGCTTCTTAGTTAAAAAAAAAAAAAAGGAGAATGAAACACTCAGCTGTGTGCAACATAGAGTTTTAAATACAGCTAATTTCAAAAATAACCAATTTAGTTTAATTTTTGTATTTCCACTAAAAGATAAATAATGAAATGAGATAGCATAAGTGAGAAATAGATTGTTTGGAATGAGAAAATACCAAGATATGAAATGTGGGATGAAATTCTTAGTACATTACCACATCACTATGCTGCCTAGAAGTAGTTAAGGACTCCTAATGTATGGCTAGAAGTTTATTAGATTTGAGTAATGATTTCTGAACTGCAATACTGCCCCACTCGTTACAGAAATAGATGTTGAAACTTCAAATCTTTCAAGATCTTTAAATAGATGTTGAAACAAAAGGAGTTCTGATAGGTTGGCAAGATTGCTTTCTTTGGATTGATGTTTAATTTTAAGCCATAAATATGAAGTCGTTTGAAATCAAATGGAACCTGAGAAAACCTGTTGAGGTTTTTGATGTGTGAAGAATTGATGCTGGGATTCTGGGTCTTCATTTCAATTGCAAGTACAGTACTTGTTTAGGTTTTTCTAAAACTGCCAAGGAATAAGGGACCACTGAAGATTATATACTAAAGCTTTGGATCTAAATAGCTCTACATCCTTAACACCAGGCACACATCTCACATCTATAGAAAATGAAAGAGGTGATAGAAAGGCTGTGTGTTTGGGGACCAGCACCACTGCAGTTGTCAATTCCAGCTGCTGATAGTTCTGCCTTTAAATCTCCAGTCAGTTAAAAAAAAAAAAGATGCATTTTTTTTAAACATATCAAATATTATACTTCAACTCCCTATACATTTCATTTAGGATTTCTTTAAAGAAAAGAAATCCATCTGTTTTTGTCAGTGCCACATTAAGACCCACGAGGGCCTTAGTTGCGTTTATCTTTGTAGGCTTGTGGTAATAATATTTAGGGTTATAAAGGGATTTCTTGAACCTATATTCTTCAATGAGTCACAGGGAATAAGTAAAGGCTTAAGGTAATAATAAAGAAAAATAATAATATCTTAAATATGTTTAATTTTAAGATGTGCTAATTTCTGTTAATATTATGTGCTAATTTTACTGTTACTTTTCGTATTTTCATACATATGGCTTAAATCATTTTTGTAGGTCTTAGGCAGCACATATGGTTTTTATTGACTGGGGATCCCCTACTCTCTCTCCTTGTCTTACTACTTGATGGATTCACTAATCAATTTCACAACCGGATTTCATGAACTCAGGCTAGTCAGATTCATAATCCTTTAGTCAATTTTATGATGGAGAGCCATTGGCATTTGTAGGGAGACAAATGACAAAGCATATGTTGCAGTACTGCAACACAAACTCCCACTCCTTATGTTCTTCCACGCAATGTTGGGATGAGAATACAAAAGGTAGCCAAATTTATTGTTAAGATGAGGCACCAGTTAACATAAAACATCTGACTGTTTTTTTTTTAACTGTTTGATTTTATTTGGTTGTTTGTATTGCTGATGTTAAATCGTAAATAAGGAGGGAGAAATAAGCTCCGCTGAGTTCAATATAATTTTGAGTATTAAATTTTATGAGTATTAAATTTTATGAGTATTAAACAAATTTAGGAGAGGCAAAATACGCACATTCTTAGTTTTTAGATGAACATCGAAGGCTTGCTATTTGCATTTTTACAACTACAATTATTAAAATGTGTTTTTAAATCTGATGTCCAGTTGATCATCAAGCATTTTAAAACAGTAAATCTGATGGATTGAGTATGCAGTTCTCTGCCTGCCTACACAGAAGCCAGTCCTGCTGAGTTCATTTTATATAATACTTTTATTAAACATTACAATTAAAAAACTAAGACAAACTAAAAAAAGAAAAGAATAAAAAGAAAAAATAGAAAATGCAGAAAATGCAGAAAAGAAAAAAGAAATATAGAAAAGAAAGAAAAAATAAGAATATAGTAAAGAAAAAGAAAAGACATATATAGAGAAGTGACTTTCCCCTTCATCACAGCAAGTATAAACAATTTTAGTAACTTATCACCTTCTCTTAAAATACAACAAATGATCTCTTCTTCCCATATCCCATCTCTATAAACAAATCCTTAAAACCTCATCATTTCAATCCTGATCAGCAAAAATCCATTAAGGGTTACCAGAGATAACAATATATCTATTTTAACATTTTGATCAAATAAACCAATTTTATATTCCTTTCTTTTACTTTGAACAATCTTGATTTTTAGTCCCTTCAAATAATGTCCTAGAACTTGATTTCTTTTCATATTTTCTTTATCCCTTCTCACAAAATTCTTCAAAACTTTAACAAGCCTCTTTTGTAAATCCCATATAAGAAAGTTATCCAGGTCACTCTTTTGGTTTGTTATTTGTATATCCCTTTCAATTATTAAGACATCAGCCAGTTTCATTTGTATATCCAGTGTAGCATCTTTTTCCATATCATTCTTGTAGCCTGTCATTTTTAAATCCACTTTCAGATCAGTCTCAATCTTGTCCAGTAAAACTTGTTCCTCTTCCATAACAATTTTAAAACACAATCTATCTGTAATGGCAGACACTCGTAAAATTAACTTCTGGGTCCATTATTCACAAATATCCTTCAGTATGTCCAATGTTAAAATATTTTGCTCCATTCTGTATTAGTAAGTCAAATTTAAGTGTTCTTCTCCTTTAATTGTAATCTTTAGTTCCTTCTAGTTCCCTCTAGTGTCCAACCTTCAAAGTCCCATCCTATCATTTTTTTTAAAAAAAAATTCAAAACAACAGCCTTTTCCCATGGGAAGGGTCCTTATTATTAAGTTCAAAATTTTATTTCAAATCTATCTGGACCTTTAATCTATTTGTAACTTTCCAAAATCAACGTTCTAATCACCCTTTTGCTGTTTAATTTTTTTAAAAAATGAAGTCCTTAAACTTGTATTGAAAACTTTTTTTGCTAAGTATTGAAGGAAACTCACTGTAAAACCTTTCATTCCAAAGGTTCCTAATAACTGACAAGCAGTTAACAAACAATTTCCAAAAGTGATTAGAAAAGGAAATAGGCAAACCCTGTGTCTATAAAGGCACCAACTACAGTTTGGGCGAAGATGGCATTCCTCGTCTTCCAGAGCTCTAAACCTGCTGGAGACTGCTATCTTGCAGTCTCCTCGCAAGGAACAACTGTTTGGAGCACTTGTGGGCAATTCCAAGTCCTCTTCGTGTCTGGAAAGGAATCACGAAGAGCTGGTCCACTTGCCAGTTCTTCATTCTGCCATGGTCATCAGTTCTACTCTTAGCAGAGCTGCCTTCAGTTCACCATTTCTTCCCTGGAAGTTCAGTCCTGCTGAGTTCAATGGAACTTACTCCCAGGGTTCAGCCATAAATGGTTTAATTGAAATAGATAGGGCCAGTTTATTTGAGGTATTGCCTATCTCCCATGATTTCTGTGCTGGCAGAGTAGGTGCATGTAGAGACTAAGGAAGATGACCTTGATGGGAATATGCAGAAGCTGCTGCCTAGGCAAAAGGGGCTGAAGCATTTTTAAAGTCCAGAATGTGCAGATATCATTCGGAAGAAGCTCAGACAGATATCTCCCTAATTCACTGAATGATGAGGAGGAGGTACAGCACAATCAGACTTGCAAGATTCTGTTATTAAAGCCAACTTCATTAAAAGTAGTTTTAGCTTTCTGATGGAGTTGATTTCATATTCAGGTCTACCTAGAGGGGCTGACAATGCACTCCAGGTTCCTTTGATGAAACAGGGCCATCTATCAGGAAGCGCACCTTCTGTATCGCGGTGCCTTGCCCTCTGGAATGAAATCCCCCCTGAAATCCATGTGGTTCCCATCCTGTTGGTGTTCCATGAGGCCTTGAAGACCTGGTTGTTCTCCCACACTCTGAGTTAAGATGGACAGAGCCCATGGTTGGATGTGTTTTTGTCTACATTTTTGTATAGAAAAACTGTGCCCCACCTTGTTTTCTTTTGTCTTGTATTTTTATTGTTTATTATATTGTGAGCTGTCCAGAGACATTTTGGGTGGTGCTTAAATAAAATAAATGAATAAATTACAGTGGATAAGCAAATTACAGCTGTTCATTGAAGATTTTTATCTGGGAGGGCATAAATATGTTTTTTTCTCTTTTCCATGGTACCAGGTCATTTCTTATACAAATCCAGTTTTCTCTGTGTAATGCAAGTTACTTGTGCTCCAGAGGACAAGATATTTACATTACTAAGGCGTATTATAAGAGAGAGGCATAGGCTTCTTGTTCCTTGTCTTGGCTCATGGTGTATCCACTATATCCAGAAACACATTTGATAAGCTCAGATGTATTGGCTGTAATGTATCTCTCAGGCATTTAGTTTGGTTGGACTTGTTTTCAGGTAAACATGGATAAAATTAGTATATAATATATACACTCACAGATAAAAATTACGTGGTTATGAGCTTTTCATTTTCAGATTTTAGCTGTTTAGTTTTTAAATAATTAAATATATTTTTGCTTATTTTATGCTGAACAGTAGGAAGGCAGGCTACCAGATGTGATCTATTAAAATCTGGACAACAGAAATGATATCTATCTATCCATCCATCCATCCATCCATCCATCCATCCATCCATCCATCATTAGATGTGAGGCTGAACTGACTGCCATATATATCTCCTCATGGATCAAAACAGGGTTGATTCGACTGCTAGATGGCAGCAAAGAATTTATTATTTTTCTTTGCTGCCTTCTAATGGTCATCTTCCCCTTTGCAGCTCAGATCCAGACATGTATCCTGTTACTGAATAGCCAGACTCTAGCACTGTTGAACTAAAAATGCCAGCATGTGCTTAGACTTTGCGCGATTCATTCATCTGCCAGGCAGTAAGACGTAACTACAGTTAAGGCAGATGGATTTTTTTTAATGATGATAGTAATAAAAATTGATTGATTATTTATGTGCCATCAAGATGTTTTTGACTTCTAGTGATCACATAGAGATTTTCTCCATGATGATGTATCCCTAATTTGATTGTTCAGGTCTTCCAACGGTGCACTTATTGCCAATGTAACTGAGTCCATCCACCGAACTGTTGGTCATCCTCTTCTCTTTCCTCTCACCTTTCCCATCATTAGAGCCTTCTCAAGGGAGCTAGGCCTTCACATAAAGTGTCTGAAGTAGGATAATTTGAGCCTAGTCATTTGTGCCTTGAGAGATAACTTTGGGTTGATTTGTTTGATGATCCATTGGTTTGCTTTCTTGACTGTCCACAATATTCTCAGGAGTCTTCTCCAACGCCAAAGTTCAAAGGGGTCAATATTCTTCATATCCTGCTTCTTCAAAGTCCAACTTTTGAGTCCATAGAATGTCACAGGGAATAAAGCATTTTAAAAAATCTGGAGAGAAGAACTGACATCCATAACTGCCACTGAAAGGACACATGTGTCATCCATTGCTCCTTTTCCCCCCTGCAGACATCCACAGACACATGGTACTTAGAAACTCTTGAAAGGTGCCATTACTCTTGAGTGGGTTTCTCCATTTGATATTGTGGCTATCTGTGGTCCATTGCTCTTCGCTTTCTTTTGCCTTCCCTCCGTTCCCACGGTAGCAGAACACAAACATTTCACTGTCCAATTTTAGATGAAGATTGGAACAAAAAAAAAAGTCAGTTATGAAATTGAAATTCCCAACTGCAGAGGAGAAACTAAAATTACTTTCCTTAATTAAAAAAAAAAGAGCAGATTGGACTTTTCGCTAATATATAGTAATGTATGTGCATAGTGTTGGTGGCGCAAAAAACAAAAAGAAATTCAACTGCTAGCATAGAGCCTACATGCCACTAACAACTTAGCATTAATGCAGGGTTCTGTGAGTGATATCCTTGGGCCATCGATCATGAAGTTGCTGAAGTTGATGGGGCTACTTTTGGTCTCAAAATGAACAAGATCAAGCCACCGGGGCTTTTAGACTTCGACTTGGCTGTCTGCAAAGCCATGTCACGTCCTTCCACTTTGAAGGCCTAGAATGCTCATGAAGTGATACAATTTGTGATACATAAAATATTAGGAGGCCCATTTACAAGAGAGGAAAGTGGCTTGGAATATATTTGCATAATAAGCACTTGTAGCTTATTGAAGAAGAGTTTCAGGCCATTTAGCAAGTAAAAAAAAACTAATCAAAGGGGAGAGGGGAAGTGGTGGCTGAAATAAAAGGCAGTAGTCTAATGTGGCCATATATTTTATTAAAGCAACGATAGGGGTCTTTTTGGCTGTCTTGCTAGAGGCATGCAAGTCATGCATCAATTGCAAGACAGCCTGCAATTTGTCTTTTCCACGCAGGGGTCCAATTTTCTCAATTCGGGCCTCTGAATATATCTATGGCTGGTTACTTAGATCACTATGGAACCTTTGTGATGAGGAATATAACCCTCCAGCATTTGAATTCTGTAACATGGGGGCTACCAAGACTCTGAAAGGAAGCTATAGTAGCACCATTCCAAAGCCTGGAGAATAGTTTTAAAGAGCCTGTACAGTTTGCCCTCCAGGTAGCTGGAATGGAAGCATTAATCACAATACAGCTATTCAGATTATTTATTTATAGGCTGGCAATGACATTCGTAAGGTGCTTCCTTCCAGGCTGATTTATTCACAGCCTAGATGTATCTGGCATGCTTGCTGTTGGCTGGAGATTCCCAACGCTTTGGGTCAGAGGACCCATTTGATGTTTTCAGAGCATGCCAGGAGATGCTCCGATAAAAAGATGCTGTTGCTTTGTTTTGTGGTTTGCCAGCTTCTCTTTTAATTGTCTTGAGAAGTAAAGGAAATCTTTAAAAGTTTTAAAAAAGTAGAGAAGGGCAGATGCTTTGTTGGGCACCGCGGGTGGTGACTGCTAACAGGTGTACCTGTTGCACATGCAGACGTTTAATGTTGATGATCTCAGGATGTAGGAGAGAATTCCCGTAAAAGCACATTGGTCGACCTAATAGCATCTGGCTGTGCGTAGCTCTCCACAATATTACACTTTAAACACAATTTATAACAAGTTGAAGGCCTGTGTACATAGTGGTTAAAGTGTGGGACTGGAACCAGGGTGATCTTGATTCGAATCCACTCTCAGCCATGGGAATTCCTTGGGTGACTTTGAGCCATCCACTCTTTCTCAGCCCAATTGTTTTGCTGAGAAGAAAGGATTTTGTTATGGAAAATTGTAACAAAACATTTGTTATGGAGGAAAGGCAGGATCTACCTCTAGCAAATGAATTAAGTATTAATAATCCATCAGCTAGCATAACCTCACTAGTGTGGAGAGGGCTTCTGTTCCTATTTACACAAGAGTAGCCTTGCTGATATGTTTAGGTCTTTTTAAACAAGGAATGGACATTTCTTCTCCAACTAGATGCACATCTTCAGGAGGCAAAAGGAGCTGATTTCTGTTAATAATTACTTTTTATCCTCCTCTTTGACCTGTTTACATCTGAAATATGATATACTGCAATTACTGTCTACTTTGTCCTGCTGGGTAATAACCTAGGAAGGTCCTCTTCTGCTCATGTAAATGAGGCTGATGCTCCTGAAACAGAGCAGCTTCAGCTTCTGCCTTGTGGGAGTCTCTGACTGGGTCTATGGGCTGGAAGCCTTTTTCTACAGTCCTTACTCCTGCAGTGAAGTAGGAGTGATGGTAGGGGCTTCTTTCCCTCTTCTGCATCCTAGGTGACAAATTCTCTACCCATAGAAGGATTCCCTTCCATATCCCATCCAGTTCTGCCTATTCCTGCCATGCTTCCCTTCCATTTTGTCTATCCCTTCCATTCCCTTCCCAGTCCAGCTACACCTTACCTTTTACCGCCTCCTCCTCTTTTTCTATTTTGGGGGTTGGGTATGAATGTACGTCTACCTATGATTATGCATGGATGAGAGTGAGAGTGGCTTCTGTGTGTGTGTAGAACTATAATTTTTACAAATGTAGCACCTTATTTTATCAGAGTACATTTTAACCAGTACTTATTAATTCAGGTAATTTTTTAGAGCCAGTTTGGTGTAGTGGTTAAGGCACTAGGCTAGAATTGGGGAGAGTGCGTTCTTCTCCTGCCTTAGGCACAAAGCCAGCTGGGTGACCTTGGGCCAGTCCCTCTCTCTCAGCCCTAGGAAGAAGACGACAGGGGCAAATGACTTCTGAGAAACCTTGCCAAGAAAACTGCAGGGACTTGTCCAGGCAGACTCCAGGAGTCAACAATGACTTGAAGGCTGTCTGTCTGTCTGTCTGTCTGTCCATCCGTCCGTCCATCCATCCATCCATCCATCCATCTTCATATTTTTTGAAAACCACTGGTAAAAAGGAGGATTTTCCCCACTTTTCTTATTTATATGACTCAGAGTTGTAATTTTTTCTATAGAATATTATGGTTTATCACTGTCAATAGTATTTGAAACTTGAATTTTTTGGTAGAGTAATGTTGAAAGCTGTGGAGGATGGTGCTTATTGTGAGTGAAAATAATTACATTTCCCTTCCTCAGTGTTGTGGCTTGGATGAAATTAAGGCTTTTATATTTTTAATGCCCTATGTTGCCCACAGTTCTGATGCCTTGATAGCCCATAGAACTATTTGTTTTGTGTTTCTTCTCTTGAAGTAAATTAACAACTACGATTACTATAAGACCTTCTGCCTCTGGGGATTCAAGATACGTACGATAAGGTAGATGTAAACTCGATGAGGTTAAATAGAAAGATGTTCTGTTTCTTTGTATCAGAACACTTGGAGTCATTCTAAACATTCTTTCCTGAAAAGGCCTGCCAAGACTAGTTATTTAGGAAGAAAATAACATCTGCAAAGTTCTAGACTTTTGCAGGTCACTGCTTTTTTTTTAATGTTACTTTTGGACATTGCATTGTTTTATCATGCAAGGAGGAGAGAGGCAGAATGAAAATGCAGAAAATAAGCAAAAAATACATATTGATGCAACACACTGTTTGAGTTTTCAGAGTTGGTCCTCTAGTGAAGGTGTCTGATCTTTAAAGGATTGTCTCTGGTCCAAGTTTGTTTTTTCTGTAAAACACAGTCTTTGAAGTTGTTCATCAGCAGTTAGCGCTTGGACTACCAACTGAGCAGATCTTACCTAATTATACTCTTCTCGACTCTGAAATGTATTACATGACATGTGTTACATTTCTGTCTAAATGACTGTAATTATTTCTAGGTGGGCCTCCATACCTATCCATTAGCGTGTGCAAGGTTTATGCAAATTGATATCCTTTTGTAAAAAAATGTTTTGGACGATAGACTTCTTTCTCAGCCACAGGTGGCTATCCTGCCCAAAGGATTGCTAATGATACCTTCCTGGGTTTGGGGATGGAAGATGAGAGGGAAAGGAAGACCTTTGCTATGTAGCACTTGGCTGAAAGGCTGCCTTCTGGGTGGCTGGAAAATGCTCATCTGCCGGGAGCTCTGCTGAATTCTGAACTTGTATTTTTCCTCCTGCTTTCTGCAGTGAGAGAAATGGCAGGAGTTAACCTGTGTGGGAAATGCTTTTGTGTCTGCGTAAACCAGTACATTTAAGCGGAAGAAGCTGTCAGACCCTGGATTATGTAATTGCTCATCATACCCTGTGCTCAGTTACCTGGGGATAATTTTAACCAATCTTCATTTGTCTTAATTCTGAGCAAATATGCACAGGACTGCTGCCTAAAGCTTTGAAAATTGTTTTAATGTAGATGCATTAATAATACATAGGTATTATTCGGGACAGGATTTTTTTTTGCATGTATACATCTGTATTATTTACTGTGAGTTGCCTTAGGAAATAGTTGTTTTGAAAAAAGCAGGGCAAAAAAGGTGCATCTGATTTGGGCTTGTAAGGAATTTATACAGAGCTATAAGCTTAAAATGTGTGTCTGTCTGTGTATGTGCAGCAGCAGAAGTTACTGTATACCTAGCTTTGTATTAATATAGGCATACACTATATAGAGAGATGAAATCTGGGAGTGAATTTGTGCCACATTTAGTTTAGTACACATATGTTAAATATGATTAATGGCATTACACTAGCACTTATGTGAAATTGAAAATGGACCCAACACTTCTATGCATTTTTATATGTGACTTGGCTGTTTGTTTTAAGTGCCTAGACCAGTGTTGTCCAAACTTGGCCACTTTAAGATGAGTGGACTTCAACTCCCAGAATTCCCCAGCCAGCATGGCTGGCTGGGGAATTCTGGGAGTTGAAGTCCACTCATCTTAAAGTGGCCAAGTTTGGACAACACTGCCCTAGACCATTTGAAATAGAGACTGAAGCCCTATTCAAATGTTTGGCAAATGTGGCTCTTTTAACAAGAAACCAACTATGTTAACAAGGAACATCTGCGTGGAATTATCAACCTGTTCTGCTGAATATGCTTACAGGTTTTTTGCAGACTTTCTCCATCAGCTCTGGACAAAAGAAAGGGAGTGGAGCCCATTCTCTGGGCCTCTCTGCATGGAGAGTTGCTAAATGCTTAAATAAAACTGTTGTTTAATAAGTGTGATGGAATGGAATTATGAAGGCCAAGCTCAGGGAGATAAGCATTTTCTTAGCTCACCGGAACCGCGTGGGAGGAACAAAAGGATGAGACTGACACCTCCCTGAGGAATTCACACTGTTGTGGCTGGAGGACTTTGGGAAGTGGGGTTTTAGTCTGGGAAGATTCTTGCTAGAGGTTGTAACTAATAAACATAGCTGGACTGAATTTGCATGGTCTCTTGGAGTTCCTTGGGCTAGGCCTGACAAGAATCTTCCCAGACTCAAAACCCCAGTTCCCAAAGTCCTCCAGCCACAACAGTGTGAATTCCTCAGGGAGGTGCCAGTCTCATCCTCTTGTTCCTCCCTCGCGGTTCCGGTGAGCTAAGAAAATGCTTATCTCCCTGAGCTTGGCCTTCATAATTCCATTCCATCACAATAAGAGAGTAATGTTTATGCACAAACAAGTGGAAATACATACACCTAGAGTAGATTTTCTTGCTGTTATCTCTTGTTTGGTCTTATTCAAAAATTAAACTGATACCAGGTAGATAAAGATCAAGATTTTAGTTAGGACAGGGCATACCATAGCGAAATGTAGCTCTCCCCTCAGCAAAGCAAGAGTTGCATCAGATAATTGCAATATTTGTGAGGAGAAGTTAGAAGAGGGACTCCAAAGGAGTAATCCAGGAAGACTAGATATAATTAGGGTACAGTTCATCCAAGAAGTAGGAGAAACCCTTGAGGAGGGACCATAGTGGATGGAAGCACATGACGAGCACTGAACAAAACCAGTAGCTGGTGAACATATCATAGCAGGTATGTGTGTTTGGACAGAAGAGAGACAGACGACCCATGTTAGCTCTTCAGAATGAGAAAAATCAAAGTAGTTAATAATCAGGACATATCAACATGCTTTTTTAAAAGATGTATTCTTTCAAGAAGGTTAAAAAACACACCAAGTCACAGCAATCCTGCAATGACTCTCTAAAATTTCAGGTAGGACTGACCTTGCTCACCACCTTGGTATCAGAAATTCAGAAAGCTGCTTTAAATAATAGAACTTAACTCGGGTTTAGTTGAAACCCTTGAGAAATGAACTGAGTTTGGAATGTCAGACAAAAAGTATTCCAGGTGAAGAATTTCTGCTGAGATGGATGGCATTTCTTGATAATAAGTTTGGGAAATTTGGTCCTGGTTGCCTTATTCTGTAGAACTGGACATACGAAGAAATAGGTTGATATTCCTTGAGTGTGGATGGTGAAAATATCTGTCCTTATAGAGATGTTTTTGTTTCTTTATTTAACTTCTCTTGCCCCCCCCCCAAATTTTTAATAATGCTGATATGGTACACAGTTAGATAATTACAACAATTCTAAAGGCATTACAAGTTTAGAGGCATCAACTGCAACCCAAAACTCTCTTGCTACTTTAAACTTTGGTTGAAATAACACATTTCTGTGCCCTACTGAACTAAATAGGTACAGGTCCACCTTAAAATTTGAGAGAGTTTTTCATATGTAAACTATAATTGTGCATATCAAGTTCTATTAAAAAGGAATTCATACAAGTTAAATTCTTTGTTACGTGCTGAAGACGTAGGATTTTCAATACAATTAGAGCTAAGATATATCACATTTTCCCCTACAGGCCTTTCAGACCTTACCTGTATATCCAAAGCTGAATTTCTGTCAGTAAAATAGTTGAACTTTGGCGGCAGGGTGCAAATAAGAGTGTGAAGCCCCTAGGAAGCAATCTGCTTCCATCCCCGTCCTTTAAACCCACCTTTCCAAATCCCCCCAGATAGCCATAATTGGTGAGCTCCAGAGACCTCAGGCTCCCATTCTCATTCTTAAACCCATCCATCCCTCCCAAAACACGGAATAAAGGAGTGAAAAGCACCAAGCCCAATGACATCACCAGGGCACCATTTAGAGTCGTTGGGAAATAGTTCAAGGGGCTGCATTGCAGGTCCCAAACCCTTGTAAGTTGCCCCCCTAGGGATACCACTAGAGAAACCCTGGGAGGACTGAAGCTCTCAGCACAGCAGTCAAGGTATATCCTGTAGATCTTTGTCAGGCCCAGCCCAAGAACAACAGGGACACAGTCCAGTTGAGTAAAGTTCTGTATTTGCTTACACCTTATAGACAGAATCTTGCCAAACTAAATCTATACTACAGCAACTAATGGATATACCCTGGGAGATTCTAGGGAGTGGCTGTCCTGAACTTCTTTTGCTTCCCATGCTCCCCCTGTGGACTGCGTTGTTTCAAGGTGCTTTCCCCTCCTGGAATGCGCCCCCTCCTTCCTGATAGCCTTGATCTCCCACATCACTCTCCTCGTAGATTCATTCCATCACAGTCTTCCTGTATAACGAAAAGTGTCCGTGATTGCCGTAGAGTCTCAGCTGTGTGGAGCAGAGATTCTTGTTCAGTGCACCATATTTTACAAGCTACTATAAGCAAGAGGAGCAGCAGTCACTATTTGCAAGTAGAAGCACCTCTCCTGTTTAGATCTGTTATCTGTTGCAGCTGCTTCTAATAAGGTGGTCAGCCATCCAGATGCAAGTTGGTTCAGATGCTGGAATGATCTTTCAGTCCAAATATATTCAGCTTCATTATTCAGGCCTCCAGAAGTCTGTCCCCTTGCTCCCACTCACTGATATCTGCTAGTCACAGTAATAGTGGTGCTGTTTGATTCCCAAGGGTATTGACAGGTTCTACTTTGTGTACTCCTGCTTCTCTTACTTCCAAATGAAATGTTTCAGAATTTCAATAGACAAATAATTGTACTGGTTCTATAATTGGTCATGCCAGCTGATCTTCTCTAGATTTCTGGAAATGAAAGGTGGTCATTCTAAATCCCTGTTAGAACCTGGTCCAGTGTGTAATCTAATCAATTTGTTTTGAACCAAAAGAACGACAACGGAATAGAAGTTATGTAAACCCTTAGATTATGCTCGTTGAGTGGTTTGGTTTCTATCCATTCAGCTGTATGTAGACTGCTTGTTTGGTGTACAGATGTTTGCTTCTGTCCAAAACGTCGTATTTCCTTAGTCAAGACAAAGGATAAAAAGCATTCTGGAATTTCTACAAAAAGCATTGCTTAAAGGCCTTATGCCTAAAGCATTAAAATGCAGCTCTGGACATTAGCATGTTTATTGTTTTTCAGGGCTTTCTATGGCCAATGGGGGTTTGCAAAGTCCTGACGTGGCACTTGAAATTAGTGATTAGGTCCCCAATGGTCCTTGCTTTTTCCACCCTGTTTCAGGCTTTCAAAACTGGAGTCCGCACCATGTCACCACTCCAGATAAGCCCTGGGGTCATTGCTGAAATGATGTAGGCTCCTGCATATTCAACGTTGGGTACCAATTTCTGCAAAGAGAAGCTTTTGTTCGTATGACTGTGTGTTTTGGTTTTCACATGATCCAGAATCCTGTATTTTCAGGATCATTACCCCCTGCGGAAGCCAGCAGTGCCAAGAGTTCTGAACTAAGCTTCCATCTCACAAGATAACCTTGCTAGTATCTATAAAATAGACAAGGAGGCCCCTTGTCTGGATAGGCAAATATTTTGTGTTTTTTTCTATACTGAGGAAGTTGGACTGTTTATCAGTTTGGGAGTAAGGTCCAAGGTTAAATTTCTTTTTCGTAAGAATTCAAAAATTCATGTCAAGTCTCCTTAGTGGCAAAAGATCTTCAGAACAGAAATGTGCATCATGTAAATGTGCAACTACTGTACCACTAACAACTAAGCATGAGAAATGGAAGGCGGAGAATTTGTTGCACTGAGAGAAATGCTAGAAGAAAGGGTACAAGATTTAAATTAGAAAGAGATGTGATTTCTGAATCAGTCTTTTGCCACTCAGTGACTGTCAGCTAGTCAGACTGTTAAGTTACTAATCAAGTCTCTGGAAGCTTCACCCCAGTTCAGGCCTGCCTTGGAGGCCCTGAGAAGTCATCACCTTCTTTTAGGCTTAGTCTGACTTGCTCTGAGGAGAAAGTATAGCGTTTCCTTGATTTGGGGCCTATTTATTACCAAAACCTGACAGTTTTATGAGTCTTTTTTCTTTATCTTGGAATAACTGTGATAAGATGACCTGGAGAGATTTGTATGCCCACAGCTTACAAAATAGCTGGGTTTATGCTTGCTAGTTTATTTCTTTATTTAGATTTCTTAGAGTTATATCCTGCCTTTCATTCAGGAGTGTAAGAAGGCTGCTTTTCCCCACAACACCAACCCTGTGACATGGTTGGGCTGAGAAAAAGTAGTTGGCTCAAACTCACCTAGTGGACTTCTTTGGCTGAGGATGGAGTTGAACCTGGGAATTCCCTGCTTGTAGTCCCAACACCTTAACTAACACAGTACACTGGATTTCCATGGCTTTAGCTTAATGGCTTGTGTGAACCTTATAAACCATAATTTATGGCTTAGCAGAATGCATGAATTCAGTCATTGTGTCATCTCAGTTCATACCAAAGGAGGGATTCTCAGTTCCTGGTCATTACACTCTCTGACTTTGTGACAAAGTGTGCAGGATAGCAACCTGGACTTTCTGGAGCATCATGGTTCTGCACTGCAGATTTTGAGGTCTTCCTTCTGCTTAAGAAGCTTTGTGATGCTTTTGACTTGCCTTGACTAACACCATCCATTTGGATGGGGATATATTATTTTTTACAGATTGCCTCACCTGGAACAGATGTGCATGGTGCAGGAAAGGTGTTTTTTCCTCATATCAGCCAGTGTAGAAGGGTATTAGAGACAGTGGAAGGATCCATACTATGTCCTTATTTATGAATTTACCCCCTTTGGGATATCTTCACTACTTTTACACCCGTCCTCCACAGTTTGAAAAGAGCGAATCTTTCTGGAGCATGCCAATTCATATAGCAATTTGGATTTTTAGCTGTAGGTTTTCCCTTTTCATTTCAATTGAACCATAGATGGGCCTCAGGGGAGACATAGTATTGGGACATGAGCCAGTTTGGAATGGTACTAGAGATGATACAAAGAAGGTAAGTAATCATTTGGCCTTTCGGGAATTAGGAAAAGTGTCTTATACCAGAAATGGCCTTGGTGCAGGGTTGCTTTTATAATAAGCTTGGCTAATGGGAAATTGTCACAGAAAATATCCATGAGTTTGTGCTGTCTTTTTTGTTAGCTACTCAATAAACAGAAGCAGATTATCAAAAGGTTAATTGTCTTTTCCTCTAATATCACAAGGGGTGTGTATATGTGAATGAGAGACAAAGTGAAAATTGTTGCTCTGGGCAGGCACCTGCAAACTAAATACCACAGCTCAAAGACATGAGGATCCCGAGGTTTCAAAACAGCGCTGCTTTATGATGGAACGAGACCCTGTGTGTGCAATATTATCCTAACCTGTACATATTATCCTAGCCTGCTTTTTTACCATAGTCTTTCTTTATCAAAGTCAGTATTAGGATCCAGAAAATAATTTCTATACCTTGTAGTGGTTTCCCTTGTAAGTTATTGTAGGAATGGTTTTAGTGAACTTCATGTTGGATAGGAAGAAAAATGGTGTATTGAATAGTTCACCCTAGAAAAGGCTAGAATGGACATGCAGTCAAGTGTTGCTATTTGCAGTCTTTCTATTGTCCATGGAGGGGTAGCACCTCTGGTGGAGGAGCCTGCTGTGTCCTTTTTAGAGCTACTGGTTCACCTTTGGTCCCTATCTGGGGCTCAGCTCTCACCTGTGGCTCCAAGTAGCTGTAACATGTGCAGTGGCCACACCCCGGTAAACTGTTCTTGGCAGATGGGCCAAACCAGGTGTGGGTAGCTGATGGGTCTTCAACTCTCAGTGAGACAGGGGATTTGTCTACTCCAGCATGTGAATTTGGCCCTGGTAGAGTGAGCAGAGGAGACTGATCAATGGTCCAACGGCTAAGAAGGCAGGCCCAGCAGACATTGTGGAGTACTAAGAGCCCAACAAGACACTTAGACGTCCTGGTCATCCACTGCAGCAGGAGAGATCTCCAGCCATAATGGTTCTCCATGCCACTGGATTGAGGTCTCTCATGCTGAGAGAGTGGAACTGCCCCTGTGCAATGGCTGTTCCACTTAAAACTCCATCATGTGCAGGTTTCCATTGTGCCATTCGTCTTTATCTACAACTCATATGGAAATCATCTTGGTCCAAACTTAATTTGTTGAGCCCTGTGGTGATGGGGGAGTGGGGACGCAACAGGTGGAGATGACCACTGGCAGTTTTAGTCTCCGGTGGTCGTTCGTCTCAGTACCTGGGGCAGCAGAGATGTCCGGCAGCATCCAGGGTGACTGAGCAGCCCTTCTAGGATAGCACTGCCCACCCTCACATGAGGGAGGGGAATAAAAAAGATACCTTAAACATTGCTTGCCCCACAACATCTGGCTAGCTAACTGCTGTGGGCAGATCATCTCCTTAGCAGTCAAGTATCAAGAAAAAGGAATAAAAGAAAACTCATTTTTGGAGCCTGGAACGTCCGTGCCTTGCTGTATAGAGACAAGGTGTCAAGGCCTGAAAGACGAACAGCACTCATAGCAGCCAAACTTGGCTGTTATAGCATTGACATTGCTGCACTCGGTAAGACCAAGCTGGTAGACAAGGGTTCATTAGAGGAAGTAGTGAGTGGATATACGTTCTTTTGGAAAGGAAAACCACAGACTGACAAGACTCATGGAGTAGATTTTGCAATCAAAACTGCTCTGCTGAAGAATGTCTCTACTCTACCCACTGGAATAAATTAACACATTATGAAGTTCTACTTTCTTGTCAGCAAGTCCCAGTATATCACTATTGTCAGTGCCTACACACCAACTCTCATGAGTCCAGATGAAAACAAGGAAGGTTTTTATAAGGACCTGGACCAAATTATTTGAACAACCCCTGCCAGTGACAAACTCATCATTCAGCACTAGGGTGGGGACAGACAACAACAACTGGGATGGAGTCCTTGGGAGACATGGGGTGGGAAAACTAAATAGCAACGGCCTGCTGCTTCTGAGCAGATGTGCTAAGCACAGCCTATGCATCACTAACACGATGTTCAGACTTGCAAACAAGTACAAAGCTACCTGGATGCATCCCAGGTCCAAACACTGGCACCTACTTGACTATGTCATAGTACATCAGCACGACCTTAAAGACAGTCACCATCACCCGCACCATGCAAATACAGAGGTATCTCACTGCTGTCCATCGCAGGCAAGATCTTTGCCTGCATTCTTCTGAACAGACTTGTCACTGTCTCAGAAAGGAATCTCCCAGAGGTGCAGTGTGGCTTTTGGCCAGAACAGAGTACAGCAGACATATTTGTCATGATGCAAGTCCAGAAGTGCATTGAGCAGAACAAGACTCTTTACTCTGTCTCTTTGACCTGACAAAGGCATTTGACTCTGTAAACAGGGAGACTCTCTGGATCATCCTGAGATGTAATGGATGCTCAAAGAAATTTGTGAAGTTAATTCAGCTACTGCACAATGGAATGACAGGACAGGTTCTTTACAATGGTGATTCATCAACTGCATTCGCCATTTCCAGTGGGGTAAAACAGGGTTATGTGCTAGCCCCAGTCCTGTTCCATCTGTTCTTCGCTTGCATGTTGTTATGTGCTGTCCAGAGTCTGAAGGAGGGAGTGTACCTCAGGTACTGATTGGACAGTTCTGTTTTTGACCTTCACCACCTGAATGCACAGATGAAGTGCCTCCATACAGTCATTCAAGAAACCCTCTTTGCTGATTACTGTGCACTCCTGGCACACAAAGACAGTGATCTACAGTTGATGCTGAACAAATTCTCAGATGCTGCTAGGCTTTTCAGCCTATCAGCCTGAACAAAACTGAAGTACTTTACCAGTCTGTGCCAAATACCAACCCCGTAGAACCAAAAATCACTGTTGGCGACACCCAGCTGACAAATGTAAACAGCTTCAAATATTTGGGAAGCATCATCTCAAGCGATGGATCCTTGGACAAAGAAATTGTCTCCATGGTCAGCAAGGCCAGCTAGGCACTGGGGGGGTGGGGGGCTGCATACAAGTGTGCTCAGTCAACAGAACTCCACAAAGCTGAAAATCTACAGAGCTGTGGTTATCCCCTACATGGATGTGAGTCCTGGACTCTGTACTGAAGGCACATCAAACAGCTGGAGAAATTTCACACGTACATTCTCCACTCCATTCTTGGCATTCATTGGCAAGACTGTATCTCCAACCTGGAGGTCTTGGATAATGCAGAGTCCACCAGCATTGAGTCCCTGATTATCAGAGCCCAGATGTGGTGGGTGGGACATGTCATCAGAATGGATAATGATGGGTATAGAGGAATAAAATTCAGGCCCTGATGGTCTGATGGGAATCTTTCATGCAGAGAATATGAGTTTATATAGTGTTTTTTCCAGAGTATTCCAGATAAGGCCCAGGTGTTATGTAGCTGTCTCATTCTGCTTTACATAAATCTTTTTCTTTGATATTGCTGTCCCCTATTCAGGCCACTTGGAAGCTACATTTCAGGCAGGTCTGCCAACAAAGATAAATAAGTTGCAACTCCTTGGGCAAAGTAACCTTGGAAAATGCTTATGCTTTACCTTTTATCGTGCATAGGTATACTTGGAGAGGACATGACATTTCCCTAGATCCCATGGGGAATGAGACAGCAAGTCGCATTTGTCACCATCTAGCTTTAAATAATTTTAGGAGATGTTCTTCTTTCCTAGTGACATGGGATTTGGGACAATCATTTCTTATAAATGTGGATTCCGGTAGTATATATAAATGCTGTATGTAAAGAATTGGCTCTCCCCCCTTTCCTTCCTCCCATACCCCAATATAAATAGATACAAAGGATTCTTCATTAGGTACTCCATTGGTCTTCAAGATATTTATTTGGAAGCAAATTTCAGTGGAATTGCGGATTATCTGCATAGCTTACTGGATTTAGGATTCCAAAAATAAGTCTTCATAGGGTGGGAATGAGAATAGATGGAGAAGGACCACATGAAAAATGGTAACTTTTATAAAAATAGCATATACTGCAGTGATATCCTTGTATAATGGCTTAGGTTTCCTGTTATTGGGATGACTGTGAAACTTGAAAAGCTTTCAAATTTGCACTGAACACATGGCCCACAAGAATATCACCCTCCCTTTCCTTCACATATTCATTCGTTTACCCGCAAAGGAAGAACACAGACCATAACAGATTGCTAAGTCTCTGAGGTCCTTAAAATTTGTCACAAACACTCAGTAAACTGATGACAAGGCTTTGTGCTCAGTAGGAGAGGCTGCAACCTATGGTTTCACTTATCTCTTTGAAAGGTCATGATATTTTTCAGGAATGACTTCTTGATAACAAGTCTTTGTCCTTTGTTGTATCTTTTGCTATGAAGTTGTGATTGAAATTGTAGAACAGAGTGGAATGGGATACAGAATCAATGCAAGTGAGCAAAACTCTCCTCTTTCTTATGAATGATGTTATCGTCTTCCAAAATACTTCTGAGAAGAGAATAAGTTAAACATGTCTTGCAATTCACAATGGCTGGAGAAGGTTCCTCAAAGGAAAATATTTGTCATGGTCAAGTAATCAGTTACATTGATTACACGGCTGCATCCTTCACAGAATATTCTGGAAATGATGAGTTAATATTGTTAAGTTTCATTCCAGGACTCAGCAATAAATCTCAGTTCTCCAGATGCTTATTTGGGAATAGATGAACCCTGAAGAAGACTCTCAAACATGTGTTACACACACTGCTCCCAGGTTCAGCTTATGGTCACTCACTCACACACTCACAGCCTGTTGAGGTACCTGAATCTTGTCAGCCCCCCTTGCTTTCTACCTGGGTTTCCCAGATAGGTGCAGCTAGAGCAGACAAGACACACAGCCCTGGTCAACAGCCAGGAAATAATCAGTGACACACACAAATCACTTCCAACCGAACACTGAGGCACAAGAGGTTCTTTGTAATACATGGAGACCCAGTGAATTTAAAGTAACAGCAAAACTTTACTGGTTGCAAGGTACATTTGCTCTTTCTCATCCACACTTACCCACGTCCTTTCCAACTAGGCTGCCAGGCACTAGCTAGAGGGATGGAAGCTGCCAAGTCTGGATCCAAAGATGACTCAGATGACTCAGAGTGGGCGGGCTTTGGGACCCCTTTTATCCCCAAAAGTCCTTGCTTTGTTGATTCACAAGTCTGGCAACTGTTTATGGGATTGGGGTGGGGTTTTCCATGTGCTCAGGCCCAACTTCTTTTGTCTGGTTCAGGTCACATTTTTCCTTTGTTTCCTTAACGACTTGCTTCCTTCTTATCTACCTTCCCGAAGAGATCTCATAGAGGAGTCTCATTGTCCTCTCTGCTTACGTGCCTGCTCCATCTTTGGGTTATGGCAGCTTCAGCCTAGTCTCACACATGCCTTGGCTAGAGTAGAATCTTTATTGCAGACAAGAATAAATTCAAAACCTTTATCTATTCTCCAAAGTTTATTCTCAAGTTTTTTTTCCTTCTGTTTTCCAGAGTTAACAGATATTTACCGGTTCGGCTTGGTGGCCTTGGGTGGCTTAGATATATTTATATAATGGTTTGTTTTAGCCTTATTCATCCCTTACAAGGATGACATTTTATTGCATTCCTTATATCTGGACAAATATGAGCCATAGCCCAGCACAGTGAAGCATGCTTAAGTTTCCTGAAAACAGTGATAATTAACATGCTTAACTCTGTGATGGATTGTTAAGGCATGACTTTTTTTTTGAAAATAAATAAAATTAAGGTTGTGTCAGTATATTGTGGACTATGTAGATCAGAGGGGTGGAATAATTATCTCCAACTTCCTTCTACCTCATATGCCTTACCGACGACTGAGAGATGTTTGGAGTTGTAAGTCCAACAAACCCCACTCCCCCTCTCCCTGGTGTAAATCAAAGTGTCTCCAAAAGACCTGAGACCCTATGCTTTTTGGATGGTTCTGTTTTTAACTTGTACACTGCCCAGAGTCATTGTGAATTGTTGGCCTCATGACTTCAATTTACTTATGTATAAATAAATACATAAAGTATAAAACCACAAGAAAAGAGCAATAATAAAATAACGTAACTTATAAAACAACAACAAGTGTTAGAATCCAGGCAGCATATAATAAATCAAAAGTAAATTCAGGAGGAAAAATAAAACTGGGGCGAGATTTAAAATAATTCTCTTTTTACACTGCCTAGGAGAATGAAAAGAGTTTCAGTTGGCCTTGATATAATAACCCCAGGTCTCTCCTGGGTGTATGGTTGGTAAATTGGATGCTATCACTGAAAGCTCTTTTCGGGTACCCTGGAGCTTTCCTGAATTGATGGAAGCATCTAGAGAAGAGGCTTGGGCAATGACCTTAGGCTCCAGTTAGTTGAACAGAGGTGACAATACTCCTGTAGGTAAGCCAGTCCCAAGCTCTTTGGGGCTTTAAAAGATAAAACCAGCGCTTGGAAATAGGACTGAAAACAGTCTGAGGCAAAATACTGGCCTAATAAGATCGCACTGGCTGGTCCCAGGAAAAGTGTAGCTTTCAGGGTAGCCTTGGGCAAGATGTTTTGAGATGCCCTCCATGGTTCCCTGGTTAGTTGGCCATTCTCTTTTCCCTCTTTCCCTCTCCTCATCTTGATCGCTTTCTTCCCTGTCAGCTAAAAAAAACTTGGGGTAGGGTGAGGTGGGGTGTAAAACCTTTCACCAAGTTTTTTGGATTGTCTAGGAAGTGATACTTCTTGGGCAGACCCAGGGATCTCTGTAAGACATTTGAAGAAAAGAAAGGAAAAGGGACCCATTTGTGGCCCTTCTCTTCACTATCTTCCCTCAACCATTCCCAGTCCTACAGCATACAGTACACTGTGGGTTGCAACTGGTGGCAGTCCCATTTAAACCCACAGTGTACTGTATGCTGTAGGACCGGGAATGGTTTGTGTTGTATTCTTTTTTAAAGCCATTTTTATTCCTATAGTGCTGGAATGGGTGGCCTGTGGGCCAGAAGTAGCTTCCCTGCACTCAGTTTGTAGCCCTTAGCATCCCAAGATTGATTCGTTTATTCACTTGTAATTAGCTGCTTCTTTTTCTTCAGTTTGTGAAATAATCGTAAGTTATAAAATGGTGTACATCTGTTTTCTGTCTGCCTTTTGCCATTGTCAGCCAAAAAAACAGAGAAAAGAAGAAAGAAATGTACACCTTGAGTAGGATGGTTATTTTATTTCTTCAGGATGCGTTAGATTCCATTTTTCCCCCAATATGAGGGTTGAGACAGGCCATCACAGTAACGACTACTTAGCCATAAATATATAACAACTCTCCAAGTCATTTATTGGAGAAGTCATAATCTCTCAGTTTACATATCCTTATTTGTTTTTCTGAGGATAATGGAAAAAAAATATGTAGTACTATGCATTCCAGGGGGACGTGGTGGTGCAGCGGCTTAATGATGCTGAAAGTTGCCGGCCAGAAATGGTCGATGCTTCAGCGGTTCGAGTCCAGCCTTTGCGTTAGCAGGGTGAGCTCCTGTTTCCTCCCCAGTTCCTGTCAACCCAACAGTTCGAAAACTCACGTGAGTAGATAAGTGGGTACTCTCACTCCGGTGGGAGGAAAAATGCTGGCGGCGCCTTGCAAAAAGGAGTCGGGAGCAGTTGCCGGTAAGCGCGAAAAACCGCACGTGCCCGAAAAGGGCGCGAAGCAACGGAAACCCCGCCTCCTGCGCTCGCCAGCTGGGCTCTGCTCTAGGAAGGAGGCTCTGGCAAACCACTTCCGAAACAATTGCCTTGAAAACTGCAAAGGACTCGTCCAAGTAGTCACTGCAGAGTCGGTAACGACTGAGTGCAGATTAAAAACAACAACTATGCATTCCAATGAACCCCCATTTTGTGCATAATGTTTGTTCCCTTACCAGAGGCAGTCCATTCAAGACTGTAAAATGGGACCAAAAAAAATCTCACAATTAGCAGCTGTGCTGTTTTTTAATTCAGAAGGGTGAGAGGAAGAAGTCCTGAGTTTCATCCCTGAGATCATAAAAGTTATTTACATTTTCTCCCCTGCAATGGCTACTCCACTGTTGTTAATGGCTATGGCAGTGTTTCTCAACCTTGGCAACATTAAGAAGTGTGGACTTCAACTCCCAGAATTCCCCAGCCAACTTGGCTACAGCTTCATTCTTGTGTACCGTAAAAATTCTGATCTAACCAAGCTGTGCCTATGTCGGCCCCACTATGGAAACCAAATCAAGAAATCACTCCAGAAGAAGGCTAAAACCATTTTTATTAATATTGGCTATAATAACAGAATCTTGCAAGTCTGACTGTGCTTGACTCCCCACCCTGCCCCAATAATCATGCAGATTAGGGAGGTGTCTGCCTGAATCACTTGCATATGCCTTCTTCTTGTTTTGGACTTAAGCCATGTTTTTCCTCTTGTCACTTTGGGAACAGATCTGGCCTATCTTAGTCAAGGTCATCTTCCTTACTTTCTACAGTCTGTAAATATTCTCCCAAGTGTAGCCAAGAAGTCTAAGCCATGAAGTGTCAGGAGATGCACAATTTACTGCTGAGTCCTGATTGGGGAAACTTGATGGGGAGTTTTGTGGAACTAGATATGAATACAGCTAATGGCTGAGGACCAGGTTGCTCCTTGAGCTGATGGTTAAGGGATTAGCAGCTATTCCATTTAATTCAAGTGGGTTTTGGTGCCATATGTTTCTCTGTAAATATGTTTACAGAGTTTCATCCCAATTCAATTTCACTTTATAGCTGCAATTATGAAAAAGTTAAGCCTGGGGGAAATGGAGGGAATAAAAATACCCATACATTGTGCTGTGCTCTCATATGGTTTGATTGATGTTGGCTTGACATGTTATGTATACCCAGCCATTGTAGTTTGTAAATGGTAGTTTAGTGGACAAATCACAGTTTAATGCCACGTATACATCCCCAGTGTATATAAATGTGTTTGAATTTCATTGTGATTCAACTGAATTCCCAAAAAACCCCAGGAGGACAAGAATGAAAGGCGGCTCAGGAGCCCATTTCGTTCGTGCTTGTTCTGATAGCTAGCCTTTCTCCGCTCCTGGAAAATGATAGCATCCTTCTAAAGAAGTATTGGAAGATTGATGCTCTCCTGCAGATAGAGAAAATGTTCATCTCCCTTGCATCCTCTAACCCTGGTTTCTGTGCACGGTTTCCACAGCATGGGTTAGCCTCAGCGTGAGGTACTAAGTACATTTTGTGTTCTATGGATTTCACTCAATTATTTGAAATTGTAAGAGTCCCACATACTTCTCCCTCCCTTCCTCCCTACTGAATGTATCCGAGAAAAACACATACAGACACACACACACACAACACCCTCCCCAATAACTGTGCTCTTACATCATTTACTTATGATGGTGCTGGGGTGTCATTGCTTTTTAATGAGAACATATGGCAATAATTGGCACTTAGAAAATATTATGCTTTGAAGCTGCAGATAGAGCAACAGGAAGCATCACTTCCAAAAATACCATTCTTCTCCTTCTCTTCTCTTGTTTTATAAATGATGACTTTTACATAAATTTCATCCCAAATGGTAATTCTGGCTGCTATGTATTCCTAATTAGTGAATAAGTACTTTTGAGTTAATTTTAGCTTTTAATTTATTAATCATCTTCTTGTTGTTTGCCACTTATGTTAAGGATGTGCTTTCACTTCCAATAAAAATCCTGTCAAATTGTAGTACGATTCATGTGAAACAAGCTAATAAATCACGGACCTTACTCAGCTCTGAATTGCATTGTGATCAAGAAATGACCTATCCACACTTCTCTTACATAGCTTCAGAAGAATTGATGCAACCCTACTTTTAATTGGCCCCCAACTCCTTCCCATGTATGATGCAGAGCGGGAGCAAAGAGGAACTGAAATTTGAGTTTTGTTTGATTACATCTTTCATGATCCCTGATCAATTGCCACACTGGCTGAACTTGAAAAAGCCATAGTGATCATTTCTCTAGGTCAATAGAGGCTGCCAAGCAATTTGTGGGCTCCAAATTTTGCACCCTTAAAAATCCTTCTGACTTCCCATTTTGAGGCAGAAAGAATAGGACCTGAAATAGGTGCATGATTTGCCTTGTAACCCAAATGTTGCTAGTTCAAAAGCCTTCCAGGAACATAGAGAGTCAATTTGGTGTAGTGGTTAAGGTGCTGGATTAGAAACTGAGACACTACCAGCTGGGTGACTTCCCAAAAGTCTGCCCGTTGTTCACCCCTGCTCTAGGTAATTCCTGTGTTCATTTGTTTGTGAGACATTTAAATAAATGTCATAAGAAGAGTTGAGAAACTGGCTAAAAAGTACACTAAAATTTTTGCTTTTATTCCATAAAAGATAAACTAAAAATGAAATGGTTTTGGTTTTAGTCCATGAAAAGGTAGGCAAGCCTTTTTGTCCTGGGCTTGACAGTGTTGGGAGAAACAATCTGATACATCCGAAGGCATTATGTTGAAGATGACTGGTGATGGCATAATCAAATTTATTAATTGAAAGAGCTACAAGATTTGTTGCTGGTTTTGCTACAGGAAGTCAACCTGGCCTCCTACCGGGACAAAAAGGGGTAATACTCTAGAAAAATGGGACCATTTATTAGAATTGTATGTCATGTTTGGATACATAATTGTAGCTCTTCCTGATGCAATGATGTTAGATTGATGAGTTTTTCTCTGGCTGACAGTGAATTTGGCCAAGAAGCTATTTTGTAAGTGCCATCTGAAAGATATTTATCTGGAAATAAATTCCACTGAACATAGCCGGACCTCTTGCTCAGTAAGCATGACTCTTGTGAAGGTAAGCTGAAGCTAGGTTGCTCTGGGTAAGGTTTATCCCTAGTCTGTTCTCCACCATTTAAATTACACAGATTTTCTAATATATATATCTGGAGAAGATGCTGTACTCAGTGAGATGGTGGTGGTGTTATTACTTCAAGAAAGATGTATGAAAGGTGTATGAATACACACTCTGCCAACACAACTGTATTTATATTGGCACACAACATAAATTTCCGTCTTTTCTCAATCAATAATCTGTACAATTACGGTATCTTGAGACATGACAATTTGAAATTAATTAAGCTTCTATTAATGTTATGTGGATGTTATGTAGCATTTAATTATACATTTTTTATATATCTGGCAGTTAGTACATTCTTATTACAGTGACTGTAGCTATTACAATGTGGTCTGTGTCAATGCTGTTGAGGTGGTGGTGACTTATAAAGCTGATACTCATCTCAGAATGCCTCTTGCTAAGGTTGTCAGAGAGAAAAAACAGACTTAGGAGTGTTTCTTCCACTCAAGTTTTAATAGTTGGGACTTTTCTGCTTTGAAAGTAATTGGTGCCATCATTATATATTTTGTATATAGCTGTAATTAGGATAAGAGTCTTTCATTCAAGTTACAAAGATGACAGTGGATTGGAATGTAGGTTCTCCATATCTAAAATCAGCACTTAGTGGCAGAAGATGGATTCTCTCTAAATTATGAACCGTTAAACATGATTCATTTTAGTGGAATGGATGCAGGTGGAAATGCACATTAAGGCTTCATTTTTATCTAAATAACATAGCGGCTGCTTTGATATTCTTGCTTCGTTTGCCTTTTCATGTTTGAAGGGAAGCAGTTATGTGGGTGTCCTGGCTGATATGGTTGTTTAACAAGCCAACTTTGCTAAAGGGTACCCTAAAATGGTTTGCAAAAGTTGAATATTTTGGAAAAGAAGTATAATATTTATGTGGCTTAATTTCCACAGCCTTTATGCTAGCCTTTGAAGGGTTAATGGGTATTTGTTGGGTGTCAGCCTCATGTGCAATCTTTTAAAATCATTTTTATTTAATTGGGCTTCTACGAATGACTGTTAAATTACAGGCATAGTCTAGGATTCTGTATTTAATGTGCTTGCTCCCTTAGCCAACACTGAATGATCTCATAATGATCTCAGAAACTAAATAGGATTGGATCCAGTTAGGAACTGAATGGAAAATCACAAGGAAATCCTAGGGCCGTGGGCTATATTAGGACATTTTTTAAAAAATCCAGAAGAAGGCAATGTCAACTGATGTCCGTGCTGTTGCTAGGAAAACTACATGGGCATGTCAAACTTGATCAAACAAGACTTCTGAGGAGGAGGAGAAAGGCAATGAACACTGTTAAATTACTCAATTTTCCGAAGATAAACATTGTTCTTGTTTTATCATTCAAGCAGTGAGGAAGGGAGGCTGAGAAGACTTCACTGAATGTATTGTTCTCATTTAGCAGTAGGGTGAAGGAATGTACTTCAATCCATTTGTATACCAGCTCCAGACTTCCTAAGTAAGGATCACCATGCAGAAGGTTCTCCTGTTTGCTTGGATAAACTAGATAACCTGAACATAATTTAAGATTGAATGTGCTTTTGAGGCATTGCAGCCCAAATGGTGCAGGTTCCCAAAGAGATTACATGGGCAAATCTAATTCTAAACTTTCCTTACTACTATTAATTTCAGGAAAATTCATTCCTTATGATGCTTTCTAACTGCAGTGGTGCTGGCAGATGAAAGTGGTCAAGGCTGGCTGACAGCCTCTTCATTAACTTTCTGGCAAAATATACAATACAGTCATAATCTTGGTTAGCTGCTGTGGGAGAAAGTACATGTCTGTTTCACAATACTACTGCATTGAGACAATCTCTTAATAAAAGCAGCTGTTCAAATAGCCGAGTGTTCAAAAAATGTGTTTTGTAATGGATGTTTTTCTTGGCAACAGCATGCTATCTCACTTGGGCTGCCATCCATCCCATTCTCCTGCTGATTGTCACATGGCAAAATCAGCAATTTTATGTTCCCTCTTATGTTACCTAAAGGGAAGTATTCTGTATAATCTGCAGTGAAGAGTAAAAGACAGGCAGATGTGTGAAGAGATACATGTATTTGTGATTTTAACTATGACATAGTAACCAATGAGAGAAGCACAACTCAGAGGCAGAGCTGAAGATGTGGGAGGGCAGCACATCACTCTGGGGAGTTAAAACTAAACATCGCTTCGTCCCCACTCCCCAGAGAGAAAAGGGCAAAGGGAAAGGGCAAACTGTGCAAGTAGTTCCATCACCCAGTGGAAATTATAACGAACTTTGGAATGAAAGCCAGGAAAGAAGGTTCTTGAAAGGGATGAAATGACAGAAAAGAAGAAGAGTCATCTTCTGTGAGTGAGATGGAAGGAAGGAAGGAAGGAAGGAAGGAAGGAAGGAAGGAAGGAAGGAAGGAAGGAATCTGTGAGCATGACCAAAAAAAAAAGGAGAAAAATGTGAATGAGATATAAAGGAATGGGGAAAAAAACCAGGCTTTAATGGAGGAAATACATGAACGCCAAGAATGCTTTTAAAAATCCATTACCTGGAGCATTAAAAAGAATTCTAGACAATTATAGAAATAATTAAGGAGAAGACTGCAGGAAATTCCATACAAAGGCATAAGAGTAGATGGCAGTAAAGCAAGGGGAGGAAATTTTAAGTATTGAAGCGATGCTAAAAGTGAGGTTTTGAGAGAATGTGCACCCGTATGTAATATTTATAGGATCTTTTTAAGGCTTTAAAATTCAAGAATCTGGAGGTGCTCCAGCCCATCTTTTACTGGTCATCTTTCTTGTGAATAAGCAGCAAAGAAAGATTCTAGTAGGATTTACATTTCTAGTGTGTATTCCAGAGAGTTTGCTCCAGCTTGCATCTTTATGGGTTCATTAAGTAAATGTGCTATTCAAAAATAATGTGCATCACTTGGTTGTGATGAGGTGTGGGTGGGAAACCAGTTGTGCCTGAAACCTATTTTCTGGGACCACATCTGGGCGGTATGGAGCAGTCAGCCTTGGATGGGATGAGCAGGGGGTTGATGTCTTGCGTGTGGGGAGACGTGCAACTTGACATATCCTCAGCCAACCCGGATTGCAAAGATTCACAATGGTTTGTCAGATCATAGCTCATGCTTTCAGTGAATTAAGTGCCATAGCTTTGCAGCAAGGGAGAAACAACACAATGTCTGGTTCAAGCCTTCCCTTCAGCTGTGAGCTTGTGATCCTCCTGTCTAGCCAAGGGTTCTCTGAAATCCCCATTTCTAGATATCCCAAAAATCTTGGCAGTTTGGGAGCTGAGGCGTTGGCCAAGACGGATATGTCATGTTCTTTATTTGATGTATTTGTTTTTTTACTATATATGTCCCCTACCCCACTGATATAATGAAGCATTACGCAGATATGTCATAAATGTTGTAATTCCTGCAGTGGATTACTGGTGGCAGGGGGGCAAGAGGCCTTTCAGAAGAGTTTTAGGCCAAACTGCTTATTATGTTAAATGTTTCTTTACATGTAACTGGATTAAAATATATATATAATGAATTGCATGGAACAGACACAGGAGGAAAAACTGAACTACTTCCTCTCTTACTGGAGTATTGTAATGGTATGTGGGAATGACCTTGGGAGACAGGGCAAAGAGACACAGCCAAGGGAACAGTCAGATAAAAGGCAACTTAGGCCCCAGCAGGAATGTGGGAGAGACAAGAGACTCAGAAGAGACCCTCCCTAGGTTCTTGGGCTGTAAAGGGGACAGGAGGAAATATATACTTTCAGACTTGCAAGATTCTGTTAAGGTAACCTAACAATCAAGTAGAATTAGCTCATCTGGCTGTGTTTCCTGTCTGGTCTACCTTGCAAGGCTGACAAGTATCGAGGCAAATCCCTCTTCTGAAGCTAGTATTTACTTTGAAGTTAAATCCCTAATGGCTTTGTTCAGGTTTTTACACATTTTGTTCTACAATGAAGAATGTCCAGGTTTGACAAGATAAAGTCTCCAGGAGCAGAGGAACAATGTAAACAACCCAAAACATTTTGCAGTACAGCGACTAGCAATTCCACCCTGAAGTCGTGTTGTGTCGTGTACTCAGAGCCAACTAAGGAATTTGTCATGTGAGACAGGAGATCCCACAAACCCTTTTCTATCTCCCTTGCAGTCAAAAAAAGTAATGATTAAATTAAGTAACTAACAATTTGCTACCATGACATAATATTTATAGTTCACTGCCTGAGGCACCTGCCTTGGGATACCTCCACACGTAGTCTTTGCACCTCCACATTCAACTCCATACCACGGCAATCGCAGACTGTCATCTGTCTCCAGCAGCTGAGCTCATGGATTTTCAGGTCCCCTGCAGGGCCCTGTGGTGCATGTAAAATCACATTCAAAACAGTTTCTCCTTAGAAACACTGAAATTTGGAAGAACTTAAGGACAGGACATTTTCCCCGTAGCCAGAACTTTGGCTTCAGCTGATTTTCAGCTCTGGGCTCATGCTAGCCTCTCCCCTTGCTTGGAGAGCTTCAGCCACCATGATTGGCAGGTAAAGAAAAATATCTTTGTGGCTTTGCAGTTGCCTCTTCTAGCCACCGTTCAGATTTTTTTTGGGGGGGAGGGAGGTAGAATCACAAACGAACGCAACAATAACATAAATATGGATGGCGGTAGGTAACTGATTGAATATTATTCTCTGTAGTCTCCTATTGGTCATTTGAAGGGAGTAACAATAGGGTGTCTCTCAATTTCCAAGTCAAAGGCATTGCACTAGTTAGCGTCAATCTGCTTTGAGGAATTGGCAGTAGTGGCTGGGTGTGTAGGGCTGGCCCATCCTTTCTTGCAGATGTTTTCTCCTACCTCCAGATGTTTCTGCTACTCTTGTTGGTGCTGGAATATAGAACATTACAGACCGCAGATTAAAATAAAGCATTACTATCCTCTGCCATTATTTGTAAGGAAAATTATCCTTAAGGCAGTATATGAAAGATCCAATATTTTTTACTCCATGCATGGCAAAATGGCTGATTTAACGTGTTCCTCTTTCTGCACACGTCCAGCAGAAGTAACTCAGCAGTTTGCATTAAATTGAAGAAAAATCTTAAGTTTTAAGATTAAGAGAAGGTGTATATGTATATATACATATGTTGAAGGTGGTAGTTTGAAGACTACTTGATTGATGTTTGTCTAGCCTTTAGAGATCATTTGCAGCTGAAATACACTTATTGGAGTGACAACTTAGCACATTTTTATACAGATTAATGTACTTCAGTTGCAGGTTTCACATTTCATAGAACTAGTGTGCTAAGTTTGTACTGATTTAATTTTAATCATGTCCGTAAAGTGCTGCATTTTTAAAAATTTTATATTTGAATGCATTAATTTGCAGTGCTAAGCACTTTAGAAATGTACCATACACATGTCTGACCTTAACTTGAGAGTGTATTTAGCTCTCAAGCTTTATTACTAGCCTTACCTCAGAGAATTTAAAAAAAAAAAACCTGTTGGGAAGAAACATCTAGTCATAATTATTCATTGACATCAACTCTTGGGATAGAACTCTGTATGACATTAAATCAACCTTCCACAGCTTGGTGCTTTCCAGTGGCGTTGATGCTGGCTGGAGCCTCGGAGATCTAAAGTTCAACACTGGAACTGGGGAAGCAAATGATATTGAACTCTGTAAAGCAAGGAACCCCCTCAAGTCTTGCTATACTGCCTCATTGTGGCAGTGTGTGTTTGTGTGTGTGTACCGGGTAAGGATGAACAAAGAG
Source organism: Python bivittatus (assembly GCF_059951505.1). NCBI lineage: Eukaryota > Metazoa > Chordata > Lepidosauria > Squamata > Pythonidae > Python > Python bivittatus. Next base: position 3,386,715 of record NW_028277108.1, read on the forward strand.
TTCCAGGAAGGTGTGCCAAGAGAATATACTCCCAGCAGGGTCACCCACGTTGTGAAGGTCATCCCAGCTGCCCACCTTAGCAAGCAGGCATTTACATCAGGCAGCAAGCATACTGTGGGTGGATGATCACTTTAGTGACAGTGGCAATGGCCTCAGTTTATACTGTACATGAGAAGGCAATGGAAAACCATTCCTGTATGTTATCAAGAAAACAACAAGGATAGACAATATAAACAATATAATGCTGAAGGATGAGCCCCTGAACATGCTACTGAGGAAGAGCTGGAGATCTTTCAGAATGCTAATGATGATTATGATGTAGCTCAGTTAAGGTCTTTGGGACATCTAGTTGCTGATGTTGCCATTCAGAAAAAGAAATCTGAAGCTGCAAAGACAGAATTACAGCGGGAATATGAAATGTAAGAAGCATGAACATGAGAAAGCTCAACTCAGTGATAGATGAAATGAATCAATTATGCATTGACATCTTAGGCATCAGCAAAGTCAAATAGGCTGGAATTTGACACTTTCAGTCAGAAGATCATACTGCTTACTGCTCAAGACAAAAAAAAAGCAAAGAAGAAATAATTGCTTTCATAATCAGGAATGATATAGCAGACAGTACTTGGGTACTATGCAGTTAATGATCAAATAATATCTATGAACAACTTCATGGACAGCCTTTAATATGACTGTTTCCCACGTTTATGCTCCAATCACTGATGCAGAAGAAGAGGAGGTTGATGATTTTTATGGTCAAGTTCAATCAGAAATAAACAGAAAGACAAACAAGAAATGCTGCTTGTGGTTGGAATGCCTAAGTTGGAAATACTAAGGAGGAAAATATAGTTAGACTGTATGGTGTAGGAAACCAAAATGAAGCACGAGAACAACTTATCAGGGTTTTTTTTCCCCATTACTAACACAGTCTTCAAACAACTAAGTGATGCCTGTATACATGGACATCACCAGATAGAGTACAAGGAATCAAATGTTATATTATTGGGACAAGGAAGTGGAAGAACTCAATTATAACAGCAAAAACATGACCCAAAGCTGACTGTGGAACAGATCACAGACTTCTCATGCACAAGTTCAGAGTCAAATGACCTTCAGCATATATATCTCCCATTGTCAAGGCAAACGTCAGGCATCACTTTGAAGTTCTGAACTTCATTGATAGGAACCAGAGGAACTGTAGAATGAAATCAGATAAGTTGTTAAGGAAGAATGTGAACAGAGACTGCCAACGACCAAGAAACAGAAGAAAGCAAACTGGATGTCAGAACAAATAATGGAAGAAGAAAAGAGAAGCCATAATCAAGAAAGACAAAGATTTCTGGAAGGAACAACAAAAAAATTCGGAGAGCTGTTACAAGAGACAAGTAGCAGTATTACAACAATTTATAAAGACATCAAGGAAGACATGAGAGGGGCCGGCTCATGCTTTGTACCTGGTGGCATTTATCACTTTCATCTCTTAACCAACAGTGAAAGTGAGAAAACACGACTACCAAGGAAAGTCTTGTGGATGGGAGCTTTTCTAAAGCAATCCAAAAGGCCCTGCAGGGAATTGTGAGAATTCTAGCAATTTAGAGGAACTGATGATGTCATTGTGCAAGACTGAGGGCAACAGCGCTAGAGCCAGGACAAAAAGTTGTCGGAGTTTAAGGTGGCTGGGTGATTTCTGGCAGCGAGAGAGAAACCCAGCTGCTTCTGTGGAAACCATATTAATATGTGTAACTGTTTAATTGTTGGAGTGATTTTGAAATGGCATTTCCACAAAAGACTGTCTTTACTTCTGATGAAATTAAAAAAAGGTAGGGATGCCCTTGAGCTGAGCTTGACTCCTGGTAACTGCATCTGTGCAGTTTTCTTGATATTAATTTTATTCTTAGGCCGTTGTGAACGTTACCTGTCCCTAAAGAGCATAATAAATATCAGGAATAATACTGGTGTTTTTCTTTTGGTAGGAGAAGGGTGATTTAAAAACATTTCAGTGTATTTTATCTGATGTATAAAAACCACATAACCACTGCTTGTTCTTTTTTAAAAAAATGTTGTGAACTAATCAATCCATGGAAGAAATGTGGCTTGAAATGCCAAAAAATTATTATAATTTAAGCAAAATGAAATGTTTAACTGCATTTCAGACTGATACTTTAAATATCAAAAGACCAATATTTTCAAAATTGGTGTATTTAGTTAAGCCACTTTGACAGTTGGAATAATCAGAAACATGAGATATACAATCATTAATCAATAATTAAATACATAAAGTTAAAATGAACGGCATCAAAAATGTTTTGGGTGACAACTCCATGAACTCTGAACACTGGCCATCCAACATCTGGAGGACCTCAGCTTTTCTATTCTCATTTGAAAGCTATGGATGAAACATTTTGAAGAAAAATATGAGGGATTGACTCAAATCAAGATGAACACAGAAGGAAATTTGTTTCCTCAGCTGTGTTGAGACTAACAGAGGCTAAGTTTATAATGATAATTCTGACTACCGAGTCAGAATTAAGAGGGTGTTGAACTCTCAGGGATTCCAATCAGAAATAAATAATGTGCACATAATAACAGGTTTCTCAGGGTTTTTGTTCTCTGCTTTTTTTTCAAGTGCTAGGAAATATTTCTGGTTTTAAGGTTGTCTTTCAATGTAGCTGAGGACCAAAATACATGGCCTTCCATATGCCAAGCCTATATAATCTAAAGAGCATCAATAGTATGCTCATCAGGTAATTATTTGGATTATTAAGAATAAAAGAGGAACTGAGCCCTCCTCCCCTGCTTTGGTCTTGGGGAAATGCTCTGATCTGAACCTATATTTATTTTGAAGAGGAGGGAAAGGAATCAGAAAGAGGCTGAATCTTTGACTAACCAAGATTATAGCTTAATTTCTAAGCTCCAGGACAGAGAGTCAGGTGTGGGTTGGATCTAGATTAATACTAGTTTTAGGATGAGGCATTAGGCTTAACTACTGAAATCATTGGTTCAAATCTCTGCTGAATTAGGTTCCTCTTTGCATCAGGGCTGGATCATATTGAGATAGATTGCAAAATGGGAAACAGTGAAGGAAATCCATAGGCAACAAGAAAGGATGACCAGAATCCATGATAGATGATGAAGTCACAGGACATTGAGTGCTATCTGATGGTAACCCACTGTAATGGGAAGAAGGAAGGATCTTGAGGGACAGGAGGCAGAACAGCTACCAAGACAACAATCACATAAAAGAAACCTGAGTCCAGGGCAGAAATGTAGCCTGAGAAAACGTCTCAGACAAGACCTTCTCTAGTTCTCACAAAGATAAAGGGAGGGAGGGGCTTGCATTCAGACTTGCAAGATTCTGTTACTATTACCTTATAATAAAAGTAGTATTAGCTTGCTTGACTTTGGTTTCCTCATCTGGTCTGCCTTGAGGAACTGACATCCATACACTCACTAACTCTTGTATCTGGATAGAGTGGTGATGGTAGCCCCTGCTTCTGCCTCTTGCTCTTCCTGCTTGACAGAATGGCTCATCACTGTTTTTCCTGACATCACTTAAGGTGCCAGTTTCAGACCAGGATGAGGTCATCTTACAATGGGTTGATGAATCGGATTTCAATGTATCCTTTTATTTACCTTGCAAATGTTATGGAGCTATGAACGGTAAAGCATATTACATATTGAAAAAGGCAATAGAATGTTTCAGTATAGAAAATGAATTATTAGTGTTATGATAATCACAAAGGATTAATAACTTATACCATGTTTGTCAAAGGATGGCACATAAATGGATTGCATAGTACTGTGATTGGGAAATAGCCAGTATACAATGTACATTTTATCTCTCTGCAAGCAACTTGGTGTAAGCAGTTAGTAGCCACTCTAAGGAAATGGTATGGAGAGAAAACCAGGATTCCCCAGCAATAGCACAAGATGCTTTCTTATGATGGTCAGATCGCTGTTTCACCCCCTGCAATAAGTTTGACAATGACTGGGAGTATCCAGAATCTCAGGCAGGAACTTTCCAACTTACCAGGGAATGAAACTTGGACATGTTGCTTGCAGAACCAGTTCTCTACTACTGAAATAAAGACCCTTTGCTATATTAGCTGTGGAATGAAGCTAAAAGTCATTCATAGGTTGAAAGAAGATAACACAGATTAGATTTAGGCAATCTTTTGCAGACTGGGGAGAACATTTGGATTTTTAAGGGATGTTCTGGACGCTCTCATAAAACACGTTGTTGTTGTTGTGGGGAGAATAGGAGGAGGAAGGAGTATTAAGTATGTTTGCTGCCTTGAGTTATTTATCAAAATAACAAAGGTGGGATAAAAAAAAAAATCTAAAAAAAATTACCAGAAAACAAATGGGGGCAGGAGGAATTACTGTTACCCTACAGCTCTTTTGAATCCTCACTACAATCTTTTCCTTTTTGGTGGGAGGGGGGAGAGGTGGGCCCATTTTCAAACAAGACACAGAGCCGCAGCCACTCCCCATTTTTAATTTCTAGGGATGTGTATGTGGCCCATGTGGGCATTCATGTAAATAAAGTTTATGTCAGCTTTGCCCTTTTTTTAAAAAAAAAGGTAAAAAATATTCATGCAGAGCAGGGGGGAGTCTGGTGGGTACCAAATTACTCATTCCAGAAATACTGATGGGGATCCATGTTGCCCATAGCATAATTTAGCATTCTCTGTGGAGCACTCAGTTCCTTCTTCATTTGTATTTGGGGAACATCAGGCTGAAAGATAGAATCCCCATTAGGCAGTTTGTAATATGTAATCTGATCATTTAGAAATTGTGTGTCTAAAGAAGCGTGCTCATAGGGAACACAGATGTCTGTGTGGGCGTGAGAGAGAGAGAGAGAGAGAGAGATTTGTCAATTGATCTAATTATGATTTGTTCCAGTTTACCACATGGGGCATAAATGGTTCTGGTCCACAAACTGATAACGAACATGGACTAACTCTTGGTGTTTGTTTTTATCTTTCTAGGTACCTTGGCATAACTAGACCCCTCACCTATCCTGTAAGACAAAACGGGAAGTGTATGGCTAAAATGATCCTTTGTGTGTGGCTGCTGTCTGCTTCTATTACTTTGCCCCCGCTGTTTGGGTGGGCTCAGAATATTAACGACGACAAAGTCTGTTTAATCAGCCAAGACTTTGGCTACACAATTTATTCTACTGCCGTTGCGTTTTACATCCCCATGTCGGTGATGCTGTTCATGTACTATCAGATCTACAAAGCTGCCAAGAAAAGTGCAGCCAAGCACAAATTTGCTGGTTTCCCACGACCTGACGAGCGTGAAGGGATGGTTTCGGCGAACGGCGTAGTGAAACTGCACAAGGAATCTGAAGAGTGCACCAATTTTTCGCGTCTCCTTAAGCACGAACGGAAGAACATTTCTATTTTCAAAAGGGAGCAAAAAGCAGCCACTACCCTTGGAATAATTGTAGGGGCCTTTACTGTATGCTGGCTGCCATTTTTCATACTTTCTACTGCTAGACCCTTCATCTGTGGGACCTCTTGTAGTTGCATCCCTTTGTGGGTTGAGAGGACATTTCTCTGGTTGGGTTATGCCAACTCTTTGATTAACCCATTTATATATGCCTTCTTCAATCGGGACCTGAGGACCACCTACCGCAATCTGCTGCAATGTAGATATAGGAATATCAACCGTAAACTCTCAGCTGCAGGCATGCATGAGGCCCTGAAGCTTGCCGAAAAACCAGAATTTGTTCTGTAAGGTCATTTCCCTTTTATTACACTTATTTGCAGGTTCCCATAGAGGCTTTCCGTTCCAAATAAAACCAAGTATAGATCAAACAATCTAAACATAGATTGCTAGACCTTTCTTGATTTATGGGACCACTGATTAGTGGAGAAACCAAAAAGGGTCTTATGTTTGGAGAAGTTACTGGGAAGGCTGACAGTAATGAGGGACAACCTGCTTGTCAAAGCAAGTAGGAAAGTAAAAACCTAGGCTACTAGTTACTGCATATCTCTGAGATCCAGATTACTTTGTCTGCTGGTGACAGGGGATACTGTCAGAACAGACACATTAGGGGACGAAACAAGAGCATAACAGGATATTGAATGCTCCCAGGCAATATCCCAATTCAGTTAACCCAAGTGGCCTCAGTGCAGAGAGCCATGGAGATGATCTTGAGGGAAACAGAAGTCATTACCAAAACAAAAAGGGTAGAAGCATTCATTGAGTCCTGGGAAAGGAGATAGTATTAGAAAGAGACTGAGGCTGGCCTCTCCTTGACTCATTGGGGTATCAGAAGGAGGGGAGGAAAAACACAAGGCTTGCAAGATTCTGTTAATATAGTCTATCTCAATAAAGCTTCATTCTGATCTTACTGTGGAGTCAGTTTTCTGGTCTAGACAGCCTCTAATGGCTGACCCTGAAGGGCAGTCCCCGTAGATTAATGGTACTATTATGGAACATCAGTAGATTAGCAAATAGATATTTAAAACCTGAAATTACTGATATGGCCTTTATTTTAAATAGCTGATTGGAAGAGTTTGCCTGGATGAAGGTAGATCTCACCTTTGAACACTTGTAGCACCAAGCAAAACCTGAGGGGTAGACAAACAGAGTTGTAGAGGTTAATCTCTGGAATCAGGTAGTGACATTGCTTGACAGGATCTCTTCTGGGTGCTTTCTTCTGTCAGTAAAACCAACAATGAACCAATGGAACAATGACTAGAGCAACGTTAGTGAAAAACAGAATCAGATTGAACATGGTCTAGAACCCATTTTAAGGTCAGTGCTGTTGCAGTGATTGTAGTGGACACATCATTTTTTCCTGGCACCATGTCTGCACTGAGTTGTCCAACAATGCTCAAAAGCCTATTGAATTCTGGCCGTCAAGAGGAAGACATAAACCACCCAGCAGTCTATTGCAATCAATTCATACAACACTTGGTAGATCCAATTGCTTGTATTCATGCTAAACTGGACTCTTTACAGAGGTGGTAGATGCTTCATTCTTGCTCTTCCTGGCTTATGAAAGTGGCTACAAGACTGGCTGAGTAGTAACGGTATTGATGAATGCTTCTTCACAACTTTGTGTGATTTCCTTCATATTTTAAAGAGATAGCGCCAAGATTTTTGTTACAAGGAAAGAACTCTTTTACACCTCCTCTCATTTTTCATAATTTATGTCCAGTTTCCAAAATTCCACTGTTGGTAGTACTTCCACTTTGGAAGTCCTTGTTCTCTTGTGTTCTCGTGTATGATAAATACTTTGGTAACCTTGCATGAGATTCTTTTATGTCCCTTTTGGAGGAGTAATAGTTTCAGTGATGCTGGGAGGGTCTTGTTCAACGCCAAAGGTGTTGGCCTGTGGCGTTCTTAGGGTTCCAACTTCTTCCCCATTCTGTTTATCATATACATCACTCTGTCTTCAGAATCTTGCAGGCAGACTGTTGATTGGGATTCATCATAATGAGTAGGGCTGCACAGCTTTGGGGATTCAAAAAAGATCTAAAGAAAAGATGCTTTAGAGTTGTGCACTCACATAGCTACTCCTTAAATCAGCTGCAGTGTTTCACAGGATCATGGATTTCCCCTCCATCGCTGTTGCACAATCCAGGAAAAGAAGTGTTTGGTTTCAGGAGTTGCCAATGGTTGGTATGTGTGCACTGGTATATGTTCTGGAGAAACTTTTCCCCTTCAAATCCAAAGCACTGCAGGGCCTTAACATGGAGCATAAGACTTTTTGGTTAAAACAGCTCCACTGACTTGTGCTTTTTTCACTGATGATGATCTATAAAGATCTATATAGATTATGATCTTTGTGACTTGGAAGACCTGAAAGATGTGAGAGTTTAAGGGAAGGCTTAGTTCTGTCACCACTAGAGAAGGTCTTGTAGGAGTGGGAGATTTGGCCTTCATGCTGGCAGCTTTCAGGCCTTGGAAGTCCTTCTTCTCTTGTATCCTCATTCTGCTGACATGCCAGAAAGTTTTCATTCATTCAATATATAAGCTAGTTTGTTGCTGAGTTGGATGGATGCTTTCTTAATAATATGTTTTTAATCCACTTCCTTTTTTGAAAAACCTTTTTATTGTTAGTTGCCTCGAGAGATACTTGTGAGAAAGCCCAAGTAAAAATAAATAAACAATAACTGAGTTACATAATAAAAAAATTGCTTCACTGTATGTCATGGTTAATTAATTCTTTTAATTATTTCCTGCATTTCCAGATTACAAGCAGCCAGAAGATGGTGAACGATCTGTTAAAATAAATCCTTTTTTCTTTTAATACATTTTCTAGGAGTGTTTTAAATTGCCGAAGTCAAGCCTGACGTATATTCTGAAAACAGAAGCACTTCCAGACAAAAATGATGTTTTACAGATGCCAACTTCCAGATGAAACCCTCCATTATTTACATGGGATTATTCTCAAAGAACATGGAGTCCTTAGTGCTCTCTGAACTTGGTTGTTTGCTTGTAGACATTTTTTTTTCAAAGAATTTTATTAAATATTGTAAATGAAAAGAATAAAAGTCAATACAGACTACAAAAAATGCAAAGAGAAAACAATACCCTAATCAAGGAGAAGACCATACCCACCCCCAACACTGGCAGGGCAAGCTACTGTTAATAAACAGGGAGAAAACCCCACACTCACTAGCACTGCTGATGTTACCTAGTCAGGTAATGAAATGTCTGCAAGCAAACGACTAAGCTCAGAGAACACCAAGGACTCCACAGTTCAATGAGCTACATATATTCTCCTCTGTGTTAGTATTCTCAAAGAGTTGGACTAGAATTAATAGCTTTGGAAATTCCCAGGCCTGCAGACTTAACTTCTGATTTAGTAGGAATCACGCCTGCTTCTCATGTACTATAGGTAGTAAATTAAGATGGGATTCATACATCACACTAAGCCATGATTTGTTGACCATAATTTCACCTATAAATTACATGAACATTAGGTTCATGTATTGTGCTGAAGCTCAAAGCACATTAACCCTTAGCACTAATATATAAACAGAAAGAAGATTAAATAAAAAGTAATGAGTCATGGTGCTCCTTAATATGATTTGGAATCACTGAAGGGACAGCACAGGTGATAAAGTTAGCTTTGTGGGTTGAGATCCCAAAAGGCCTTTTGGCAAATGCAAAAACTTTCCTGCTTGCCCAGAGATCCCTCCCCCTTTTTTTTTATTTTGGGTGGTCTGGTCCTCATTTTGTGTAGGACCACCATTGATGTGTCCTCTAGTTGTCCAGTGGCACTGGGGGCTTTGTTTACCATTTTATAGTGGGTGGGGCCTGACTGGGCCTGGCCAATGGTTAAGGAATAAAATCACTGTCTTTTTTGGTGAGAAAAACAGCTTTTGAGACCTGTTTTGATGTTTGTTTCATGTCTCTTTGCTGGTCTTTGTTGGATTATTTTGCGGGAAACTCGATCATTGGGTCAACTCTTACACAATTATTTTTCTAAATGAAGAAAGCTCTTCTTTCTTCCTCATTGGGGCAGGGAAGAAATGAAGCAGAAGTAATGTAAAAGGGAAAAAGGTAAATATCAGGAACAAATTAAGGAGCTGAAAAGCACACATTTATTGAAGAATTTTGATCTCAGAATAATGAGCCCTACCACCCCAATTCACTCCAAAGTAAACCAGCAGTAAAAGGGTGCACAATCTTAAAAACTCAATTTCTTGGCTACCCTTTAAAAATACTTTTTTCTCTCACCTCCTGGTTCAGTCATGCCTGAATCTCACACTCCCAAAAAGAAATCCAGTGTTTGTGAATATTTGCTTTCTCATTGGACAACTTGCCCCATCCCAGAACCTTAGTTTGGGGAAATGTTTCCAAGTGAGCATTGCTGGTATTTACTATGCTCTTAGGATCCACTGCGATAAAATGCTTCATTGGCTTGTTAGGACAATACCATCACAAACTGAAGGCCGTTTCCTCTTTTGGTTTCATGGAGCAGTGGGAATTGGAGGGGCAATCAGCTGAGCAACTGGCAGAATAGAAAGGTTGTGTGCTGACTGGCTAGTCGTCTTCTTACTCTGCGATCAGGTAGCTTAGGCAAAGTAATGATTGGCTGAAGGTGCTCCAGATCAATACTAAATGCATTTGGGGATCTGTAGATGGTGAAGATGAGGTGGGAAAACATGGGTTGAAAATGCATTGGAGAAGGTGTGCAGGAAGAGTTTATAAATCTGCATTTTACTTGTGTGGAGGACTTGTAATAACATCATCTGAACTAGCTGAAAAGAATCAAACTTTGAAAAGCAGGTGCTCACTTGCCTCCATGTTTACTTAAAGTATCATTAAAAATACTTAAAAGGTCACTCAATTTTAGTAGAGTTATAGTGAATGAAACTTTTTTTTTTTTAGCTAGGAGATCATAGAACAGATCTGATATATCAATGGTGTTCTTTATACTGGCAGCATGTGTATGTCATGCTCAACTGTACTTCCTACTGTGGGTGCTTTCTATATTTGTAGACTTCCAGGTTTCACAATTCTCATCAATAGCTATGTTGGCTAGTGAATTTGGGTCATTGAAGTCTGTGCTTCTGAGGGACATCCAGTTTGGAATGGCTGTGTTAAATTATGGTAGTGCAAGAAGAACAAGTAAGAGCTAACTTCAGGCTTATGATCTCTCCTCTATTCACACAACCATGGTTTGTACAAAAACCTTGAAACCATGGTTTAAACAAACCACTTTAGTGTTTCATGTTAACCACAATTTGTAGAAAAATATGTTCTTGTTAAGCCAAAGAAAAAGTATATTTTTCTTATCCTTATTTGTATTATCTTCTGAATATGATTTGTAATACCTTTCCTAAGAGAAAGATGATCATAATGGTGGATAGAGGTGTCGGGCAGAGTGATAATCACAAACACTCCTGTTTGTGCAGAGCGCAGCAAAAACTCCAGGAAAATATTAGCCATGAAAGCAAACACAATGCAATGTCCATTTCTTGTTTCCCAAAGAAATCCAGTCAGAAAATATATACTAACTGGTGTTTATTGATAAAAATGCAAGAATCCATAAAATGCAAATATCATACAAAGTATAAAGAAAAACACATCTTCCCATGTAATGTAGCATCCAAGACTTATTAGCAACACAAGCTTAACAAAATCTCTAGCTACAAACTCTTAGAGAAGAGGTACACTACTTGGTACTTTGTTACAACTACGTAGCTCATAAAACCTACATAGTGGCTAACACTAAAACAACTAACAACTACTCAGAGAGGCTGAACATTTTCCTCCCCTTGTATTATAGCTCTATGCCACCCCCACTGAGTAACTAGCATACACACGCCAATAGGTGGCAGTAAATAGCACAACACACAATAACAGGTGTTTTTCACATGATCTCTGTAGTCAAAATATTATTTGTTATTGTTGTAAAGATAACGGGATGAATCCTTTCCCATGAGAATGAAAATCCTGACAAGAGGTAGGCAACATTTCTTGCATTCTCAATATTTGAAGCTTAAAACAGATAGTTCTGACCATTCCAGAAGTATTTTGATCTTGAAATTAGTTTTTTGGAATTTTAAAATTTTTACAGAGTGCTAATATTGGGTATTTTGATTAACGTTATATTTGCAAACACTGTGCTGGCGTGATTTTGTTGTCTTTGTGCTGGGTATGATTTATTCACAGCAAAACTATACACTATTATGAAAGTGGAACTGCCCGGGTTAATTTTTTACCCTTCTCCTTCTGTAAAGTTTTATTGAATTTGCCTCATGTTCTGACATTCAGAGGTGTCCTGGGAGGGAGGGGATGTAAAAAAAAAAAAAATCAAGATGGCAGTCACAACCATGTGAAGTCCCACTTTTTTTATATGTGCATCAACACACACATAGACAAAGGGTGGGGCTTTGATTGCATGATTGCCATCTTGATTTTATTGACTCCCCCTGCAGAGGCTGGGGGATCAAAATTTCCCAAGTTTAGGTGTGAAACTTTTCATGGAAAAACTTTTCTTTTTGATTGAGCTCTGTGATGTTGCCACAATAAACGAATGCCATACCAGTTTTTTTTTTCTTCTGTGTTTTTCCCCATCATTCTTCTCCAGTTAGATTTTTTTTTTTTTAATTTTTTTAAGTGAATATTCTGGTGAACTTCTCTTTGTGGATGCAGGATTCTTGCAATTTCCTTAATTATGAAGTGTCTGAGAACATCCTGTCTTTTATCTTGATTATCTGATTATCTCTATCCTGATAGAGAGGTTGGCATCCTCTCTAGCTTTCCAATCCCATGGCCTTCATTTCATTTGGAGAAATGGAGGCTGCCAAACTGTGTCTTTCCCCAAAATACGGCATGAGACCTACGTAGTAGTTGTGGTGCTCTGTGTCTGATTACGTGATGGCACATCTAGCAGGCCCTAGGAACATGGGGAAGGAAACAGGGCCATTATAAAAGAGATATTTCAGCCTAGGCAGGAGGCAAGTGTGAGAAAGAGTCTCAGAGTAACTCTGCCTTAATTACGCTAGGTATAAATTGATCTGGAGAATGGCTTTAGCAGGCTTTCAAAATTCTGTTATATGACCCTACTACCAATAAAGATCTGCCCAAAAATCCAATGATTCTTGTTTCCTGAGTTTGCTAGACTCACAGGGCTTGACAGATAGGCAGTTCTATCTGCTATCAGCAGCCAGCAAAACACAGTTACCCTCTGAATGGAGAAATGATGTCATGCTCCACTACTAGCAGCATCTGGAACAAGTCAGGACAGCATCAGCATGTTGACACTTGCATCATGATGTCATGCAGATGACGCAGTTATGCATTTGTGATCTAAGTATGTAATTCACATCATTTGCATCATTATGTCATTTCTTTCCTCTGGCCCCCTCTGTAGAGATCCACGTCACTAGCACCCCTGATCTCATCTGACATGGGAATCTCACTCTGCCTCATGTGAGGTTCACTCACCCTGCACTGACAATACGTAGGAGAGAATCTGCCATTTTTGCTGTGGATAGTGAACAGTAGAACATATATACAGACTGAACGTTTGTGATTTTTTTTTTTTTAACAAAACAGGAGGAACTCTGATTACTCAAGAAGGAAGAGCCACGACTTATGATTGAATGCTGATGGGACAGTCATGTATGAACAAGGGACTGTGAAGCAGTGGAGATTGCTGCAAATCCAGGCGTGGAAGAGAACCTATGAGATGAATGAAATGCTCCAAACCCACTTTGAAAGGGAATGTTGTAAAGGAAGTTTGTGAACTTGGTATATATTATTAAATGTACTTCTGCCAATCCAGTGACATTTTTCTTTTTTCTCCTCCCTACTTTGCTTCCTTTAGCAGGACAAATTCTAGCTGTGCACAGATTAGCCCTATTTTATTTGTTTGATAAAGCGAATTACATTAGCAATAAGTAGTTTGGCCCATGAGAGCAATAGCAGGTGATCAGCTATTCAAGTGTGACTTCTTCAGAAGAACATCCAACTTTGTTCCATCAGTCCTTTGACTTTACAAAGGTCCTTCTGTAAATTGTCCTTGGACCCAGTACTGTCCACTGAGAAGGCGGGGCTGGGGTGGGAGTCAGTTTTGACAAAGGCATCATCACAGTGCAATGGTTTTCTGGGTCTGTTGCGACATCACATGCAAGCCCCAAAGGAGCTTCTAGAAATTGCCACTAGGACCACTTTATAATCTTTCAGTGAGAGGTAGCATAGTAAGTTCTTCTAACAGTGCCGAGATTTCCTTTATATGAAGAGATGGTTGAATTGTATGTCAAGCAAAAGGAATAAATTATGAACAGTGTAAATTACTAAGATTTGTTTCTTTCAAGGAAGGCAGATGGGATAAGAATAGTTCAGTTCCATATTTTTGGTCCGCTCTTTTTTTTCCCTGTTGACTTTCTTTCCAACCTGCTCTTTTTTCTTTTGTCAGGGGACTGTATGGGAATTGTAGTCACACGCTAGATTTATATTGCATAAATCTTCAAGGGTCAAATTTCTAAATGCAAGATAGAAATAAACATTTCGCCATTTTGATAAGGCAGCTTCCCATATTCTTGAGATGATGATGACGACAGCAGCAGCAGCAGCAGCAGCAGCAGCAGCAGCAAAAGCTTATGTCTTTTAATAAACTTTGTCAGTCAGAAAATGCCAGTTTCCAGACTGCTTCTGGAAGGGTCATTGTGAGATCACAAATGATAAAATCTTGTCTAATCTGGATCTGGTGGTTCCAAAAGGGGCCAAGTGACACCAACGTTTTAGAAAATGTAGGGCCATAGTTAATTCACAAAAGAAGATACATTCAGCACATGAAGATGTGCATTTCAATGCAATTGGTTATTCAAGTTATCTTAAGTTCCAGTGGTGTTCATGGGAGGAGGGTCAAAAAAATCAACGTGACTGTCATATTCAAAGCCCCTCCTTTTTAAAATGCATTGTATGTAAAAAAAGGCCAGGGCTTCAGGCAGTTGCAGCCACCCTTTTGACTTCTTTGACCCTCCTCCAATTAGGCAGATACCTTGAAAGTTTTCTCATAGGAAATTTGCTCAAGACTATGTGGCAACAGATAGCTGAAAACACCTTCAGGCAGTAATTGAAAACTAGGAATATGTAAAATATGACTGCTGTTTGATAAAAGGAAAGAGATCTGACCAATCAGCAAATGAAGACCACCAACGAGCAGAGGTTCAATAAATGCCTTATTTATAGGTTGCAAGTATAGAGTTGGAAAATAAATCTGGAAGAGGACACTGAAGTGTATCTTCTGATCATAAAGTGTGCATGGTGGACTGTGTCCAGCTACTTGGACCAGGTGTGTCACAGGCCCAACCTAAGTATTTAGATTCCAGGACAGAAGTGCTACACCTCCATTCTATCCCTAAATGTTGTTCCCTCAAAAGTGTATTTGTGCTCCTGATGTTAAAAGGTTTAACAGTCATTGTTTATTAAACCCTAGGAAACCATTCATGTACATGAGAGTTTGAGACCTCTAAATCTTCAGACTCCCCACCTAATCATATCCTCAGGATGTTTTGTGGGAAGCTAAGAAAGTTAATCTACTTAGTATAAGGTAAAATATGTAAGACAGATCTGCCTTAAAGGCCAGTTGATGCAAAATATCAAAGCATGGGTTCCTTCATTTCCCTCTGCACCAACTTGTCTTTTCTGTAACTCTTGTTACAGTATGTGTTGATGTTGACAATTTTAAATAAAGTTCAATGTTCCAACATAAAACCTTACTGTATTTGTAAATGTCTTAAGAAATGAAAGCGTATTGTTTAAAGGAGAGGCTTTAATGAATTTTGCTGAAATAACTACAATCTGTTTTCGAATGGGAAAAAAGATGCAAAAGATAGTTTTGACCTACTTGAATTTATGGGATTGGGAAGGCGGGGCAGAAAATATTAGTTGAGGTGCACTCTCTGTCTGATGCATAGTCCTTCAGAGTTTTCGGGGGGTGAAATATCTTCTACATATTGTGCTAGATTACTATCTTCCTTTTGATGGTCATTTCAGAGCTTATCTTAAATTAGTCTAAGTTACTCCAGTTTATGGTCCATGTTTGGGAGCTAGAGAAGTAGAGAAAGAGTAAAAAAAATATTAGACTTTAAACTTTAGGAAGAGGAGGTACTTCATATTTTTAAAGCCCACCCTTGTGTTTCAGTTAAGTAGTGATTTGGAGTTCCAATGCTTCATCCATTTTTAGAGAAACTTATTGAATGTCATGTTTATATTCTTTATGGCTGCTACTTGGTTTGGAGACAATTCGAAGAATTTTAATATTGCAGTGTGGTTCGTCAGCTGGTCCCTTATCCTATGATTTCTCAAGAGCCACATTACGTTGGCCCCTCCACACATTAACCAAAGCTGGGAATTGTTTTTTATTAAATAAAAGAAAGAAAAGTACAGCACCGAAGAATAATAAAATAGTAACAAAAAATGTAGTGATTGTACAATGAGAAAAAAACCTAGATACCTTATAATGATTAAATGAAAGAAACTTAGACATACTAAAAAAGAGGGGGAAAGTCTAAAGAAAGAAAAAAGATCCACATAATGGTTTCAATATAAAATTAATTATTAATTAACATGTTTAATTTTAAGCCTATCATTATATCCAAATTGTTTAGAAACAGATCAGTTCCCCTTTTTAATTTTTAGAATACAAAGATTTTTCAAAAACCGATGACAGATTCATGCTCTGAACCCTTATTTAACATCAGGAGGATAAATTTCTTTCCAGTTACATACAATTAGGCCAGTAGAGCCTATGTTTTTCATGAGATGACAATTTCCACATTTTAGGAATATAATTCAACATCACGTTAAGGTTTATAATATTTCTTTCCAGAATTGTATTAGCACATGTAATGATTGGAAAGCAAAATGAAGCTATAGCTGGACAAGACCAGATCATAGGAGTTAAAGAGCTTTCACATTTCTTACAGTGCCCACATTAAAAAAAAAAAAACAATCTAATGTCCAGCCCTTTTAAAACAACATTTGAGGGGTCCTATAAACACAAAACAGTATTTTCTGATGAATTAATTTCATTATTAAATCCTAAGTACAGGTAGTCCCCGGGTTAAGAACACCCGGTTTATGGATGACCTGTAGTTAAGAAAGGAGCCTATTGTAGCAAAATTTGAGTTAAATACACAGTGATTTGAGTTAAATACACAATGGTTCGAGTTTATTACACAATACTACTTATACAGTATTATATAATAATACTGTTCTGGCTTACATACAAATTCAACTTAAGGACAGACCTTGGGAACAGAACTTGTTCTTAAACTGGGGACTACCTGTACACTTAACAATTCTTAACACATGGGCCCACTGATTTTCCAAAATTGGATATTCCAGTTCTTCATTCCACACTTCAGATCTATAACTAATGCTAACTTTCTTGTCATTTTTAAAATTCCTTATAAAATTGAATTGTTGGTTCCGTTTTAGCATTGCCCATCTTTTTTTATTATGTGCTATAAAGTTGGTGTCAACTGCTAGTAACCACATAGATTCTTCTCCAGGATCTGCCTCTCTTAAGGATCCTAAAATTGCAGGTGCCTCAGAGGCCACTAAAGCTACTGGGTGATTAAAGCAACTGGGCCATGTCTAGTTAGTACATGTTTCAGTTGAAAATACTGCCAAGTGAACGTTATAGGTAAATCATGTTCAAAATACAGTCTCCTGAAGTCTTTGAAAGAACTATTAGAAATCAACTGATTTAAGATCTTGATCCTTTGCTTGCCCCAAAGTTTCCAAGAAAACTTCTCCACTATTTTCAAATTAAGGTTATTCCACAACGTCAGTGTTTTCCTGTGATGTGGGATCAAAATGTAACTGCTTACCTATTATTAACTAAATATACCTGGCAGCTTTCAAAGTTTGAAGCAAAGACCCTGTTTAGCGTATGTGCACCCTAAAAAGACAAGATTTCAGTGATGTTACACTCTTGCTCCCCAAGTAGACCCAAGAGGAGAATATTCATCAAAGGTCTCATTCCAAAAGGATATAGATGTTAAAATAAAAGTCAAATGATATAGTTGCAAATCTAGTAGGATAAAGCTCCCATCATCATAAGGTAACAGATTGGCCAAAGATATTCAAAAGGCTTTAGCCAGCCATGCAAATGTTCTCCTAAGCTTATTTTTCGGAGCAAAACATCTAATGGAGATTAACATTGGAATCCCTCCTAAAATATACATTAGTCTTGAAGTAATATTCATTTTAATAACATTAATCTTACCCCAGAAACTTACAGGAAGTTTTAACTATTGAGTTATATCTGCTTAAATTGCATATACAGAGTTAGACATTTTTAATTCAACATACTGCAATACAGGTATATTTCAAGAAAATCATAAACCAAAGTGTTTTATAGAGTCTGTACAAACTGTAAATCCTAATTTCATGCAGTAGTCTATGAATATCTAAAGACAGCAAATTAGACTTATTCTAATTAATAGTATAACCAGAGTATAAACCAAGTTGCTGTACAACTTCAATAAGCCTTGTAAATGATATGGCATTTTATACTTGTACAGAATAGCCATAATATCAGTGTGTAAGAACAATTTATATTCAGAATCAAGTGCTACCATGCTCTTAACTCCTGAGACTGCTTAATAGAAGAAGCCAACGGTTCAAGAACCAAACTGAAGATTAAAGGACACCAGGAACATCATAATATAACTTGATAGATTGAGAAACAAATCAATTTCTGGTAACTGTAGCCATTGGGTGAAGATACCAAACTGAAATCTAATGACCAGAAGGTGTTGGAAACCCATATCTTCTTGGAACACACTCTTTGTAGATGAAATATTTATCAATTTCTCAGCATTAGAGACATCTGATGTGATAAATGCCATTCAGCAATAAATTATTAAATAACAAACAAATAAAAAGAAATGATGAAAATGAATCTGAGTTTTTAAAATGCTGAATATAATGCAAAAATTAAAACAAAAAAAGAACCTGTCCCAGCTATGCTGTTTAAAAAAATCCATATTAAACCTCCAGTTTGGCTTAGCTTACTGCCCCACCTACTCACCATCCGACTCACCCTGAGAATAAAGACAGAATAAACTTCTAAAATGCATATAGTAGCAACAACTATTAAAGAAAATGAAAAATGAAAAAACAGGCAAGGCTATTACTCATCAGATAAGTACAGAGGCTGTACAAATTCCACAAAAGCAGATGGACTTGGAAATCTTTTGATCTCAACTCCAAGAGAGAAGCAGAAGATTGCCGGATACAAATAGTATTTAACTTTCTCATTTCTTGACAGTGTATGTACCAAATTGAAGTCTTCCCTTAGATAAAGCACTTACAAAAGAACATTTGGATGGATTATGATTTTACATCCTTTTTACTTCAATTTGGTGGCTTGTCTTAAGAGTTGTAAAAGATGGTCTACAGCACTGGGCTTCAAAAATTTAACAATTATAGGAGCAGAATGGCCTCTTGCTCGTAATCTATATGCATCATGACCTCAACTTTAAAAACAACTAGCAATGAGATTTCCTGAATGCATACATCCATACAAATTAACAAAATCTTCTGCTGTTCAGTATCCAAAGGTAGGTTAATTTTTAAATTACTTCTGATGAGTTGGCCATGTACTTTAAATAGCTCAGTTTGTAAATTTGTAACGGGTTTA
This sequence comes from Python bivittatus, assembly GCF_059951505.1. NCBI lineage: Eukaryota > Metazoa > Chordata > Lepidosauria > Squamata > Pythonidae > Python > Python bivittatus. The sequence goes on from NW_028277108.1 coordinate 3,405,856, forward strand.
TCATGAGCTGGTTCCTTTTCTTCTAAGGTCATAATTCTGGTTTCCTGAAAAATAATAATATTTCTAAGGTCATAAAACTGGTTTCATGAGAAATAATAATATACTGGCTGGGGAATTCTGGGAGTTGAAGTCCACATGTCTTAAAGATGCCAAGCTTGAGAAACACTGTATTATAGCTTTCACCACTACATCAGCATTTACAAAATTGCTTATAGAACATAATCATATCAGTTACTAAAATATTTCTGATGCAATAATTGTTTCAGTCAGAAAGACATTCCATTCTTCTGCTGACACACAGGTATGCATAATGAAAGCATTGCGTATATCATTCAAATTCAAGCAACACATTTTTCCTGATGGATTATTTTCTTGTCATTTCCCTGCTTTTGTTGGATTGAGACAATCTTGGTTGAAATGATTGAACCCAATCGATAGGATATGTGTTCTTAACGATACTGAAAGGAGAGTTTGTTACATAAACAAACTGAGCATTTTTCAGCTGTTTCTTGTAATGCATTGGTTTTATTGTACAGTTACCTATGCCTGTTTCTTCTTGACGGAAGTTTATTTTTTTATTTTGCAGTTATGGATGATATACTAGGTTTTCCTAACATGCACGATGCGGAGTACTGCTGTTCGATAAATCTGGTGGAAGGGAAAAGCCATTAGAATTTTGTATTTTGAGCATGGATTCACCTGAAAAACAATAAAGACAAAAATCAGCGCAGCGAGGGTATTTGCTGCTTGTTTAATGTTACGGATAAAAGTGGAACAGGAAAACATGCATTAAAGTACCACAATGCAGCAACTATTACATTATTATTCGGCTTTGAGAATCCCATTTGTAACTTGAGAAGCCCGTTCAGAAGATAGGTTGTGTCTTAAGAACAAAAAAGAGTAAGCTGATATAAGAATATTGACCAACCAGAAGAATGTATATGTGCATCACCTTCAAAGAAAGAGCAATTCACATAATTTGAACAACCAGGTCTTGCATTTCTCTGCTGTGCCATATGCATTTTGCATGCCGGACTGTCATATCTATACAGCGAAACCTAGATCGAATGCGCCATGGAGGGAAGAGGTTCCTCCTGATTGTTGATTAAATCTCAAAGCAGGTCATTGTGGCAATTACACAAACGATATAAATAATATATTTATACTGATATAATCGTTTATATTGAAATGATGTAAATAAGGTATTTACCCTGAGAATAAGGTAAATTAAATGGGCTTTTATTTGTTCTCTTAAAGTGCCTCATCTGGACTTTTTTGACTGCAACAGGCATGTATTTTATTTCAGGGATTCCTGATAGAAATTTTGTCCATTAAATTCAAGCCCACTATATCTAAGTTGTATTGTTGTCCCAAAACAGTTCCTTTTGAGGTCTGTTGTCAAGATAAGGCTTACTCAGGGAACTTTGGAACACCAACTGATGTGTCCTACTTACTTTCGATTTCGGTTTCTTTCCTATCCCTTGGGTTTATCCAAATTCTTCTTCCTTGTCCAAATTCTCTATTTGTCGGCCTGCTTTGCAGTTTTTGAGATAGATCTTTTGCCAGTCTGTTAAATTATCTTTCCACTTCACTTTAGGAAGTAGAATACAATAAAATTAGAACTTATTTTGATAATATCTTCCAGCTACGGTACTTTATTTTTAATGAAACACTTCAAAAACAAAGTGTTAAAATCTGATCTAAATGTTAAAAAATCCAATTTAAAATTTAAAAATCTGTTTTAAATTTTGGAAACCCAGCTTACATTAAAAAAAAAACCCATAGATTTTTAAAAAATATTTTTATCTGCCTTTGTGTGTTCTCCAATGAAAACACATGATTCAAGAGTATGACTTTAGGAGCTAGTGACACTTGTGTTGGAGAAGATCCTGAAGAAGACTGATTCACTTTCTTCTAAGATTATTTCACTTTGAGCAGGTTCAGGTTATTACTAACATAGTTTCCAGTGATTTAAATGGACCCAGGCTAGCTGTGCCTCAGTCTGGTGCCAAAATATTTTCTTTTCCATGTGAACAGTTCTATGTTGTAATGCTCAAGGATCCATGATTTGTGAATTTCTATATAAAATGTTCTTACTTGTCCTTGAATTTCCCTTAGCATTATGATGCATAACTGTATCAAAGCATGCAAAGAAATATGCATTTTTAGAGGAAAAGTCATTGAATTGCCTATTAAAATAAACATTAAAACTTTTTTTTGAAAAAGATGCCAGAGTTGCATTGACTAGTCACTAGTCTCATATTCTTGGTTATGGATCGTGCAAACAACCTAATTCTGGATGTGATGGTGGCAGTGAGAAAATGTTGCTGATTCCAGAATTGTTGTCAGCCTGTTTTCATAATTGGTCAATTCACACATTATGTTATTCATGTGTGGGCTTGCCTGAATGAAAAGGCAATCTGGGCACTGGTTCTTATGTTCCAGTTTGGAGTGGATTATTTTATTGTTCCCTTTTCTTCCTTTCATCATTCTTTTATGATTCCCCCTTGAGTTTCCAAAAAGATCATGGGAGAGAAAGCAAGAACTATATCAAGTCTCACATACAGCTGCCTTTTAGTTCAAATACAGCGCTGTATTTATGGACATCTATCTAATATTTAGGGATCATGAATGGAAATTGGGAACTTGTCTAAGCTTTATTGCATATTGTACTCTTGGTCCCAAACATACAAAGATGTTTTGTGTTGTTGCTGATGTTGTTGTCATCATTTTCTTTTGTATAGAACTGAAGAAAAAATAAATACAGGGAGAGATGATTTCAACATTGTCTTTACAAATAAAGTGCAAACAAAGCGATGCCAATCAGATGCAAGAGCATTCCTGCCAATCATGGATATAATGGAGTTTATGATCCATCATGTTTGGGAACTAAAGTAACAGACTAAGAGCAAAAAAAAAAAAAAAAAAAAAGGAGAGAAAGAAGAAAAGAAAGAAATTGATTTAGGATTTCATGTACCTTTAAAAGTGGTGTTCATCCTGCTGTGCAGAAATAAAACAAAATGTTAGTTTTATCTAGGAGAAAAGTTGTAATCAGCAAACAACACAATGGAATTACAGTCTTTTACTAAAGGTAAAGAGAAAGAAATGAGCAAATGCTCATTGCTATACGGCTTCCCTTTTCATTTGAAATAGTTTCCAGAAAAGTAGTTATGTTCAACTATTGTGGCATAAACACAGAAGAACCTTGTAGCATCTTAAAGACTACCAATTTCATAATCGTAGAATGCAGGCAGCACATGTTGGCAAGGGAGTCTCTAGAGATCCTAGTTTGCATAGCATAGTATAAGCACCCTTGAGTTAAAACTAGCCTTGCTTTAACTTGTGATTGTGATATATTGCTCAAAATGTATTACCCTGTCATTAACTCTTTAACATCTCCTTATCTCAATTTTTTCTGGATCCGTATGCCTACCATGTGAGACCAGGAAAAGGTACAACTTCTTCTTTAAGAAGCCACCAAGAGGTACAGCAAATGTATTTCTGATGGATTAAAGCAGTGTTTTTCAACCTTGGCAACTTTACAATGGGTGGACTTCAAATCCCAGAATTCCCCAGCCAGCATGCTACCAGAAGTGCCAAGTTTGAAAAACACTGATCTAAACCACCTGTCAACCCCACTAGATAGACTAGACCAGAAATGTGGTTCTTTTAACAGGCCTGGCAATCCCCTGGTAACAGGGACCCTGTGCACTGGTAGCATCATGAGTAACATCTTAATATATTCCCCTCTGGTGATCTTCTTTTCAGTTATGTTATCTTCCTTACTCTCTACATCATCTTTCCTGCTTCAGATCTACCTAAAATGTATGTCAGAAAGTACAGATAGGCATCTTCTAGATTTTTGTGGGCATGTATGAAAATAGGAATCTGTATGTTGGTGATATTTGCATGTTATACCACCCCAGTGAGTGGTAATAATGAAAAAGTCAGAAGAGAATCCTGTGAAAAACTGCAGTATTCTGAATGAATGCATTCCACACTGCCTTGAATACATAGTTTAATCATATGTTATTCATATTTGCCCATGGCAAATGAATATGAATCTACAAGCATGACTGATTGGATTGTTTATGATGAAGAAATGAGAGGGTGATGACAAATTCTAAATGCAGGACAGCTAACGTTTTGGTAGTATCAAGAATATATTTTGGGAAAAATGGATATGGGAGAAAAGGAAAGAAAAGAATACATGAAGCAAGGATGCAAGAATAACTGCAAACAGGACAAGAAAGTACAAGTCCTATACGAAAAAAGTATTAGAAGACGGATTAATCACCGAACAGATGAATGGGAAGTGGATTTAAGAAAAGATCTGGAAGCTACTTGAAACAGAGGGAAAATAATTCTGTTCTAGAGTGCCATAGACGTCTGTTATACTGTGCTAATGGGAAATATGAAAAAAATACTATTTGCTTAGTAGAATGATGAGATGAAACAGGATATGGGTAAGCGTGAAAAAAGGCACATAGAATGATTCTTGCAAAAACTGATGACAGAAAGCTATCGTATAATGTGCATACAATGAAAAAAGATAATAGCAATTAAGATCGTGTTTTGGGTCAAAAATTGACCCAAGAGGCCGAAGGAAGATTTCAACCCTGAATTAATTACTATAGCTGCAGGGCTGGTCCTCATCCTCTGGACATGCACAGAGTTCCAGCAAACAGCACCTGCTTTGAAGTTATATTTGTCATTTATAACTACAGCATTTTAAGGGGGAAAAAAACACCACAAGCCCATATACTAGCTAAGGCTAATATTGTGGTTTTCCTGTTTTTATTTTTTAATTTGACTCTATGTGACCTAATTTAGAAAAAAAAATGGCAGCTTTTAAACTTTATTTAAGCAGACATGCTTTATGATTGTTATTGAGGAGATGCTAGAAAGAACTTAGTTTAACATTAAAAGCATATTTTCAGCATGATGCCATCGTAGGCACCACACTAGTCAAAGAGAGCAAGGAAAAGGACGTTTAGTTAGAAACTTTTTTAAAAAATCAAAGTGTGCGAAGAGGACTGAAAAGGAGTCTCTATCAGAGTGGATGGAATTAAAAATCAAATGGATTAAATCATTTGGTATGAAATTGGAATGAGAGAATGCTGGAAGCTGCATTTTAGAGATTTGTACGGGAATGGTAATGGCACGTCAAACAGTAGAACTGAAACAAATGCTTAAAATGTTACTATCCCAAAAAGAAAAAAAGAAGTAATAAATATTTTATGTCTAAAATGGGAAGGCTGCAGATATAGATGATGTAACTGGAGAAATGTTGAAATACTGATGAATTTTGTTATGGTCTGGCTGTGTGGTATTGAATGTGTAAATGAAGCCTGCATCTGCACCTGTCAATTGGGAGAATGTCATTATTGTTCCCTTATATGTAGGGAAAGGTACCCAAAATGAATGCAAAAACTACGGGGGAATTAGTTTGTAGAATCCGTCTAGCACAGTGTTGTCCAAACTTGGCCACTTTAAGATGAGTGGACCTCAACTTCCAGAATTCCCCAGCCAGCCATGCTGGCTGGGGAATTCTGGGAGTTGAAGTCCACTCATCTTAAAGTGGCCAAGTTTGGACAACACTGGTCTAGCAGAATTCTGATTGAAAGGGCACAAGAAGTGACCATGAGCAATATTTGGGAAACACATACAGTGTGGCTCTATATCAACCAGAGTTTTACTCTTCAGACTGTCACTGAGAAATGTATGAATGTGAGACAGTTAATTGCACATTTGGTGATATAGAGAAAATATACGAAAGAGTGAATAAGCTTTCACGATGGAGCTTTTGCACAAATAAGGAGTTGAAGATTAGTTCCAATGTGGTAATAGCACTATATGATGGAAATAAAGCATGTCTGAGAATAAATAGCATATTGAGTCGATGACACACCATTGAGCATAGAGGAAGGCCAAATATGGGATGCCCTCTTCATTTTTTAAAACACATAGTTACTGAACTTGTTCAGAGGAAATAAATACCAGACCCAAAATATTCACGTTATGCATACAAAGTCAAAATAAACATTAATCTTAAAGAATATTTTGGTGACTTCTTTGACCTAACCTTTCTAACATATATATTTTCCTGAAACAGATTCCACCACCACCCCGCCCCCGGCTAGAAAAAATACTTCCCTGAAAAGGTATGGAATCAAAGTCTGTGAAAATCTAAGCCTGTCCAACAAGAAAATCTGCCAAAGAAGTTACCGGGTTGTGAAAGCAGGTTGGCTACCCACAAGAGAGGGTTTAAAATCTCATATGGTTTGGCTTCTGAATTGTGGGTTTGTTTTCAAGGCTTGAACTGATGGGGAGGCCAAAACGTTAATTTGGAAAATTGGCTAAAGGTAATTACTTTTGAGAGTTGCAATACAGCCCCGTCATTTAATACTTCTTTCAGCTGACATATGGCTTGGAAACGTAAGGACTTTGGCTTAGGTGGTTTTTAATTTAGACAGATGAGAAAAATCTACAAGTCATTCTGAACTGGGTGATATTTGCTTATTTGTTTAAATTCCTATATAATCAGAGTCCAAAATGAAGGACATTAATTTAATTGAGTGGGCTTTCGCAACAACACATGTCACTGAAAACAGTTTTCTCCATCGCAATATGGGCTGCTACACAGTTAAATATGTGGTTTATTTGTTATTTCCAGATTGGCCATGACTGAAATGCAGGCAACCCTCCACCCAACAAATAAAAATAAAGAAAATAAACATACAAAAATCATGTGTGCCACAACAATTTTGAAAGGAAGATGACTCCAGTATTTGTATTCTAGTACATGAAAAATAAAAGTGTTGTTACAGGGCAAGACATAGATACTGGTGTATTTTTAAAGAAAGAAATTATCAACAATGTTACCTATTTTCTAGTAGATTTCTGGGACTAGACCTGTCTTAAGACACCTGGCCGAAAATTCAAAGAAGTCTTAAGAGCTGGAGATGTTTGGTTGATGTGGCTTCATGTGATGGGCCTAAATGTTATTTCATACTGAACTACTCTGAGGTGCTCTGATGAGAAAAAAAAAATGTTAAGAGAAGGGAGTCACAGGTGTATCTCAAATCTCCAAACCTCCCCTGAGATTCAAGTCTGTAAAAAAAAAAAAAACCAAAGAAGGAAAAACTGACAACAAAATATTGTAGTAGATCCTCACAATTTTGCAGAAATGTCTCAGTTCAGAGCTGCTGCCAACCAGCTTCTGGTTTTCTGGTTGTCCTTTATGCTTCTGCAAACCTCAGAGTTGACTAGTATTTTAAACACAGTAGCTCTCAGCAGCCCCAAAGATCTGAGCTGGAACTATCCAGACAACCACTAGATGAAGTTGATTTTCTCTGCCTCTCTGCTGCCTTCTACAGAGTGTGCAATGTTTTCCAATCCAGAGAGCATAGCTCTACCAAAAAGGAAATACTGAATATGCTTGGAAATGGTGGCTATTAAATATAAATGAGCTGCAACAGCTCCTTCCTCTAATTGCATCCCATCCTTCCTCCTCTGCATTATGTTTTTACAGAGAATGGTGTTAATTCAATGTAGGAGGGAGGGGGAGCTTTCTGTCAAAGATCCTATTCCTCCAATGCTGATCAGTTATGATAAGAGTACATTCCTCAAGCAAGTAGTGGAGCAAGTCATTTCGTCTCTCTTCTAAGTTCCCCTTTTCCCTCCTTTTTCTGAACCACGGGTTTTTTTCTTTCTCTTTCCAGCACCCCCTTTTCCCCTTGCAAGCAACAGGATGCTGGCAGAAAGGTAGAACTTCTTATGTGGGCTGCAAATATCCAAAAGACCACTAGATGGCAGCAAAGAGATCTAGAAAATTGTAACCCTTGGCTACCATGTAAGGGTGGTCTGGATTTTTGCAGCATAGATGTGGCGTTCCTGGGAAGGGCAGAGAGTGTTTATAAGAGGTCAGAGATCAGCTGTGGAGGACTTCTGAAATGTGGCCCTGGGCTGCAGAGCTGCCTGGCTGCCTACTTGTCTAATATGAGATTATTCAGCCAATCCAAACTCACACAGCTCTGTTTCAATCAATATGCAGTGGATCCATCCATCAGTAAACCTGGAGGTGGTTTTGGCTGCTCCATGTGATTAAAAAGGACTGTCCTTCAATGAAAATAGTTCCTAGTCTTTATTAACAAAATATACTGTATATATATCAATGTCAGGCCAAATGACATTGATACAACAAATGCCAGCATTAAAAGCAGCAGTTTGAATCAATACCCATCTCTGAAATTCAGTCTTTCAAAGTCTGGGAGAATGGAAAGATCTTCACCGGCATCTGAAAAGATGACAACGGAGATGTTAAGTGAACTTCTCTGGGAAGAAGTTTTCAATATTGTCGTCGCAAAATCCACCAAGGCCATGCAACATGCTTAACCTAGTCCTTGAAATAATCCATTTGGGGTTTCATACAATACATTGAACCATAAAAAAACCAAATTAAAAAAAATCTGGCTGAAGTTGTTGAGAGCTCTATTTCAGCTATATCTGAAGAATTGTGGGTTCTTCATTCCTGTTCTTAAAACTGGAGGACTTTAAAGGCAAGCCTGGACAGTTTGAATTGTATTCAAAAACAAACCAGAAGCAGAATAAAGCTAAAAGATGATTTGATTTTGCACCTAAGATCACTTCATACTTACACTGCATCTTTCTATTGATTGTCTAAACACAGTAAAATAAAAGAAAACTCAGTGTTACACTTAAATTGCTTGTTATCAAAATGTTTTCCAATATCTACCAGATGAGTTCTCACAAACAATCCATGCCAATTAAATCACTGGAGAAGGTATTTCAGGTTTTTTCCTCAGCCATTATATCATTGTGAATGAACAGGGTGACCTTTTAAATAGATGAGGAATCTCTATCAGTCCCCATGGACACTTTCCTATTAAAAAAAAATAAAATATCAGGATGCAAGCATGCCACTGAGCTTTGAAAATTATGATTGTGTGGGGGCTGTTAACATGAAATAGATGAATTGTGTCTTGATTCAGTGATTCATCTTAATTGTCCAATTAATATACATTCTGTAGCTAATTGAAAGCCAACCTTACAGGATGAGAAAGGAGACTTGTTCCATTATATAAAAAGAGGTCCCCTTTCTCTGTATATACAGATTAGTCAATGGATACACGTTGGAAGAAAATGAACATGTATTTTGTAGTTTAGGCATTTTTCTCAAACTATCTTGGCCAGGCCATTCTTTAGCTGATGATGTAGACAAAGAAAAATATACTAAAATAAAGAATTGAAAGGTAAAACCCTATTATTATTGTTTTTGTTGTCTCAATTTAATCTAGATACAACTAATTCTATAGTATAACCATTCAGATTTTCTGCAGAAAGCAAACATCTATGACAGGCAACTCTGTGACTGTCATAATGTTGCCTTTTCTTGATAAAATTAACAATTTTTAAAAATTTCATAGCAGATCACCTAATAACTCTTTCTGAAGATAACATCTCATGATGTTGATGTCAGCTCTTCGAGGTAGTCCAGACAAGAAGCACAAACCATGAGTACTATTGCAAAGTTACAGTAACAGAATCTTGCAAGCCTGAAAGTATCTCTCCCCTCCTTTTACTTTTGCTTTCCAGAAAACTAGGGAGGGTCCTTTGTGAAATGTTTCTCATGCCCTGCTGCTTCCATACCTTTTGCATGACAATTGTCTAAGCTGTGGCTCTTCTTCCTGTCTCCCAAGGACATTCCTACAGACCATTGCAGAAGAGCAATCAGTAGTTATTTTTCTGCCAACCAATGGCTTTCCATTGGTTGTCCCATATTAAACTGCCCAGTGTCTGGTGACTGAGGGAGGTGTATAAATATTGTAATAAATAAATTGTAATAAATTACACCTGTGAACAGCCCCGTCTCTGGCCTCCTTACCAAGCAGAATATGACTTGGCCAAGAGGGCAGTGTAAAACATGCCAATGTTCTTTTGTGCTCCTCACCTATTGGGGGAATCACACTAATACACCTCTTAAAGTAGACCTCATGAGTTGCTTAAATGTATTTCAATGATGCTATTTTAATCGTCACTAAATCTGGATCCACCTCATTGTTTTAATTTACATGGCAAATTGCTCTGAAGGCCTAGCGATGGAAAGACAAGATGGAAATGTTTCAAATTAAAAACAATATTAAAAATAACATTTTATCCATTTTATCCACAAAGCCAGTATTACAATTTGCTCGTGATGCCAGTCCCTAAATTGAGAATGCCATTTCAGAATAGTCTCCTTTTAAAAATTCAGCTTAGCACCCTCCAGATGTACATAAGCCTGAGGGAGAGAAAGAAGAATCAACCTAAAGGCTTTAAAACCTAATAAAAGGGTATTAATTTTTAAAATCCTATAATTTTGGAGTGCTTGACTCACAATTTTTGAATGCTTGTGGGTAGCAGAACTGTTAATCCCTTCCCTTCCTACTTCTTTCAAGTATTGCTTAAGAGTTAATGAAGCAGAATCACTTTAATTCCTCTATATCCTGCTGGAGGGGAGGAGAAGACTTAATGAAGTAATGGATCTTCATAGCAACTCAACAGTACAGCTGTGATAATCTGCCTCAAGTATTTCATCAGACAAAACTCCCTTTCTCTTGCCCCAGTTCAGTTAAAAGATAAAACAGTCTACAATCCAGTTATTTACCATCTAGATTTAAGATGACTTGATTCCGTTGGCAATATTAAGATCAACTGAATTGGTGCCGATCAATATAAATCCTGCCCATGTCAGTGTTGCAGGTTTCAAGGTATTATTTCATTTGTGTGTGTGTGTGAAAGAGAGAAAGAGAGCAATATGCAATCAATATTTGGTATTTGACTAAGAAGGACTTCAGAACTGCTAATTAACCTGCAACTGGGTCCTTTATCTATTAATCATTACATTATGAATTTGTCGTTTTTACATGGAATTTTGTGAGATTTACTGGCAAATGTCCAGCAAACAACATTAGGTTGTTGCCGACAATATTTCAGAAGAAGTTGGCTCTTTTATTTGATTTCATCCCTTATATGCTCTATAGATAAATATATAATTTGAACACATTCAACCAATAGAAATAAAATTTCATGTGTTGGCATTATAAAGCCTTTCCTGCTAGAAATTTTTTTACCTTTTGACTACAAAGCTAGGAAAGTATACATGTGGCCCTTACTCAGAGCTTCTACAAGAAGCAGAGTCAGTACTTGTGACCTTTTTAGACCAAAAGATTAAAGTTCTGCCAGACTTTACTTGGGAATGAAATTGTTAAAAATGCTGTAACATAAACTTTATTATGGAATATAGCATGGAACAGAATCATACCTTACAACCATTATGACAAAGGGTCGCACAACCTTTCTATAAAACACTGTGAAAATGGCCTTTCAAAAAACCTGACATTGTACAAGATCTGCCAGCCTTTAAATAATAAAAACAAAAAACAAAAAACTGGAACAGACCTCAAGGCCAGCTCAAAAAACTGGAGTGGTAATATTTTTGGGCCTGTGTGTTGTGCCCTATTGGAAGCCATAATGATGCTATAACATGATGAAAAAAGGTGGATTTTGCATAGGTTAGGGATTGGGGCATTTAAAACTCTCCAAACCAGGAAAAGTAAGCACAGTTTGGGCTGTGTCCATTTTCAAGGTGCAATAGAAGAGATTTATGGCACCCATTTTACCTCTTAACTACCCAAATCCTCCAAATGCAAAAAAGGGGGGATCTTTTTGTTCTACCCATTTTGGGAAATCTCTAATGGCTTTGGATGCCAAAATGGGGCACTGAGACTGCTACATCTAGCTCATCACCGATGTTACCCATTTCTTCTGTGAAGTTTAGAAAGTAAGTGTAACTCCATGTCATGGAGAAAAGAAAATCTATCTATGTGGTCGCTAAGAGTCGAACTGACTTGATGGCCCATAATCAATCAATCAATCAATCAATCAATCAATCACCTAGCAATGCTTTTTTCTGAGGAATGATGAATATTAGTTGGATGTACTGGCAGGAAAATAGCCAGATTTACACTCAGCAGGATCTGAGATACAAATGGTGCTATCTATCTATCTATCTATCTATCTATCTATCTATCTATCTATCTATCTATCTGCATAATAGAGGTTGGGAAAGGTTACCTTCTTTCCTATTGATTGCGTGTCCAATGAAAATGCTTCTCTGCTATTAACTTTTAAAAGGTGGGAGGAGGTGGAGGAATGTGCTTTGTAATGCCATATTCTGGATCACGTCCAGTTTGGCCCTGAGTTGTTTTGCAGAAGAATAATTAGGGCTAGAATGAAAGCTCTTTGGGACTTTAGTTCCAACATTGCTTAATCAAAGCTGTGTACATTTTGTGTTTGGGGAATTGGTCACAAAATATTATGGAACTTGGAGTCTTTCCAGACTTTCTATTAATTTAGGGGATGAAAAATAAATAGTGTAAGGAATTCAAGATGTACAAATATTGATAATTTTATAAGAGATTTGGAGTAAAGAATCCAACTCTTAACAAGTCAATGATCTCAAATTTTAAAAAATATCAAATAGGTTTTTATCTTAGGATGGGACTAATTTATCAAAAAAAAAAAAATGGGGTTGTTACTGGGTCCTTAGTGGATTTTTTAAAAAGAATGGATTATTTACCTTTCTATGCAGAAAATGCAATAAAATGTAAGGTTTAACAAACATGATTTGGTCATGCTGTCTGGGTAGAAATTCTCCATACAATCAATAAGGGGTTAATGAGGCAGATTAAATATATTAATGTGTTGTTAAACTATATTCTTAAAATTCGGACTGCATATAGTTCATTGAGTTCTTTATTACTGCAGTCAGTGGGCAAAGATATGCAAACATAAAACTGGTTAAATTATTCAAAATGAGCCTCAGTAAAAATATTAATACTAATAAGGAGCCATCTCAATATTTAGAGATCTTAATAAGATTATATCATCCTTTTTTATTTTTTTTTATTTTTTTATTTTTACAACAAACACAAAACATACATGAACAAACAAAAACATAGAAAGGCATAAAAAAAGCATCTTCCATTTTATAACGTGTGTCAACCAGTTACCAACTCGTTGGTGCCCCTTTCATAATCTTAAATTCTCATATCATCTATTCAAAATATACTTGTATACTTATCAATTAACAATTATTAATCATTCATAGCTAATCTATAGAATCATTTATTACAAGAAATTTTAACTTTCAATAGGATTAGTAATACATTTTCATCTATCGATTATATGTGTATATATATAATAATTAATATCAAATTTCTATTATAAAATTTCCTAATCCATTACATTACTATATTTTCTCAGTGTCATATAAAATTACTTATCTTCTTACTCTAATTTCAAATCTCAATTTAACTCATCTCTGCACATTCCATAATTTTCAATAACTTCCTCCTGCATAAGTACTTTTTAATTTTTCCAATTCTTAAAAGTTACAGTTCTAACCAGTATCAGTTACAATATCAGTTACAGTTCTAACTGGGTTACAGTTCTAACCAGATTCTTCACTACATGTTTCAACAAAAATGTCTCTAGTTTAAAATCTATATGTTACTATATTCAACCATGTATAAATTTTAGTCTAATCTCTTGAAACATTTACAATCAAATACAATTTTTAACTATATATCTCAGATTTATACTTTATTCCAGCGCTTGCATAATTTTGAGTTCACCCTTTTCATTCAATATCCCAAAATATCTAGCTGTTTATTCCTTTTTCTATATTATTGGATAAGAGAAAGCAGTAATAAATGTCCTTTCAAACATTCTGCTTTGTGAAGCTTCGGTCAGTTCCATCATTGTTGTATTCCCCTCGTATTATCTTTAAACATCTGAAGTAGTTTCTTTCAATATTGTTTTACTTCTTCTTTTTGTGCATTCTCTTAATACGATTTTCCATTATAATCTTGTATAATCTTTTTCTCACCCTCAGTGCCAAGAACAAGTCTGTCCCTCTTCATTTATCAGTTGATTAACCCTTTTAATTCTCAGTTTATAAGCCTCACAATAATTCTGTTTAATGTTTCTGATTTCTTGTACTATTTCTTCCTTTTCCATTGATCCCGTTTTATGTTTAATTAAGTCCATTTTAGCTTTAATATCTTTTTTTCTTTTTTTTTGCGGGAATTTCTGCAGCTCTTCTTCCAGTTTTTTATAGTCATCCTCAATAGTTTAAAGATCTTTTTCTGCATTGTGTTTCTCGTATAGTTTATTATCTTGATAAACCTTCATTGAGTCAAAGGATTCTTTATCTTTGTTCTTTCCAAAAATAAGAAGAAAAAAAAAAAAAAAGCAAGAGGAGGGAAAAGACTAAGTCTCTTTAAAAAAAATCCAACTGAGGGGGGAATGGAGAGCAAAGCAGAGCTTCTAGCAGAAAGAAGAGCTACTGCCACTAATCAGGGCTCTTGTGACTAGCTCAAACTTTCCATCTTGATATTTTCAAAATCGCTTTCAACTCCACTTTCTTGTTTATAGTTACGGATGGCACCTGTATAAACATGCACATCCCACTATCTTTTTAGAAAGCCCAGGGTCCTTGAGCATGCGTCACAATAGAAGAAAAAAGGCACTATGTCGAGCCTCTAGATGGCAGTGCAACTTTCTTTCATTTACTTTCTCTTAACTCCACTTTCCCCATTTCAAAATCAAAAAGTATAAATTTCTTATAACAATAAAGAAATCTTAGTCAAAAAAAAGGCTTAAGATAAAGAGTTATTGAGTATTAAAAAGAAAAAGCCAATCCAGTTAAAAATATATTTTTTTAAGAGAAAAACATCTTGCCAATTCCACTAAAAAGGGAAAGTAGAAAAGAAAAAAAATTTCCCCCCCTTTTTTTATAAGGCTCAATCTCGCCGCTTAATCCACTTTTCTTCACTTTTAAAAATCTCTTTAAGTTACTTAAGGTGTTCTCTAAGAATAGTTGGATAGTAAAAGTCCATCTCACCCAGTTGACACCCCTCTCTTCCTTCTTCCTTTGGAGCTGTCCCGGCTTTCGCAGCCATTTTGGCTGCCTCTCCTCCGCCGGCTTCAAGAGCTTCTCCCGGGATCAATCTGGGACTTGCGACGTCCCTGAGATCCGCGGGACGCGCCCTTTGCGATCGCCATCTCTACGGGACGGCTTAGGTCCATCGGGACCGTCCAGGGGAGGAGATATCGACTGCGATCCTGGGAGCCCAGGATCGCCCGCCGTATCGCCGCGACGCCAGCTCCGCCCTCTCAAGATTATATCATCCTTATCTGATAGTCGATACTGAAGATAGAATTCATCTGAAGGCCCTGGAAATATACCTATTAATGGGAATATCTGTTGTGCTTGAATATCCTTATAAAAATATAGCATGAGTGAAAATAGCCATGGGTAGACAAAGCCGATCTTCATATGGGAGTTTATCTTCTATCTCCCTTCCGGGACAACTGTTGGCTGCCCATTAAAGCATGCTAACAATATAACTCTCCCATATTCTGGAATTTCATTTTGACTTAAATATCTGGCCACACTGGATATAATAGGCTGACTACCAAAATAAATCCTTTGCAAATGAGTTTTTTTATTCCTTGTCCCTCTGCCTTAGCATTGCTATGGCCTGATAATAGCCCTAGCTAATAGAGCTTTTCATGAAACTATGTATGGTTCAGTTTTGGATAATAAAACCTCTCCATTTAGGAATAAAATTATCTACTAAAACTAAGGAATCCAAATGAGGTGGAACTTGGGGTCTAGCATGCTCGGGCTGTTGCTTAAAAAAAAGAGGATAATGTATTTTTGGAAAGACAGTTGCATACCAGATACCAAAGGTTCACTTGAAGAAAGGCAATTGGCTCCTTATTGATACAATGGAAGAACTGGGCAAAATGGTTTCATGCAGTCAAGATTTAGTCTGTTGTTTTAAAATGGCATGGTTACTCTTTTTAAATATTTACTGTTGTCTGTTGTTTTTCCGTTAGATTTTTTTCCCCTTTCTCTCTTTTTTTTGCACCAAATTTTGTTTGCCTGATTCCCCCCCCCTTTTTTTTGCATTAAAGGAACACAAATAGTTTTTTAAAGGATATATGTAATGGTTGCACTACATGGAATCAGTCACTTCATTCAGAGATCATGACGAGCCTTGACTTCTACTCAACATATCCCAGTTCCAATATTTTATGCATTATGTTCTAATCCATATCTGCTGGGGTGAATATCAGATTCACATGAAAATGCCAAAGGATATAAACAAACTAGTTTTCTTAATGTTGCATGGAAAATGAAGAAGAATAGAATAGAATAGAATAGAATAGAATAGAAGAGAAGAGAAGAGAAGAGAAGAGAAGAGAAGAGAAGAGAAGAGAAGAGAAGAGAAGAGAAGAGAAGAGAAGAGAAGAGAAGAGAATGTGGCTTTTGTTATTGTTGTTTATGAAACATGCTACCATGGAACAACTGAGCTACCTTTATAAGATGAGAAAAAGCCCTAAACACAAGAATAATTAAGTTAGTGATCAGAACAGAATTTCATTCCATTCTTCTTTTTCTGGGAATTTCAGGCAACTGCTTTATCACTTAAGACTCTGCAATTTCAATTACCCTTAAAAATGAAAAGTTTATTGAGTTTCTTCTCCTCCTAATTTTGTTATCAAGAATGCCCTAAAAGTCAATGCTCTCATAATAAGATTGTAGCAGAATTACAGTCTCCCAATCTTTTTTTTCCACATGTGACATGTGCAAATGTGAAAGGCCAAGTAATCCTGTTCCTGCCTCCCCCTTTTTTTGCAGTTCAATGATTATGAGAAGCCTTACCTTTCTTTTTAATTATTGTGGTTCAATCAGAATGCATGCTGCCATTCACAAATGATGCTTGATGCTCTCATGAATATACATGGCATGACCTGGATTCAAAGTCCCCATTCTATGAATTCTATTATTTTTATCTCCATGATCTTCCTCATTCCAGATCTTGCACGATCAGGACTCAGAGGAAAGGTACACTCAAGAAGCTGCTTCAATAATTCCTCTTCTGTCCTTTTCCAACATAACTCTCTCTACCTCAAGTAGGTTAAAAAATGCAAAACCTCATAACTTCTCTACATCTGGCCCCCAAGCTAAAAGGGAAAGAAAGCTTGTGAAGAGCAATTTGGAGCTAAATAATTATGAAAGAAGAAAGAACTAGTCAGCCATTCTCTGCTTTGCATTTGTTGCATATGAATGTTGCCTATCTTGGGGTGTTTCACAAGAGTCAGAGGTGAGAACCATAGGACAAGAATGTTGGAACCCCATAGAATACGTTCTTTGAATCTTGGATATAGAGGAAAGAAGATGATCAGGACAGAACAATGAATGCACTGGTTGTGGTATACTTGGCATAAGGGAATGTAACCACAGCTGGAAGATAGTAAGAAATCACTTTCACAAGAGTGCTGCAAATATTGTGTGACTCTATGCAAGATGCTTTGGGCCATAGGACTCTCTCTCCCTTAATTTATATTGATAAGAGTGGGTAGAAAGGTAGCACAGCTTCACTTAATGGCAAAATGCAAAGCAGTAGAGATACATACATGCAATGCTTCATGCATCAAGCAGTTTCCATGTGTATAGCTGAATTTCTCCCAGCCAACATCCAGTTTTCTGATTAAAAAGGTTATTTCTGGCAGATCAGTTGTCCTTGGAAATAGCTGTCATTAACTGTCTTCTGCAAGTCATAGCTGTATTCATGGTTTAAATATCTCACAGTGACCTACAACATGACACCGGTGATTTCTCAGCAATCAGTTGCTTCCATGCATTCAATATCTTTAACACAATGGAAATTATTCCTAGTCTACAGCATTGTACTTTTGGTTTGGTGTAAAGATTAAGGGACCAGGCTAGAGTGCAGGAGACGTTGAGTTCTAGTCCCACCTTAGGCACAAAGCCAGCTGGGTGACCTTGGGCCAGTCACTCTCTCTCACCACTAGGAAGGAGGCAATGGCAAACCACTTCTGAAAAAACTTTGCCAAGAAAACTGCAGGGTCTTGTTGAGGCAGTCACTAGGAGTCAAAAACTGACTCAAACTCCCTCCCCACAAATCCATTTCACTATCTCAAATTTATTCAGAACAAATATATCATTTGTAGTTACAACTAAGCCCTCAGTTTAATGGATGAATGAGGGAAAGGGTGTCATATACACAGAATAGCACTATATATGTGTAAAATGGTAATTCATTGTGATGACAATAAAAAGCAATAAGAGCTTTAAGCAAGACATTTTCAGGATCTAAAAGGTTCCTAAAAAAGGCAAAATATTAGGAATTCTAGCAAGGCTAAATATCAGAAGGCTAAAGTTCATTATGAGCATGAGGCTGGCAGATGTTGACAAGTCAACAAGATGGGCTTCTTCAGTTTTATTCTTTATGTGTGTAGGTGGCCCTTTGAGTCAGTGTTGACTCCTGGTCAGTGCCTGGACTAGTCCCTGCAGTTTTTGTGACAAGATTTGCAGAAGTGGTTTTCCCTTGCCTACTTCCTAGGGCTGAGAGAGAGTGACTGGTCCAAAGGCATCCACGGCTGGCTTTGTGCCTCAGGCAGGACTAGAACTCACTGTCTTCTAGTTTCTAGCCTGATGCCTTAACCGCTACACCAAATTGACTCTCTCTTCAGATATACTTAAAACAAAAAGAAGAGAAAAGAAACAGAATAGCAGCTGCTTGGTAAAGCTGGCAAAATGCTAACATAATGAAAAAACCAATCTAGTCCTATTTTGCTTCCTTTGCTCAGTTGTGAGATGCAGGATTAATGGATTGCAGGGAACTGAGACTGAGAAAAAAGGATTGCACCTTGAGACTGATAGAAAACCAATTAGGAAATACCAGTTTCTCTTGAGTAAGTTCAGTTTCCAGGACCAGGTGAATTGAATTCTAGAATATTAAAAGGATCTGCTAAGGGACTGCCTGAACTTCTGTTATCTTGGAGGAACCAAGGAAAATGCGTGAAATACCAGATAAAGAGAGAATAATCATTTCAGTCTTCAAAATGGAAGAAAGGAGACTCCAGGGCACTACAGACCATTTAGTCTGATTAATACCTGCTAATATTTTAGAAAATAAAGCCACTGATCCATGAGCACCTTGAAAATAATGCAGTGATGACTAAAAGTCAGGGTGGCTATGTAAAGAAGTAATTCTATCACATTAACTTTATCCCAATTTTTGATTGGGAAAATTCCATAATACATTTTGGAAATGCTGTGAATATCAAATACCTTTGTCTCAGCAAAGCATTTGTGGAAATACCAAAGCTAATAAAGTATGACCTGGATAGATTGTCCATTAAGTGGCTTCACAACTGGCTTGAAAACCATACTTAAAGGGTGCCAGCAATGGATCCTCATCAGCTGGATGGAAGGATCAAATGGAGTGCTACTCGCCAATATTTTCTTTAATTACTTGATTTGCAGATGGCACAAAACTGGATAGGATATCTAAGATTTAGCACACAAGAACAAAATTCAAAATGATCTTGACCAGCTGGAGAAATGGACAGATAACAGAGTGAATATTAACAGAATTAAAAGAAATCTCTCTACTTAGGAAAAAAGAAAGCAATTACAGATATATAAGATGGCAGACACTTTCTTGAGCAAGTATAAAAGAGTCTTAAAACTATAACTGATAAAAGGTTGAATATGAAATAGTGCTAATAATCATCTAACCACACTTGAATACTTTGCCTCAGTACTTTATGACCCTTAATTTCTGAAAAGCCCATTTCAACCTTTCTATATCACACTATGAGGATTTAGGGCAAAGAAGGGGAAAATACATAAGCAATTTAGAAGGGTGTTTTTTTCCCTTGTACAGGACTGGGCATGTCATGGAATTATCTCAACTGGAATAACCTTGAAGATTACAAAAATGCACGCTGAGGTCTCCATCACTGGATTATTTGGCATTGCAAAGGATGAAGCAGAAAGAAAGGGAGTGGTTCTCCCTTCTCTGCACAGTTCTAACTAATTTCAAATATATCTCACTTGTAAATCTCTAAATTGGGGTAGGCAACCTCCAAACCCCATTTTCAGGGTCCCAGACCTATCTCTAGATTGTGGTGCCAAAATTCAGTAGCAAACCACACATTTTGATAACACGAGTTGCCTATGTGTTGTTAAAAGCTAGCAGTGGAGTCAAATGGATGCATTAAGCTTTGCAAAACTTCACAGTCTTTCTGCCCCTGAAATCCCCAGCTCATGAAAAATGGCCTCAAAAATATTGGCCATGCTCCTAGTAAAATTAATGTGTCACCTGAATGGCCACTGAGATATTTGATGTTGCTGCTGCTGCTGCTGCTGCTGCTGATGGTGATGATGATGATGATGATGATGATGATGATTCACCCTTAACTGAAAAAAAATGTTGTACACTGCTGCTTCACACATGGCTACTACTACAAGCACCTGCCTCCCTTGCTGTTTCAGATTAAGATGATAAGCCTTGTGGGAATTAATAACTGTTGGGAAAAGTGCCTCTATTCATCATACTATCATGATAAGTGTATATCAGTGTTTCTCAACCTTAGCAACTTTAAGATGAGTGGACTTCACCTCCCAGAAGTCCCCTTGCTGGCTGAGGAATTCTGAGAGTTGAAGTCCACTCATCTTAAAGTTGCCAAGATTGAGAAACACAGGTGTAGATGAATCAAATCATGACACTCAACACAGAGCAGCCAAAATAAAATTCTGGACCATTAGAACAGTGACCAGCAACAGTATAAGGAGTACAGTTGGAATAACTGTATGACATGTATAATGAGAAGTTTATCTAAGGACATTACCTGCAACAGAAGAGTGGATCATGAAGATGATGAAGCTTGCTGAGATGGCTAAATTGACAGCTTGTACTGGTCTATGACTGTAATATACTGATTGATTGACAGCTTTGATCAGAAAAAAGACACTGATTAAATTCAATGCTGATTGGAAACCCCTTTTGGACTTTTTGTGTGAAACAAAAACAACAGCAAAAAAAGAAATTATGGTATAGGGGTTGGTTAATAAAAAAAAAAAATTAGATGATAGAAAAAATGAAAGTTATGTTGCCCACAAGCCAATTTAATTCCTCCCCAAAGTTTGAGGAGAGGAGTTCAAAGTTTAGAACAAGAGTTCAATTTAAATCTATATCTATAGCTGTTGTAAAAGAAAATCAGAAGTCAAGTTTTATACTTCTTTTTTCTTTCTTTTCTTTCTGTACTTCTGGCTTTGCTCTCTCTTTCTATATTTTCTTTGCTTCCTTTATCTTAAATACTAGTTCTTGTTAGTTTTTATCTTTCTTGTTTAAAAATTGAATAGTTATTACAAAAAAAAACTTATCTAGTAAATGAAAGCAGGTTCTTCAGAGTCTGGATACTGGTACCTGTATAACTCCTCAAACTTTGGGGAGGAATTAAATTGGCTTGTGGGCAGTGCAACTGAATGTAGGTCCTTCTCCCCAAATGTTGAAATTACTTTGCTGGAGAGACCATTACATTTCAGAGCCCTTGAGCAAAGCTTTATTTTATTTCATTTCATTGCTTTCAAAGCCAGTCCTTCCATATTCAAAACGGGAGCCACTGGGAAAAGTCAGGATGGATTTTCCATGGCATTATTGCTGTGTGATTGTCTGCCATCTAGAGATGAAAAAGATAATCAGGTAAATCCATTGCAGACCGGATGAAGTGCCTCTCTGGATTTTGTTTTTTGTGGGTTTTTTTGGGCGAAGATTTAAAAGGAAATTGCTTCTTACATACTTGTTTGCTATCTCAGTTAAGGTAGTCTGATGTTTGGGAGATGATCACTGTCAAATTGATTTGCAGCTGTGAACTTAAGTATGGGGAGTATTGGATTCTGTGACACTGCTGTAGAAACAAGTACAGGTAGTCCCCACATTAAGAACACGTGGGTACAAATGACCCATAGTTAAGAATGGAGCCTATTGTAGCAAAATATGCAATGATTTGAGTTAAATACACAATGGTTCAAGTTCACTACACAATGCTATTTATACAGTATTATACAAGATTTTGTATTATACAATAATGCTGTTCTGGCTTACATACAAATTCAATCTTGGGAACAGAACTTGTTTTTAAACTAGGGACTACCAATAATGATGAATTAATACCAACCCAGTAAGCATATTCAGCTGGATAATCATTGCCAATGGATCCATTTAATACTGCCAAGTTCAGTTTAAAATGGGCTGTTTAAAAGAGAGACTTCTAAAATCCCCAATCTTGTCTTTCGATTGTTTCCATAACAGTGGTGGTATTATTATCTGGGGAGTGGACCATGAACCATCAATTTTTAAAATAGTCTTTACTGTCTATTCTTCCTGTTCTTCAAACAATACCTTAGTAGGTGAAGAAACCCTACTGGCTTGATTTCAATGTATGGACTTAGTTGCTGTGTACAGTTAAAGCCATGGAAGCTTTAAGGCCACTGAAAATATCAACCTTGAAGTGATGCTGGAGGAACTCATTAGCTTAAAAATGATGATTTCAAATGATTTCTGAAGAAGATGGCTGTCCTGCCAGCTATCCCCCACAGTGTGCTTAACAGATCAGGAAACATCTCAAAATAGGTTCAATGCCACCAGTATTCTAAATGACATGCTTCAAGTCCTCCCCACTGAAAGGTTTTCTGATTATTATATACTTGCTTGAATCTTAACCTGGGAATAGAGCATCAATATCTCTTTTAAAAATCTCACAAAAAGTGGTATTCTTATCATATGTACTGGTGATTATCCCACTGCAGGGCTCAGTGAACCCACAGCTTTCTCTTAGTCACTTATAAAAGACAGCTAGATCTGGCGAGCAGTAAGGACAACAGAAGGCAATGGCATAATCTGCCTTTCTCAGATCAGATGTAGGAGAAATGAGAGCACATCCTTTAACAGACACAATGCATTACATGCATCAGCTACTTTTGTAGACAAGTAGAAACTGGAGCTGGTCTAACGCCGGATGTGCCTTTCACATAATAAAACATGATAGCTGGAGTGCCTTTCATCCTGAAACTTCTGAAAAGAATTTACCCTTGCAAGTTTTGATTTGAAATATTCTCATAATGCTTTTTCCTCGAATTAAGATTCTACTTACATTAGCCCTGATATGGCTAATGTTTGGTCTTTTGTAATTTATGGAAGTACGGAAGCATTTTCTATGCCACTTGTCTATTTAAAAGGAAAATAAAAACAAAAAACCAACTCTGGGCATCTTACAGCAAATGCCTCCAAAGGAGATAAATCCATAATGTATTATATGTTTTAGAGAATATTTTTGTTGAACGGCTTATACAAACATATTACATAAATAATAAATACTAAAATAAAGAACAGGTTAAATCAAAACAAATGATGACCGTTTTAAAAGATAAAAAGTAGAGATCATTTTAATAAATAAATAATTTATGATAATCACTGCTGCCGCCTAAGGTACTATCCTGCACCAAGGTAAAAGTTCTGTTGAGATTAACTTCTTAATAAATTTGCATGGATTCTGTTACAGTATATTTACTTATGATCTCTAAAGATTGTGCAGCTTTTTACCTTTTTAGATAAAGCTGGTACATACCCAGCTTCTAGTCCCTGTGGATTTCCACCAATAGCCAAAAGCTAGAATATTTTTGGTTTTGCTTCAGGTACAATTTTTTCTAAAACGAATGGGTTTCTGCCTGTGCATTTTTCATCTTGTAGCAACTCACAGTGGCCTATTTTAGGATCATATTGTGCATTTATTTCAAATTGTCACCAAAAGCTAAATCTGGCTATCTTCTCATTTGATTTTAAATAGCTGTGAGGGGTGCTAAGAGTCCAGTTTCTCTAGAAAAAAGATTGTACAAGGATTAAAGAAATAATAGGAAGAGAAATTAATGCCCCCAGTGGTATGGTGCATCTGCAGAACCATCATTGACATTTGAGCAAAAGAACAGCATTCAAGGAGTCTCCGTCCATCTCACAACAATCCCGGAACGAAACATTCAGCGTGCAATTCATAACGAAAATGGCTTCTATTTCTCTCCAGCCCAGTTGTCACAGTTTGCTTTTGAATTTATTGGGTGACATCATATACATGGGTTAAACAGGGACATCCATCAAGTGCAGAGATTTATGATAGTTTGATATAATAAAAATTTGCTTAATACTGAACATAAATATTTGAGAGTTGCACAAATAAACAGAGGGATGTTGTATGAAAATCTGCTGTCTTTGAAAGATTTTATTTTGCTTATCTCAAGCCAAGTTCAACTGTGCCTTCAAGCTGCAATTACATAGATTGCTGGTGGTATTAACAACTCAGCTTCTTTCATCTGGTCTTTCCTAGATGAACATCCTGTTCTCAGTATGAAGGAAGATTCTAATATACAGTATTTTCAATAATTAGAAGTTATCCATCTTTCTAGAAGTTTTAAAAATAAGTACCTAAGACAGAATATGTTTGTTGCACATGATATGGTATAGTTGGACTGCAATCTAAAATGTATCTACTTGAGAGGAAGCATAACTGAATCTGTAGGGTTTACTTTCTCATAAGACACTACAGTATAGGATTGCAGTGTTAAATTGGTTTAACGGCCCCTTTGATGCAGCATTTTAATTTATAATTTACAGGACTTGTCATAAAACAGGCTAGGAGCCATTGGTGAAGGATAAGAATCTACGTCTAATTCACCATATCACAGAAATCTTTGGATATTGTATGATAGTTAAATTAGTACTAAACTGATAGCATGTAATAGGGATATATTTTCAGTTTATCCCAAAGAATACATACAGTACACTGGTATAAAGATTAAACAAGGGGGTTGTTTAAAAAAATGTGATCATTCTTATAGAAGAGAAAGAGCTTTTTCAGCTTGGTGATGTAGTGCCAAAATATTTTTCTGAATGACAAATACATTTGAGGTAGGCTGTGTGTGTTGATAGCTTACTACAATTTATTGTGCATTACATAGTGTACATTTCAAGGTACTTCATGAATTCTGCTGCCCAGAATTTTGTCCTGCCTCGTCGCTCAGCAAATGTCAACATCAGTCTTTGCTGTCAAGTAGTAACTAGAAGCTAAAGGTCTACATAGACGGATACTTATTGATTTCTTTCAGCTTTAGTGCATCGGATGAGTTCATCTGAGTTCTTCAAAGAAGGAAGCAGGAGGAAAAAGCACACTGCCTAAAATTATATCTATAGGGTGACAGAAAGGTCTAGAATGATCATCTTGTAAAACAGAAAACCAAATCAATATACCTCCAAGACTTGGCAAGTTGTGAAGGATTACTTGGTCAAACAAGAAAATGCAGGCCCTGCAGTAAATGTGGGCAACTCAGCCTGGTTTGTTGGGTGCTGAACATTTACTTTGAATCCATAGTCTCCATGTGACAAATGGCCTTTGGACTTCTGTGCCTTGCCGGAGGCAGAGATCATCTCCATGGCTAACCGTGCTTCTGCTTTAAAGAGAGGATATTATCACTCCAGCTTTTAAAAACTTGTTACTTTTCTAAAGTAGGATTTTTGTTTATTTGTTGGTTCAGGGCGGGGGGATGAATTTCCAGCTTTTTGGTAGCGCTGGTTATAAAATAAATGCATGAGACACAGAACCATATTGTAGTTCCCTGAAAGTTACATGTACCAGTCTGCAAGCACTTTGTTAGAAGTTTACAAGTTTAGAAACTACTCTCAGGAGGCAGACACAATCAGTAGTCAATAGGGAAACAGTCCTTAGTCAAGCTAAGCAGAACTTGGTCATTACTACTAACTGTAGCCATTTATAGGCATGGGGCTCACTACTGGAAGAACATTCTATATAGATTTTAAGTTCAAGACTTAAGCCAGTCATTTATTAGGCCTTTGTATAAAAAAAGGATGAGTAAATTATTAGAGATGCAACAAGAATAATGCTTCATTAAAGCATATATTTTTGCAATGTCCTAAAACTACATATATTAATTTGACTTTGAAACAAAATTCAGAATTTTCGAATGCCCATATTCTTTTTAACTATATACCTATTACAAGGAAATTGACAACTGGGCAACAGACATGGCTTCTCATTACCTTTCTAATTGCTGAGACTAGTCCTTCAACATTAGAAAGACAAATTCATAGCTGTTTTATGGGGTTAAAATTTAGTTTAAGGTAGGATCCACCAATTATAATCCTGCCTTTAGTTGCTTGAATGGGACTCCTATTGACTTGCAGCAGGACAATATAGAAACAATGATTTATTAGATAGATGATTGATTGATAGATAGATAGATAGATAGATAGATAGATAGATAGATGTGTGTATGTGTGTGTGTGTATTACACACACATATAATGTTATTTAAACACTAAATGAAAATCCTTATGGTACTGAAGTTACAACTAAATTGGTATTGATTACAGCTGTGCATTTAGGTTGTCACTAAGAACAATCTATCCTGAATTGTTGCTGATATCAGTCAATAGTAGACATTTTAAAGGCTATTTTGTCTGGATTCTAATCTGAAAGATTATCTGTAATGACAAGACTGTGTTTTTAGATTAGTATTAGTGAAAGGATCTGGTAGATTCATTTGGGTATTTAAATATTGATTCATCACAATGCTTCCTGATTAAATATCCATAATATTCTATTCCTGTTTAAATAAATGAGCTGTGTATTAATGCAATCAAGAATATCTAGCAATTAAACCCTGAAGATAACATTTTTATACAAGATGCAAACCATATTGGTCTCAATCAGATCTGCTTTCAGCAGGAATTAATGTGATAGACGTTGCATCAGTTCCTTTAAAAACCTTCTTGCTTTTATGTGCTTATGTGACAATCAAAATCTATGAAAGCATTGAGGGTTTTATAATGCCACCCTGGGAAAATTTAAAGCGGCCTGAAGAGTTATTTTCTGCACTTCCATTACAAATATAGCCATAGTCACAATCAATCCGTGTCTTTCAAAACTTCACTGACTTTATCCTCAGACCTCCTCCAGATATGTGCAAATGCCACGTTATTGCTTTTATTTAATCTTTCATCTTACTCACCGTCTATGATATATTCACTGACAATTCCAATTACATCGGTTTTCTTTTTATCTTGGTCAAACCCACTGTGGGGCCTGCAGCTTCCAAACACCCACATCAAGAACTGAATCTCAAGTTTTGTGTTTGTAACCATGCTTTATTTGGAAGAGGGCTATTCAGCTTTTTCAGGTCTGGGTTGAGGGGGACATGCCCTGTTAAAAATGGGTGGCACTAGAACAAAATTTAAAACTTGTGTTTTTAATTTAATTACAGTTAAATTAATTCATTAAATACAATTAATGTCATAATATACCCTTTTGGTGATATTAACGTTAAAATACTGTGACAACTTGGGGGAAAACCTGAAACTGCATGTAAAGCTTGATGGCTGCAGAAAATGATGGTTACTCAAGCTATGCTGCTCTGATTTGATTTTGGTGATCTAGGCAGCTAAGCAGAGTCAGGGCTGTTTTGAACTTGGATAGGAGATCACTTGGGAATATGAGGTACTACAGGCTTAAGACAGCCAGTGTTGTGCAGTAGTTAAGGTGTTGAACTTGGAATAGGGATATCAGGTTCAGGTCCGGCAATGGAAGCTTCCTCAGGAAGTTTAAGCTAGTAATTACTCAGAGAAATATTGGAGAAGAGAGTTTGAGCTCTTGGAGGAAAAGCAGGATAGAAATCTAACAGATAAATAACATTTTTTCCCCTTATTGCCAGCTATAAAAAACATATCAGCAGATCATAATATGCATTTTCAATCTCTGAAGCACTATTAACACAAACGTCCATGGCTGGGAAGTACTGCTTAGTTCAATACACTGTGTGAAAATTGCTGCTTCCCCCACTCCATCTTAGTTGCTGTATTTTGCACCTCACTGCTCTGTGGGGGCTGCAAACTCCGTGCTGCATTGAAAATTGGTAGCATGAAGAAAAGGTTAAATGGGTAAGAGTTATGGATCAGAGAAATGGCATGTCAGTCACTGCCATGGAACAATGGCTGGTGAGGGATATTCCCTTTGCTCTCCTGTCCTGCTTATAACTTCCCATCCTCTCTGAGAAAATAGAGGCAAGACCAAGAAGGTCTTTGGTCTAGATCTTATGTTAATATGAAATTCCTCCATCTTTAGTATCCCAATGTTTCTCCAGACTCTCCTCTCTCTCATTCAGTCCCTCTTGCCTCAACTTTTAGTCCCTTCTGCTGTTTTCCTGAGGCAGCCTTCCATCATTTAATAAGACCAGAAGAGGCAGATTAACAATGATCCTAGAATCTAGCGATTATGCAACGATTCTGTGTTATTTATCACTCACAAAGGTCTACTATTGCCCAGATGCTCTACAAAGATGAAGAAACAAACACAGCTGCAAGTTCTGCCCCTGCCCACTCAGCAGACTTAGAATATAATAGACCAGCGTGCAGCTCCACATTGCTTTTGTGCAACCTCCAGAGCTGGCATGTAATTGTTTTGCTGAAATTCAATATTACTACTTAATGCGTTATAGAAGCGGAGGGAGGAGGGAGGTCTATGGACTTTACATCCTGGATGCACCCAAGATGATATATTGCCCATGCAAGGTCCTTCTCCCCAATCCAGAGCAAGCCTTTACATATTAAAAGGTGCCCGTTCTTTAGTAAGAGGTGGGCTTGCTTTTCTTTTCCTCCTCTCTTTGTTCTTTCTCCTCCACTGCTCTTCTGTATTTTACCCTGCTCACTGGCCTCTTACCCACGTTTTCCTCCCCACATTTTTGGTCTGTTCCTTCAGAATCCTAAATCTTTTGTCCAAGGAAGCATTGCCGCTCCTAATTCCCTGCTCTTTCCCCAGTCTTCAACCTGATCCACGTTATTGCTGATCCTGCTATGTTTGACAATGTTCTGTGATGTCATGCAGTCCATGATGTCATTGTTTGCTGATTTATGCCAAAGATCTCTGTTTGAAATATATACAGAATAGATCACCAGCAAAGATCAGAATGAGATGATGTATTTGACTGACGATGCCCTAATCTATCAGCATTGTTAGAGAAGGTGACAGCACATCTGTGGATTTATTGCTATGCCTCTTTTGTACACTTGAGATGAGAATTTAAAAGGGCTGGAATCCATTCTAACTTGGAAATTGTATTTTGTGGGTTTGAAAGTGATTACTTTCCTATCAATGCCGTCCCTATTTGGATAGTTGTATCTCAGGATATGGGCAAATTCTGTTTATATAACACAAAATAAAATAGAATTGTGCCTTATTAGGGACTGTTGTTATAAAGGAATTTATTTATAAGAGCTGAATAAAAGAGTAAATTGATTCTTTGTGGGCATGAATTTAAGGTCCACCTTAAAGATGACCAAGCTTAAAACTCATGAAAATCTGAGATGTTGGAGATTGAAGGTTTTATTTTTTTTTCTTTTCTAAAATTCAATGATAAGGATATATAGCATCTTTTTTTTTTTTTCTCCAGATGAGCTCTTCAGTGGCATATTGGCTATTCTCTAAAAAATGGACAGGACTGGACAAAAAGGGAGGAGAACCAAGTCAGAACACTGAAACTTGATGTAAATTAAATTTAACCCTAACTTTAATCAGTTAAATACACTGAGTAGCATACTGCTGTCCCATGTATTTCACAATTCTCCCCGTGTGTTACATTAATAACAATAATAATTCAGAGGCTCCCTTTGGAAGGACTTTGAGGACTGAACCTAAGATTTTGGGACTCTGCATGACCACCTAAGGGCAAAATTCGTGCTCTATAAATAAAAAAACTTAAGCAAGGTGGGTGATTCTACTAGCTTTTCTCAGAATAATAGATCTGATGGCACATTGTCATCAAGAATAATATATAATTACTAGGAACAGGTCAAATTATTTGATCTGCTTCAGAGATTTGTTATTGTTAAGCATGACTTTTAAAGGTTTGTTATTGTGTAGGAAGGACAGTGGGAAGCAGAGACCTGCCACATCACTGCAATCTTTCCTCACTTGTCATTCTGACAACGGACTATTGCTCCAACAATGACTCAAAGTACACATTATGGTCACCATAGGGACACTGTCAAAAATATCTATTTTATAATGACTAATACCTGTGTTACAGGTATCATTTGCAAGTGATTGCCATATGACTCTTCATTCTTTCTATCATACTGAGATTTTCCCTAAAGTCCAACATTTCTGGGATTATGGAAAGGGACACAATGCAGAGTATTGGGAGTGAATTGTTACTTTATTCATTTAATATATTTCTATCATGTCCTCCAGCACATTATGTTCTCAGGTGGAGAACAGGATTTTAAAACAAACAATGTAGAGAACTAGGAGCTGAAACTGAACTGAGCTATACCACTTCTATGCATCAGTTCAACATTTCCACCGCACCTGACACACATATAAAGGAAAACTAGAACTGATTATTAAGAACATATTGATGTTACCACAGTCCAATACTTGAGATGATTTCATCGGATTTTGGGAAGCAATGTTATGCAACCTTACACTAAAAATTTCAAGGTCCAGCAGTCTTCCAACATCACTGACTCAAAGTAAAATGAAAGATAAGGATCTCAGCTGAGAAATCCTATCCAGAAACATACTGTGGGTAACAGTATTAGGGGTGACAAAGAGATCCAGAAGAAAAAGGAGTGTTGCCTGCCTCTTGTCATAAGTCATCCATCAAAGCTGAAATAAGTCAAGTCAAGTCTGAACCCAGATTAAAGTGGAGCCGCATAATCAGTCTTAGGGCTTTTCCACACTGCTGCTTTAAGCTGTTGGACTCCTCTGTGTAAACCAGCTGGAAATGAAGATGGCTTAAGAAATTCCTTTCTGGACTTCAACCCCCTTGCGCTGCTTTGTCCACAGTGATGGCCTGGCGTTCTGTCCATACTGCAGTTACCGTGGTCCCTGTGGGCTGATTTCACTTTTGCTTTTAACTTCCCCAGTTACAGCAAGCACTGAACGTTTTTCTTGCTGTGGGAGGGGTTTCGATTCATGGGTTTTTTGTATGAGTCCCCTTCTGTTGACACCTCATACTTGACACCTTACCCTCTGATGTGCCCATCAGTGGGCTAGTAGAAGGAAGGAAGGAAGGAAGGAAGGAAGGAAGGAAGGAAGGAAGGAAGGAAGAAAGAAAAAGAAAGAAAGGAAGGAAGGAAGGAAGGAAGGAAGGAAGGAAGGAAGGAGGAAGGAAGGAAGGAAGGAAGGAAGGAAGGAAGGAAGGAAGGAAGGAAGGAAGGAAGGAAGGAAGGAAGAAAAAGGAAGAAAGGAAGAAAGGAAGGAAGGAAGGAAGGAAGGAAGGAAGGAAGGAAGGAAGGAAGGAAGGAAGGAAGGAAGGAAGGAGAAAGGAGAAAGGAGAAAGGAAGGAAGGAAGGAAGGAAGGAAGAAAAAGAAAGAAAGAAAAAGAAAGAAAGAAAGAAAGAAAGAAAGAAAGAAAGGAAGGAAGGAAGGAAGGAAGGAAGGAAGGAAGGAAGGAGGGAGGGAGGGGGGAGGGAGGGAGGGAAGGAAGGAAGGAAGGAAGGAAGGAAGGGAGGAAGGGGGAGGGAGGGAGGGAAGGAAGGATGGAAGGAAGGAAGGAAGGAAGGAAGGAAGGAAGGAAGGAAGGAAGGAAGGAAAGAAAGAAAGAAAGAAAGAAAGAAAGAAAGAAAGAAAGGAAAGAAAGAAAGAAAGAAAGAAAGAAAGAGAAAGAAAGAAAGAAAGAAAGAAAGAAAGAAAGAAAGAAAGAAAGAAAGAAAGAAAACACCTCCATGTTACCATTCTTTTTGTCACTTGAGGCAGAAGGGAAGCTGACAGGATTTGGTAATTTCATCTGATGGAAACAAACAAACAAACAAATGTTTCATCATTCCATTAGGTAAAAAGGAAGAAAAAAACCCAGATCTTCACCATGCCACCAATGAACTGAAAAATAAACCAAGGTTCCAGCATTTCACTGATCCCCCAGCAAAACAAAAAAAAAACGACGATACAGATGTTCACCAGCTGATGTCCCTTCAGAAGGGGATAGGCAGCTCATCGCCCTAGACAAAACAGCTATGGAGCAGCAGCAACCAGGAACCAGAGTTGTCAACTGGAGGAAATTGCCCACAATGAAATGAAGAGCAGCAAGCGAAGCAGGCAGCACTTTATATCGAATGCATAGCAAGAAAAGATGGGGCAGACTTGGCCTTCCAGGCGGGCTGGGAGCTGATAGAGGATGGCATCGTGCCTTCCTGCCTTCATAAAACAGTCAGTGGCCCCTCCTTGTGTGGTAAGCTGGTTGTGCAGATCAGCCCTCGGTCAAAAGAACTGGGAGTTGCTAAACCATCATCCACTTGAGCATGTTCCCCAATTAAATGTGAAGAGCCAATGGTGTAATACTTATGGCAGTGTTGTCCAAACTTGGCCACTTTAAGATGAGTGGACTTCAACTCCCAGAATTCCCCAGCCAGCATGGCTGGCTGGGGAATTCTGGGAGTTGAAGTCCACTCATCTTAAAGTGGCCAAGTTTGGACAACACTGACTTATGGTCTAGGAAGGATTCTTCTTCTGTGGTTACCATTGAAACCCTTGCATATTTGTGAGTATACATCAGTTCTTCAACCACCCAAGATCAGAGGCTTATTATAGAAAGATAGGTACCAAAGTAAATGTGACATTCCTGATTTCTTTAATGCTGGTGTGAATGATTCTTGTCATTAATAGCTATTACAAGTAGAAATGTAATGTGTAATTTGAATCCTGCACTGGATCCAAAGTATACCCAGGAAGGTTTTTTCATACCTGATCTGATGCACGGGAGAATGTTCTTCTGGCTAGCCCAGTGTTGTCCAAACTGGGCCACTTCAAGATGAGTGGACCTCAACTTCCAGAATTCCCCAGCCAGCCATGCTGGCTGGGGAATTCTGGGAGTTGAAGTCCACTCATCTTAAAGTGGCCCAGTTTGGACAACACTGGGCTAGCACATGCACATAAACACACAGAGACATGTCTGTACTGCTAATTAATGCTTAGCATGCTTGCTGAAAAATAATTTCTTTAAAATATAAAAGGTAAGAATATGCCTTTTTCAAATTAGAAGTTATAGATATCAATAACCTGATATTTATGGGTTACTATTATCTCATTCTTTGTACTGAAATATAATTATAACCATTTCCAGTTCAGTCATAGTTCTTGGCTCCATAGCCTGAAGGAATTTACACCTCAAGTTAGTTACATCTGGTCATTTTAGTCACAAGCAATTCCAAGAACAATGACTGTTGTAATAATTGTAATGTGATGGAATTATAAGCCTTTCAAGATTACCTATTTATTGTACAGGAAGAATTTGGGAAGCAGAACTAACAGCGGACTTTACCATTTTTCTTCCAAACATTGTTACCCTAATTGCCAAACGTTAAAGGCCATTGCTTCTCTAAAAAATTGGATAATAATGCCTTCCAAAGTGCTTGCTTATGAGACTAGTAGCTCAATTGGTAGCATCTGTATCTCTGAGACCATATTTTTGTTCTACCAAAGCCAACTCATACCTCTTGATTTGTACAGAGCCTTCATAATGGCTTGGGACAGCCTTCCCCAATTTGGGGAAAGCTGGCCTCTAACTGTTAGCTGGCCATGCCAATTGGGAAGTTTTGGGCACTGTTTTTTTTCAGCATATGTGGAGGCATGAAGATTGGCATCTGCGGGAAAGGGCACAGTAGGGGCAGGGGGGCAAATGACAAATATGCATTATGACATTGTGATGCAAACTTTGTCACTTATATACTTGTGTGAATGTTGCAATGCATGTATGAAAGGCTGGGGGCTGCATCATGACAGCATAGAAGGTGCTTTATTATTTTCACATCATCATGGTCAGTAATGTATGCTTATGGACATCAAACTGGGGAAAGTTGGACCCAGGCAACACTTGTAGCTGCAAAGTTTGTGGCTAAGAAGCACATTATAGTCCCACTATACAGAACATGGAATAATAGATTTAAGAAAGAGGAAAGCAGATTCTAGTAAATATTGGGAAGAGCAGTTTGAGAGTGGAGCCAATCTGGTAGAGAAGTAGTCAGTTTCCCTCGGCTGGAATTGTTCAAAGGGAAGGTAGACAGTCAATGGTTGGCCACATGGCTCCTTCCAACTCCATCATCCAATGAACAAAGGTCTCATTTTCATTATGGGGTAGTTAATCCCAAGAGTTGTTAACAATGAATATGTGGGTTAAATATTTCATAAATAAACATTTTTTGAAACATGATACATTCAATAGGTACAAATAATATGGCCAGGAGCATGTTGAACAAACATGTCATGGAGCTGTTAGTGGCTAGTAGTCTTTCTTTCCACCTCACAGCTCCCCAGCCACCAATTTAGTAAGAGCTCCATGCCCTTTGAGTGGACCCTAAAGCTCCAAAAATAATTCTGAATATTTTAAAAATATCAGTTCATTTAAAAATGTTCATTTTAAAAATCAGTTCATCATATTTTAGAAGGTACTGGTTGATCACAATAACTGTGAATGTGCATGTCAGTTCTTACCTGCCATTCAAAACACTGATTCAGCTTAAGTGGCATTTGTATATGCCAACAACTATGTTTGAATGTGTAATGAATTAAAGTTATCTATCTATCTATCTATCTATCTATCTATCTATCTATCTATCTATCTATCTATCTATCTATCATTTATCTCTTTCTCTGGCAGGATCCTCAACATTAACATTTACATGACATGTTTGTTCAACATGCTCCTAGCCCTGCTGAGAATATTTGAACCTATTGAATGTATGATTGTTTTTACTGTTTCTGATTCTACTGGACTGGGCTACCATAACAAATTTAAATCAATCAATCAATCAATCAGTCATGATCATCATGATCATCTTTTAAAAACACAAAGAGAAAGAGAAAAAACTTGCCAACATTCACAACTGTTTTCACCAGTAGAATGGAAGGGACTTATTCCATGAAGCACATAGCCAAATATTTAAACAAAATAGCATTATTTTGTTAGTAAGTGGTATCAACAGGGAATGTAAGGAAAGATCTGGATTTAGTGCCTGATCTACAAATGACTTGCATAATGACTTTGGAACCAAGACCTTCTAAAAAAGAGGGGATGGACAATTTATAATCCACTGGTCCCCAAATTGGTCTTTTGATAGTATTTGGAACATCCTGTGACTCTGTGCAAGTGAAATTTTGTAGGTCACCACTGAATTTTTTAAAAATATATCATTACTTTGCTAATAAAATAAGTTATTAGTTTATTATATTAATAAAAGTTAGGCTGCATCAGATTTTTTTAAAAAAATCTAATTCCATTTCCCCTGTTTCTGCATGTGTTGCTCATATGCAGTACATTGGTACTGTTTTTATTTTTATTTTAATTCTTTTCTTTTGAAGTATTTATTAACCACTTCAGAGAATCTTTGTCCCGAAGGATAGCATGGACATCTAAATAAATCAATAGCATCATTTCCCCCTGTTTATATGAGTTTACGGCATTTGTAGGCTGTTAGTCTGGAATCCTGTCAAAAACTGAAAAACCCACAAAATCTCAGTTTTCTGCATCATTGTCCCAGTCACTGCACTCTCAGTGGCAAAATAATGCAAAATAAATGGAGCCCTGCCCTAGAATGTGCTTGCTCTATCCTAGCTAAGAGGGTGGGCACAAATTGTCTCAGGCAGATGGAGAACGGGGTACTTCTCAAAGAGCCTGAGAAGCATGTAGCCCAGCATGTTTCAGTCCCAGGTCCTTTTCCAAGGGCATTGAAGACTCCACTTATTCTGGTTCAGTAGAGTGCAGAATTGGGAAGAATCTGAGAAAATGAAACATATTTCTGCACTGAAGCAAAATATATTGAATATTCTGTGCTTCAGTATAAAAGGAGATAGGTAATGTGTGTGAAAACACTTGAAAGTGCTGTTGATCACAAGCCATGAATCAGCAGTAAAGTGCAGCTACAAAAAGGCTCAATGCAACAGAAACCTGCATTAATAAATGGCAATTCACAAGTCAATGGAAGGCAAAGTTCTGTTATATTTTTCAGGAGGCACATTGAAGTCTAGATCTAGAGCATCTAGAGCAATGTCCATTTCTGGCATTGTACTCATTGAGTGATACAGATAAGCTAAAATAAGTTCAAAGGGGGACAGTAAAATGATCAGATGGGAAAGAGATGTTCAAAGAAGTAAAAAAATTGAAGGAACAGTATGTTTAGCTTGCAGAGGACTGCCAGTCCTTGATGAGCTGTCATGTGAAACAGTTGAAGATGTATTTACTGCTGCCCTGTGGGCTTTCCCCTGCTGGGTTCTTCAAGTAGAAGATGAACAGCTATTGGGGATGTTCTCTCTCTGAATTTCTTCCAGAGAATAGGAATTGGAGACATTTCTGATTCTATAATAATAATACATATGAAGATGAAGAGTATTAGTATTTTAAGACAGATATGCTAGGGAACAATTCCTATAATTCCCAGCTGGCTCAGGCAAGAAATTGTAGGAGATGTAATCTAACACCCTAAGTTGGGAAGGCTGCTCATAAACCATATGATTAAATTCACCTTGATGACTCCTGGTGTAATTGCAGTGCTGCATTTTCCAGCTCACACCTGCAAGTTATCCCTTGAGGACACATCTCCAGTGGTGATCAAGCACCTCAATCTTTTCAAATAATGATCAAATGGGAGCATGTCTTTAATAAAAAATTCCCCAAATGAATAACTGTCCTACACAACATTCTCCAACCTAGCCATTATCAGATATGCTGAAGTACACATCTAGAATTCTCCAGCTAGGAATTCTAGGGACTGTAACCCCCACAAATCAAGAAGATCCCCGGTTGGAGAAGGTCAGTTTACAGCATCAAATGATCTCTCAACATGGTCAACAGAATAAAGTCTGTATTGCTATCCTTTTCTTCCAATCGACATTCACCACTGAACTCATTAGAGCACTATATGGAATTGCCACCTTTTGCCACCAAGAAGAAAAAAGACACATTAAATACTACTTATCATGCAACTGACAATGAGCCAGGCTTATAAAATTGCAAAATCAATGTTTGGCTGGCGAGGAGAGAAGATGAGAAGTTGGATAGGATAAGTGGATACATAATCGTCTCTGCAAAGTGTTCCTGAGAAAATATTTCTTCATGGTATGTAGTCATTACCAATTTTATCTGTATTGCTCACAGATTCAGTATTGCCACGCTAATTTTACTGCTGCCCACAAATATTGTTCAATCTTCCCTTTTGTTGACAACACAGAGGGATAATGGGAGCAATGCATGCATTTTCATCTATTATTAATCGCTGTTGTTTGCTGCTTTTCAGTACAACTCTTATTCCATTTTCTTACTCCAATCAATACTGTTATTAGGATGGAGCAAGTAAACAATAATTGATTGACAACTGAACAATGGTGTGATTAATCCTGCATTTAGTTTGCATGAGGGGGAACCAAGAGAGAGAGAGAGAGAGAGAGAGAGAGAGAGAGAGAGAGAGAGAGATTAAATGTTCTGACATTAAAAACTTCAAATCAAACCTGTTATTTCAACTGCAAAAGGTTCATTTTAAAATGTGGATTTTGGAGGCAATATTTGAATGCAGATGAGCTGTAGACCTATTAGTACAAATCTTTTCGGTCCTCACAAGGGCCCCAAAGGAGTTTATGTTTTAGAAAAATGCACGTCATACTCCATAATCAACACTGGCCTAAATTAGCGTGCAAAGTCATAAAAGTGGGTAGGACGTATGCAATGGCTTTACCCTCTCTTACCCCAATTTCTATGTATTCTGAAAGTGATCTGCATTCCCTTTTGCTTGCATACAATGACAGACCTTCGCATAATCCTCAGCCCTAATCAATTGCAACACACATTAAATACAGGCCGAGCTTTGATCACACTGCTGTAAATGCCATCTTGCCTTTTTTAGACCATACCCTGCAGAAACATCTGCCTTCCGTTAAGCACAGAAGTCAGAGAAGGTAGGAGATTGGATCGCATGCAAAGCCCATCTTCTCTATTCACTTTCATGCCTTCCACATCTTCTGCTGAAGGCCTGGACAGGGCTATTGAAATCTTTCTGAAAAAAAGAACCAAGTTCAAACCTATATATTACAAATGATTAAAAAGTACATAAATTTGAATTGTTTGTGTTGACATTTAACATGCTAATAGAGATGGAACTATTGGGGGAGAATTCCATATTATAAAAAAAAAGCCTAATCTTCCATTCTCCGAGAAGGAGAAGGAGAAGGAGAAGGAGAAGGAGAAGAGATCTGCAGTAGAACTACAGATGGATAGGGTTGTGTAAGAAGAGTTGGTTTGCCAATGAAAATTAATCCCACTGCTTTTTTCCCCTGAATGTTTTGGAAATCTGGAGTACCATGACCTGTAAAAGCTACCATGGCTAGAGGGAAAATATGACAGGGATTATGCTATGTTATTTTGGGGAGGAAAATGCGTATCTGTTAGATACATCATTCCCATCCACCAAATTGTTTCCTTCATGGGCAGAAATGAGAAGGATCACCTGCTGTCATCTTTAACCTGCTACTGCTATGTACATAAAAGGTTAAAGCTGGAATAACCAAAGGCTGCTCCTTTTGGGACTCTCCATGCTAGTTACCCACATTATTGTTTCAGTGACTCCGTAAAGATCTGTGCCTTTTGATATATAGATACAGATAATGTAGATTATTGATATGAAGTTCTCTGCACCTTTTATTTCTTATATGTAGTTTATGTCTCTCTCTCTCTCCGGTTTTTGCCTGCTTTTTGCCTCATTTTGCCAGATAACTGTTTTGATGTTTATTGATGGTTAATAAATAAACTTCACACCATATTTTTTTGCTAGCTGAACTGGGTGTGTGTGTTTGCTCTGATCTGGATATAGGGATTGTCTGGGTGTGTGTTGGGTGCAAACTAAACTGGAAATCATCCACAGTAATTTTCCAATATTATTAGTGCAAATGTTTCTTTCTCTCCAGATAGAAATGAATACATCACCTCTTTCTGGAGGTTTTAAAAAGTAAGCATAACTCCTTTGAATATTTTTGAAAGTGTTGCAAAAGTTATACTTAATCGCTGGCTAGAACTGATAGCAATGACAGCAGAGAAACCGTTTGACAGGGAGCACAAATTGCGATCTGCTTAAGCATAAGATAACTCAAGTTATTTATTACAGCCTACTAAATGATTGACAGATTGACAGTTTTCAGTTCCCCAAATCTATTGCATCTTGCATTATTAAATACAACTCTTGCACATCCATGATTATGGCTAAAAGTATTTTGCTGACAGGGTTGTTAAAAACAACAACACATGAGTAACAACAGAAATGCACCAAATTCAGTTGGGTAATTTCCAAGTGGGTGATTTCAGGGTTCATGGCCCTGATTATGCTATTCTTGACTATTCAGCATTATGAGTAATAACTATATTGTAATTCTGAAATAATGTCTTAGCATTAAAAGCTGGCAGGAAGATGCTATTTTTTTCATGACATTCTATTTTTTGTGTGTGTGAAGGAATAGCTACTTGTTACATTTATAAAAATGTACCACACTTGGAACTGCATCACCAAAAACAATACACTGGGGAAGGGTGGGGGAGGGAGTTATTATTCAACACTTTGGCATCCTTTGCTGTCTCAGGAAGCTCTGTGTTGAAAGTCATTCTTAGAGCTTTTTCTGTCGGACAATTCCAGCACTACTTCTTGAAACAGACAACCCTTCTAAGCCCACCTTAAAGAAATGCAGAAGCTTCTGCAGAGATGGTGAAAAATTCCAGGGGGTGACCATGCAAGCGAAGCCAATGTATGCAAAAAAGAGCAGGGCTTTGATCATGAGGTTGCAGGCACCATCTTGACTTTTGGGTCCCAGTGCTAGAAGCTCTGGCTAGTGTGACAAACAGCGCTATAACCAAGCGTGACAGGCATAGCCCAAACCTACATTTTGAATCTCAAAGGAATGAAATTCAGCCTACAGCCAGAAGAACTGAAGTAACCATCTCCTGACACCCAAATCAAAACCAGTGTTAAGGCAAGACTCCTTGTTCAAGGAGTCTGTAGCTCTTGGGATGGAAGCCCTTGATGTACATTGCCCCTGTGAAACCGTGGTGAGATTGAGACAACACTGGAGAGAGAACATTTTATCATATGTTTGGACCAGATCTACGCCAGAATTCTCCTCCCAACATGACTAAGAGGCTGCATCCATTTTGCTTTCACAAAAGGCTTTTTTTAACAAATGCCGACAAATTGGCATCTTCACTATTGCCATGCTTATTCCACATATAGGACATTCAAGTCTCAGGGGTATTATCATAGCCTATATCTTTTGCATTCCTTTTTCATTTATTAAAGACTTATTCACTATTTTCAGCTTGGGGTAGGAATGTCAGAATAGCCCTTCTGGATCAGATCAAGGTCCATTCTAGCCCAACATGTTTCTCACAATGGCCAGCCAGATGCCTGTGAGGTGTTTGTAAGCAGGAGGTGGAACATTTTTCTTTCTCTGCATCTGCAACTGGTATTTGAAGGCATGCTACCCCTAACCCAAGAGCAATTCTGACTCTTCCAAACTAAAGGTCTTTGATGTACTTGATCTCCATGAATTTATCTCACCCCCCTTTAAAGCTGTCCAGGTTAGTGGCCATCACCACATCTTGTGCTAATGAATTCCAAAGATTCCATAGATGTGCTGTGTGAAGAACTGCTTTCTTTTGTCTGTTCAAAATCTTTTTCTGGCAGCTTCTGGCAGCTTAGATAAGCCCTAATCTGAGTATTTTGAGAGGGGGAGAAGAACATCTTCCTATTCTCTTTTTCAGTGCCATGCATGATTTTATGCACTCAGTCATGCCCCCTCCACTCAGTTGCCTCTTTTTACAGGCTGAAAATCCCCAAGCATTCTAGCATTTTCTGATAGGGAAGGTGTTCAAACTCCCTGTTCATTTTGTTTGCCCTGTTTTTCCCATTCTTCTGCAAAAAAAGAAAAAGAAAGCCCAAAGCCAGCACAGCTACACCTTTGAAAAATATACCACCAGGGAAAAAGATGTCATTTAGTGAAAGTGATGCAGCTTGTTGCCAGTAAGAGTTGTTAAGATGTTGCAAAATTTGTCAGTTTTCAGATTTTGAAAAATGAAATACACCTATGAAATATGATCTACAGGTACTAAGAACCCAATTATTACCAGTTATACCTCCATCTTTTTCCTTATTCTCTCTCTCTCTCTTTGTATATATTCAGCGTAAACCATTACAATTTAAAATGTCTTGATTGTAGGGCTTCTCATACCAAGCTGTAGGAATAGCTGCTAATGGGGAAGGAAAGATCATGCAAGGAGATCATTGGTAGTAAGCAGACCCAAGGAAGATATTGTGGCCATTAGGGTGTGTTTTTAAAATCAATATTGATTGGTTTCTTCTCTCTCTGAACATTTTAAATTCTAAAATAAATATTTTCATAATGAAAAGTCAAACGCCTGGGGATTAAATCTTTTTAAAAGAAAGTATATGGAATAATAGATTCACTTTTTGTTGGGTTTTTTAAAATGTCTGTATGTGTGGTTAAGTTAGTTGCTGGGTTTTTTTTGGGGGGGGGGGTCTTTTTCATATATTCCTGGTTTTTGTTTTCTTCTTTTTTAGTACTTTTTTCTGTAAAACCTGTTAAGATAAAGAAATAAACTAACCTCCCCGCCTTTTTTTTTTTTTTTTGGAGTACTATAAGAAATAAAAGTTGAGGAAAAAAAAGATTTAAAAAGCAAGAAAGAATCCAAAGAAAAGTTAAGTAGCATCCATATTCAGTAACGGTAAAGCTGCTGTATGAGATTTACAATACACGCAGCTATACAAATTAATTAACTAACCATCCAGTTAGTTTATGTTTATGGCTCTGAATTAACAATAGGCTTGTAACTAAACCACTGATAAATATTTGCAAAATATGTTGCCATTTTTATAAAAATATAATAAACGATCACCTTTATCAACTCCCTTTTTAAGGTAATTGGAATGGGAGTAAATACCCCCCCCCCCCGAGCCTAAACAGTATGGAAATAATTTGGAGCTTCTTGAATGGTACAGTGGAATAGAC
This sequence comes from Python bivittatus, assembly GCF_059951505.1. Taxonomy (NCBI): domain Eukaryota; kingdom Metazoa; phylum Chordata; class Lepidosauria; order Squamata; family Pythonidae; genus Python; species Python bivittatus. The sequence continues at coordinate 3,447,918 of NW_028277108.1, forward strand.
TTCCATAATTGGCTGCAGTCCCATTGCCACATGATAATTTCCCATCTGGTGAAATCTGTGTCTTTGAATTAAATGGGCTCCAATTTTGGGATGCAAGTTTCACTTATGGAAGGGCGTTGACTAGTGGTCCTACTTCCTTTTGTGGATTGCTTTGTGTGCAGATCATGGACATTCTCTCCGTGCGCAGCAGCTGCTAATATAATGTACTATTAAGAGTCCTGTGAGAGAAGAATTTACCAGCTGGTCCGTAGGGTGAGATTTTAACATTCATGAATTAAAATCCGAACAATGTGGTTAAATGGTTGCAGAGTGGGGGATGTGTGCAAAGACCATTTCCAAATATCTGGATATTTTAAAAAGCATTTCCTGTGTTCCTAGATAACCCATTGGGTCTTCAGGACAAAGAGAGTTATATTATGGTTGTAATCATATGGAATAGGATGGTTAAAGATACCCAACAAGTTATCAAAGCAATATAACCATCACTTATTAAAACATTTTCTGCACCACTTGCCTTCACTAATTATGAAAACTATCATGAATAGAAAATATAATTTCCAGGCCCAGTTGTGTTCCTTTTTCTACTTTAATATACAGTACTTACATAACAAAGCCATTTAACTGAACTGAAGGCAAGGAGTACAAATTAGACCTACAGTAAGAAAGTTCAACCACAACATTAATTTACACAGTCAGGGATAGATTTATATGGATTCCATTCATGTCTGATTGGTAAGAACTATTTTAAAATGGATTTGGAGAATGTCAAATGAGTTGCCTGACGTTATTCTGTTGTATCTGTTTAAAATAATCAAGGCCTTGTTCCCTAACAGCTGCCTTCCTGTTTTGTCTGCTAAGCACTGAATTTTCCTCTCTTTACTGAGATGGGCTCCCCAAATGATATTCTGCAGCCCCCAAAGCAAATGTCAACACATCCAAAATGAGGAGACCTGCATCTTTCATGGGTCTGTATCCAAGTGTGCAGCAAGAATCATGTGTAGTAGCCTTCAGGACTTGAGTTGCTACACTGATAAATCCTGAAAATCTTCCTTCATTTACACAGACATCAGTTAAACTTAGAATATGTCATTTTAATTAATTTACATTACATCCTCTAAATTAATCAAAAACAAGATAAATATGCCTGAGATAGCATGGAACAGAGTCAGAATGATCCCTTTTTCCACAGAATGCTTTCAGTCTATAATGTCTCACAAGGTTATGCATTAAACTTAGATTCCTTACATTGATTAGGACATTTTCAGAACAGCACTTCTAGATAATGCCTAAAGATATCTTTATAATTCAGCATTAGAGAATTTGTGATGGTTTGCAATAGGAGTGCACAGCCTGAATCCACAGGGGCTCAAAAACCTAGATGTGGCCCCAGAGCCTCTACTAAATTTTCCATAGAAGTAAATATGGAGAGTAATATTACATTTAGTTTTTGTCCTGGTCTCACCTTGTTTTTGGAGTGAGTTTTCAGTATACAGTACTACTCAAAGGCCAAGTATGGTCATTAGTCCAAAAACAGTTATGCATTCTGGTTCAGATTGATGGCCTTCATGTTTGCTTTGGAAAGTTTATTAAATGGTCTGATTAAATTAGGAATTTGAAGTTCTTCAGCACAGTCAAACTGCTAACAGTCTGCCAGGGAGTGATTTGGTTGAATGCTGGGAACCAGCAGTGCTGGGGAAGAAGGTTCTGGACTTGCATTCATAAGGCTGGAATCAGGTATGACCTTTTCCTGTACCTGTTCTGCTCTGTTGGATAGAGACAATGAAGATCTTGTCTTGTCCTTTCTGCAAGAGACAAACAAGTATAAGCTCTCTTCAAGTGTCATCAAATCCTAAGCATGGATATGAACAGGAGATGGCATGCTTTGGATCCTGAAATGCATGAAGACAGCTACCAAATTATAAAGAAATAAACATGTCTGCTGAGGGAACAGTGACAATGCTTCAGTGCATTGAGAGGACCAGATTCCACCCAATTCTGACTTCATTCTTGCATATCTTTAAGGTAAACACAGAAATGGTTTCAAAGGATTTCGGAGAGAATGCAAACAATACTTTAATAATAAAAAGAGAATCCCCAAAGATTCCACACTTTCCCAGAAGTGAATGTTATTCTTTCCTTTGCAAATGCTACAGTATTGATGCTTTGAGAGCACCAGTAAAGAAAGGCTCTAAAGCAAAAGTCTATGAATCTGCCCATCTGGTAGGAACATCATAAGAGGCCCAAAGTGTGTGCAATGAGGAGGTCATGGACCAGGGAACAGTCCTCAGTTGTGGCCCTGTACTTTGGAACTTTTTGTCTCCATATATCCAAGCAGCCCCTTCCAGAATATGATTTTAGTGGGCTTTTAATCTGGATTGAATATTTTTGGTGGCCACGTGGTAGATTTTTCATTATGGTGGTGGTGGTTGTATACTTCCTATGAAGTCTATGGAATTGGGTGGGTTTAAAAAAAACTGTGAATAAATAAATGTCAATCACACCAGGACTTCTTGCCTTGTTTTGTTTTTGTTTTAGCTTTTCTTAATATCTATCTATCTATCTATCTATCTATCTATCTATCTATCTATCTATCTATCATATATTTGAGGGGGCTACTGTTTTCATTGATTTGCAACTTTGAAATGGTAACCAACCATATTGCCAATTTTCTGGTCAGAGCAAGCACTGTAAACTTCCCCAAAATTGGAAGTGTGACTTCACTTACACCAAGTCTTCAGCACCTCACAACTACTGAGTACAAAGGGCAGCGGAGTGTAGAAACAGAACTAGAAACTTCCTTTGTTTCCCTCACCATGCCTACTTTTTTCCTATGAGATATGTCTATCCAGCTCTATTGTTCTCTGACTCTTGGTGTGATGGAATTTGGCTAGGTAGAAACCAGGCTTTGCCTTCTACCGCCCCCACCCTATGTATATCCTGAAATAAATCTTCTTTCTGTTCAAGTTACAAAGAGCTGTTTTGCTAGTTCTCGCTCAGGAGTGATTTCCGCTCTGCGGAAACACATTCAGACACTTTCTCTAACAAAATAAGCATACAGAAATAACTTTTACCCCCTTACTGCCAGTGGCCATAAGAGGTCTAAGTATTTGTTTCTGTGTGAGAAAATAATGTGTTACATTTCTTTGTTTTTGCTTCCTCTTTTATGCTGCATCTGTGTGGGTTTCCTTAAAACAGGTTGCATATGTTCCATTCTGGATCATGTGACCAGGAGGGAGGCAGGAGGGAGGCTTAGAATGGAACTAACTCTCTCCTAGGGATGCATTTGATAGAAAGACTTTTAGGGGGTGCATCAGCCCCATTTCTGAATTGGATCTTTTTGTCACAATGCTTATCTATCACTTCTTCTATCTGACCAGGACCAAACAGATTTTGTGTCCCTATTTGTTCTATTCATTTGACTTATGACTGAAAATTAGCACTAATCTTGGTGATCACAACTCATATTTGTATTATTGCTATTATAGTAATTCTATTGTTATGTCATTTTATACCTACCTTTTAGTCTTATCAATAATTTTAGGTGCATGTGTTTTCTGGCCTAAAGACCATAATGAAGGTTATTGTTGAGCATTAGTTGGGCTGGAAAGACTAAATCAAATTATATCACTGATGCCTCAGGCTGTTCACCACTACTAACCTCTGCATGATTCTACCCAGCCTGTCTACTCTCCTCTTTTCTCCCATTGCAGCCTTCCCCAACCTCCAGCTGATCCTTCCCAGTCCATCTGCTTTTTTCATCTATCCACACTATATTCTCCAACCTCTACTCACTCCCTTACTCACTTACTTAAAGGCTGCTGGTTTTCTTTCCTTTCAGAAATGGAAGAGAAGAATCTGCACCATTTCTTGTCTTCAGTAGAGGAAGCTAAGATACTGAAAGCTTCTTTTTTTCCCCCTTCTCAAACAGCCAGAAGAAAGTGGCTACTTCCATTCATTTCACTCTGCAAAAGTGCTTTCCTTCCATCAATAGAAGATGCTTTGACATTTAAACAGAGCACCTTCTATTGGCAAAACCCTTACCACCATCTCCACCACCTCCTCCTCTTCCTCCTCCTCCTCTTCTTGTCTCATATGAGAAAATTTCATAGTGGACTAATTTCAAATATGTCATTAAAATACCATTAAAATGGAATTATAAGCAGGCAGGGCACATGGTATGTTTACCTGGCAATAGGTGGACACAAAAAGTAACATGGTAATGGCCCTACAATTACACTTGCCCACTCAGATGATCTCCCACAAAATTGTAGAGGGAATAGGGAATGGCCTTGAAGGATAGGAGGAAGAGCTGCTACCAAGGCAATGGTCAGATAAAAGAAACCTGAGTCTGGGAGAGAATTGTAACCTGAGAAAGCGTCTTAGACAAGGCCCTCCCTAGTTCTCATGAAGATAAAAGGAGGGAAGGGGGAAGCACATTCAGACTTGCAATATTCTGTTATTGTAGCCTTATAATAAAAGTAGCTTTAACCTGCATAACTTTGGTTTCCTACTCTGGTCTACCTCAAAGGACTGACAAATGATCAGATAAGTGGGACTTCACCATGAGCCAAGCAACTAACTTGAGAAAATATATCAGACAAAGCCCTCCCTAGTTCACATGAAGATAAAGTGAGAGAGGGGGAAGTACATTCAAACTTGCAAGTTTCTATCACTGTAGCTGTTACAATAAAAGTAATCCTGACCTATATAGCATTGGTTTCCTAGTCTGGTCTACTTGTTTGACTGATCATGGTCCCCATTGGAATATCATAGCAAAAGCCTGAATGAAATATGAGCATCTGTTGAAGTTATCACTTCAGATATCAACACATTCCAGACATACATAATGATACAATGATAAAGTAAAAATGAAGTGTGGCTCCCTTGACATGCCTTGTGAATCCCAGTGTGTTTTGAGAAGTGAATGATTGAATGTTCCTTCAGAATAGAATAGAATAGAATAGAATAGAATAGAATAGAATAGAATAGAATAGAATAGAATAGAATAGAATAGAATAGAATCCTTATCATGGAGAAGGCAAATACTGACTTTTGTTTAAGACACGGATTTAAAAAACTAAACTAAACTAGGAACATTAAGCCAAACAAACATCTTATGGTTCCTGTTTAAACATTTTTCTTGTTCTTTGTGATAAGTACCGTTCTTTGTGATAAATATGAAGACTTAAGAAAACAGCAAACAAGGAAGTTCTTAGCTATAACCAGTCCAATAAAGGAGGTCAGTGTGTGAAAGTGCTTGGATATTCTGGACAGTGCATTAATGAGTGTTATTGTTGATGCTCATGAAGAATCACTTTCACCTCTGAGATTTGCTATAAGAGAGCAACTGATGTCTCATGAACAAGGTTTTTCGGTAGTAGTACCACATCCCTCTCATATCTTTAAATCTGCCTGTTTCCTTTTTTGGCTCTGTCTCCTTATTCCAGTTGGCTTTTGAAAAGGTCAATTTTTATTTGCTTTCACTATTTTGATTTTCATTATTTATCAGTTATAACTATTTCATTCTTGACGTTCAGGAAGGCATTGAAAAGTTTCTGTTTAAATAGGCTTTCCACATTTAGATGATAACTATTGGACAATCATTTTTAAAGTTAAGTCTTAATTGTGGTTTTATGTATGGGATATGGTTACTCTTGTAGGATATTTCTTTTACATCAGGGTTTTATTGTATACTGCCCAGAGTCTTCTGAGTGGTTAACATAACTTTTCTTTTTCTTTTTCTTTTTTTGCATATATATAGGCATATATGTATATGTGTGTGTGTGTGTATTTAACTGTTACTTTAATACTGAGAACCAGTTTAATGTAGTGGTTAAGACACTGGGCTAGAAACCAGGGGACTGCGAATTCTAGTCCTGCCTTAGGAATTAATCCAGCTGGGTGACTTTGGGACAGTCCCTCTCTCTCAACCCTAGGAAGAAGAAAATGGCAAACCATTTCTGAAAACCTTGCCAAGAAAATTGCAGGGACTTGTCCAGGCAGTTCCCAGTTTTAATGGTATGTGGGAATGACTTTGGGAGACAGGAGAAAGAGTGCAGATTAGGTAATGATCAGATAAGTGGCATCTGAACCCGCAGAAGGAATGGGGACATGGCAAATGTCTCAGAAGGGGCCTTCCGTAGTTTCCTGGGCTATAAAGGCAAGGGGGAGAGATGTACTTTCAGACTTGCAAGATTCTGTCAATGTAACCTTACAATAAAGTTAGAGCTAGTACTTCTGGGTGTGCTTCCTGTCTGGACTACCTTGCAAGACTGACACCAGTAGACAAGACTGACTGGAAGGCACATACACAAAATACCTTTAACATTGTCCTTTAATCTTATTTTTGTTTTTCTGGCTATTGTAAACTACTCGGGGAAAATAATAATATAGTTTAGAAATTCTCTATCTTTCTCCCTCCCTGGGCTGCTAAACACATGGAATACACATGGCTAATCTTGGCTCAGAACATCATTTTCCAGAATTACAGTAAAAAGATTAAAAATGAATTGAACTATTTCTTTCTTCTGAAAATACACATATTGATCTCAAACAAATTATAAATTTTCTTATATTGTAACTCGTCAGTTACTTTGTGTTTCACTGTTTGGATTTCAATTAAATTCACAGATTGATACAATATTCATCTGTTAATTTTAGTGGTGAACAGTCCTATACCATTTTGACAAAATCTTCTTATTTTTGCTCAAGCCAAACAATGGGAAACGTAGTCTCTCACGAAAAAGATATAAGAGGGTTAAAAGATAGTATGCTTTACCTTTGTCATGGAGGCTATAGTTATAACCTTCATGACATTTTAAAATCCCTAGTTTATTTATCTGTATTATATTCTTTTATTCTTTTTTCAACTTCTCTGTTCATATATCTCCAAAGCATTTGATAAAATAAGAAAATATTTTTTTAAAAGAAAAAAGATGATGTACTTATTGCTTACATTTAGAAAAGGAAAGAAATTTAAATAACTCATAGATATACATTGGCAGAAAATAACATCAAAGAAAGAGTTAAAGGTTGGTTAAGGATCAGAGGGTTTTTTTTAAGTCTTAAAAAAGTAGATATGAGAATGAAACAGGTAATACAAATAGCTTCCATAAAAGGGGAAACACAAATCTGTGCTACTTTAATATTCTCACAAAACAAGAGAAAAAGTTTTGAGCATTAGTTTTGCTCAAAAGCATTAGTTTTGCTCAAAAGCTGGGAGGGATAAATCACTTGAAAAATAATGAATAATACAAGGCCTGAGCAAAGAATTATCACTTTTCTTAAGGAGCCACTATTTCAAGACCTTCTTCAAGTCACATAATCAATCTGGTGGGTGGTTCCTAAAGCAGTTTTTCTCATAAAAAAACTACTATCACGGGCCACTTGAAATGGCACACTGCTATGTTGTGCTTCATCTTAAGGAAATAGAGCGCAGCTTGAAAAAGTTGAGGAAAAGTGGCCTCAGATATGAGGATGGGAGGATAGTACCTAAATAATGATACTAAACTAATGATCTGCTCATGATAAAATGATACGCTTATTTGACACAGAGTCCTAGGTGTACTAGAGAGAACATCAGGTATTGTTTTCTGGACACATTCCAGAAAATATAGATGGTGTAGATGCCAAGATATAGGTAGTACATATAAGGAGAAGTCGACTGGGTTCAATGTTACGAAATGTTCAGGAGTCAAGAGATGGACACAGTGGCCAATTCAAAATGGGTATAGTTAAATGGGTTTAAAACTGGGCAGAAACTATGTATCTTACAACAGTTACTGAAGTTCCATACTTTTTTGTGTAATTTTGTGTGTGGTTTTGTGAAATACAAGGGAACTTGCTGTGTTTGGAAGTTGGGCGTAACATGTGAATAATTCAGGATTGTCTATTGATTCAGAATCACTTTATGGAATCTGTCGTTGTGGAGACTCAACATTCAGGTTTCCAATATGGACAATTGACAAATGAGCAAACTACTGAAATCTTCCATCCGAAGGTCAGTGCAGAATCCATCCTTGGCATTATAAGGCAATAATTCTCATTGGATGGTACATGTATTGGCTACTGATGGACTGCAGCAATAATCTTGGTGAGATGCAGTGTAAACCTTTAGAACTTTAATCTGAGGAAGAATAGCACAGCTGCTTTTTCTGCTGTGGATTTCCCTCTTACTGCAGAATTATTCATTTTGGTGATTGTTTCCAGTGCCATCTCTATGGCAACAGCTGGATGCAATTTTTGCCCCAAATGCTGCAGCCTTGTACTCTGAGTGAATATTATATTCAATATCTTTTAGGATAAATATATTAGATACTCCAATCCTTACAAAGAAATAGTGGAACAAAGCATATTTCATAGCTAGTTAATCTTCCTGCTCTGTTCTGTACATCAGCTTTTCATCTTTCTTTCCATTCCCTAAATTACTATTTATACTCTGTTATTGCTGGAAATGATAGCAAGAATAGAGTTCATGCCCTGAAAAGCCTCAGAGCCTCAACAATCCCCAAAGTTTCTTGAGAACTGCACAGTTTCAATCCAGTCACATATAATATACTTTGGGTTGATGGACAACGGAGACAGAGGGAGAGAGATGAATTCCATTAAATTTGATTTCCTCCAGTGGAAGACTTCTCTTGTCCTTACATAAATATGAAAGAGGATCTAGAGATATGACAGTATCCAATATAACAAAAAGGAAAGAACTCTCTTGATCTCACTGTATCCAGCTTTGTGAAATTTACAATTAGTGCTTGTCCTTTCCATTTCGTTTTTAAAAGTAAAATCAGAACTGTTTTCTTAGGCTGTAGCTTTTCAACATGCTCTTCTTCTGGCCATAGGTCCTTGGCTATAATGTAATCTCATGCTTATCTTCTGTATCTCAGTCATCTGCCTGCTCTTTTGTTGAGAGAACTTCTGGCAGGTTTAGGTAGAACTAACTGCAGTCCACCATTTGTCTACCTTGATACTGCTGTCCAAATCATTGCTTAATGTTTTTGGTGCAAATGAATTTATACACCAAGTGCTGGTCTTAAGAACCGGTTTAAAGTGACATTTGGAATCCATTAGCTAGGCACTGCTATAACATAGCATGGGGTACAACTGTTTTATGCTTTTTGAGAGCTCAGTAGCTTAACCTTTAATTATTAGAAATACCTAGAAGGAAGTGGCCTTCAGTATGTTCCCTGATTTTAAATTCTTCCTTTCTTCTTGAAAATAACTCCAACATTCCTTGTTGTCTTTACAAACATACAATATATGTAATTTCTTAGTTCAAGATTTTAGTTCTCAAATTCTTTTGGGAAACTGATTCTAGCTAAATCTTGTCTTTGAAGCAGATTTTTAAGAAGATATTACCCGATTTGCCTGATTTGCCATATTAGCATTTTTATATTTTCAGTAGTTGGATAGAAAGGAGGATTTTAGCAGTTCCACTTGGATTATAGTTCTGCAGCTACTGAACTCTTTCTCTTTCCATATGCATAAAGTTATGTAGACATGTTGTCCTGTGTTGTATAGAGCAGGAAATTTCATTGAATGCCTTGCCTTCCCATAGTGGTTAGTTCATGGTTGATTCAGTAGATTCCTGACATTCAAACACATGGTGCTGTGCAAAAGAAGGTATATTCTCTTAGCCCTATTCTTTACACTCTGATTCAGAGACTGGTGATCTTTGATATTCCTGGACAATTTTGCACAAATTTCAAACTACCTATCTCATGAGATTTCCACAAATTCTCATGCAAGTTACCACAAATTATATCTAATTCCATGTGGTTTCAGTTTGTATGTATGTATGTATGTATGTATGTATGTATGTATAGATACTGTATATAAGCATCAAGCCCTGCTTGGTTTCCTTGTTATCTGCAGTTCCACCAGAAGACATTCCATATTGGGAAACCACTTTCATCAGCAACGAAGTTTGTTAATAGATATCAGAACTATTTAAATGCAAACATTATAGGTCAGTCTATAGCTCTTTGGAGGATTAGGAGCTGGGTTATGCTGAAAGACCCTTTTTGTGAATGTTTTCAGCATTATGAGAAAGCACCAGCTTTTTAGCTATCCTAAATAAATTTATTTCCCCTTAATGTTGAATCTATAGCCACAATTAATTAGAATCAGTAATATGACCAGTCCATTTCTTATTTAACTCAACTCCATTTGTCCTCAGTGATGCCAGTGATTCAATATCACTTTTATTTTTATAATATGATCTTTAATTTGTTAGGACTTCTTGATCTTTAATTAGTTAGCACTTCTTGCTTGGCAGCCAACTTTCAGCTGATGGAAGGACAGCTGGTCTCTGAAATTGCACAAAATGCTTTGATGATGATAGTCAATCCTCTACTGTAGAAGTCGAGTTACCCTCACATACTCTGTGCACAAGTTTTATAGATGCACCTAGCTAGATACTCTTGGATACATAAAGTTGCACTGCATGAAATCTTGCCCTGGTTGTGTAGAATATGTTTTATTATTGGAAACTCTTGTTTGGATCTAAATATAGACAAGTACAATGAAGCCCAGGGCTTTTCTGTTTTCTTCCCTTCTGCATTTGCTGCTCTTGTAGCCCTCCTAAGGGAACTTTTCGAACATAATCAGATGTGGAGTGAGATGCACTGGATTAGAGAAATCTGCAGAATGTGACATACCTTTCTAATCATATGACACATCTCTAAATCCCAGCCTTAAGAAGGAGCTATATGTCAAAGCAATGACCTACTACTATACTGACAAGCAGCAGCTGTTAATCCAAGAGCTTCCCCCCAGATTTGCTGCAGATGCCAAAGATTGAACCTGGGTCTTTTGATGTGAAGCATGAGATGTGACATGACTTTCAGTCCCTTCCTCTTTACCTATGTGTAGATTCATAATAAAATGAATGAAATCATGTGTAGATTTGTTTTCAGAGCAGAAAACAGATTTCCAGAAGACACTCAACCTGCAAATGCTTCTATGTAGGGATATAAGAGCTGGGGGTATGAAATAGTATTCTATTTCTTTGCTTTCATGCCTAAGAAGATCCAGCTTTAAAGACAGAGCCTTCACCCTTCTCTTTTTTGGCATAATTTAATGAACGAATGAATACATTATCAAGCAAAGACAAACAGCTTAACATTCCTCCTAAAATATTCAGGAACCTGGCCTTCACACTACCAATTAAGCCAATCTTTGGGCACTTTCCACTTGAGGACTTTGCACCAATTCAAAAGCAGCTCCAGTCCTTTTTAGTTGCACAATAGTGGCAGCATTTGGCACAGAGACCATTTATTTCTGGCGCCGTTTGGGGCTACCCATAGTGCAAAAACAGCTCTGTTGAGTTTGTGGGCAGTTTATTTCTCCCCTGCAGGGAACTCTTGCTTCCCCCTGTCCTCCAAGCTTCTAAGCTTCATCTCTTTAGCCAGTATATTATGGAGAAAACCAATATCCAATTGACATCCATTTTGTTTGTTTCCTTTCCCCTTCTGAAGGGGACAAGTATGATGTAAGCATTGGGCACTTTGGTTCTTAATTTTATTTTGTTTCTTTGCGTATGTATATGGGGGAGCATTATTATTGTAACAAAGTGGAAATGGTGGTGGTATAGAAGGGCCCTTTCTGTGAATTCAAGCTCCTGCAGCCTAAATATGCATTTTCTTTCAAATGCATTACCCCGGTTTCTCCCCGCTTAGCTGTCACTGCAGATGCGGTAAGGCAACATCATTCGCCCTTGCAGCTCCCAGTGGAATTTTTAATACAAAAGGAAGTCAGCATGGGAGTCAGGCAGCTTCCTCCCCTTACAAATGCTCAGATTTATTTATTTTTGCCACTAGACAAATGCACAGAGATACTTTCATTTCCTTTTTGTGTGTCGTCGAGATGAAGGGATTTTAATTTGATTTGATTTGATTTGCTCCTGGACTAGCAGCCTAGATAGGGCACTGAAGAATGTCTTTTTGTGGGTCAGCTGGAAGAAAGTATGGATCTGGCTCGCTGTGTTCTCCACAGGTTGGCATCATTCGGAGTTTGACAGGAAGGGAAATGATTGGCAGGAGTCCTTCAAACTGCTTTGGAAGGATTAGGGTGTGGAAACAGTGTGCTGATTATAAACTAGAGCAGCCCATTTCATATTACTCTAACCTCTTTTTTTTTTTGGCTAGAAAGCAATCCTTGCAAGTTCAAGAACTTTTGCCACCCAAAGGAAATCAATAAAGGTTGCCATGGTGGTGTATTTTTACCACTGCAATTTATGAAATTGATGCTCATTTTCTCCTCTGTATTCATGGTTGAGGCTTGTGTTTTTGCGCAAATAAAAGCAAAATAATATGACCAGATCTTTACTCAAGAGGCAGAGGAAAACCTCTCCATCTGGCTGATTTGGTCCAGTGGGAGAAAATCGTGAGAGATGGGATCTCTGGATTAGAGCTCTCATTGGCTTTTCAGGATCATTTTAACATGTTTAGTCAGTTCCCCATTTCTGTGGTTTGTCTACAATTATAAACAATTAATGAACCTATGCATTAGATATATTCACGCAAAGGCTTTTAAAACAGTGCATTTTATCTACGTTGGTGATACTTATTGTGGAGTATAATTATAGGTAGTCCTCAGGCTATGATGGCAATTGGGACCGGAATTTCTGTTGCTAAGTGATGCAGTCATAAAGCATGATGTCACGTAACTGCATTGCTTAGTGACAACAATCCCAGCAGTCCCAGTTGCCATCATAACCCCAGGACTGTGCGGTTCATTAAGCAAGGACTTCACATGACCACAGTATGGGAAGAGGCAAACAGGCTGGAGTTGAGACCTACAGCGGGCAGGTGTCGCTGGCAGGTGGGGGGAGCGAAAAAGAAATGGGAGTGGGAGCAACTTGTGACCTCCTGCTGGCTTCCCCATTGACCTTGCTTGTGGGAAGCTGGCAGGGAAGGTCACAAATGGTGATCATGTGACCGCAGGATGCTGCAACTGTCATAATTGTGAGCCAGTTGCCAAGTGTCCAAATCACGATCACAGGACTGTGGTCATAAGTCCCCCTCATTCAGCGCTGTTGTAACTGAACAGTTGCTGAATGAGTGGTCGTAAGCCAAGGACTATTTATATAAGTACTCTTAAATGTACCATTTTTTTTGCCCTTGTGGTTATCTAAAAATGCACTACTGAATCATACTGATTTCTGCTCTTTAAAAAAAACCTCCAAAAAAGTAAAATTGAAATCATACTTTCTAGATGTAGGATCAACCTGCTATTCACTTTATTGACAGAAATGTAGGATACTCTCTGTTTTTTATTTGTTTAATCAAACTGATTCGATGATTCCTGGATACTTTTACTCGGTATCTGGCATCACATTCCAGCATCAGTGGAGAAGAATAAAACATAATGGTTAATTAACATTCACTATTAGATATCCAAATTTGGTCCTATAAGTACTCTGCTCAAGAAAGAAACAGAGGTGTTTCTCATTGCAAAGAAGAAATATTTATTGGGCTAGAAAATGCCATTTTTGAAATTGGTTTCTACCAGTGATTCTCAAACTGTTTATGCTGATAGCCCCTTAAACTAAAACACCACTTTCTGTAGTATTCCTGTTTCATTTTCCACTAGTACAGTTGCCTGAAGAAGTATGTTGCAGCCATGAGTTGAATTACTGCCTAAAAATCCCTTATAGATTTCCATAAGGACTTAAGCCTAAGAAAAATGTTTATTTTCAGAAGATACTTCAGCACAATTACAACTTCAAGAAAAGATGCTGCAAATAAATCCTTCGTCTTCAGAATCTCTTAATTATAGTAGTACTTGCACTACCAATATATCTCTGTTGTTAAATTACAAAACAAAAACAGAACAAAAACTTGCCAAGATTTAACTTCTCTTTGGTCACCTAGTCAGCTACCTTGGCTGGGTGAGATTTATAGAGCCTTTTAATATTAGGTGAAGTACTGAACAAGCACACTCTTTTTTTTCTCAGTCGTTTGCAATGAATCCCTTTTTGCAGTTTTTATGTTTGCAAGTACAGAAAATCACAGTTCCCAACTCACATAGGGAAAATGTTTAAAATTGCATGAGAATTATGGGAGACTTTTTTGGGGGGAAATCTGAAGTTATTTATTCTTCACCTGTATCCTCAATTCATCAAAAGAGCCTTCAGTGTGCTTTAATTTCAACTTCTGATTGTTGGCTATGCCTACTAATTCCTTCTGTTCTATGAGATTAAGCTGGGATCAGTTTGATGTTGCTTCAGTAAAGGGATGGCTTAACCAGTCATAGTTTTTAATAGGATTTATTTGGAAAACAGTAGTGATTCCCCCCCCCCCCCTCCATACTTCAGGATGCTTGGAGGTTAGTAGTATGACCTGATTATGGTTTGTTGTAACAACATTTGGGGATCGTGTCCATATTTCCCTCTTCGCTTGCATTTCACCTCTTAGCATCTCTCTCAGAGTGTTGATTTTGTCTGATAAGGGTAAGACATTTTAAACTTCACCCTGTATGCTGGGGCTTGCCTTGTCTGCAGGGGTGTCTGTGAGAGGGATATCAAAAAAGTCAAAATGGCTGCCATCTTGACTTTTTGATACTCTCCACAGATGCCCCTCTTGTCTGAATGCCCAAGGATATCCACTAAGTAAGATATATTTGCAGACCAACTCTCATCTGCAGTAACTAATAAAATTCTTCTTGTTCCTCAAGAGTAAGGGAAGGAACCATCTCATTCTTTAGTTCATATACTCATGGCAACACTTTGCCAATCAATAACTATCTCTATATGGAGGGGGAGGTTTATGTCACTCGATCCAATTTCTTCACAAAGAACAACGATGTAAGAGAAATGATTGGCAGTTTTCCCTGGCTGAAATCTTAATGTCACCACCTGTGAAAAAAATCTCCACCAATTGCCATAGAGAATGTGTGCCCCAGTGGAGTTTATAATGTCTGGATGCTCCACCCAGTCAATTGTTTCTATCCTTTCTTTTCCCCCAAAGGACAGTTGACCGCTTGACATGACAAGCTCTAGATTTTGCCTTTCTTAACTGCAATGCAATGGTCACTTGCATTTATATAGGTTAGACGTAGCTGTAATACATGTTCTTGGAACCAAAGTTCAAGAAAAGGGTTTTGTTGTGTGTAAGAGAAATGTTCAGCTGACTTAAGCGACTTACTTTTCATATGGTTCACCATTTCATGACTTTGTCTAACACAATTTTCATCTCAAGGGCAAATATTTTGGAACCAACACTTCAAACTGCAGAAAGCAATGAGTGGTTATAATATTACAGTTTACTTTTTTCACTCATGACACAAGTCCTTTTATTAACCCAGCCAGTAAAGAATCACCATTTGTATGAATTCCTATCCAGTACTTCCAGCACAAGCCAACAGATTCCAAATATAAAATCATGATGATTGTAAATTTATTGGTGTGGCAAATTAATGTCAGTAATTTATCCTACTTTGGACACATTATGTGAAGACCTAGCTCTCTGGAGAAGTCTATAATGCTGGGAAAGGTGGAAGGAAAGAGAAAAAGAGGACAACCAGCAGCACTGTTGGAAGAGCCAGGATGGGGACAGGTCCTCTTGGAGAAAATCTCTAGGTGGTTGCTAAGAGTCAACACAGACCTGATAGCACATAATCAATCAAAATCAATCAATTAAGCTTTTCTTCCAGTATCTGTTGACTAATTATATTGGGTTGTGTACATTTCACCTTTTTTAAAAAACTGAGGCAACCATACTTTGTTCAATATCAAATGAATTATCAGGAAATCGTCTGCTATTGATGTTGTCTGAGAGAGGAACTATTTTGTTGTACTGCTTTACTCCCAAATTCTGTCTTTACTATAGCACTGCACACAGCAAGAATCAGTGTCTCTTCAGCTATACGCGGTTTACAATTGAGCTATTGTTCTGCTACTAAATAGCTAGGTTCTTGAACTTTATCTGATACTGGCTGATTTAGCAAATGTCAAACACTTGTTTTCTGCAGTGTAAAAGTCTCTCAGTGAAGGACCAAGGTTTGCTAGGTCAATATCAATGTTTTAGCAAGCAATGTCCCTTCTCCTTGCTGAGGGCCATTGCTTCATTTACTAATTTATCACTACAAATGAAACTTTAAATTCATAACTCTTCAAAAAAAACCCTATAGCAGGAAACTGAACAGAAATAGTTTTTCTTTGTTTTTGTAGTTCCCTTAGTCTTGCTTACTGTGAGGCAACATTTTTCTTTTTCTCTCAGAAGGCCACCTCTGCTGTCATCACTGCCACCTTCATATTTTCAATTCCTACTGACACACTTATCCATTATGATTTTGGGACAGGTCACGGTGTTTTGCTTCCAGTTTCCTTCTCTAGCATCCAATAGAAGCCCTGTTGCTACTTGTCACTGACCAATCAAACCACACACTTTCGGTTATTATCTAGGGGATAACTATCCTTGCTCCAGGTTACTTGGCAGAAAACTTACAGAGGCCAATTTTCAAGCATTGCAACATTTTTAGCTGAGGCTTAGCTTGTCAGCAAACTTGCCTCAGAGCTGTTGGAGACACATTAACCCTTTCAAGTCTAATTTCCACAATACCTTGTATCAGTTCTGGCATTATACAAGAATGAATTCACACACAAAATCACAATATTAGTGTATATGTTACATCTATCTATCTGTCTGTCTATCTATCATCTATCTGTGTTTCTATTATCTATCATCTATCGATCGATCGATCGATTGATCGATCTATCATCTATCTATTTGGTTAGCTCTACAAGCTTAGAGTAAAACTTTTGTGGTGAAATTTTGTGGCAGCACAGAGTGCTACAGCACCTCGGTTGAAACTCACTGGACTGTATCAATCATTCAGTAAAAAAGAGGCTGACAGAACAATAATCTTGGCCACTAAAGACTTTGCCTGCAAAAGAGGGGGAAATGGAAACATGGAAGGATTCCAGAGGATCTAAGACCACAGAGATAACAGTTGTACAATAAACAGAGAGAGGGTCCTCTGCAGGACTATTTCTTGTCATGATCAAACCAGCAAGTCTGGTGTTTATGGGGAAGCACATAAAGAGATGCTCTAATTTTAACACACTGTTTATTGGTTATTAAAGGAACTATGAAAAGTAATCTCCATTACAAAGTGGTACATGGTACAGTAAAGGTACAGACAAATTCAGTACTAGTCATAATATCAAACTTACCTCCTTGAAGTCCCATTATCTTGTCTTGTCTGAAGCAGTGATGGGCAAACATTGTTCTGTAGAGAGCCATATTCTCGCAGACGTTGGGACTAGAAGCTTATCTCAGAGGAAGGAATGCTAGTAGAGAGAAACAATGAAGTTAGGAGAATTATGTTTGTAGAAAGAACTCTACAAGAAGAGAACGGTACTGGTGTGAAAAAAGGATGATCCTTATTCAGGAAGCAACATTGTGAGAAGAAAGCCTAACTTACTTGATCTATCTGTAGCTCAATACTGGCAGGGTGCTTCCTTCATTACTGGGGGCGGTAGGGGAGACAGAGAAAGAGCAAGAAAGAGAAAGGTTAAGGAAGGAAGGAGAACATGGTGACAGCTTTGAGAATATCAAGAAATAAAAGGCATATTGCATAGTGACATGCAAATAAGGGTTTTTAGACAAGGAAAAAAGATAGAAGGGCAGATTCCCTGTGCTAATTATCCTTCTGGCAAACAATCAGTTTATAGGTGCAGAAATCTGATTAATGCAAAGCTGAATCATGAGATGGGCAGAGCCAAAAATAGATGAGGACATTTATTTTGACAACCTTTTTTCTGTCACAATCCAAATAGCTTTTTCTCTCACACCCAAATAGCTTTGTTTTCTCAGACAGAGAAGAGGCAGGCAGGTTACCAATGGGATTTAAACTATTCTCTTGCACAGGGGCTCAAAATTCAAATGATTCACATATGCCTTGGAGCCATACATTGTCCACCCTTCCTCAAATGGATACTGACTTTTCCCCCCAAGGGTGTGAATTGTGATCTGACATGGAATATTTCTGTCACTGAAGAAAAATAGGTATATTTAAAAATTCTACTGTCTTCTACCTTGATGAGCTCAAGGTTTTCATTTGGTGTGTATTTCTAAGCCAGCTAACCTCATTCACACTTCCTGACTGTGTGCACTGGAACACAATTATCCTTTAGCTTTGGGACATCTCAAAATTTGATTATACACTAATCTCAGGAAATATTCTAGAATGTTATTTTATATTTATTAATTATATTTTAGATAAATCTTATATAAAATGTTA
Source organism: Python bivittatus (assembly GCF_059951505.1). Lineage (NCBI taxonomy): Eukaryota > Metazoa > Chordata > Lepidosauria > Squamata > Pythonidae > Python > Python bivittatus. The sequence continues at coordinate 3,466,164 of NW_028277108.1, forward strand.
TTTTTTCATTCTAAAAAATTTGTAATTGAAATAGGATGGAATGAACATATTAATCTACAATATTGGCATGGACTGGAAATACACTGATCTGTTCATCCATGGTTCCACATGAAAACATCCATGAAACTTCCATATGAAACCATTCATAATTCCACATGAAAACATGAATCTCTAAACTCCACATCATGCTTTGAGCAGAAATCCTAGGGCGCTCCTTGAATTATTTTTTCCTTACCCATACTTTAAAGGAGAATCAGGAGAGCTGGGATAAAAGTTTGCAACTGTGGTCCAAGTTTAGGAAAAAAAATCCATCCTAAATGTTCTGTGATGTGTATAAGGAAAAAATACAAATGAACACATTTGCATCTCTTTCATAGAATTATAATATAAGCCATTTGCATTGCTTCCCTACACATTCAAAAGAATCTTATTTATAGAGCTTCTGGAACTGTAAAGTTCTTAGATGGTACTATTTGGGGGGCAGTCAGGGAGATTGCCTGTTTGATTGTTCACCCACGGTCTTGATTGTTCACCCACAGTCTCTCTAGCATGAACCCTATTTAGGCATAAGCTTGAATAATGTGGCCTTAAAAAAATGAAGAGGAACATCCTTTGAATGTTGAACATATCTATCTATAGTTTTTGCATACTCACTAAGAAGGTCTAGAGGGGAATTCTAAGTGCATTCAACTGAATGCATTTAGAATCTTCCCCTTGAATGAATACCTTGCTAGGACACTTAGAATCTCCCTTCAGACCTTTGCACTGAATATAAGAAGGTCAAGACTGGAGGTGGTGAGGCTGATATAGACAAGGACATCATGTCACTTAAACAGTTTGTGTCTCATACATGGGAGTGGATGCACAAATAAAAATTGAGTGTATCAGAGACATTATTCTAGTTTGTCTTTTGCTGGCCACTTTTTAAGTTCAAGAAACTTTTATATGGAAAAGTCTTCTACTCAGGGTTGAAAAATAGGCGTCCCTTAGAATTATATTATTCCTTACTATGTAATTTATTGGTATGTGTTGCTCAACTCCTGGAACACTGCAAGCAAGGTCTTTCTGAGGACCAGTTGAAATATGGCATTTTGCTAAGGATTAAATTATTTCAGAGTGATAATATTGTGAACTTTGCTAACTTAAGGGTACAAGCTCCTGTTTTCTGCTCTTGCAAAAGGTTAAGCATTATCATCTCAAGCAGTCAAAACTTCCTTACATTATTTTGACACATCCCACATAGGCACCATTGTAATTTCTGTCATTTCTGAAAGATCAATAGATAATTTCTAACAAACATGGGAGAAAAATGTATTAAATCCATAGGAAGTACAGCTAAAGATATTAAAGAAGGCTACATACATGAAAGCTGAATTACTACTAAATTCAGAAAATTCAGGTGTTATACGGCATAATGAAAAAAACTGTTGGATGAAATGGAATGGAAATCTCCACAAGTTGTATATATTTTCAAATAGAAGGTATCTAAGAGAATCACCTACTTTTATTATCTGTCCTCTTCCTTCAGATTTGATTACTCTTTCATATAGTTTTCTGTGTTTCCTTCTGACTTAATGTAGTCCATTATTTGTCATCAATGTTTAAAGCTTTAGGGAGAAAGAAAACAGGAAATACTACAGTACAGGGTCTTGTCAGGTTGTAAGTGCTAATTTTAGTTGAATGTCTCTCTAAAGTTCTTCTATCTCCCTTAGGATGGATTTTTTCCTTTGTTTTCTGATGGCCAATCCTGGCTGGTATCTAACTTACCAGTAGGGATCCTTGGGCAAAGACCCCTTAATGCTTAACCTGCCCACCTCGGATATAAGATTGACATGAACTAAGAGAGTCAAGCCAGCTTGGACGTCACCCAGATTAACAAGGTCCCCACCAGATGTTGGGGAACCAGGACAATCTAACAATAAGTGGGCTACTGGAACAAACCATACATGGATGAGACAAGAGAACCTGGAATTGATGGAATGCTACTACAACAGTAGACCTAATGAGAGGGGATATATGAAATGTATGAGGGAACTATGGTTGGGCAGAAGATCTACATCCACACTAACTGAGAAACAGCTTCAACATAGTGAAGAGGAAGCTGCTCTCACAACTTGAAATAGACCAACTACATATTACATTCCAGGCTCAAGAAGACCCAGAAGAATAACTGGATGTGCAGCCAACACCTAAAGCTGGAACGTCACTGCCACCCCCTCTATTACACAGCACAGCAGGTATATGGATAAACTAGCTACAGTCAACCCTTGAGACTGATTATCAAGGCTCATTGGAGAAGTACTATCAGATAGTATGCTAGAAGATGCCAATAGAGCCCTCACAACAATCCCTACTATTACCATAACTCAGACCAATGAACTGGTGTATGCTACAGCTGCTGTAATCCTGGAGATGCTTGGCTACATGATCAAGAAGAACAGCAGTACATATCCTCCCTGGAAAATGAGGTTGGAGGCTAAGATCAAGGCAACTTGGAGAGAAGTTAGTCAGCTGGTGGAATCAAAGAAGGGGCGGAGATTAAGTATAAAACTTGGCTACTGAAAAAATACAAGGGCCTGACTTCATTTGAAGCCCTAGAAACTGCTAAACAAAGGCTCACAGCACTGGCTAACAGGCTAAGGAGATACACTAGAGAAGCAGAGCCCAAGAAGATAAATGTCTGTACTCCAAAGAACCATCCGAAGTGTACTCCCAACTGCAATGCAACAACACAGTAACAGCAGAGCCACCAACAGCAGAAACTGAACAGGGGAGAAAGAGAAGACACATAGCACCAGTGCAAAGTCGCTGCAGGACCTGAGACCAGGCCACAGGAATCTCCCAGAATAGGAACCAGTCACCACCACAGTAGCAGATATCCAACAGTGGGTCAAGAACATGAAGAGCTGGACAGCACCTGGCCCAGACATGATCCACACTTACTGACTAGAGAAACTAACAGCAGTGCATGAATGTCTAGCAGCACAGATGAACCAGCCACTAGCAGCAGGCTCCCACCCAGCCTTGCTAACACAAGGAAGGACAGTGCTGATCATGAAAGACCCCCACAAGGGAATAGCACTGGCTGTCTACCAGCCAATAATCTGCCTCCCCACAACATGGAAAGTCCTATCAGGCATCATAACCACCAAGCTACAGGACCATATGGGCCACTACATGAGCACAGCTCAGAAGGGCATTGGGAACAACACCAGAGGCTCAAAACACCAATTGCTCATAGATAGAGCAGTTGCCTGAGATTCAAGGTCTAGGCAGACCAATCTGAACACAGTATGGATTGACTACAGGAAAGCGTACAACTCAGTGCCACACATATGGATCTGTGAATGCCTGACACTATACAAAATCAACAGGACACTAAGGACCTTCCTCAATAACTCAATGGGACTGTGGAAGACAACACTGGAAGTCAACTCAAGACAGCTCACACAAGTGACCATCAAATGCGGCATATGCCAAGGCGATGCACTGTCTCAGCTGCTGTTCTGCACCCCCTCAGCCCGATAATCACAAGGACTGGATATGGATACAAGTTCAAGAGTGGAACTACCATCAGCCACCTCCTCTACATGGATGATATCAAGCTGTATGTTAAGAGTGAGCAAGACATTGATTTGCTGATCCACCTGACATGGATCTACAGTGAGGACATTGGGATGTCATCTGGACTGGAGAAGTATGGCCGGATGGTAGTAAAGACAGGGGAGATAGTTAAGATTGATGGGGTGGAACTACCAGCGGGCTACATAGCAGACATAGAGACCAGCTACAATTACCTTGGTATCCCACAGTCACATGGGAACCAAAATGAGGCAAGGAAGAAAGCAACATCCAAGTATCGCCAAAGGATAAGATAGATCCTGAAGAGGCAGCTCAATGGGAAGAACAAGATCCATGCCATCAACACGTATGCCCTGCCAGTCATCAGATACCCTGTGGGTATAGTGAGCTGGCCAACAGAGGACATGGAGGCTGCTGATGTGAAGACTCGGAAGCTCCTCACAATGTACAGAGCTTTCCACCTCAAATCCAACATCCAGAGACCGTACACCAGCCAGAAAGAGGGCGGGCGGGGTCTGGTGAGTGTCAAAGCCACTGTCCTGGATGAAACTCAGAGCATCCAGGAGTACATCAGTTAGATGGCACCCAAAGATGAGCTGCTCAGAGAATGCCTGAGACAGCAGCAGAGATGGAAGGAAGTTCAAGCAGAGGAAGTGCTATGGCAAGACAAGACCCTTCATGGGATTTACCACTGAGGTAGCTGAGGTGGCTGACACTGGGAAATCCTATTAGTGGCTGGAAAGGGCTAGACTAAAAGAAAGCACTGAGGCACTGATCATAGCTGCACAAGAACAGGCACTAAGCATCAGATCCATAGAAGCAGGAGTCTACCACACTAGATAGGACCCAAGGTGCAGACTGTGCAGAGACGCCTAAGAGACAGTCTAACACATAGTGAAAAGGATGTAAGATGCAGGCAAGAACAGCATACACTGAATGGCACAACCAAGTAGCTGGCATTGTGTACAGGAACATCTGCACAGTGTATGGGCTAGACCCCCCCAAGTCCAGATTGGAGATTCCACAGAAGGACTTCCAGATCCAGATGGATAATTGGGGTTCTTTGGTTGAAATCAAGACTTACTTGTCCATTGAATTCACTCAGTCTAAAGCACGAAGAACTCAAATGGATCCAACTCCAGAGGGTAGGCCATCTCTCTGACTACAGTGAGAGAATTCTGGTTACGTCACTGAAAATGCAAACATGGCCTACTTTCCAAACATGGAAAAGGAAAGGAAAAAGTAAATTTGCCATAAGACAAATTGCCCATGCCCAACATCATAACGTACAATGATTGTGTTTGCACCTTACGCTAAGGCAAAATCTGGTTAGTTTGGTTCTGACAGTTTATATTTTATTTAACGAACCATAGTTAACTAAACCATGGTTTATAATGAACAAATCTAGTCAAAGTATAGTGAATTAACTGGGGTCATATAATATGCTAACCCATAACCCATAGTTTGAAACCTGACTTAACTCATTACCTAACATGGTTTGTTTGGTTGTGGCATAAAGTGGCATGTGCACCCAGACTGAAATCTCTGAGTAGCAAAGTACTTTGCCCTCATTCTTCTGTACCCTGTTTAATGGTAGAATACCAAGAAAAAAACAGGTTAAGGTAGGAAAAAATTGAAGAAGAGCTTTAATAAAAACACTGGATTTTAAATGATGCAAATGAAAAAAGTTATTTGAGCAAACAAGTGCTAGTCAAGTTCTGAATTTTGTCATTATAGCCTATTGTAAATAAGAGACAAGTTGCATTTCCCCAGTAGAACATGATTTGGACATTTTTCATCCATAAAATTATTTAGATGTAATCTCTGGAAATATCTCATTTTAAGAGTATGCTCATCATGTCCTGTTATATCCACTTGCGTTTTAAATACTTAGAGTATAATTTAGCTGGAGTAATAGATGTCAAGATAATTGAGAAACCAAACATCTCACATACTTAGCCAGCTGTTGCTAAAATGGAATGATGCCTGGCATATGATGATGATTTCTCCTAAACTGAAATAAATAGCAGGAAAGGTATAGTGACCACTATGCTTTTTTGCCAAATTTACATTAGTAGAATTCCACCCCTGCCCCTACAAGTCCTTCTACATTTTCAGCATCTGCTACGGAAGATCCTGAACTATTTGGAGCAAATATTGAAAGCATGTTATTCTCCCAGATGAAAGCAGTTTTGTCAGTGGAAGTGGACCTTTGGATTCCATCCTATGACATACAGATAACATATTACGAAGATCAGCCTGCTCCTTCCTAACCTGGTGCTTTCCAGATACCTTGTAACTACAAGACTTCCCATCCAGCTTGGCCAACAATATGGCCATGGAGCTGGACATTCTAAGAGTCACAGTCCCAATGCAGCTAGAGGGCACTCAGCTGAGGAAGGAGAATGTAGATGATCATTACTGGCACAACTTAAATTGTTTCCTTTGAACTGTGGGCTGTATCTGTTGAACAAATTGGTGGCAACCTGTCAGCCTTCCCAGGGAGATCAGACAGGAAATGCGATCAGATGAGTGAACTCTACTGTATTGTAAGGCTACATTAACAGAATCTTGCAAGTCTGATAGTACAAATCTCCCGCTATCTTTTTTACAGCCTGAGAAGTTATGGAGGTTCCTTTCTGAGTTCTTTCTCTGTCCGTTATGCAGCTGCGAGCTATGTCCTGTCTTATCTGATCGTTCCCTAGGCAGCATTTCTCCCCTCCACCCATCTCCCAAGGTCATTCACACATACCATTACACAACCCTACAGGAAGACTCAGGAAAAAAAGCTAATTCTTCGGAGATACCATAAAAGGAAGGTCTGTTACTTGGTAGCTAAATCCCAGAATATCTTGGCTGCTTCATCATCCAAAGTTAAGGCCAAGGAGGGAGTAACTTCCAAAGCAGCCAGATGCAGTCACGTCTAGACAAGCAGTAATATCCTCAGAAGCCTAAATCAAAGATCTGTCAGAATTAATTTAATTGAATTTATTAAATTTATATGCCACCTGACTCTCAGTGACTCTGGCAGTTGCAGTGGCATAAATTCCTAAAAGGGTGATAAGCTGCACTTCACTTCGATGCATTCAAGTAAAGACTAAACTCATCTGTCAGAGATGCCTCACCTGGATTCTGACCCTGAGCAGAGGGTTGAGTTCAGTAGCTGAAATGGCTCCTTCCACTCCATAACTTCTATGAGTTAGCTTAAAAGCCCGGTTCCTCATGAATTATGAATTAGTATTTTGAGGAATTGTAGGACAGAACATTTCTTCTGGTTCACATCCACTCCATGTCATATAACACGCATGGAGTAGAGACTGAACACTTATGTTTTTTGCCTTAGAACAAACCATGGCTGGGGCATAGTAGAGGGTGTCAAAAAGTCAAGATGGCAGCAAAGACCATGTGATCAAAACCCCAATTTTTTTTTTTTACATGCAGCACACCACCCTTTTAGTCATATAATTGTACAGTCTCAGTTGCCATCTTGACTTTTTGAGACCCACCCCACCACCCATCCCGATGCCCTGAGCCTGGGTGGGGAATTCTGGGAGTTGAAGTCCACACATCTTAAAGTTGCCAAGTTTGAAAAACACTGGTCTAAGTTATGTTCAGTATGGCAATAGTACTATTTACTCTAATTAAAACATCATTTATCCTGGTTTGGTAGATTTTGATATAACATTCAACTATGATTTCTTCCATAAATTGAAGTGCAAGGGATTAGAGTCATGTTTGTGTGTGTGTGTATGTAAACTTCACACTCCTTCTTGGTCACTGAAACCATGCTGTAGGTAATATTATGACATTAACGATTTTACCAATAGATGAAAAAAACCTAGGCTACAAAGATCTGCTAGAGGGACAAACAAAACAAAGAAAAAGCCTCAAGTTACCAACTATGCCAGAGAGAGAAATAAATACTGCACATTTTCGACACAGAAATATTTAAAAACTTGTTGAATTTCCAGGGATGGACTTTTTGAAAAGGAAGAGAAATGGGTTGTATGTTTGTACAGGGATATTGTTCAAATTTATTCCATACCCATAGAATTATAATACATTTAAAATCCAGGTATTATAAACCTATGCATAACAAAACCAAAAAAAAAATCCTTATATATTTTATTAATATTCAAAGGACTGTTTTGTGTATTAATGGCATCTCCATTTTACACATGCAAAAGGAAAACCAGGACAAAGCCTAGTTTTAGAATTATAATCACTACCAGTTGTATTCTTGATGTTATTAGGGTTTTTGTTTGCAGGAGGCAGTTCTGGTCAACTCTCCCCTTACTCCCACTTTAGATGCAACAGATGGTCCCAGTAACAAAACAATGAGAACATATGACCTCCAAACACCACAGTTTCTCATGGAAGGCTCTGGTGAGTCCTCCAGTAACACTTTTCAACTTAACTGATGTTTTTTACAAAAGGCTAAGTTGTATGTCCTCTTGGCAGATCCACATTTTTAAACTCCTATTATTTTCGAAACAGAAATGCAGATGTGGACATGATGGGATGAGTGGTAGAAGGGCCAACTCTACCACTAGACAGAATGAGACAGCTGTCTTGAGACAGCTGATTTGGGCTATCATGAAAGGACACATGGGTTGGTGATTTGATTCATTATTCATAGCTTACCTCCAAGCATGACTAACTGAAGTCCCACTGATTTGGATAATTGTGGTCTAATTGCATCTGGCTCCAATCCACTGTAGTTTTACTGAATATAGTCCAAAAGTGATTTAGATCTTCTTCATCTTGAGTTCATGGGGGGAGGAGTATTTACTGTTCCACTTTAGGCAGAAAGATGACTTGGTTAGCTCCCCACCCGTAACTATAGATTTGCCCTTTCAAATGACCTTCATGACATTTTCCCATACAGTTGATTTTAGGGCACATCAAGGGGGAAAAACCAATTCCAAACAGATGAGACGACATTTGCAGAGAAGATTGGTAGGGAGGGGGACAATTAAGTCCTTATTTTTTCATTTCCCTGCAAGAAGCTCTACCCCAAATTACTTCTACAAATCTCTCTCTCTCTCTCTACACACACACACACACACACACACACACACACATATAGTTTTGAACGTAGTTGCTAAGTAGTATAGTTTCATTAACAATATCTCCTTCTACCCTTAACAAATTAAGAGAAAACTGGTTTACTCATTTTAAATGAGAGCCAAACATTTAATATTGATTAATGTTTAACCATTGATAACTAACATAATGCATGATCCCTAGTCATCCTTAGTGAAGTTTTCCAGTTTATCTATAAAACTGAGATGGGGAACATGTAACCCTCCAGCTTTTGCCAAATCAGTTCTCCCAGCAGCCCCAGCCAGCATGAAGTTGCACTTCAGCAATAACTGAGACATTTTCTTCTCTGAAAATGTGTGTGGAACTGAATTGCAGCTTTAACTTGAAACATAGTTGTGTATTGTTAGTAAGCCAATTTCATAACTTATTTTCCCCTCTTGTAAGAGACAATGGCATATTTCCATTGCATATTCTTAGCACTTCACTTGTGTTCAGTCATTGGGATATATCAGAAAGCCAAAGACTATGAAACCTGAATGGATGAAGCACTGGTCCTTTCAAAGACCAGTCCCATCTCCTTTCTCAAGTCAAAACCATTTATTTTTGCTGAAGAGAAAGTAATAGCTGGCAATCAAAAGCACTCACTGGAAAGCACTCTAGGATTTCATGTATAATCCTTGTAACTACTGGACTATGAAGAACTTTAATAGGGAAGAAGATCATGAGGGCTTCCCATGGAAGTCTACATGTGCCTTCTATGAGAGAAGGACAAATTGCAAATACTCAGCCAGCACAGCTGTTGCTTACTGAGAATCCTGGGAGTTCTGGTCTCAGGATTGCCCTACAGGCAGGGGTGTCCAGAGGGTGTGGTTAAAAAAGACATGACAACAGCCACAGCAGTGAGATTGAAGCTCCACCCATTTTTTAGATCCATTGCAGGGACCATCCTGACTTTTAGGATAATGCCGTAAGGACACCTCTGCCTACAGGCATTGAATCATGGTGGGTAAAGCTGCTACAGTCCAACATTTCAGCTTATTAATATGTTCCATTGTCTTACTTGTGGTTATAAAATAACTTTACATGCTGGACTCCTGAACTAAAAACAGGAATAAAAATGTAGTGCATACATTTGGAAGAAGGTATCTAACTTGAGTTTTCCTTGAGTGGGGTTTGTTTTTTTTTTTTTTTGCACGTATCTCACATGTTTATTTGATATTGCATTCATATTGACCATTTCTTTGGTTTATTAAAAGATTTCTTCTCTGGTTGTATGACTAAGTCAAACATGATCTCTCAATCAGCAATTACTATTATCATTTTTAATACTATTTTTCTTTACAAGGTATTATATTTTTCTGTAAAAACACCCATTATTTCTTTGCACAATACTTTTTGTATCCTCTTTATCATTTCCATCGTGGTTTTTCAAACTTTCAGATTATTCAACTGTCACAATACAACAATAGTAATTCCCTGTTCCAAATGAAAAGGAGTTTTAATATGAGTTTAAAATAAATGTTTAGACATCTCTTCACCTGTGGGAATTTCTAGGGCTGAAGCTAAAAGAATAGTAGGTTAAAAATAAAAATAGCCAAAGGACTTAAACCACAATAGCTTTTTTTTTTTTTTTAAACTGTGCTCATAGTCCTGCTGGTCTATCCTATCTCTGAACACTTTTTTTTCAAAAATTTCCATTGATGGTAATGCCTTTGAATGAATATAGTTTCAAGAAAGCAGCTTGTTTAATTCCCTTGAATCTTCACACTATGGAAAATAGCCCAGAGATATCAGGCTAGTTTAATTTTTCTTACTCAGTTTAACAAATATCTCTGCTTGAAAAGAGCTATTAAAATCATTAACTAAAACTGGTTTAATCAAGCCAAACTTGCATGCAGGTATCCCAAAAAAAATTCCAAAAGTGGCAAAAGATTTTGATTCCCATCTTTAGAAGAAAGCAGTTTTTTAACAAGATCGGGGTGAGGCATAAAGGACATCTTATACTTTAAGAATTTTCTAGTTATAAGAAAATTCATGGCATATCAAGATATTCTCCTTATCATTAAAGGCACAAAATAGGCCTTTTTATTTTCTTAGAGAAATTATTTTCAATAGTTCTTCCTCTCTTGCTAGCCTGATAGCTATACTTGTTGCACTAAAAGGAGCCCTGCAGTGTTTCTATAGTTGGAGATCTTACTTGCATATTCTTCCAAGGATAGGAAAAACATTTTTTTTCCCTTCTATTCATACTTGGTAATTGTGGTACTCTTCACAAGAAAAAGCTTTCTGGTTCATTTAAAATCAAGAATGAGTCATCCAATTGTGAATTTCTTCAAGGTTTCCATTGTCTGTCCACGTGAAAATGGTGTCAAGTGATTATTCATTCTAGGACACTTCAGCCCCTGCTGTGATGTATCTAGACATGAAAATGGTCAACACCTCTCATCTTTGTGTGGCTAAAAGGGAAGGGAGAATGTTGTCTTTGACATAACAAGGCAACAGTTACAATCATATTCTATACAAAAAATGGGACACAGAAATAGATAATTTGTTTTCCATTCAGCTTAGAAAGTGCAATTAGATTGTCCTATTTATGGTGTCACATGAGCTTGATCAAAAGAAAATAGGTAGACTGTCCTACCACGGGGATGGGGTGGAAGGGCTTAATAGAGTCAAAACTAAACTTGCTGTTTTTGATTCATTAGCACAAGAACTGATTTTTTATCTCTGTTTTTGAAATCAAAGGGTGCTTTCAGACAAGGATTTTGGCCTTGCAATCCTTCTACTCATTTAGTCATTTCATAAATGGTCTCCCAGTTTTTTGTTAGCAAAGAAAACTCATTATGTAGGGAAAGACAGAATATCTATATAATAAATACCTTAATAAAGTTGAAACTTTCATGACTGAATGAAGGTACTCATGAAGACTCTGATTTTTTAAGGATTAACATCAGACTTGTTAGAGCTGTATGTTCAAGCTTTCATTCATTATGAAATAAACATGTTAAGTAGGTAATGTACCAGTTTCTTTCTCTTCATGTGGTGCTGGAGAAAAAGAACACATATAAGATTTTCAGTTTTGAAACATTCTGCCATAAACAAAATAGTGCTTTAACTAATACTTTATTTTTTCTCATTTGAAAGCATTTCATTCTTAACATATCGAATTATTAACCCAAATTTGCATGGTTAATTCTGAGGATTTGTGATATCACAAAGAAGACTGTAATGTGAGTCCGTCATCATTGTATGTACATATGTATATACACGCGCGTGCACACACACACACACTAGAAACAGATCTTCAAATTGTAGGCACCTGATAATATTTTTTCATCATGCTTCTCAAACAGGTTTCTTATGTAATGTATAGGCACACTCCTATGATGTGCCCCAGATAGAATCCAGGAAGGAACCTTGACCTGGAATGGTCCAGGATCTCCCATCTGGAATGAATTGTACCTTCTCCTGATGGAGATGACTGATCATTTTAAAATATGGATTACACTTTATAAAAACAGCATATATAAGACCACCTCCAAAACATGCTGATGATGCCCAATGTTATCATTAGGAGACATTAGCATAGATACCTCTGTCAGCATTGCATAAGCATATGGTTGATGCTTAACTAGCAGCCTATGGAGGACATTGCTGATGTTAAAGAAGACTACAAACCAGACTAGGACTGTACTGTTATATATGCAGACTGATAAGACCTTTTGTCTGCAATACTGCATTATTTTTTTCCTGGGAAAAGGCAGAATTTTTCTTCCCTCTCCATCATTCAACAAAAAGTGATTGACAAGTTTGACAAGTTTCTCAGTTGTTCATTTTTTGCAAATATGTTAATTTTAGTTTTGCATGTTTTCAGTTGTAAATTTGGTTTATCCCATTCCTGTATAACAAGTTTTTTAAAATGCACTTAAATATTTGTGCATTTCTTGTGCATGTTTCTGCAAGCTTACATATTGTTGTTTGCAATTTACCCAGAATTTGCAGATCATATTCCATTATGTAAAGCATTTTGCATTTTTTATTTTCACAAATCATGCCCTTTCTAAAAGTTCCATAGTTGCAGGGGAGTGGGGGCACTACATTGCAATTTTCAGAAAATGTGAATTTTAATAGAAGACCCAATTCATGCAGTGCTTAAAAATGAGAAATTAAATTTAATTGTATACCACCTGAATTTCTCCCCTATCTCTATCCAAATGTAGCAGTGTATCTGAAACTCACACACATCTCTGCTTATCTGACTTTTAGCAGAAACAAAACCAGGATTATCCCAAGATCAGTACAGGGATACTGCTGGTGGGGGCAGTGAAAGAAAAAAATCTGGAGACAGGTCAGGTAAAGTACAGTAGCTAGAAGTTTTTAAGACAAGAATCCCTTATTGCCTTTTTAGGGCAATATTGTTCTAGCAACCTGAATTACTTTTAAGTGGCCCTGGGCAAGCCCAGCTGGCTTTTGGCATAGTCAAGCATCCATATGTCTTTCTGACTTTTGCTGTTTTCTCCTGAAATGCTAGTGTTCTTAATGGCTGGGAAGAAGCAGCTTCTGATCTGGGTCAGAGTCTGTTAGGTCTAGGTCAGAAGAGTGGGGCTGGTAGTGGCCCTAGCCTTATTGCTAGAGCTTGACTGCATGGGATCTGCTTCTTGCTAGCCCTTCTCTTTGTCCTCTTCCTCATCTGAGGAGGGCTCTTGAGTCTAGGTCATGACACAGTAGAGGTAGTTCCTTCCAAACAACCAATTCACTGTCCTCTGTTGCCAAGAGGGGAGAAAGAGTTGCCCTAAGGAAGTCCGAGGGAGGGAGGGAAGGAGAGAGAGAACTGCAACTGGGGACTAGTTGATATCCTAAAATAATTTCTTCAGCTGCAATCCCTTATCAGCTTATCTGGAAATCGGTCTCATTGAACCTAGAAAGACTTTTTTTGTGAATTAACAAGTTGACTTATGTCTGCATTGCTGATCTGAGTAGATCATAACTTTACATTTACTGGTTTTATTGTGTTCTCCCCCCTGCCTTTTTTTTAAAAAACGTACAATAAAACAATAAAAATTAAGGAGCTGATTTTTGAGTGTACAGTGGGTTCTTGGTGACCAAGCCAGTTTCTAGTTTATGTGGCAGTGTAATTATGGTAACATCTGGTTTATGAGATTTGAGATGATCATTTGAAATACTATCAGAGTAATAACCATAGCAATGAAACAGATCTGCACCTGTGCGGCATACAAATGAGCATTTCTATCTCTTTCATTATTTAGGAGGAAGAAAAAAAATCTGTTCCTGAAGATAATTTTGCTTTTTGAAACACTTGACAAATATGTGTCAGGAGTTATGCATTTCTTTCTTATTTATCTATTGTTTTGTGGGTACATAATGAACCTTGGTGTATTTTTTAAAATTTGATTATTCTTTCCTGCTTGGTTCATTATGAAGCAGGATAATGTGCAGGGTCACAAATTGTGTTTTATTTCTTAAGAACCTGACATTTCTGTACAAGATACGTGTAATATAATGGGAATTGAGCTCCTAGAGACCCAGACAGTTCACCTGGGCTCTATGAGCAAAGCTTTATTTGGCATAGGCAGTCCCATCGCTTATGTCTGACAAGTCAGTGATTTATTTGAGCTATTGTTCCTTTTACTAGATTAGAACAAACCTTCTATTTTTTTTACTGTTCATGTCTGTGCTTTTACTTGGACATACACATTGGGATCCCACATTTCTGAACAATAATAATAATAACAACAACTCTCAGTGAGGCACTACCTTGACATGGACTTTGCATGTTCTGAAGAGGATGAGAACATACTAGACAGGTCTTATCAGAGGAGCCAGACGAAGAGTGTCTGTCCCATAAACAATATGGTGAGATGTAATTTACAGAAACCTGTACTGGATCAGTCGTCGCCTGGGTCAAGAAGGACCGTGCTAGGTGTTCTAGTTCCTGGACATCTGGTGACAACTGGGCTACAGGACTCAGGACTGTTGGCTGAGCAACCAGGGCCAGCAGCTGTAGAACTAGTAGAAGAAACGTTGTTTACCCATCACAGATATAAAAAGACTGAAAACAAAGAAATAATGATCTGCTATTACAAATCAAGTCCAATGAGAAGAGGATATCTGAAAAGAATGCACCACTTCTGGAAAGAACAGCATCCAGAATCAGAAATAACAGAACAGAGACTAGCAGATCAACATTGATTTATAACACAAAATAAAATATTCACAGAAGTAGAATTGGAAGAACTGCAAAGGTCTACCCAGGACTGGATAATCAAGTGCCTAGAAATAACAGGAGTCAGTAGAAACATCAGAAGCTTTGTGCAAAGATCAATGGCACAATGGAAGACATAGTTGCTGGTTAATGGCAATGGCCTGGGAGAGGTTAACATCAAGAGAGGAATCTTTCAAGGAGACTCACTATCCCCACTACTGTTTGTCACTGCATTGATTCCTCTGTCAACAATACTGATAGCCATGGCTATCAGACATCAAAAACATCTGCCAGGTTATCCCATCTCCTTTACATGGACAGTTTGAAGCTGTATGGAAAAACACCATCTGAAATGGAATCGCTGCTCAACACTGTTGAGCCAAGATATTTCAGTGGAGTTTAGACTGGACAAATGTGCCACCCTTACCATCAACAGGGGGAAAATAGTGAAAACTGAAGGAATCAAGATGCCCAATAGAAATAACATCAAGAGTCTGGATGAAGAAGATCACTACAAATACCTGGGCATCCTTCAGTCTGACAACATCAAGCACACTGAAGTCAAGAAGAAGGTTAGTAGTGAATACATCAGAAGAGTGAAGAAGACCTTAAAGTCCAAACTCAGTGGCAGAAATACCATCAAGGCGATTTACACCTGGGCAATTCCAGTCTTTAGATATACAGCTGGAATAGTGGACTGGACTCAAGCTGAACTAAAAGCCCTGGATAGGAAGTTCAGAAAAATGACAATGAATCATGCCCTTCATCCATGCAGTGACATTGATAGACTCTACTTACCAAGGAGCATAAGTGGGCATGGAATGTTGCAAGTACACCAGACAGTTGAAGAGGAAAGAAAGGCATTGGAATAATATCTGAAGGATAGTGAAGAAGATGCACTGAAGCTAGTACACCATGAAGGCTTACTGAATACCAAAGAGACAAAACTGGCCTATAAAAAAGACCAAATGAAGAATAGAAAAGAGACATGGCAAAGCAAAATATTTCATGGCCAGTACACTAAAAACTAGCAGGCAAAGCAGATAACAAGAAGACTTGGCAATGGCTAAGAGCAGGAAAATTGAAGAAAGAGACAGAGGGGCTAATTCTGGCTGCACAAGACCAAGCCTTAAGAACAAATACATACAGTATAAAGCCAGAATTGAGAAGACAGCAACAGACAGCAAATGCCACCTCTGCAAAGAAGCTGAAGAAACAGTGGACCACCTATTTAGCTGCCGCAAGAAGATCACACAGACTGACTACAAACAACAGCAAGACAAAGTAGAAACAATGGTGCATTGGAATATCTGCCAGAAATACCATTTGCCTGCAAACAAGAACTGGTGGGACCACAAAACAAAGTAATAGAAAATGAAGAAACTAAAGTGCTCTGGGACTTCAGAATTCAAACAGACAAGCACATGCCACACAACACCCCAGACTTAACAACTGTTGATAAGAAAGACAAAAAAGTCTGGATAGTGGACATTGCAATACTTGGAGACTGCAGAATAGAAGAGAAAGAACTGGAGAAAATCACAAAATATAAAGATCTGCAAATAGAAGTAGAACAACTATGGCAAAAAAAAGCAAATATAGTACCAATAGTAATAGGCACCTTAGGTGCAACCCCAAAACATCTGGAGCACCACTTGAACACCATCAGCATTGACAAAATCACCATCAGTCAATTGCAAAAGACAGCTTTACTTGGAACAGCTTATATCCTGTGATGATACCTTTAACCCCATCAAACAACAGCATCTGCCTATCCCAGGTCCTTGAGAGGGACTCAACAGGTAGATAAAAATGCCAAATCCAGTCTAAACATCTGGCTGATTGTGTGACCAACCATCATCATCATCATCATCATCAATTAAATTTATATGCCATCTAACTCCCAGCAACATATAGGGATTAGACCCCATATAGATTGAAATTAGAACCAGAAGGATTAGTCAAAAATGAGGAAAGATAATCTATACTCCTTGGTTCTCTGAGAAAGACTACATTGTTGTTGTCTAGAAGAACTTATTCTATATTTTTGGATTATTAACACTAAGGAGTGATTTAGAAGAGCTGTGCAGTCTGGTTGCTCTGATTCACATGATGACCAAGTAGGAGTACAATCTCTAGGAGTTCTTCTGGGATAAATAATTGCACATTGGCATTGGATTGTAATTGGTGAATGTAACAGATACTATTACAGTATACCTGCACACATGTGCTTTGGCATGTTCAGACCCAGTCCATGACAATTAAGAGTCATACTTATCACTTATCACATTTAAGTTATTTCAGATGGGGGGGGGAAGAGTCACACTTATCTTATATTTAACAAAGAGCATCTCTGCTGGGGTCAGTAGAGCTTCTTTTTCATTTTAAAACTCGTATGTGGGAGGGAGTTATTTCAAAAGTGTAGAATAGATCAACTTTACCTCCAAAGCCTGTTGTTGTCCTGATTCAATGAGTAGGAGAAAAACCTCAGAACTAGAAATATGGATATACAGACATAGAGATTCTTCATGCTATTCTCTTTCGGTGTAGCAACTTTATGCAAATCACAAAAAACAAGTGAGCTACAGCAAGCAAAATTAATTTATTAGATATGACATATGAAAAAAGAAATACAGCTCAATCTAGTTTGCACCAACCATTCATTATATTTCTTCACACCTTTCCATTTTGCAAACCATCTTTGGTTCTACCATGTCAACACATAGATTCATAAGTTGCAATACTCATTTCTCTCCTTTTGAGGCTCTTAACTCCATTCAGCTGAGTCTTCTTTTTCTTCTCAGCCCATTCATTCTGCCTTCATACAGTATATTTATTTTCTACTTCAGCCACATTAATTCTGTCTTTCTAACAGAACCACCTCCTATACTCTTTTTATACTGGTTACTCATTTTTGTATTTGATCCACATTTATTCAGCACCCTTTCGTTCTTGACTCCATCTTTGTTTTACCACACACTTCTTAGGCAACCCATTCTCACTGCATTCAACTTATTTTTATCTTCTCCTGACATACCCAACCGTTGCTTCCAAGTGAACAGAAACTTGCTCTTTTACACAGCCATTTTCACTTTGTTCAACAAATATTCATTCCTTGCAACAGGCCGCATGTTATCTACTACCTTTCTATGAGTATTTGCACTTCCTAATATTTCACCATCCATTTCTCCACGTTTAGTATACATTCTGTCAAGGTACAAACAGTCGTCTTGCTTTAAGGGTGGTCGGGTTTTTTGCCATTTAGGTATAACTTGCAAATAATCACTCTATTTTCTCTGACAAAAAAGCAAAGTTTTTGATCCGTTATTTTTCATTGCCTTACATCTGGTCACATCATTCAATGGATTTAACATTTGATGAAAATCATTCAGGTTCTGTGTCAACAACACAGTTTTGCTTGCAGCTGTGGACTCTTACTGCATTTTCAGAATGACAAAACAGCATCACAGCATCACACATGTGACCCATTAAAAAGGGGTGAGGCTTTACTTGACAATCACAGCCACCATCCTATTTTGGCCACCACCACCACCACCACCTTGAATGTCATTGTTGCATCTTATGAACGGTGAGTGCCCAATTTTCTTTTGGAGACTCTCCCCTTCAGGTTAACTGTGTTCACTAACTCACTTGAAGTATCATGGACATTCTCCTGAGCTGACTTTAATGCAGTGTTGTCCAAACTTGGCCACTTTAAGATGAGTGGACTTCAATTGCCAGAATTCTCCAGCCAGCCATGCTGGCTGGGGAATTCTGGGAGTTGAAGTCCACTCATCTTAAAGTGGCCAAGTTTGGACAACACTGCTTTAATGCCTCCATTTAGCATTCTTAGAGGATTGAAAGAATACAGTTCCAGTCTTCCAGGGACTGTGTCCTTGCAAAACCGGGGAGACAGAAAAAATCAAACATGTCCTTTTACGTTGTGAGTTTCATACTGATTCTTGAATGAGACGAATTCTGCCTTTATTCACTAATTTCACAGGTCAACTAAGTTATTTATATTGCAATTTATACCCTTTGTTGACAGAGACTAGAGAAGAATGGAATGAGTTGCAAAATTTTGCTTTATTGCAACTAGAACCCAACATATTACTGTATTCTTCATGGGAGTGGGTAGCTACTTGCTTTTCTCATATAACAGTTGACATTTACTATATTTATTAATGACGTTATGCTCTATTGTTTGCAATGCTATTTTTGTTGTGCTCTAGGATAATAATAAAGTTGTCTTTTGGAATTGCTTTTTCTAGGAGTGTATACTTCGGGTCCAAACATGTTTTTGAAAAAGCTGTGATATAGGCATTTTATAGAGAAGTAAATTCCTCTAGGTTCCCTCTACATTGCTTTATATTAAGATTTTTTGTTTCTTTGTGTAGGATTTCAGCCTGTGTCTGAATTATGCAAAAATAATTCTACAGGTAGTCCTTGTTTAGCGACTGTTCACAGTTATAATGGCGATGAAAAAGTGATCAATCCTCTCATTTACTACCTTCATCTGTAAAGCAAAGGAAAGCTGAAGTAAGATCTTATGCACAGTTCCATTTCACTTAGCAACCGAGTTGCCAGTCCTAATTGTGGTCGCTGAATGAGAACTACCGGTATAAAGGCCAGTTTTCATTGGATGCTATAAATAAATCTGATAATGTTGTTATTTCAAAATTTAATTCACATACAGCTATTTTAAAATGTCATTTACACAAAGTCAATGTTTTCTCATTTAAAAAGTATACTTTGGAGGGCTTGTTATATATCAAGCATTAATAATCTTTTCCTGAAGTCCTAAGCTAACTGACAAGTATACAAACCATGGATCCTCTTACTTAAAAACAGATCATTTGGTGTGCATAATTTACAGAGGCAAGAGTTTGTGATAGACTATACATCTTCCACAAATGTGATCTATTAATTTAGTTAAACTAAAAAGCAGTGTCACTTTGATTTACAGTCTTTCTTACACGAGCACAGTCACTGGCAAAGAGGCTTCCAAACTTTTTGGGTGGAGAAATCATAACCCTATGGATCGCAAGCATTAGCCTCACCAAACAGACCTTTAGGAAACCTGTCCATTATCTTCCACAGCTGGATCAGAATACCAAAAAAAGCTAAATGTGGGAATGGAAAATTCACTCTTGGCCAGGCATTGTTTTAGTTCTCATGAGCCTCAGAGAACTCAGCCCCAGAACGGCCCTTAGGCATTTGAGGTATATAACAAAAGATAGTTATCATAAACCTCTTTTCCTGACGTTTGCTCTAATGGAAGAGGTTATAAGTCTAGTGCCTAGCTTCTGGTAGCTGTTCACCTGGCCCAAAGAAGACAATCAGACACTTCTGCTGGTTGATGTGGATGTCTCACTTGGAAAGTGTAGGAATCCAAAAGCCCATGGAGGCTCCTAACTGGCTTTCCTTGCTAGAATTCTGTCATGTAGCCACAGCTGCTGGTGATGGACGCTGCCAAGTCTTTTGCTGAATGCCATCTTTCCCTTCCTCACTCCTGTTCCTTTTTCTAGAACCAACACCAATGGCAGATGGTATGGCTATCTGTGCTCAATTATTCTTTGGCCTCTTGCTCTCTGTGGCTGCAATGCATTTTTGCACACCACAGTTTGCTGTAAATTTAAGAGACATTACATTAATGTTTGTATGCCCAAAGGGCCCATATCTCCAGTTCAGAGGATCAGGTAACAGGTGATAACAAGATCAGACCTCCATCTGAAACTCTGGGAACCTACGGACACTAGAATAGATCATACCAAGACAAATAGGAAAATAGTGGGACTTGGAATAAGACTTTTTGGTTATGTCTTTTAAATGGTATGTAGAGGGGGTTCATCTCTATGAGTCTGTTGGTGGCTGATTTGTCACAATGCCAAGCCTCTCAAGAATTTTTTAGCATTTTTGAATTTAGCTTGTTTTTTATCCAAAAGTCAAGGAAGGACACAAACATCCTCCCTTCTTGTTGAACTCAAGAAATTGGTATTTTAGACCTCATCGGTAGGCTAAACCATTCAAACAAGTCCCTTGAATTATTGGTAATTTCTATTAAAACAAAAACCTCTGATAAGGAAAAAGGAGGAGGAAGGAAGTGACAACTAGGGTGATGGGTGTGGAAGTAAAAGTTTTTAAAAGATCTTTAAAAAAAATTTCTCTTTTTAAAATATTACATGGGAAACGATAAGCAGAAGCAATTAACAGCTGTATTATATTTTCTCTATTGCTTTTCTTGATAATGCCAACTCCCTGTAAGTATACTTAGCAACTGTCATTTAGATGATAGGTCATATAAAAAGAAAAAGAGGCATAAATATTCACTGAACAGAAATAGTTCCTAACTTCAAGGACAAGAAAGGAACCAGAGTTTTATTTCAAAATTAAGGAAGATTGATGGAAACATATTGGAATATCACATGAACCTCCCCCCTTTCCTTTAAACCCTCCCTGCTCCCCTGTATTCAGTTGCTATGACAACCCTGCCTACAGACCTCAAATTTAACACAGTTGCACCATGAAATGGCACTGTTTAAACAAGGATACTGCAAATATTTTAACCTATAACTCTGAGAAACATAATCACTTGGGGAGCTCAGATTCAGTCCTTTACTGTGGAGGTGATCAGTTGATTAAAGATGCAGAAAAGCTTATGGCATGATATATGACAGGTCCTGGATTATATTGGAAACAAAGCTTCCAAACACTGCAAGAGATTAAGTCTTATTGGAGTACTTTAAGGGCCCTTTCACATAGACATGGTTTCACCACATAAATCCTCAGAAAAACATTTACACTGTCCTGCAGGTGTCCTCAATATTGCTCCTTGGGGCTGGGAATGATGGAGAAAAAAAGAATCAAAAGGGCATCTGGTTGGTAAATGCAGGAATGCAAAAACCCATGCTTCAAGCAGCACCATGCTCCAACTTCATCATTTCCTTGCTATGTTAGTCTGGTGACTGTGCAGAGAAAGGAGCAAGGCTTTTCTTCCAATAATTTCCAAAGATGGCTGCAAGATACTACAGTGCCTTGATGTTGGGATGGAACCAAGGATCTGGGAAATGATTTCCCACCAATGAGAAATGCCCATCCCACAGCATAGGAAGAACCACCACAAAATGCCATTTCCTTTGGAGCTGCACCTTTGCTGAAAGTTAATCAGCTCATGGAAGCCTCATGACATCGTGCAGTTGGGAAGCACAGCACTGATCTTAGATCTTATACAACTAAGAATATATAGAACCCTGTGGTTTTTTTCCTCTGAAAGGATGGGAGGAAAGGATTTGAGATTAGTGGACAAGAAAGCTGTGACATGTGGGTCAAAGTGTTGGTGGCTTTTGTTCAGTTCATGGAACCAACTCGCTAAGGAAGTCTACTCCATATTGCTATTCTCATCTAGCACTCTGAGGCAGCCACTTAGAGGGGGCAGACAGGCCAAACAGCCTTCTCCAATTTGAAGTACTGTTCAGCAAAAATTATCACTATCAAACTTAAAAAAGGAGAAATGTTGTATATACAAAAATAAATGTCAAGTCCAGTGAGAATTAGAATGATTTTCTAATCTGTCAGATAGTCAGACAAGTTCCTTGTTAAGGACTCTGAACATACAAACATGCACAGAAATGGAATAACATTTACAGAAAGGGGATAAAATGTCATTCTGTTGTACAGCAAAAAATCATACAGAAAATCCTCCTAATAACACCTTTGAAATTTGGATTATTGTAGGTGCACAGCCTTCTGAGGCAAAGTGAGAGGGTCCTATTCTTACATCAGTGAAAACGAATCATGAATTCAAAGCAGTAATTCCCAAATCATAGAACATAGCAATATCCATGAATGGTTGAATCCTCTGCTCAGATTATTCTTGAAATGATTTGTGAGGGAGGTGGTAAAAAAGAAATTCTCTGCACATTTAATGGTTTTGTAAAACATTTGTTTTCTGTTTAGTAGGAAGATATAAGAAAATTTTGTACAATGAATGACTTTGTCCATGTGGAATACCACTCATTTTCTTCTATACCAGTGCTTTTCAAACTTGGCAATTTTAAAAGGTGTAGACTTCAATTCCCAGAATTCCCCAGCCAGCATTCTCACAACATGAGTGCCCAAACTAAAATGTCCCCAACGTGCAAGAAAAACTCAACAGGGACTCCATGGTTACCCTAAACCCAGGCCTGGAAACAGAGCCAGGTCTTAAGAGGCTTCCAGAGACCCCAGGAGAATGGGAGCTATGCGTATCTTAGGAGGGATGCTGATCCAGAAGCTGGGGGCTGCGATACAGAAAGCACGCTTCCTCGGTCCCATAAGATGACAAAATTTAATCGATGAGAACCTGGAGTGTACCCACTCTGCCTCAACACACTGATACGGCAGAAACAACTGGAGACAGGTACTCCCTCAAATAACTAGGCCCTATGCCACGAACGGCTTTATAGGTAACAATCAACAACTTGAATTGTACCCAGAAGCCACCTGGCAGCCAGTGCAGCTTGCTTAGCAGCTATGGTACATGGGCATAATGAGAAGCACCTATTACTGCCCGTGCCACTACATTTTGAACCAGCTGTAGCTTCTGGATGGTCTGTAAGGGCAGCCTCATGTAGAGAGCATTGCAATAGTCCAGTCATGAGGTGACCAGGGTGTGAATGCTGCCTGAAGAGCCCCCCAGTTGAGGAAAGGACACAACTGGTGCACAAGATGGACCTGTGCAAAGGGCCTTCTGGGACAGCTGCCATCTGCTTTTTGAGCAGTAGGTGTAAGTCCAGGAGGACCCGCCCTCCCCGCAATTAGTCTAGGGCAACATTGCTATAACTGCTGTAATTAGCAGCAGTGAGAAAAAAATATATTGTCAGCAACATGGACTATCTTAAAGATCCAACCTTAGATTTGAAATAATATTATCAATCAAACCCTGCAAAAATCCTCTTCAGGCAAATCCAGCCTTTACTGGTTCACAAAGAAATTTCCCATTTCTGAAGTGACATTCCTGGGGAAAAAATGAAAACCAACTTACTGATAAGTCTCCAAATCCACCTCTGTTTGTCCATCTGAAATACGTATGCTTCACGTTTATTTATTTATTTAAAAATAGCTGTATGGCTGCCCATCTTAAATACAGCTCTGGGCAGCTCACAACAATAAAACCCAGTAACTATAAAATGATAAACCATAAAAACATAAAACCAAAATGAAAAACCAGCACCTCAGTCATCCCCTTGGGATGCCCCACCACCAACTCTAGACATCCTCCCTCTACCTCAGGGCCTGGGTAAAAAGCCAGGTCTTGATGGCCTTCCGGAAGGTTGAAAGGGTGGGGGCTTGCCAGAGCAGAGAGGGAGGGTATTCCATAAGGTAGGGGCAGACACGGAAAAGACACGCTTCCGAGGTCCCACTAGGTGGCAAGATTTCAGGGAAGGGAGCTGGAACGTGCCTACCCTAGCCAATGTGGTAAGGATGGGAAGATATTCTCAGGGAGAGGTAGTCTCGCACATAAAGAAGAGACATAACAAAGCTGTGCATGATTTGAAAATGATTCAGATGTGGTGGTAAAAGGTACCCTCCCATACACCTGTAAGCTGCGCTCCCTACCAAATCTATGAGATGTCCCCCCCCCACCACACACATATATTACCTGCTTAAAGTGCCTTCATAAGAACACAATCACAGCAAGCTGAAATGACCCTGAGTGGCGACACGGGGAATAATCTGTCAGGAACCTGTGGTCCAGTAAACCAAATTGTTTACCTTCACTGACCATATCTCAAAAATAGTATGGCTAGCATGCTGACCTAGTAGGAAGGGATAAATAATAATGCCACACAGATGGATTTATCTATGACATTCGAACATCATGCTGTAATTTCCACTGTATCTGCCTTTTTCTTTTGTCTTGCCTTTGCAATGTGGCAGGCCAAGGGTATATAAGCTCTGGTTCTGCTTTTGCTCATGGCTGTTCAGCAAAGTGCCACAGCTTTGCGGAGAGCTCAGTATATACTACAGTATATGCATGCTAATAAAATTATGTTGTATCTTCAAAGTGACGTTGCTTTAGGCGAGCCAGATTTTGGCCGCAACACAGAAGAAGTCTTCAGAATATATGGGGGCATGAGGACAATACTTTTGCATAATCCTGAAAAAAATATGTGTGACTGCTTTAATAAGTCAACTTGTTAAAGCATCTGCATCTTTTTTTTCAGGCTTGCTGAAAAATGATGTGGCTGCTTCAGAGATATCTTTTGCACATTCTGAAGCATCTTCTGAAGCATTTTTCAGAATAATTTTTAGAACATTTGTAGCCCTAAAATAGCACACAGTTATGAGACAGAGTAATTGGCATGAATAGATTTAATAGAGACCAAATAAACAAATTGTTCTTGAATAAGTTACAGGGTACCCTTCAGTTACAGGGTAATTTAAATGGATAAAACAATGAGGGGAAAAAAGGTAATATACCATCTAGTTTTGTGGGGATGAAAAGCTGCATATTTTTTTAAGTCACATCAGATTCTTCATCTTTTTCTAGCTTTGTATTTTGAATGGCAGATGTTGCAACTAAGAAATCTCTTGCTAATCATTGAGTTGTTAATATCAATTCCATTCATTAATAGTGTCCCATTTTTGTTTATTTTTTAAGTCATATATTTGCATGTTTTCCATTGCACTTCACCTCCCCGCCATCGGAGAAAGGAGTACACAGGGAAAAACACACACACAAATCCTGTGCAATCACCACTTTCTTACCTTATTCGACTTGACCTGCCAGTGCCAACTGAAACCATTCCTGGAGATTAATCCCTCCTCAATAAATGTGTGCAGATGTCACAAGTGTGTGTTCATGTATATATACCTGCCAGAAACCCAGAAAAAGGGCTGCTGCTATTTTTTACCACATACTGGGAACAGAGAGTTTTATTTGAGGAATAACACCTCAAGGATTTGTTGCTTTGCCTATAAACACTTTGCAAGGTGAAAGTTTTGTTTTGCCCAATTAGAGGGTTTACTGTCAGTTTGCAGAATTTATGACAAATTATTTTCTGTTCTGATAAATTACTACCTGGGGGTCCTTTTAGTTAAACACAATTTGTTGTGCTTGGACAAGCTTTTCCTTTTGTTTGTTTGTTTTTCCAAAAAAAGTGCTTATACTGAAAAAAGAAATGAGTAGATTGACCTGTTTTTCTGGGCTACTTCATCATGTACGTTGTGCTCTTACTGATTCTGTTTACTTGGCTCCAGTTACGTCCACAAAATTTATGGGCGTCCTGCATTAAGAAAGAGTAAGGTTTGGAAGAAAGTTTTGTCATATTTCCATACCATGTTTGTGCAGAGTATCTGGCTCTCAAAAAAGGGTGTTATTTGTATTCACAGCAAGGTTAACATTTAATTGATTGAATAATGAATCCAAAGATGCCAGTCCCTATCACTCTAGTAACTTATCACAAACCAGGATAGATACAGTAGGAAAAGACCAGTTCCCAGCGTCACCTGATTTTTTAAAATTTATTTTAAAGTTTCTCTCAATTTTTTTTAATGAAGCTGATACACTACGAAGCAAAACATCTAATACTGACATCATTTTGTTTATAAGCATCCATCTTAAGAAATAAAATTTATGTATAGCTACTGCTTAATGCTTTATTTGAAAGTGGAACCAGGAAAAAAGCAAGCCAAGGTAAGCTTCGTATAGTAGTACAATGTATCGTGGTGGCCAAGAGAAGATGATATAGATGAACCTCACCTGTTAGCCTCGTGGTCCCTGGCTGTTTTGTACAGGTAGTCCTCATTTAGTGACCACAATTGGGAAGGGATGTGATAGCAGTCTTCAAATATTTGAAGGGCTGTAACAGGAAAGAGTGTGTGGATTTTTCTCCATAACTCCCAAGGGTAGGACATGGACAACTGGGTGGAAGCTTTACAGAAGGAAATCCAGAACTGAAATAAAGAGGAATGTCCTAACCATGAGACTTATTAACTTCCTAACCATGAGTCAGGAACAGCCTGACTCCTGGAGTTTTGGCTGCTCCATACCTGGATGTTTTAAGCAGGATTCCTACCTGAGCAGGGATTAAACTAAAAGACCTCCAATGTCCTTTCCAGCTCTATGGTTCTACTATAGCAGTCATTTGAAGATTGGCTACCTCTCAATGTAGCCTCCAAATTCCAATGTGCCCAGCTGACCCAAAAAGGTTGCCAACTATAATGGACCTCCCAATTTGAACTGAATCACTCTCCCCTCTACATTGTTCTGAGAGGCTCTCAACTCTGAAATTTCAATACTGTACCCTTTTAGGTATACACAAGAGAACAAGATGTCATAATATGTCAGGTATTGGAAGAAGGCGGGGCGGGGGGTATTACAGGGCAATGTTTATGAAGAATCCTGCTTCCTTTATTCCCCATCTCTTGCAAACCTGCCATTTTGCTCAGGGTTAACACCAGTGCTGCCTGTGGATCATGTTGAAACAGGAATAAATCATCCGCTTTGAGGAGATGGTGCAAATATGTAGGTATCTGTTGGAATGGATTATCTACAAATCTAATAAATGCTGATCACCTTCAATGAAAAATGAAGGGGATAATCTTGCAGGCAGTCCCCAGTGCATCCATAAGAGAATCAGAACTGGAAAATGTTATGTGTTCTTTGTCTTGGGCAAGAGAATACTTAGCAGTACTTCTGGATAACCCCCATTGGGAAAAATAGTATCAAAACACTGACTTTTTGGCAAGCAAGCAAGAGCCAAACTTTCTCATCTCATACAAATTGCTCTCTTTCCCTGGACACTCTCCATTTACTTCTATTAGATGCTGTATACCCTATATAGAAGGTTCCTAGCCCGTATAGATACTCTCCCTACTAGGGCGACAACTGGTTGATATGCCAACCTTCCATATGAAGATTGAGTATGTATTTGCCGAAACATAGAATCTGCTTCACACATCCTTTTAAAGTGCCCACTGTACTCTTATTGGCAATCAGAGCTAATACACCCCCTCTTGAGTCTGATAGACTCCACTCATGAAGAAGAGATCGAGGTATTCTTGCTAAATGATCAATATCCAAGTGTTTCGAAGGCAGTAGCAACATTTTTATTTATAGACCTAGCTTGTAGAAACTGTTTGGTGGCTTCCATGAATTGTTAATTTATAGGGTTTCTTCCTTTTATATATGTATGTATTGTTATATATGTATCTATTAATGGTGTGCTGTATTTTTAAATTCTGTTACATGATCTGGGACCATAAATAAATAAATAAATCAAAACATGGAGGTAAAAGTGAAACTAAAAGTTCGATACCAAATGAATTCTGGAAGTTGTAGTCAGATATACTAACAGGATGGGGAGGAATGTTCTACATTTGGGGAAAGGAAAAGAAAATCTCAGGGGAAAAATTAAACATGACTGAGCATGAACATGGTATGAGTTCCTTATTTTGGAAAAGG
Organism: Python bivittatus; assembly: GCF_059951505.1. Lineage (NCBI taxonomy): Eukaryota > Metazoa > Chordata > Lepidosauria > Squamata > Pythonidae > Python > Python bivittatus. The sequence continues at coordinate 3,494,462 of NW_028277108.1, forward strand.
GAAATATGGAAGTTTTGTTGCATGCAAGAATCTCCCTGTGCATCAATTTCTGTATGTCTTATTTTATTTGTATTTCTCTGAATAATATCTCTCAGTGGAATTTAAAGTACTTAGAGTAAATGTTTCACTAGCAGGAAAATTGACAAGGTATCAGACTTTGAAAGAAAAATTGGCTTCAGGAAGTTTAGAATTGCATTCCACAGTTTGTGGAGCATTTTATATTTTTGAACAAAGCACCCTATGCTATTCAAATATTTCCTGAATAAAATATTCTTTCCATAATGCATACAGCATGCATTTTTTGCCATCTGAACAGAGTAATACTCCAGAGACTTAAGTCCTCATTTTATTTTTAAAAATAATTTTCCCTGATGTGCTCATACAAGAAAAGCTGTATTAAGGTAACTTTTCATAACCCATTGACCTCAAGATGCCTTTGACTACAACATCCATCATCCCCAGCTGGCATGGCCAGTGACTATAAGTCATCAATAATTTATTCTTCTAACGTGTTAAATAAAAGTCCATTTAAATTTTAATTAACCCAATTTTATTGGGTTTTGGTTGCATACACAGCATGCAATAGTAAGATTGTATGCTACTTATGCACCCCAAACCTAGTAAGTCCTTTTTATCGTCAAAACTAATAACGGTCACTTCACTTCTCTCTGCTACTTCTCCATTAACTGAATGCTGCAGAGTTTCCTTCTTCTTTGTTTTAAGATATACATATTATAGTGTGCAATACTGTATATAATACTTAGCCCCTAAGGCAGTGTTGTCCAAACTTGGCCACTTTAAGATGAGTGGACTTCAACTCCCAGAATTCCCCAGCCAGCCATGCTGGCTGGGGAATTCTGGGAGTTGAAGTCCACTCATCTTAAAGTGGCCAAGTTTGGACAACACTGCCCTAAGGTTTGGCATCTAGACTTTTTTTTTATCCACAAGTTTGTGCAAAATAATTCCTTGCTACGTTTCCAAGTTTCTCTTTTGTGGAGGCCGTGTACAAATATCAAAACTTTCCATTCTCCTTTCTCTGTTACTTGTGACTCTTAGAAGTCTTTTTTCTGGGATTTTTTCCCCACATGCTGCGTAAGTTGAAATCTAACAGAACAGCTCCTTCTGCCTCTATGGCTTAGCCTGAATTGATCTCTCATATATTCCTTTCTATGTGTTCTTTCATACCTTTTAAAATATGTGGCATAAAGTAACACACACACACACACACACACGCATATACACACATACCCCAGCTACCTCATTTCTATCTGTTGCCTGTCTGTCTGTCTGGCTGTCTATCTATCTATCTCTTCATCTATCCATAGGCACACATTCATATGCACATACATATATATAACAATTCTGGCAACAATATAGTAATCTCTCTCTCTCTCTCCATTTCTTCACCCTAAAGACTGCTAATTTTATTGTCATGAAATTTGCCGTCCCCATGGCCACTCCCCACCTTATCTCTGTTGCCTCTGTGTTCAGTCGCTGCCACTCACCTGAGCTGATCCTAGGAAATATCATGTCTTTGCTGGGGTTAGGTGCAAGTGGGAACAGAAACAGCAATAAGAATGATGTCACTGCTGTTCGTAAGTGACATGAAGCTCTCATGCAAGAGGGATATCCAGATCAATTTAAACCCTCTCTCTATGTTACTGTCCCCATCAGGAAGGCAATATTCTGGTTTAAGCAGATTTTTTTAAAAAAACCCTGCACCTATTTTCCCTGACATGCTTTCATAGTTAACTTTTTAAAATGTCCTTTTTAAAAAAATCTTCTGTATGTATGTGTGTACACACACACACACTTGTGTGTGTGTGTGTGTGTGTGTGTATGGTTTCCAAATTATTTTTCAGTATAACTTTCCATGAGATAAGCAGCACTTCCATAATTAACCTTTATCTATGATTTTTCATAAAGAGAAATAGCAACAGTATATGCAACTTTCAGAAACCTGTGTTGCTTTCAAATGCATTTTCTATAATTAAGTACTTTGTGTAGGGTTTTGACTGGAGAAAGATGGAACTTTGCAGGGTCCCGCCAGTTCTGTTCCCTCCATGCAACAGAATCCATTCTGACAGATCTCATATCCATTCTCTCCCATAGAAAACTGTTGCGGGTTTCTTTTACCCCCAACCCCCACCCACTGTACAATCATTTGGATGATATTATGTTTCTAGAGTTTACCATTACACTTATTTCATCCTATATGTATAACTTTTAATCTTTTGAAATCCCCTTTTTGGCAGGAGTTTCAAATTTCTCAAAAATAGCATCTCTTGATTTTTTAAAACAAATTAATGCAACATGAAAGTGGGATTTTTATAAATATTTGCCTTATAAAATGCATTGATAGAAGAAGGAAATAAATCTGGGAAATGGAAGAAGGAGACCTAAGGCTAGTCAATTTATTTAACAAATAACAATCAAGCTTTGATGAGTCCCATCAAAATAACATTGGCGCTAAGATGCAAGTCCTATATGTGAGTCTAATTGCGTTCAACTGGATTTATTCATCAATAAATGTATTTGATACTGCAGTATTAGCTGTGGCTCAGTTGTCATCTATATTCTAGTGTATTAAGCAATTCAGTATGACTTGATATGCTATGTTTAGAATATTAATCACTTTCTAGATTTCCCATGATCTCATCGCATCTGGCTCTTTCTGGCCAAAATTCCAGCATTTGTCCAAAGATACTGCAGCATGCTGAAGTTTAAATAGTAGAAATATTAGGAAGTGGTATAGGAAGACTTTGAATGTTGGATTTAAACAGTAGAAAAAATAAGGGTGAATGATATACTGTACACTGTGCTGGTATTAAGACTGTTGCTCAACCTGTGGACCTTATTTTTAGCCTGTCAGACCCTTTTGCATTCTGCCCCATTCAGACATATGTATCTTTGGAAATCAGGAACTAAATAGGAAAATGATAAAATCATAGAGCTGGAAGGGGCCACTTAACCCATTAAATCCAACCTTCTACTCAGTGCAGGAATCCAGACTAAAACATTCCCAACAGATGTCTGTTCAGGCTCTCCTTAAACACATCAAGTGATAGGGAGTCCACTATTTCCCTGAATAATTGGTTCTACTGTCAAACTGCTCTGCTGTCAGAAAGCTTTTCCTAACAGTCAGAATAGGCCTTCTGATAACTTAAATCAATTATTTCATGTCCTGTGTTCTGGAACAATGCGGAATAGGTGTTGACCGTTTGCTGTGTGGGTTCCTTGCAGGTATTTGAAGAGTGCTATTATATCTCCCTTCAGCCTCAGTTCCTTCCATCTCTCTTCATTGGATTTAGTTTCAAGTTCCCTGATCACCCTTGTTAACTTCCTGCTATCTTGCTCCAATCTGATACTTTTTGTAAAATGTGGTGCCCTGAACTAGCCACAATACTAAAAAAGGAGTTTGACCAAAACATACTAAAATGGAACCATGAATTCCTTTAATTTGATCACTATTCTTCTGTTGATGCCACCTTACACTAATTATGCTACATCAAAGGGTTGATTCATATTCATTTTGAACCAGATACTGTTCCAAGATCTTTTTCACATATGCTCTTATTGAACCCAATATACATCTTGAACAGTGAAAGTGTGGCAAGGGTTGATGCTACATACTCAATAACTGAACTATTTCAAATTATGTCAGAAAACCATTCCCCCCCTCCCACTTTATACTATATGGGAAATATATAACATTAGAATTACTTATTTTAATTTGGCAGCTAAAATTTGCAATGTATTTGTATATCTCAAAGCAATTCAAAACCCACCTACTTGGAAGTACATCCAATTGAATTATACATAAATGATTGAATGATATTAAAGCATCTAGCCCCTACCTTTTCATCATAACTGACTCCCAAGGCAATGTCCAATAAATTAAATCCTTGACAATAAAATCCTATAAAACCACAATGCATACAAACCAATTGTCAGCAGAAGACAGTTAACATTCATCAAAAGCCCGAGAAACAGAAAACTGATTTTAGATGCAGGCTGAACAAGAGGACATTAAACATTTCAAGGGAGGCAGTTCTATAACTGGGGCCCTGATAAACTGGGGGCCATGTGTCTTCTGAAAGAGGGAGGACCCAGGGAAGGAGCTTCAGAGGTAATCATGTGCAGGAAGAATCAGGCAGTGCTACTGAGAGGATAAAAATGGAATGGGGGTTGAATTTCAAATCACATTCCTGCTTGAATCTCTGCGCACTGTTCAAGAAAAGTAAGGACCTTTTCAGTTAAAACTTCAAGGAACACTACCATCTCCGCCCAATGCTTGTGGACTTCTTTTGGAAGAGAGCAGATGATAGTGATTCCCCATTCCAGAATACTCATAGAAAAATGATCTGATTATATCATTTATACTGGAAGAAGATTCTCTGTGGCAGACGAGCATGTGTGTGTATGTATTCTTGGTCCAGATGAGCCTACTTTGCTTTTTTCATACATATCTGATGTTACGTTACATCTGAGGTACATCTGTAGTTTAGATAGAATGCTTGAATTAGTTGGATTTGCCTTGTCACAAGCAGAAAGTTGTCTATGAGCCCTTGGTGTTGATGTTGCCCATGAGTCCTAAACTACTTGGGCTAAGTTGTCAAAACAATTCTCCCTCTCCCAGGACTAGGTTCAAAGTGTGTGCTTTGAAATTTGCCAAGAAGGTCCTGCTAATTTTCTATCCTATGGGCAGGGTGAAGATCAGGACCTGGAAGGAGGAGTGAAGTGAGAATTTTCTCCAACTTTTCCAGTACATCCTGTAGCAGAGCAGAGTGGCATCTTGGGGGGTGGGATCAAAACAGGCATGCAGTGTTAACACACATACAAAAGGGGTGGAGCTTGTATCACAATGCCAATCGTGGCATCTTGCCTGTTTTGATGCACACACCTCCTGGCAGAATCTGCTGATGGGACAAACATCTTGTGGGAAAGTGCCTTATGTCAGTAGCAACCTCAGCAACCGTTCAATATAAGTACCTGTTTATTTTATGGAAATGTTATTTGTTATTTCAATGTAGCCTCCAATCAGTTAATACATTCATTTACAAAAGTCATAAATTTCTGCCCACTTTCAATATTTGTTCATGCATTTTTAAAAACAAAGCAGTATAACCTGGTTGCATCTTAATTAACACGAATGACTTTAAAAATCTACATATTATTTTGCTGAAGGAAAAAAAATCTTTTGAAATTACCAGAATAATAGAAGATGCATAATAAGACTGTGATTAAATGGAGAGCAATACACACCAAGATATTTTCCACAAATGGCTTTCACATTTGTCGTGAAAAGCTACTGTTTTATTCAATACTATTTTACAGACAAACCCCTGTTTTAATCAATAACAGTTATGGGGCATTTAATAAAAGGCAGTAAGGAAAAACATTTAAAAATATTTGGACTTGGATAATGTACAGTATTTCAGTGTTCTACCATTTAGAAAATATAACCCCTGAATTTTTAATTAAATTACAGACATAGCTAATACAGTTCTCAATCAGAATCATGACAAAGTGTTTTTTTAATTGAAAAAGCCTTTCCATTCATAGTAAGTAGAGTGAAAGTGAAAAATGGGCCACTTTCATCAGAATGAAGAAATGAACAGCACCACATTGCCGTACAAACTTTGCCTCTTACAGGCACGCATGCAGCATGACAACCAAAGAGGCAGGACTTGCATTGTGACATTGCAACACTTGTGTCATCCATTGTATTCCCTTACCCCTAGTAGAGCCACATGATAGTGTGCGTCAGATCCAATAAAGTCTTCTGAAAACGGGAAGGAGAGAAGATGACATTTTCCACACATGCACAGATACAACTTACCTGTGTTGTTCTTCAGATTTTCAAATCTCTGGATAGGTTTAGTCAGTGCAGAGTCCCCTTTCCTCGGGATGGCTGCAAGGGGTCAAGAAAACCAAGATGGCGGCCACAACCATGTGTCCAAAGCCCTATCCCATTTTTACGGGCATCACACCTGGACCTGCCTTTCCCTCTACCATTTGTGTGCACTTAGAAGGAGACCTGTTCTGTGAATTTAGGAAATTCCTAGAGGCACATGATGAACTTTGATAGCTGAAGGTAAACATTAAGTTGGCTCACAGTTTTCTTCGAAATGCTAGCTGAAAAAGAGAAAGGTCACTTTCAAAGTTTTTTAAGAAAGAAAAGCAGCTTTTCTTTCTGTGTGTAATGAACATTTGCTTTAAACCACTGGTGAAAAGGGAGATTATAAATGAGTTCAGGAGTTCATCACACATCCTCATCAATGTTCCGATTTCATCAGAATCATGGAAGCTAATGGTGTCCAGTAGGGATACCAGAAAGTGTAAAGGAAAAATGATAGTTTATGAGATATCTTGGAGTGTAGGATGGTTTATTTTCTGAAATACTGGATTTAATCAGAACAAGAAATATGTGCCAATAGAACAGGGTAAGATTCAACCAACATTCAACACTTTCAAATTCCCTTTTTCATTGGAAGGATAGTGCTGTGCATCCTCATTAATTTTCTTATTTAAATTAATTAGTCCTTTTTTCTATGTGTTCCTGCATAGATTTGTCATTCCAGCAGCAATGTGAGAAAGACCTCGTGCTGCTTTGTGATATTTTGGAGAATAATTACCATTAAAACAATTGCCTGTTGGGTGCTAGAAAAACTCAATGAAGCCAGTGAAGACAGCACCCTATCTTTTGAAATACACACCATGACAAAGTTTACACTAAGTTGTTGAGAAGCAAATACATGCCATCATATTACACACATTGTTGCACACAGCTCTTTAAACTGAAGTTTCCAATTTATTATGCCACCTGAAGTAAGGCGTCCATCATCTCAGATAGACAGAAATCAAGTCTTGGTAGCGCAGCTCTGTCACAGGTTATAAAGGCTGGCTTCTGGATATCCAAGAAGATCGCTGTTTCAGAACAACACAGGCAGTCCAGAAGACATTGTAAATTACAACGTGAAGTGTTATGTGAAACAACCACTGAACTTGCTTCTGGTTACTAATCACAGAAATTTCCATTACCTAAATCTTGGGGTACGTTTATCTGTTTGAGTTCCTGATTCCAGTTAGGATCAATGCCTATTAGCCTTGATGGCAATGTGACTGCCTCTGAAAGCCATCTGCTGAGAGACTAGTGGGCTTCCTGGTGCAGGTGGTTGGCCACTGTGAGAACAGACTGCTGGATTAGATAGGCCAGGGGTCCGATCCAGCAAGGAGCTTCTTACGTTCTCATGTTCAGTTAATAGATTTCAGGGTTTTGCTTTTAAAAAACCCCATATACTTGAACTCTATGTAGCCCTGTATTAAAGGCATATACCCACCTCTAATCCATACAAGTACAGGTATATAAAAAGCCCTAATAAAAGGCATATGCCAGTTACTAATATGTTTGAGCCTGTGTGGCTGTGTATGATGAGGTGAGATTTATATACGTTTTGGAACATGAGGTGTCTTGTACTGTATGTCTAAGTCTAACTGCTGAGGACAAGAGGAAGACCTCTGCTCTCCGTTCAAATGGTTTGTGTCTTGAAGCTGGACAACCATTCAAAAATAGGATTGCCCCTGTAAATTATGTCACATTGCCACTTTGATTTTTTTCCTGGGAGAGAATTTGGGCCAGAGTTACTGCAATTTACCCTCCCTCCCATTATTCATACAACATTACCTCAAGCTGTATATAGAAGGATTACATCATTTAAACAGCCACAATTGCCTGATTGAGCGTCAAGAGTACAAAAGTCAGGATCCGTTCAGCTTTATAATTATGCAAATCACTCGTTTTACATTCCACTATATCAGATGTTTGCAACTGGCAAAAAGCTGTGGAAACAAAGAGCTGAATCCTAGTATGTATCTTATCAACTTTATGAGGAGGCTGAGGAAAAAATGGGACTGTTTTCGGCAGTTAATCTCTTGAACCTGTATATCGGAACGAGCCCTGTAGCACATAAATTCTGATGAAAAACAGTTCGTCAAAATGGAAATTATTTTCTTCAAAATGCTGTAAGGTATCTCCCCAGTGAAAGAGACTAGAATGGTTCTATAAAGTGAATGAAGCAGCAGGGTACACATCTCAGCTTTTTAAAAGGGGAAAACTACCATATTGTACTACTGCAATTAAATTAAGAAGAAAGAATATATTTTAACATTACAGAGAATAGGCTGGAGTAAAAGCCCTGTTTGAAACCAATGTTTTTTACAGCTGTACAGCTAAAAATCTGAAGCATGGTAACTATTTCAATATAGGTATCTACATTGTAATGTTAACAACGACTGAGTCTTTGGTTCTGTTCTTCAGGACCCGAAGAAAAGATTGAATTTTGCTGGATATTTGAAAAACTAGGACTTTCAACAAACGGATTCACCTCCTTCTTCAAATCTTATCTCAGGGGTAAAGCTTGTCAAAATGTTTGCCTATTTTGTAATGATAGTTAAGTTTCTCTTACAAGCTATCTCATCATACAATACATGTGATTTTTTTTTAGGCTCCTGTGGAAGCCTTTGTGTAATATCTGAAAGGAAGCTAATTATTCTTTTGACACGTTTCATGACTTCCAGAGAACACTGTTACCAACGGAACACAGTAGTGCATAACTTCAGGTTCTTATCTGAAATTTGCCACCTGCTTCCAGGCTAGCAAAGGAAAAGATTTAATTAAACCTCTAATACTCTTTTTGTTTTAAAACAAAGCCTGCTCCAAATCTTCAGGTAAACAATTCAAGATCAGGATATATCTGATCTCTAATTCTTGCATGCTAATATGCAGTTTTTATATGAGAGATCAGAACATTTTTTCTGGCATGACTGAAGCTGAACGAAAGTCAAATGAAAGCATTGTGGACGACTGAGATAGGGGTAGAGAGCTCCATCTGTTTCCATATCAGCTACTCATAAGTGGTTCATAATTTATTTTTCATTATGAAATGTTTATTGCTTTTTAATTAACAAAAAACAAAAACAAAACACAAAAATAAAAGTGACAAAAATACAGCAAATAAAACAGCATAATATATCATTATAATAGAAAATAGTTATGAATCTATATATATTGATCTAATGCAAATATATATATTTCCAATACATTTATGTAACTATCATTTTTTAACCTGCTGTATTTTGTATAAACGAGTCCCATATTTCATTATACTTGTTCATATATAAAGTCTATGTCTATAATAATCTGCTCAATAATTTTTCTTATTTTCTGCATGAATTTGCATTAAAAGCAACTCCCTCTGCAAATGCATATTTAAATACGCATTCTGAATGTATTTATCAATATATTTTCTCTCAAAATATGCATTTTCAAATGTATGTCATCCTAAAATAAATATTTGCATATCTATGTTGTGTATTTTTTTTTTTTTAGCCAACAACTGCCTTGCGGAATTCAGAAAAATGTGTAATATGGATTAATACAACGGGATCTCCACACTACCCTAGAATGAGCATATGAATTTGAATTGGAATTTACAAGGAACTATTCCTCACATACCTTCCTCATACCAATTCCACCATATTACTTTCTATTCATCTAAGGTGTTTTCCAGTAGGTTACAACATGCTGAAGATGTGGGAATACATTATTCTCTCTCTATATTGTCATATATATATTCCTTCAATCCTTTTTTTATCAGGAGAAATGTATCTGTTTTAGAATAAGGAGAATTCATACCATAATGTTTAAAAGATAATAGTATGATATATCGACATCCATTCCTAATTACGATGACACCAAAGTGATGAATCTTGCATTGAGATGTTATGACACAAGCTCTGTCCTTTCATAATTGCATTATGATGTCACACACAAGTACATAAGAGACAGAGTTTATGCTGTGACATCATAATACTTATTTAGTGACTCCCCCCCCCCCTTTATGTACACCTGTGGTATAACAATCAATGAACCTATGGTTGGGAAGTATTTTATAAGGAAAGCTATTACATTTACTAACCTCCAAAGGAAGAACAGGTAAAAAAATGTATCTCTTAAACTCCCCATGACTATAGATAAGAACATTCTAAGTCCTATAATTGTTTTAATAACTGTAAGCCTTGCAATAACTTCTCCTTTCTAACTCAGCTTCCCAAATAGAGCAAGTTTCTATTCAGCAAGAGTGCAATTTCAATTTCTATACTATTGTTGGCATCAGATTTGCTTTTTAGAAGTCAGATCAGCATATGGTGCCTCTTTGCAAACAAGCCCCACAGGTTTAAGGAAGCTTGCAATATAACATCAAAACATTTTTTTGAAAATGTAATTTTTCCCACTTTCTTTTCCCCAAGAAGCACCTGCCAAATTCTTCGAGATCTTTGCTGCTGAAGACTGAATCGATTCATGGGGAACATCTTTGCTTGCTAAGTTGTTGCACTTAAAAACCTTGGTATGCCCTCTTTTTGGTCCAGTGTTGGCTTTGGACCACAATATAATGAAACTGATAGAGTGTTTCTGTCAAAGATCAATATTCCTTATTACAACCATGAATTAGAATCTTTTGTCATCAGGAAAATTAATGTACCAATTAAAAAAGTATATGGCTTTTAAACATGGCGTGGTGATTATTTTGTTTTTATTCTTGCCAGCTACTTCTTTTTCAACTTCATCTATCTTACAAGGGAGACAATGAGGCGGCAAGTGTGAATCTAATTTAATTAATAGAAGAAAACAAGCAACCCAGTGGGAATTGAAATTGCAGTGCACATGTAAGAGGGTGAGCGGGCTGGTCCCTTTTATCCACTCATCCCACCATCACTGATCCTCACCGCCCAATGAGTACAGTGTAGAGCAGGGTTTCCCAACCTCAGCAGTGTTAAGATGTGTGGACTTCAACATGTTGACTGGGGAATTCTGGGAGTTGAAGTAAACACATCTTAAAGTTGCTGAGATTGGGAAACACTAGCCTAGAGGGAATTAGGCGGAGATTGTTTTCACTGGTATCACTGTCAGTTCAGGAATATAGGATCAAGGCTAAAAGAAGAACATGTTTCTGCTTTCTAGTAATTGGCAATAGAAAAAGAGAAGGTCTATTTAAGCCCAGCAACTGGTAGTCAATTTGTGGTGTCTAGGCTGTTTGGGGCATGTTACTAGATTACAACCCCTAAAACCTAGTGTTTGCTTTTTTGGAAAACACATTACAGCAAGGAGAAACAGGATTGAGTGCTGGGTTTAGAGAAAAAGGATTGGATTCCAATATTAAGTATAGGAATAGTTCATAAGCCCATCTGTGACTGAGCTTCATGGAAAATTATTTGTGAAAGAAATTGGGCAAGGCTTTGAAAACTTCCAAATATATATATTCAAAATTCTAATTCAGCCCAACAGATTACATACTGAACCTTCAAGGCTGCATGTGATTGATTCTTTCCTGAGTCCTGGAATAATCTCACACTATACAGCCTGGAGCAGGCCTGATCTTCCTTTCTCACCAGCCACTCCTCGTCTTCAGAAGAATCAAAGCCAAACCACTCTGGTGATTTAACATCAAGGAAAGAAAGGGAAGTGTCTACACAGGAATTTAGCCAAGTGGAAGGTTTCCTTACTAGAAGTAAACCTCTTAGGCTATTAGTGCCTTCCTTCTGATCCAATGGAGACCTCTAAGAGATTAACTGGTTAGACATGTCGCTTCATGATCTCCTAGTACACCTTGATGGTTTTGTTAACATTTCTCTGCCTTCATCAGTACATTCTTTCCTCTTTTTTTTTTTTCTCATTCCTAGCCAGCTGACATATACGTTGTTCTGTCAGCTGAGGAAGTTTACAAAAAACAGGTGTAAGGCAGAGAACAGAAGAAGGTAAATAGCATTTCCAGATGACCATCTCATTCTAGGAGGTTTGAATGAAAAGTAACAGCTCTAATGTTATAAGTTGTCAACAGATGGCTGTACTGATGCACTAGAAGCTCTGGTATGTTCTAATATTTCACTTCAGTCAATGAGAAGTGGCTGTGAGAAAAGGTTATGTTGTTATTGTTCATGAAATGGAAGCCTGCAGTGAGTACTCAATAGTGTGCTTTAAACAACATGCTGTGATTGAATCTTTGCCTGCCAAAGAAGTCCCTCCAATTAAAATTCATCACCAAGTGCAGATTATTTATGGTGATGACTATGTTGATATGAACACTGTAGGTAAAAAATGTAAAGATGGTGAACTGGGAAGACCTGATTTGTGTGATTGAGAAGGAAGTGGATGACCTGTAACAGCAACCAACAAGTTTCACATCAAAAAATTTGATTTCATTTCAATTGCTGTCAATGTTGGCATTTCACAAGGGTCATATTACTGATCTTCTTTAATATTGGAAACTTTGTAGAAGATGAGTTTCTCCCATGCAGAGATAAAAGCTTCAACAGCTGAAATTTCTCAGCAATCATTGTAACACTACAAGAATGTAGGTGACGGAGAAATTTATTTATTTATTTACTTACTTACTTACTAGCAATATTTATAAGGCCACCCAACCCAAACAGTGTGATTAGAATCTGGCATGATGAGAGTTGCATGATTAGCTCCAGAGGCAGTGCTTCCAAACCTTATCCTCTTCTTTCACCCTCCCCTTCTATGAAATACACAATGGACTTACACTTAATTTACAGCTGCTTTCAAGGATATGAAATCTTTTGGTATAAGATAATCATGTACAGTTGTTTGAAACATCCAAGTCATTTAATATGAAGGTGATTCAATAGGATCCTCTTACTGAGTCAATGAATTGATTCAAAGCATAAAACCATGTGCCTTCAGACTGCATTGGAGAGATTCCAAGATAGAGGTTTGTAGAAACTCATACATCATGGCAGGTTTTCTTCCATATATGAACAATGCTGAGGAAGATGAGTGATGTGACGGGGTCCCTGATACTGATATGATTAAGCCAATGAGATATTTCATGTCTTCAAACTCTAACGTTAGAGTACTTGAGGGAAGAGCATTTTGTTTTGATCTAAGTTCTCATTCTTCACTGAGAACTTACATAGGCAGATTCATTGGGTAGGGAGAATCTCAGATTTATTTTGCTGCTCTTTTTAAAATCTGATCTGCTCTTTCTTGAATCATCCTGTACTGTTTCCCAAATCCATACCATTTTTATCTTTAACTGTCAATCATTTTGCCAAACCTGTAGTATACTTACAGTATTCTCCATTAAGTCTCTGGGTCAAATCTGCCTGCCATTCTTTAGCTATTTCAATTTACCTTTTCAACCCATTCATTCTTCACATTCCACCTAAAACAAAATGAAAAAAAAAAACCCCAAATCTTCCTCTTTTTTTGTTTGTTTGTTTCTGCTGCTTGTTCTGTCTTGTTTTATAGTAATTGAATGAACCCACTTCATTATATGAACAGATCTAAGATAATGTGCTTTCGGTTAGACTATTACGTATAATATATACACTGGTTCTTTATATGTTGGTGTCTTATATATACAGTAGTGATGGAACACATATTTCTCACTTTAAAAAAAAATTGTTTGACAAGAATCACATAAAGCGTTATTCCCCAAAGTGGCTAACCTTGCCAATGAGCTATGCCAGCAAGCCTCCCAGCCTACAAGTAACAGTCCTCAGAAGGAAGTGAATGCTTTACTCTGTAGTAGAGTGTTACTTTTAAAAAGTGTTTGTAGGACATTTTATGCATGGGTTCAGCACAACTTAGATTCTCTGCTCAGTCATTTGGAGGCTGCTATGGTCTTCTGTTCTCCTTCCTGCCATCCCTGACTGTTAAAAGGTGCAGAAGAAATATTTTTAAAATGTACTATGGACAACCCTGAAGATAGTCAGATGAAACTTATAGTGTTCCCTTAAGGGCCTGCCACCTGTGTTGTTTTCATCCCATTCTGCCAAAACTATATAAATAAATGAATCAGCGGCAGGCAGTTCGATGCTCTCCCATTCTACCCTATAGTGAAATCAAACTTCAAGTCAATGATACTCTAGTTTTGTTGCCATCACATTTCAAACTCAATTTCTAAGATTCTTGCCATCTTTGAATCTGATTTTGGTGATCTGCACACCCTTAATAGCACATCAAACATTTTTCATATTAAACATTTATTGGTACAATTTTTTTTTAAAGGTAGCATGCTGTTACTAAAAGCAGCAGCAACCATGTCCTATAATGTTCTGTTCTGCCCTTAGAATTGCTTTGAGATAATTGCCACACTACCAACTGCTGAGCAAATACCAGCAATTAGCATCAGACCTATTTTAGACAATGGTTGTAAATGTTAGGACAGTTTGGAATAACGTTTAGTCTATTTCCAGAAGTTCATTCTGCATACCAGGGCTGGGCTGTAATCTCAGCTCTTCAGAGCCATTACTCAGGAATTGGAAGTAGACCCTCAAACATAGCGAAGGAAGATGTGTCTCTTTATTGCAGACAAGAATAAAGCCATACGCACACCAAAAATCTGCTCACTGCAGTACACAGAAGTCAAAGCATGTAGAAAGGCTTCCACTCAAGGCTTTTTCCTTTTGATCTGTTGAGTTAATGAACATATGGCTATTCTTTTGATGGCCTTTGGTGGCACCTGATTTATGTTATCATAATTGGTCTCTCTAACCTGAAATCCACAGATTTATGCACACCAACTTCATTCTATCTTTAAATTCTATCTTCACTATATCATTATATCTACAGATCAGCAAGACCAACTGAGGGATGTGTCTCAGTGGCATGAATTGCATGCAGAAGGTCTGAGGTCCTTCCCCACCATATCCCAGGTGAGCTGAAATAGTCTTTTGTGAAATAGTCTTTATTGCTGCCTCACATTTATCAGGGTTAGTTGCATCTGCACTCTCTCATCAACTGTATACCCCTTATTAATGTGACTTAATTCAGAATACATTTTCAATACTTTGAGTTTGATTTTCTCTTAGCAGCAGCCCAGGATTAACGCTGTGTTCTCTTCTCTCCTGCTTCTGCTTTATATATTCATACATTTTCCTCTCATAAATATTAATGACATTGTTTTGAGTTTTTCACTGAATTAATCCAAGAGAAGTGATTATTTCTTGTTTTGGAGGGAGATAGCTGAAATGAAGCAATAAGTTGCAGGTGAGTCAGAGAGCATTTTTTCTAACACTTGTGAGGATTGCAGGTCCTGGCCTCCACCTCTTACATTCTGGGGCAGTTGCCCTTCACTTGCTCCACCTGTCAGTTCTTTTTCTCCAAGTTCTAGGGAGTTTTCAGCAGTTTCCACAAATTCCTGTTGGGAGAGGGACCCGAGAAATGACACCTGGACCTAATTTTAAAAGCTTAGGATATTTTTCCTCCCCTGTTTCAAGAATGAATGCATACATGCACACCCATACACACACATATGCACCCTTACTTATTAAACTGAATCATTATTTCAAATAACAATTAAGGATTGTTATATGTTCAGTTCATATGTAGTTAAGCGATGATGTAATTAGTTGGAGTTGCCCCATTCTCCAACCTGCTTTCCTTTCAGAAACCCAAATTGTGAACAAAATGATATGTTTGAGTCTAAATATGCATGCTGAGTTTTGCTTCAACTCTGTGAAGCTTCTCTCTTTGTTTTTATACTATCTAAAACAACATAAGCAGGAGGGAGGGGAACAAAAATCAAACATATTGGATAATAAAGGCAGGGGAGAGAGAAGTATTGATTTTGCTTAGATGGAAATAAAAAACAGTTGTTTTGTAAGTTACAACCTCCCTACCTCAGGCCTGGTTTCCCAACAGTTTATTAATGCCTGCTGGGAAATCTACCACTGAGTTTCAAAGGCTTTCGATGAGAGACTGTTATAATATTTATTAATCATATTAGCACTTTGGAGAAGCAATTTTTATTCTTGCTATGAAAACATCACAGCTGCCTCAAAGAAGAGTGTAGTAACATGTAGGTACTGGAGTTGGTCAGCCAGTGGACACAGTCTTCTATTCTTTCTGTTTGGCTTTCTCTGCACAAAAAGATTAGGAATAAACTTGAATTTGAGAATTTGTTTCAAGCTCCTTAAACTGTATGAATTATTTCCATTTGACAGAAAAAGTTTTGTTCTGAATATTTGGGTTGTGCATAACATGATCCCCTGGAAATGTTCTCTTGCTGGATACCTCATTGAAAATATACGATGTAGCAAAAGTTGTACGTTCTCCTAATCCTACTAGGAGAGACAATTTGCAATAATCTATTGTCTAGAATAATATAAATCCATGAGAGAAATGGAATGGGAAGAGTACAAAGTAAATAATGTTATCCTTATTATTAGGAGAGGAATAACAAACCAGATTAGAAAGAGAAAGGAGATGTTATATTATTTAATCTGAGAAGAATTGCTGAAAATAATGGACCATATAAATCAAACATTATCTCAACACATTTTTTTTTCTTTGAACTGGCATGGCTAAGTAAACAGAAATCATAAATTGTACTTTTCTTCCTGATTTACTCATGCTACAGTATAAATCCTCTAGAATGCAGAAATTCCACAGGGCACTGAGCTCCATTTTTATGTCTTTAGTTGAATGTGTTGCTTGATCATCGTTTCAACTATACACTAGCCAGAGAGGTATTTATGGGAGAAGCTGGCTACAGACCTTATCCATAAATATATGAAATGTTACTCAAACCAAGGACATCCCTACGTATCAGAAGTAGGCACATTCACAAAAATTCTATTCATACCACCTTGTAATAAGCCCGAGGCCACAACTTACAAAAGCAGACAAGATATTAACATTATCTCTAGAAGTGGGTTACTCCCAAATGTTAACTTTATGCAAAAGTCTTCAGGTGTGTATTCCCAACACAGCTGGCATACGTGTAATTCACTCAGACTGCAGGATTCTCAACAGCAAGAATGACTCCAAGGAAAGGATGAATTTTAGAGAGCCTTTGCTTGCAATCTCAAGCTTTTGCACATGCCATCCCTTTTATTTTCCCCGTACTGATAGTACCCTTCCCACAAGCTTGGAGATCTACCCAAAGAATCTAGGTCAGAATCTGGAGCAGTAGGTCCCATTTTGACAGGGGGCAGTTGCTTGCTGGGCTGGGTCCTGGGTCAATGAATTCATTGATTTCCAAAACTGTTCCTAGGTCTTCTTCAGAGGGCTAGGATCATCTTCGATGAAGACTGACAACTTTTCTGGGTAGTGGTTGTGAATACTGACTTGTGGACATGGAATGCGTGCCCCTGTTTATGAAGGTAACCTCATTATCTGGTATCAAGGTCATATAGGCTCTATGGTTTGATTTCCCTAGTAATAGAAGAATTAATTCCTCACATAACCATATACTAAATCAGACCACTGATTCAGATTTTCTCTGGATATTATTCTCTAAAGTCTGTGATTTATAGGGGTTTAGTTAGGAAAAGATCCTTCCCAACCTTGATATTTGAGATCTTATTAGGTGGTACAGGGACTAATCTTGATTCATGGTTAGGAAAGTTTGTGCACTACCACTGATCTATACCACTGACCTCAACTTGTTTCTTGAGACAAAAATAGATAACCTAATATAAAATCTAAGAAATAGCAAAACATTAAGGATGGGCAATTTTTCCACTACTGTTGACTTTTTGTCCTTGGAGTCACTCTTGCTGTTGAGAATCCTGCAGTCTGAGTGAGTTACATGTATGCCAGCTGTGTTGGGAATACATACCTGAAGACTTTTGGATAAAGTTTTTTGGAGGATACTGTTGACTTTTTGTCCGAGGAGTCAGGAGGACATTTTGCTGCAAATCCAATCTCAATTCTGAAGGTAGTTTCTATAATAATATTGTTGCTATCTAAAATTAAAAACATCATTGCAGATGTACTTGGATATATCTTGGGCATCATATATAAAATGAAATCAAGCTGTAAAGCTGAAGGCTGGTGTGGGTCTTCCGGGCTGTGTGGCCGTGGTCTTGAAGTCTTGTTTCCTAACGTTTCACCAGCACCTGTGACCGGCATCTTCAGAGCACAGACAGGAGCAGTTCTCTCTGTGCCCAGGGTGAAGTGACCCTTCTGTGGGTATTTATAGAGATCTGGGGGTGTGGGGGTGTGGGGGGGGGTTGGGTTACTGAGTGGCTGCTTGTTTTGGAGTCAGCATCTGTGTGTATTTTCCTGGGGATTAGGCAGGGTTTTTTCTTCTACTGAATTGTTAACGAGGGGCTGCTGGGGGTGATTAGCAAGTTCATTGTGTGAACTGTTCACATGTCCTGGTGGTTGAGCTGAGTTCGTTGACCTTTTGCAGGCTGTATTTTTCAGGATTGGTAGCCAGGTTTTGTTGATTTTTAGACTCTCCTCTTTTTTATTGAAACTGTGCTGGTGTTTGTGAATCTCAATGGCTTCCCGGTATAGCCTGGTATAGTGGCTGTTGGTGTTGTCCAGTATCTCTGTGTTTTCAAATAGGATTTTGTGTCCAGTGTGCTTGAGAGCATGTTCAGCTACTGCAGATTTTTCTGGTTGCTGTAGTCTGCAGTGTCTTTCGTGTTCTTTTATCCTGGTATGGATGCTGCGTTTTGTGGTCCCAATGTATACTTGTCCGCAACTGCATGGTATGCGGTTAAGTTAAGGAAGTAACTGGTTGTCCCATAGGAAGTAACTGGTTGTCCCATAGGAAGTAACTGGTTGTTAGTTGTTACTTCCTATGGGACAATGAGTACTATGAACAGATGGACGGTGTCGCCATGGGAAGCCCCCTGAGCCCAGTCGTAGCAAATTTCTACATGGAACATTTTGAAAAACGGGCTTTAGAAACCGCACCTGTTACCCCAACAGTCTGGTTCCGATTTGTGGATGACACCTTCGCACTTTAGAGTCAGGATGAAGAAGACCTACAGAAGTTCCTGAACCACCTAAACAGCATCCACCCCAATATACAATTCACCATGGAAAAAGAAGTGGATGGCCAAATTCCATTTCTAGACACGTTGGTCATACGCAAACCAGACCTCAAATTAGGACACAAAGTCTACAGAAAACCCACCCACACAGACCGGTACCTACACAAAAACTCCAACCACCACCCACGTCAGAAAAGAGGCATTATCAAAACCCTCATGGATCGTGCCAATCGGATCTGTGAAACCCAATTCCTAAACTCTGAACTTAACCACCTTAATTGGGTCCTACAAGCGAATGGCTACTCCAAGAATGAAATAAAAAGAGCCATCAAACCAAGAAAGCAACATGCGACTGAAGAAGAAAAACAGCCACCCACCAATAAAGTATTTCTGCCCTATATCAAAGGGGTCACAGACCGCATGGGAAAACTGATGGAAAAACACAACTTCCAAACAATCTTCAGACCCACCAGAAAAGTACAAGAAGTGCTAAAATCAGCAAAAGACAAAAGGGATCCCCTCACCGCTGCAGGAGTATACCGCATACCATGCAGTTGTGGACAAGTATACATCGGGACCACAAAACGCAGCATCCATACCAGGATAAAAGAACAAGAAAGACACTGCAGACTACAGCAACCAGAAAAATCTGCAGAAGCTGAACATGCTCTCAAGCACACTGGACACAAAATCCTATTCGAAAACACAGAGATACTGGACAACACCAACAGCCACTATACCAGGCTATACCGGGAAGCCATTGAGATTCACAAACACCAGCACAGTTTCAATAAAAAAGAGGAGAGTCTAAAAATCAACAAAACCTGGCTACCAATCCTGAAAAATACAGCCTGCAAAAGGTCAACGAACTCAGCTCAACCACCAGGACATGTGAACAGTTCACACAATGAACTTGCTAATCACCCCCAGCAGCCCCTCGTTAACAATTCAGTAGAAGAAAAAACCCTGCCTAATCCCCAGGAAAATACACACAGATGCTGACTCCAAAACAAGCAGCCACTCAGTAACCCAACCCCCCCCCCACCCCCAGATCTCTATAAATACCCACAGAAGGGTCACTTCACCCTGGGCACAGAGAGAACTGCTCCTGTCTGTGCTCTGAAGATGCCGGTCACAGGTGCTGGCGAAACGTTAGGAAACAAGACTTCAAGACCACGGCCACACAGCCCGGAAGACCCACACCAGCCACCGTATGCCGGCCGTGAAAGCCTTCGACAATACATTGTAAAGCTGAAGTTTGTAATTTTTTAATTCACATTTGCAGAAGGGGATGATCCAGTAGCTATGTTTCAGATCACTAGTGATTATTCTTCAGGAGCAGCAATATGTATTATTGTGATGATTCACTGGTTTCTGTGCAAGTGTCTACGATAAAGCTTTTGAACATTGTTATGAAGTCTGCCTTGTTAAAATCTTTTCTTATTGCCTATCAGCTGAATATTGAAATGGCATCTTCTGAACATCTGACAACAATGAAATAATTGTCAAAATAGGCACTCCTCATTGATTAAAACGTGGAAGAGTTATGGAAAATAAAATCATTTTGCAGACCTGGGTAAGCCAAAGCATCATTAGTTATCAGTTTCAATATTAGAGCAGCCTAGCATGGTTTCAGATGACATTCCCTTGCTATAGGAATTTAGGCTCAAATATCAAAGATAGGAGGTGGAAGTATATAATGAATGACAGGTGACATTTGCATTAAAATATATCAACTAAATCAGCTATCCCCAATCTAATACTCTTCAGATATGTTAATCCTCCATTTCCATAATCCTCCCATAGCATAATCTGCTAGCTGATAGTACCAGGCTTGTTGAAATGTTACTAGATAAAGGCAGGAAAGTGCATGGCAATTAGTGGCATCCACAGAAGGGAATTGGGTATCAGACTGATAGAAGTGACATTTTCATGTAAGCCCCACACCTCTTCTATGTACATTGTGACATAGCAAATATGCCCAAAAAGGGGGAGTTTGTGGCACAGCATCGAAACACAGTTTTCATCATTCTGACAATAGCAGTGAGCTCCTGTGGACACCACTGATATAAATGCATCTTTAATTAATTAGCTGTTGCCTTTACTGCCTGTAGCCTTTAACATGATTTCTCCTGCATATGTTAACCAACAATGTAGTAGCAGAATTTGTGTAATACAGAGCAAGTATTGTGTTTCTTTTAATATCCGTCTCACATATGCATGCAGCTGCTGCTGCTGCAACTGCTATAGAAAAATATGATTTGAGGTTACAAAATGCTACAAATTCAATTTCTTGATGCTTGATATGTTTTCATTGGGAAGCCAAGGCACAGATGATCATTGCCTAAGTAACAGAATACATGTAATTATGCAGGAGATAATTTGGTGGCCTGTTAATTACGATGTTGGTAAAATGTATTTGGGTCACCAGAGACAGAAAGCAAGTGAATACTTATTATTGGGAATGATTTTTAATAGTTTGCTTTTGCACAGGTTAAGATATTACAGTATGTCCATTATGACAACATGGAACACCATCATATGCCATTCTTAGGTCTTACAAATCACAAAATAACACTGTAGAGCTTGTTGATCATGTCTTTAATGTAAGGAATAGTTGGCAACATAAAGCCTATCATGGTTTTGTTTTGTTTTTTTGGATTGAAGATGTATCACCATGCAGCAGTAATAATGCAGTTTAATCAGATGAGATTCCGATGATCTATGCCTTTCACAGTGTATCTACTTTAATACAGTCTATGATTTAATACATTCAGTGATTGCATTAATTTACTCTGCATTAAGAATGAAATCAATAGAACCATAGATTTGGAAGGGATTTCAGAGTCATCTAATTTAGCCCTCTGTTCAGTGTAGGACTTACTAAAGGATTTTGGACAGATGGCTATCCAGCTTCTATTGAAGACTTTAAGTGAAGCAGAGCATACTACTTCATGTGGTAACCTAATTATTGACCATCCCTTATCAGCTCTTACCAGTAATTACCATCACAAAATTCATCCTAATAACTAACCTGGATCTATTTCCCAATAGCTGAAGCCCATTAATTTTGGTCCTGTCCACTGGAATGACAGGGAACAAGTCCACTTCCTCTTCTGTATGACAACCTCCTTCAGTACTGAATGTTTGCCTTTTAATATTTAAAGTTAACACTTTATCTTTTTTGAAATAAACGTTGGTTTTATTTATGTCTTGTGTGGTTGGCCTATCTCAGAAGATGGGGGAGGGGAAGAGAAGGAGAAGAGCTGAATCTTTCAACCACATGCTTTTATGCTATATGGCCAGGAAGTGGTAATATTGAAATTAGTTTTACTTTTAGCAGGGCTTTTTACCATTTAATCACCCAGAAGACCACATAGGTAGACCTATCTCTCTAACATACCAGGATTTTGGAAGAAATGTTTGGAAGAAGTGAAATGTTTCCTGCAAGGTACCTGGTGCCAGCAGGAACTTATCAAGCAGAAAGTGGACCCAGGGTATGAATAGGGCCTCCAACTTTCCATCCAGAGGCACAACTACTTTGCTACTAGCCCAAAATAGCATTAGCCTTTTTAGCAGCTCCTCATGCCGTTGTCACACATCCTAGAATACACAAGTGCTTTTCATAAGTATTATGTCACACCAAGTCTTCCCCATCCTACATTTGTTCCTTTCAGATGCTGTAATTCATATTTCTCCCTGTTAAATTGTTTGCTTCAATCCACTGTTCAAGTCTGTCCTTAACTTTTCAAATGTTCTCTTTGTCTTCTGAAGCATTAGCCACTCCTCCTTCTAGTTTTGCAGTGTCTGCAAAGTTGATAATTATCCTCTCGATGCCTTCATCCAGGCCATTAATAAAAATGTTGACCATACAGGGTTCAGAGTAGATTCTAGTGGCACTCCACTCAGTACCATTCTCCAAGGCGATGTGAAGCTATTCACAAATACTGTTAAATGGATTCATAATTGCTAAATGAATTGCTCATTTAGCAATTATGAATCCATCTAATGATTTATCATATAATCCATATTTTATCGTCTTATTAATAATGACATCATAAGAGATTTATTAACTCCTTTGATGAGAGGCATGGCATTCTGGCATTCTCCCAATGTAATAAGCTAGTAACTCTGTCAACAAGGGGGATAAAGTTAGTCTGCCATGACTTGTTTATGACATGCTGGTTGTTGTTAATTGTTGCATTCCTACCCAAGTGCTCACACAGATGTGTTTGAATAATCTGCTCAAGGACCTTGCCCAATATAAATGTCAAGCTGACAAGTCTGTAATTTCCCAGGTCCTCCTCCTTCCCTTTTTTTAAAGATAAGGACAATGCCTACTCTCCTCCAGTCTTCTGGGACCTTGTCACTTCTCTAGGAGTTCTCAGAGATTACAGTTATCAGTTCTGTGATCACTTCCACTAGTTCCTCTGGGCCCTAAGATGCAATTCAACTAGCTATGGAGGCTTGAATTCATTTAAGTCAGCTGTGACTTTCTTGTCTCCTTATCTATCCTGAGCTGCAGCTCCCTCCTTCACTTGTAGGGCAGTGATGGCCATCTAAGGCTTTGTTTCCCTTTTGAGAGAAGACAGACATAAAGTATGAGCTAAGACTCACATCCAGGCATCTGTGGAGCAAGACCCTTCGTCACCATGAAGATCCCTTGCAGGATCACCACCACACTCCCTTCCTTGGCTTTGGCATCATAGTTGCTGAAGCATCTGAAACTCAGGAGGAAAAATTTCAGACAGGCAATATCATTCAACCAGATGTCAATAATGCCTGCCAAGTCTGCTTGCTCATCCCAAATGAAGATCCATATGGATGAGGATAGTTTTATTACACAAGGATCTGGCATTCACCAGATCCAAGATAGGAGCATTTGCATCAGGAGAGATAAATGGTATCAAATTCCTGTCCCCCTTCTCTGGAACAGCCAACCTGATCTTTTCACTGTATCTCCCCCTCTCTGTTACTGTGGTTAGTCACCCACATGGCATACCAAACCATCCTTCCCCTCAAGCCACTTACCCTACAAGCAATTTCACACCCCTTAAACACATTTTGTGATTATTGGTTAGTAATTCTGTTGTTAATATCCTGAAATGTACCTTTATCCATCTCTTCTCTTCTTCTAACGTTAACTGGTGACTCTGTTGCTGGTAGAAGAGCTGGCTTCTGAAGATACTTCTGGTAGTCATAGTTTATTTTTCCAGCATGTTTCCAGGTGTGGTCATTTGAAGGCATTATGGAAAAATAAAAAGACAGCTATGGCTCCCCCCGCTGCAATTTCCCAAAATAATGCAACATCTAAACAAAACAAATAGTGTCTACAGGGTAGGTTTTTTGCCACTTTCCTTTTGCAAAACCAAATAAGCAAATGAAATACAAAGCTGGCATGAGATCCTGATGTGTCATTTTAAAAGAAAAGACCCCACATGTACTAGACTGAGCATAAATGAGACTTTCAAATGGGACTTCTATTCATGTTCATTTGTTTCCTACTTCATTTGTTTTAGACCAAATGGAAATTCTACTGAATTATCCAAACTGTTCAGTTTTCTATCGGTTGCAGACAGAAAACATGTGCTTCTTGTCCCTGCAATATAGAGCACATAAAACCCAATCAGCTTGAAAAATTCCCTTGTGATCACTAGTTTATTAGTCCCCTGGCAAATGTAAGACATGAGAAATAACATGCTCACTTAAATAAGGCATTTATCAATATTCATCAAGGACGTGATGCCTTCAATGATGGTACGTTCCTTCTGCACTTACTATACATTATTTGGGACAGAGAAGTTCCTCAATATTATTTTTGCTGGATTTCTCATCTTACCAACCTTATGTCATGTTCAACCTTCTTGAGTACATATTTTTTCAGGAAAGTATGCTTGAATATGCATTTATCCATGTGTTTTTAGTGTATGCATTTTTATATGCATTTTTGCAAGCATACTCACCTTGGGCAAGCCAGTTTCTGACAAGAAAATACATTTCTGTACATGATTTTCTCTAATTTACATCTTTATTCATATAATTCCATTAGAGGATTCTCCTTAAAGTTACAAACATAATTATATTTTAACAGTTTGAGGTTTTAAAATTATTTTTTTAAATGTTTAAAATATTTGGGACTCTCCTATTTCTTTGGCAGTCTCAAACCTGCTATGTACACCTAGAAATTTGGATGGGCTGATTTTTTCCTCCATCCTGTGCCTGATGCATTCTAAAGTTACTAAACAAGAGATCTACATGTTCAGAAGACCAATTAGTCAGAATCCAGTCATATCCCATTTCAGCCACAAGGGATCCAGTTTCCTAATTGCACATTAGAGCTAACATTTCCTTAATTAAGTTAGTTTCTGGTAAGGAAGTAATTATGGCTTAATGTCACTACCATTATCTTCAAATGTCTTTAATATCTAGGTCTGCTAAGTCTCGGTCTACCATAATTTGTTTGTAAGCTTTAAAAAAAAAAAAAATGACAGGACTTATTAGAACACTTTCTAGGGGAACATCTCCAAGGCTTAGATCCACTGTTCTTCTAATCCTTGAGCTGGCTGAAAAGTAAACTATTAGAAATTCTGCTGCCTGGTTGCAGCTCCTCAGTGCTTCCACTCTAGTTTGTCTTGAGTTCACGTTCATAAGACATGTTAAGTAAAAAAACGGTAGGTTCCTCTAGGCCTTTCTTTCACTCTCTTCTTACTAAATGGGAGAACTGGTTAGAGAATACCCACCAGTCCCTCTCCTTAATGTGGAATGGGCTGAGGCCCAGGAAGGAGGCTTTGACCAATGGAGTGATTGGTGGGTTAGCCATCTGTCAAAATTCACTCCCAGCATTGTATGTTTTGTACAGGATGCATTCCAAACAAGTCCAGCTAACCAGCTGATCAGTGGGACGGGCGGGTTGCAAGGGGAAGAAGGAGAGCTGGCCCTCTTCACCACACAACCCCTCCCCCCATCACCAATTACCAGTCAGCCTGCTTTTTTTGAATATGGTTTTGGGAGCACCCAGGTAACTCCCTATCTCACCGTGCTTTTCTGTGCTGCGCTGCTGGCTGCCAGCCAACAAGACAGCAAGCTGGTTGCCTGCCATAGTCCAGAGATAGACAAGCTCAGGCAGAACTTTTAAAAGCAAAGGTCCTTTTTACCTGTTGCTAAAGTTGGCAACTGTAATGTAGTCAAGGCTTGGCACAAGCCAAGACCAGGAATTCAATAAACCAACAACAATTCCAAAGGAGAAGACAAGAGGCACGGTGAGATGTCATTCAGAGTTCAAGAGGATGGCACAACCAGATAAACATGGCAGAGCTGAGGCTTGAAAAGCTGTTCTCAGCGTTTTGTCTCAGGGAACTGGGCCTGGAGGCCATTAAAGAAGCCATGGTGAGCCACCACCCAGATGCATAGCTTGTCTACACGGCAAACCTGATTATAATTCTGTGAACATGTTGCCTAGCAACAGACCAAGCTGCAGAGGTCTATGTAAACCTTGTGCATGCAATATACTGTAGGTGTGAACTAGGTTTCTACTGGATCTGCTGCATTAGAATTCCAAAGGGCTACATCTGAAAGCAACCCTTCCCTGCCCACTTTACTAATCTACTCCATAGCGTTTGCCAAACATACTCTGCTAACCTTCTCCTCTGTCTTAAGCTATTTTTACAGCAGAGTTGTCTGACAGAGTAAGCACCCTTACTAGTCCATTGCGATATGGAGCATCACTATGAAACGTATGATTCAGGTGCAGGCTATATGTGCACCTACACATCCATTATCCTGACATATAAGATAATTATAGCATGGTCCAAATGGTTCTTGATTGCAAGTGGCACCTTTGTGTCACTAGCTGTTGTGATGCAGAACTTTAACTTGAAGTTCTGTTTCAAGTGACCCTGAGTAGTTCCAAATTAGCTCATGGAAGCTACGAGGTTTTGCTAGCTCTCTAGGTTGAGCCTGCCTGAGGCATCCATAAGGGCTCTTGCTTTAATCTCAAATAAAATGTTAACAGCTGGCTTGGAATACAGTTGATCTGCGAATGTGTCAATGTCCTATAAGAAATGGGCAATGCTCTCCCTTTGTATCATATCAGCTACGGTTGCTAGAAGAATACATGTGTTCCCATCCACCTATCTCAGTCATCAAGTTGAAAATTAGATAGTCTCCCCGCTAATTTTTTTTTTACATTTCAGCCCTACAGTGTCACAGAAAACAGCTGCCTCCATCAAACTGTGCTCCTAAAGCACATAATGTTTCCAAATTCTTAACTTTCCATACACTTTGCTAACATTCTCCTTAGTCCTTGGGCTATTTTACAACAATGTTTTCTGAGAGTGTGAGACTAGATAAAGCTGTATGAGAACCTTCTTGAAACAGATATTGTCCAAATGTTTTGAGACTGTGTCTCTCTGACAGCAGGGCCTGGATTTCAGCCTGGCAAAGCTGGAGAGGGCTGTTCTATGACTAACACTGGGGGCACAAAACATTTTCTGCTGATGGCTCAATTAAGTCTCAGTTGCCATTTATTTTATATGTCTGTTTTAAATTAGGCTTCCAACAAATCACTTCTAGACAAGGAGAACATTCTGATATAACTTAAGCCCAACATTTTGCATCCTTCTTCTTGGACACTTTCTTCCTTCCATTACAAGCCAACTGTGTAGACCTGCCAAAGAGCTGTTTTAAATTGCTCTCTTTTATAGCTTTCTGAGGACAACTTTGGAAAATGTGAGCAGGGGAGGCTGGAGGCAGAAGAGAAGAATGAAAGCTGGATTCTCCCTTCCCTGTCAGCATCCAGATTCACAAATATATGGGAGGATGAAATCCAATGGAGGATGGGATAGAGGCATTCAACACTTTGGAATAAGTGTCAGGCCTAATGTTAGCTTGCACTCATCATTCTATCAAGATTGCTGAATTATATGCCTGCATAAGAAAGTTTATCCTAGGAAGGCATTGGCATCAACTACACTGGCTGCCATCATCTTCATCTCAATGCCACTTAAATACAGCCAAATTTAGTTCCAGCAATAAGGGGTGTATTTGTGTATGTGTGCATATCTCAGTATCACAATGCACACACACACAGAGTACATGTTTCAGCAAATTCCACTCAAATAACCTCAAAATGTAGGAAAGCTCCTTGACTGTTTACCTAGCCACACTTCTAATACAATAAAAATTGTGTTTTGTTTCAGACAGACAGACAGACAGACAGACTAAGGCATATTATGCCTAGGCGTTCATTTGCTTGGAGTAAAACCTGTCATCACTTCTTCCTGAGTGACACTTTAAATCACTCCGTTTATATGAGATTACACTTTTAATACATTGCAGAGATAGACAAATAGGAACTATAATGGCAAATATAAATAGCAGACGGTGTTGGGTTTTGTTTTGTTTTTAGAAGGCTGTATCAAGGACGCGGGGAGCCAGTTTAGGATAGTGATTAAAGACAGCAGGCTAGAAACTGGGAGACCGTGAGTTCGACTCCCGCCTGAGGCACGAAGCCAGCTGGGTGACCTTGGGCCAGTCACTCTCACTCAGCCCTAGGAAGAAGCCAAGGGCCATCTGCTTCCGAAAATGTTGTCAAGAAAACTGCAGGGACTAGTCCAAGCAGTGGCCATGAATCAAAATTGACTCTAAGGTACAAATACATAGAAAAAAAAAAAAAGAAAATCAAGGGAATGATTATTAAACTGTGCAAGACAGACTGGCTATCCTTTTCCTAGCTCATGGGAGTGGTAAAGAAATTAACAGAAGGCACAGAGCTCTATGTGTTGCAGTGCCAAATGTACTTTGGTTCAGATTCCATTTTTTCCTTTACCACCAGCCAGTTTTCTATCAGTCAGCATTCTGTGCCCACTAACATGCTTAGTTTTCACTGGACTGCCCCCACCCCAACATGGTGTTTCCTCCTATTCCTCCTCCTATCTGGTACTTCCCTTTTAGGGTAATCCTGACTGGACAGTCATAAGGTACGAAGGAACATGGCAACAAAGCCAAGCCAAACCTTTCTTTGGGCCCTCTGCAAATGGCTGGCAATGTTTTGAGATGAACAGATCTTTTCTACAAAATACTGATAGGGAAAGGACAGAAATGAAAAGATGAGTTCCTGGAGAAATTGCAAATTTAATTAATTATGCTGAACTAGATGGAATGCAACTTTCAAATTATACAGAGGAGTATGGCCTTCAGCTTGAAACAAAACACACCAGTTTCCTACTTGGCTGCTGATGCTAGGAAAACATAGAAATCATTGGGATATAAATTTGTGAAAACTATGTGTAGAAGCCAGATTTTGGTAGAAAGGAAGAGTAAAAAGTCCCATCTTCAAATTAACATCTTTCTTGATTCAGAAATCTAGAGATCTGCAAAATGAGAAATTATGCTTTCTATTTATATAAAAATAGGAATAAGGTATTGCCTGAGCGTGGAATTAGGAATTTTTCCTATAGATTAATTTGTTTGTATTGTGTTAGGTGAAACTTGGAAAATGCCTAGTTTAGATTTTTATGAATGGATTTCTACCACAAGAAGATGGGTATCTGTTATTTGAAGACAAGATACTTCTCCTTTTCTACTTCCCCATTCATGGTTCTCTCCTTCATTGTCAAATTCAGATTACAATTTCCTCAATATGGAGATCTGACTAATATTGCAACTTCTTCCTGTAGTACCACCACAGGAATACTACCACTATTATTAGTTTTCTATTCTGTTCTACTTTGCATACTACTACTGCTATTACAACTTCCATTCCGACTCTTTGTAAATATTCCTTTTTCTTTTCTTTGCTATTATGCTTCCACCTCCTCATGTTATAATCTATGGATCGGAACAATAAACTAAATTATTATAAATACTATTACTACTTATTCTTACTCTGTAAAACTACCACATACTCTGATAAGACTAGACAGTTTGAGCAAAAAGATGTCATCTCCCAGAGCTCTGAACCTGCCAAAGACGGCTGTCTTGCAGTCATCTCATGAGGAGCAACTGTCTGGAGCACTTGTGGGCAATCTCAAGTCCTCTCCTTGTCTGGAGGGGAATTACGAAGAGTCAATCTACTTGCCAGCTCTTTGTTCTGTTGCAGTTGTCAGCTCCACTTTTAGCAGTCTTCAGTTCGCCATTTCTTCTCTGGAAGTCCGACTGATACATTCATTAATAAAATTTAAGATTGGCATTCTGTAAGAACCCAGTTAGTAAGGTTTACAAACTTTCCCTGCTGTGCAAAAAGTACCAAATGTTTATATCTACAATTAAACATGATGAGAATACTAGCTAATAGCAAACGGCACAACAATCAGGTCTATTTAAAATTAAGTCCAAAATCAAATGACCCAAAAAACCACCCTCCTAAAAACCCTTTTGTTTCTCACTGATAATGATACAAACAGCATTTGCTTTTCACTACCCACAGAGACTTTTAGTTATATTGATGCATATAATTACAGCAAGTCAGAGCTGCCATCGTGCCTGGGGCAATTTTTTTATAGAAAGGCAAATAAACTATGGTTGGAAATTCATGAGGCTCTGTGAACTGAATTTGAAGATAGCATTTAATGTTCCAAAATTCAATATGAATTGCCTTGCAATGCATAATAGGTTTGATAGCAATGATTAAGTGCATTCACTTGACAGCAAAAAAGGCCACCAATGGGAAAACAATAGGAAGTTGAGATACTGAATACCTTATTCATGGAGGAGAGGACAGTATCCTATTATACTGGTAGTTTCAACAGAATCTACTGCCAAGAAACAGAGAAAAAGACGCTATAATCATCAGGCTAGCAAATGAACCAAATATATACATGAAGTAAATATCCATTGTTTGTTGAGCAGTTTATACTTCCATATGTTAGTAATAAAAAAGAGCATAACAGGGAAATTATTGCTGAATGTCCATAAAAGACAAAAATGTGGGTCTTAGTCAGGAAAGTAGGCTTCTCTGATTCTTCTAGAGTTGATAAGTGAACCTGTTAGTTAACCTTGCATTTCTTCACAGTTCCAAAACTTTTCAGGAATTTCAGATCAGGGTTTTAAATTATTCAGACAAACTATCCAAGTAGCAAAAGCTTCTTGGTGCCGTTGTTTGCTCCTCGTGCAGTGATAGGCCATCTGTAACATCTGAAATGTTGTTGGACTACAATGCTCACCCGTCATAGTTGTTCTGTAGGGAAGCTGTAATTCTGCATCATTGGGAGTGTCACACGTTGCCTTCTCCTGTTGTAACTCATGAAGGATGACAAGCACAATGGGATGTGGCTAAACTAGCACATTGTCCCTGCTTTCCCTCCAAGTGAGATCAATTTGGATTAATTCAAATATCTGAATTAGCAGATTCAGAATTAGCAGCAAAATAAAGCATTTCTGTACTAGGTAGATGATGAATGGGAGGGGAAGGATTACCCAAGACTGTGTGGGAGAAGTAGATAAGTTGCTACAATCTCTGTATTCAAGCCACTAAATTCTGTTGAAGCTGGACTTGGAATTCTGAGCTGCTCCATATATATCATATTCCTCCACATCTCTGAAAACTCCATGTATTTGAAACTGGGACCCTATAGCCTTCTCACATCAGCTGGAATTGACATCATGCTTTCAGTATCAATCAGGCAATATGCATCAGAAACACTTCTAACAGAAATAATTTTGTGTAATCAGCACAAGGAAAGTTCTTAGTGAGTCCCTCTTCTGGGACAAGCTAGATGTAAAGCTAAAACCTCCTTTGAAAACAAGAGAAATGGCTGCTTTGGAAGAGGGTTTTGAGATCAGCTAGCCACCCATATCATCCATCCCCAATTTGGTTCCCTACTCTACTTCCTAGACAGCTTTATGACATCTGGAAACTATCAGATTGGAATGAAAGCTACCATTAATTTCAAGAAGATGCCAAGCTTGGAACCTCACAGTAGGTAGACTTCAGATGCACCTTCATTCTTTAAGAGGAGGTTACAGAGAAGTGAATTGCCTGGATCAAAGGATGGAGTTGTGAATTTTAATTTCTTCCTCAAAACCTCTGAATAAATTGTATTAGTGAAAAATCCAGTGTGAAAATCTTATCCTTCTCCTCTGAGTAATTTATAACACATCATTATTTTTTGCTTAAAGAGTTTTCTGCTAACCAATATTTGCAGAGCCCCTCTGCTTTGAAATGCCTACTTGAGATCTAAGAATAGGACATCCTTAAGAACAAGCAATAAAACCCTCCTTAGTGTCGCTAGCAACTGAAGCTTAGTCTCAATAAGCAGAAGTCCAAATGGGAGAAAGAAAGAAAGGAAGGACCAAAGAATGTTTTCAGGTGGAAAAGTTCTTTCTGGAGAAAAGGAGAGGGTTGCATCCCATTCCAGCTTACTTTGAACCCTATTTAGGATTAGTGCAAATGTGATGAGTGAATTATGAGTTTGGCACAAAATGCCTTGCGGTATCAAATGCCTGAAACAAAGTCACTCCCAAACTATCCTACATTGGTTCCAACAAGCACAAGTTCTCATCAGTAAACGTACTTCATAATTTCACATGAATAAATGCCAATCCATAAGGCATAATTACAGTAGGGATTTAGTGTGGTGTTTTTCTTTGCCGATTGATGTATGAGGCTTTGACACAAGAAAGTTCCTTAATTATAATTATACCTTCCCCTTTCCCATTAGCATGTCAATTACTAAAATAAAATACAAATAAGTTTCCCAATTTGAAAATGGTTCGCTGTGTTGGGAACTCAAGCGGGAAAAGCTCCAATGCTTTGTTCAAGGTGGGTGGTGCTTCCTGCTTTTCTGTGAAATTTCAATTATGAATTTATTTATGGTTTAATTGTTTAAGACTCTGCTGTTCCTAAATCATGAGCTAACAGTTCCATAGATATTTAACTCATTCTAGCTAGAGTAAGAAGTTAAGGTTGGGAATGTTTCAGATTAATCTACTTAAATTCACAAACTTGTATGATGATTTTTGAGAATATGCTTCTTAGCCCACTTCATATTTTCCACATAGATTTAAAATATGGTGCTTGCTAAGAAAAGCATTATACAAGTTCCATGAACTTCAATATCATGTGTAAAGAACATAAACCAGAGAGTCCAGTTAGTTCTGCCTGCCCACGGGGACTCTGGACATACGGTTCTTGGACAAAACCTTGGGACAAGTGTTAATGTCACCAGGCAGCAACCTTACCATTGCATGGGTGGAAGGGGGGAAGTGACATCACATACATCACTTGCACAATGCCATTGTGACACATGTGATGTCATCATGGTTTCTACCAAATGCTTTTGCTTTCCATCAAGTTGAAGCAGGAGGAGATGGAAAACTGGATTATTCCCTCAGCCGTGTTGAAAGGCCCATTCTACCAGGCTCCTTCCCTCTCTGATGATTTGCTCTCCATTTCAGCCAGAGTGATAGTAGGAACTATTATTTATTTCACTCACTTTTAGCACAAGATGTTATTTCCAAAAGTACTTGTGATCATGAGAGTGTACATTCCAACGCGTTAGGGTTAGGGTTTTGTTTTTTGCATATTCAAGTACTTGGTGTAAGAGACAATAAAATTGTGAATGTGGATTCAGAGGATCTATTTATTTCCTTACAAGGTTTTGCTGCAATTTTATCTAATATTTTTTCCTCTGGATTTGAAAGCAAAAAAAAAAAAAAAAAGGTTATGATTTGCCAATTAGCTATTTTTGTTTTATAAATGCCATTTTTATTTTATTTATTTTGATAAGTTAAAGAGAGACTCAAGGAACATCTTTTCTCTTTCTTCTTCAAGGAGATTTCTGCTCCTTCTTTCATCTCTGAGCTATTATCTAATGTGCATAAGGTGACCTCTTTGTATCACCCAAAAAGAGGACAGAGGAGGAAAACAGGTTTGCATAAAATGTGCATATGTTAGATGCAAATTTAGAAGTAATTAAATAAGTAAAATAGAAAGGTTTTCCTTCTTTCCATTTTAGCATAGGCTGAGAGGTAATTTTTGTATGAGTTTATCCAAAGGCCTAAATTATCATTTTAGTCCACTGTTTGAGCTCTACTGCTTGTTTTGAACGTGTGGATTAAGCATAAGCCTATTTAAGCCTATGCATGTGGCAAAGGAATGGATCTAAAAGCATGATGCATGATGAAAGATTGGAAGAATTAGCAAGGGGTACAAGGTTGATGTGGGGCTGAAGGTGGAGCATTTTTATTACAGTGAAGAATGGATTATGGGAAAAACAGACATGGAAGAAAAAAGAAAGGAATGTGTAAACTAGATTTAATTAGATTTCCTTTCCTCTTCTCTTATCTCCTGCCTTTAATTTCTTTTTGCTTACTACTTCTTACTGTTTTGTTTTGTTTTGTGTTTTTTTTGCACTTAGCTTATTGTTGTTTACTGCAAAAAGCTATACAGGTAGTCCTCATTTAACAACCACAATTGAGACCAGCAATTTGGTCGTTTAGTGAAGCAGTCACTAAGTGAAACCGCCACTGTGCTTATGATCTTAATTCAGCTTTCCTTTGCTTTACAGTCCTGCAAAGGTCATAAATGCAGGCATTGGTCATAAAATTACTTTTTCATCACTGTCATAACTGCGAACAGTTGCTGTACAAGGCAGTCGCTCAACAAGGACTACCTGTAGTAGGTATGTATGTATAATCTCCTATCAGATATTATTGATAGAAAATTTCATGGCCTCTTTTTCCATGCTTATGGTTCTTTATCTTGAAACCTGATTTGGACTGGACAGCTCTTCAAATATAGTCGTGTCCTCTCTATATAGGAAGATACGTGATCCCCCTAAACCTAGTTCTATTTTCAATCCTTATTTTTCTTCACATTGACACAGCATGAATTTCTAATCTAAGTAAAACCTCATTCTGTCTTACTCACTGGTATCTGCAGAGCGGTGATCATTTTTATTTCTCTAATCTGTTTCATGATCTTTAAATTTGGAGGAATTTTCCTGTATGTGACTCATAGGTTCCTTAAAACCTTTATATCCTGAGGCATATCATTCTTTCCATTGTAAACAAAGGAGATGAATAGCTCAAATTTGTTTGGTTTTGCTCATTTGTACAAAGAACAAAGCCTGTGTTTCTTTTGGAGGCACAATAGTTCGTTTTTTAAATGTTTCTTTTAAGGATCACTTGGTTGGGGCTCAGCTTTTGTATAATTTTCATGCTTGAGAAATTGAAGGGAAAATGTACATTCTTACATATGGCTGACTGTTAGCCCAGACATCTTTTATTTTTATTATTTGAATATCGTTGCCAGGTTCAAATGTGGTCATGGGGAGAGAGATTCCAAGTTTGTCCAACTGTGGGGACATGGGAGGAAACAAGGCCAATTTAATTGATGATCATTCCTGAGGATACGTATGCTCTCACCCAGTTGTTTATACAGGTTACCCAAAAATTGTTGGAGTGGTGCTTATACAAAGCAATGGAAGACCAGAAGAAACAATATGTGGAAAAACAAGCATCTTGTCTGGACCCATTTCCAGCAGAATAAGAAAAAGAGAGGAGGAAAGGGGAGGGTTGGGAAGAAAGCATTACATCCTGAAGTTAGAGAGATAAAGAACCACTGTAATGTAGTGAATCAGGTATTGGACTTAGACTGAAGAGATCCAGGTTCATGTCCCTTCTCTGCTATATTAGTCATTGGCTGGCTTGGGGCCAATCATTTTCTGTCAGTCTAACCTACTTCATGAAGTTGTGGTGGGAGGAGATGTTTGGTCTCTGGGAATAGGTGGGAAGTAAATGTGATAAATAAATGTTAAAAAAAAAAAAAGCTTTCTAAGGAACCACAAACTCCATAGATCATTCAACTGTTTATTCATTTATATCCCACTTTTCCTCCTAGAGATCAAGGCATTATACCTAGCACTCCCTCCTTCATCTTTCCCCCTAGCAGCAACAATTCTATGAGATTGTTTGGGCTGAAAGAGAGTCATTGGCTCAAAATCACGCTGTGATCTCTGCTGCTGAGGTTCTCCCCAGGCCTAACCCTAACCATTGTACCACCCTGTGGCTAGCATATCCTTTTTGTACAGAGAAGGAGCCAACACCTTGATATCTAGTGGATAATTGCAGGAGAAGGAATGTTTATGATAATTGGAGACATTTATCCCCTCATTTAGTAATGTAGGCAATTCCAAAGGGCTACCAAAATGTGAGGCTAACCCTGATGCTGACATCCACACACCAAAGTTTTTATGTACAGAGACTCATCTTCTGAGTCACTGCCATAAGCCCAAATCCTAAGATCTCTACTTCCTTGTTGCAGTTGTCTACACCCAACTTATAGATATTGGGATAGGTCCAAGAAAGATTTGTGACCTCATAAAACCTTATGTTTGGTGGTCATCATCTCCATCTTTTATGTGATTACCTGTCCAGACATTCAAAGGGCAATGGGACCAAGCTTGATGAATGGATAAACAGGAGCTAGAAGATACGTGAATAAATTAGAAAACAAGACCTTTTTTCCCCCAGAATGTGAAGGAGAAAAAGTCCTAGTTCCAAACTGCAAAGGCAAAAGGGCATTGTTATTTGTGAGCAATTAATATGCACAGATGCCAAGCTGTCAGAAACATAAATAATTTGAAGAAAGGAATATAAAGGAAACTAATGGACAGTAATCCATCCTGTAATTTTTCAAACTAGAAAAGAGATTGGGGGGAAGTGGAGTTAGGTTGGGAGCAGGATGTTGTTTTAAAATGTGTACCACCACTGAGTTACATATTGTCATCTTCTAGTGTTTGCAATACTCAACTGTTAGCATCTTTTCAGAAAACAGTTGCTTTCACTCAGTGCTTCTCCAGTTTACAGTTTGGCTTTCAATCAGTCTTCTTCCTCCATTTCCTCTGCTGTTGGCATTTAGCTGAGCATATTGAGAGAGATTTTTTTTTCTTTCTTTACTATATCTGGAGATTTTCCCAGGAGCTTTTAAAGATGATCAGCTAATAATACTACATTTTTTGAACAGTATATCCTTTCTTCTTTCCCATTAGGAGCCTTCTGTAACCTGCTGCCCCTATGGAAATATTGGACTCTAACTCCCATCATCCCCAGGCATTGAGATGACTAGTAGTATGGTTGTGCCCACTCTCTGAAGTTCGGTGCTTTCCTGACATGCACATGTTAGGAAAAACTATCTTATCTCAAAGGGTTTCAGGATGGAATCCTATGTATGAAGCTACTTTATAATAGCCATTGTGATCTACACCAGTGTTTCTTAAACTTGGCAACTTTAAGAAGTGTGGACTTCAACGCTCAGAATGCATGTTGGGAATTCTGGGAGTGAAGTCCACACTTCTTAAAGTTGCTGAGGTTGAGAAACACTGATTTACACTAATCAGTGTTGGTAGTGGTAGCAGTTCTAGAGGATTTCTAACAGGGGTCTTAATCTACATGACTTAGACATGCAGCCCCCTTTATCTGATTATTTGCATATCTTTGCTGCTGAATGTGATCAGAGGTTCATGTGGGTTGTACCAGGGGTGGCCAATCCATATAGGCAAACTAGGGGGTTAGCCAAAGTGTCACATAGAGTGCCAAATTTCAAGAAAAGAATCAAATAAAAATGCAATTTTTTTTTTGCAGTGGTGGAGACACCAATTATATTGTTTACCCATAGCACCAGTTGCTTGGCCCTACTGATACATAAGGGAATTTGAGTGAACAGATTACACTATTTTTTAGTCCTTGTTTCATTTATTTTATAAACAAATCACCCAACATACAATGAAGTAATGTGAAAAAGCCATCCCCCTCAGTAGCCAGTTATACCATCTTTCAGCTAAAGAACTGCAATCAAACACTTCCTGCCAAAGTTGGTGAGATTTATATAGGACAGGAATGATCCAAATCAGCCTAATTATTTAACAAAATCCCCACACAACTGGCCCTAGCTATCCCTTTAACTGAACTGACAGAACTGGTTGAGGGTGGATTAAGCTGGCATATCACATGTTCGATGACTTTGTTTATGACATAAATGAAGCATTATCAGTAAGGCCCAAATGGAGTTCTCATAACATTTGGTGGCAAAGATATGCAATAATTTGGAGAATCCAAAAGAGAATGGATACTTTTTCATAACTGTCCTAGGAAAAAAAATCCAGAATAATTTGCATACAAGTCATATTTTCTGCGTTCTCCAAAGTTAAGCAGCTTCATCCACCGCTTAGGATAGGTGCAAGGGGAGTGGAGATACCATAAGTACCTATCCAATGTCATAGTAGAGAGGAGCATATTATGAATGGCATCATCATTGGGTGTTGACCTTTCCAGTCTATATACGCTGCTCGGGAACAGTGCTGGTTACATGTTTGCTTTTCAAATAGAGACAAATAGAAAATCTGTCATAGCCAATGACACAATCCATCTGGAACCTTACACAGATTCAGTGTTCTTTCCATGTTGTGCTGAGGCATGGATAGACCCTTTCTTCTCTAAAGGACTCTGTAAATATTGGAATAAATCCTGAAGCTGTAAGATTGGGAAAGCATTTTTCACTTATGTTTTATAGACAACA
The DNA here is from genome assembly GCF_059951505.1 of Python bivittatus. NCBI lineage: Eukaryota > Metazoa > Chordata > Lepidosauria > Squamata > Pythonidae > Python > Python bivittatus. Next base: position 3,532,797 of record NW_028277108.1, read on the forward strand.
TCTAATGGGTTAATTATCTTAATGATTACATCACAGCCTAATTATAACCACACTAATGAGGAAAGTTCAGAGTCCCCTTGAAAGTGTAAGAAGTCTGGTTTATGTCAAAGGAGAATGTAAATTGAAAGGGATACATTTCAAGTATTTTCAAAGATGCTTTCTTTTAGACCGAAGAGGTCAACAGTTTCCTAGCAGAGTTGTGCACTTATTTGTGAAATAATTAATCCTGTACAAAAGTTCCCATGACCTGGAACCCTAGCAAGCTATAGATGGGGGAATGTCTAGGAAAATGCCATCTGGCTAGAGCATACCTACTCATACTTGCCAGAGCTGATAAGCTATGCCAGTCAGTTGCATAGCTGCATGAACATTTTCTTTGCAATTCCACAAATGTTTAGGTTGGCATCAGCCATATAGACTGAGAATTCGGGGAATTAAGTCCCATCACATCTATATAGAGCACTGAAATGGGAAGGCCTCAAGCAATCTCTATCCTTGGCTATAGATGGATAAAGAACAATAAAAATAAAAAACCCATGGACAGATCGGAAGGTAGCTCAACCTTTCTCAGCATTAGATTTCCAGACATTGTTAGACTACTACTCTCACCACCCTGATCGTTGGGCATCCTGGATGGGGATGATGGGATTGTCTAGGTCTTGGATTAATTCAGAGTTACTTCTCCTTGCAGGGAAGCTTGTGGGATGAGAAATCCAATCTTCTGGGAGGGGTACTTAGGAAAAATTGCTGCCACACTGCAGGCCTATTTAACAGACCATATGCTGGGAAGGGATAATGGAAGCATATCTTTATTTATTATTCTGAGTTATTGTTATAGACATGTAAATCATTTGAGCAATTAAATTTTACAGAAAATACTGTATAATTACATCACACCACTATGTAGCAACTGTATGATACTGTCCAGGTTAATAGGATTTTTTTTCATGTTCCTCACTGGAATTCTCATTAATTCATTGAAAGGTCTGTTAATTTAATGAGTGTAATTGCTATTCTAAAAATAGCTGCCTGCTGCTTTGCTGTTCATAACAGGCACTGGAAATTGGGGGGGGGGGAGGGAGAATATATATTTCATTAAGAAATGCATAGTTAAGGAATTGTCCGCACTTGTGGGGAATGGCCAACAGTGGAAGCATCAGCATGGATCCATAAGATCCTTTATGGAACTGTCAGGTTTTGCAAGACAACCAGCATTCAAGCAAGTATGCTATGATGCTCCAGGTACCAGGTGCTATTTTCCTCCATAATGGCAAATCATGATTTGGCACCATGTAGGTGAGCCCTGAAGTTTGCAATCCTACTTCTAACCCCAGATTCATCATGACTTGAATGCTTGAGTGGTGGAGTGCAAGTAGGGGCAACAAGGGAGTGAAAAATCACAAATAAATCAAGTTGTGGGGCTTTGAATAGCACCACACCTTGTCTAGTTAGAAACCTATATTTCATTAGCCTGTTTCAAAGATTCAGACTGCTCTGGTGGTCATGGGGAGGGGAAAATTGCGGTGGAGATTGGCAGCAGAGACCACGATGTCAGGCTGGGGGAAGAGAAGCCGGGGTAGCAAGGAGGAAAAGTTGCTTGTAAGTGGTTGGCAGCCTAGGATAATGGTTGTCAGAAGAAAGAGTTTGGAAGGACATTAGCTTATCCTGGAGCCTGTCAAATAGAGCGGCACCTCTACCCCTTATGGACTTTTGGCTGAAAAAAAAATGAACTTGCGATTTATGAGTTTGATGATCAGAAAGGGTAGACCATGGAAAGAAGGAAATTATGTTGTAACCTTAGAGAGAGAGGGTAAATATAAAGGTACTTGTAACTGCTGTTAAGAAGTTCGGAAGCCACTTCTTTATAACTTTTCTTTTCTTTCTTTTTCTTTTCTATTTAGTTCCTTGCACCTTTTTTTACTTACAGTACTCTTCTTTACTTGCTCTACTTTTCTCTTTCAAAATGTGTACTGTTTTTATGCTTTTAAAACTTCCTCTAATTATGTATTGAAAACAAAAATATGCGTAAGGCAAGGAGCAGCCCCTGAAAGTTCCTTCAGCTGCCAATTGTCTTTCTAATGCAATAAATGAGGGAAAATATATAATAATAATAATAATAAAAAAAAAAATAGGGTGGCACCTCTGACTGGGGAAGGGTTTTAAAATAGGGGGAATACATAGAAATTGGGAATTTCATCACATCTTTGATGTCTTCCACCAACAGTATAAATAGTTTGCTGCTTTAAGGGAGCATTTTAATATAATGACAGTGTATGGTTATTTCCATCTCTGAGGGAGTCACACATTAACATGTGCCTTTCTAATAAAAACACACATTTCTGGGCTTTCTAATGAGCAGATTCAACACACACAGGCGTGCTCTCAAACACACACCAGTTTGCTAGATCTATACACTCTTAAAACATGGGCATCTGGATGTTATTTGGGTTCTTTGATAGCTATTGATCAAACAAACAAAGTGATCAATAGCTTTGTTAAAACAAGAGGAAAATCTATAGTGGAGTCTTTCAGCTTGTGTCAAGGAAGCTGGAAAGAAAAAGAGAAAAGAAAAATGCTGTAGGAAAATATTGCAGCATTGATTTGATGGACTGAAAGGAGATTGAATCTGGCCAAATGGTACGTATGTCACGGGGCTCCTGGAAAAATATTAAAAGGGAAGTTGCAGTGTGTACAAATCACATTGAAATTAACTCCTAGCTGCTGCAGGATTACTTTTTCCTGGGTCTGTATGATAGATGGGGTATAGAACTGGCAGAAATTAGAAACAGTAGAATGGAAAGAGATAAAAATGAATTTATAATTTGCATTTTACCACAACGAAGACAAGGATTACATTATTCTGAGAGTTTTGGTGGGCTGAAAGTCATTTATAAATGCTTCTAATCAAATAAAATACATTAGTGGTTAAAAGGATTGAAATTTACATTATGTTATGATCTTAAAAAGAATTTTTATAAAATTATCGTTGATACGTGACACCAGAGAAATTATTCAGAATGTATAAAGGTATTTCAAATGTATGTTGGAAACGTGAACAACATGAAGGGACATTTTATCATGCTTGGTGGACATGTAAAAAAGCTAAAAAAAATTGGATTCGAATACAGACATTGATACAGAGGATTTTGAAGATTAATATTCAATTGAAGCCAGAACTTTTCCTTTTAGGACTGACAGATAAACAGTTAGAAAACAGCCATGGAAGATTACTTCAATATATGATTGTTGTGGCGAGATCCCTGTATGCACAAAAATGGAAAGATTCAGCAGTACCCACCGTGGAGGATTGGTGGGCGAAACTGACAGAACTTGCTGAGATGGACAGACTGACTACTTTGATTAGAGAAAGGTCATTATTGACATTCATCAATGGCTAGAAACCCCTTATGGACTTTGTGCGTAAGAAAGAAAATGATTTTGTGACTTACAGTATTGATAATTAGAATGAATAGGTTATAGAAAGAAGAGAATTATGATGAAATTTTAGAGAGAGAGGTATCTATCTATCTATCTATCTATCTATCTATCTATCTATCTATCTATCTATCTAATGTTTTCTATTCTTTTATTTTTTTCTTTCCTCTACCTTCTTTTCTCTTTGTCTTTTCTTTTCTATTTTTTCTTTTTCACCTCCATTTTATTATTTTTTTCTCTTTTCTTTGAATGTATTTCTTATTATCTATGTAAAATCTTTTAATAAAAATTATTTTTTAAAAAATTAATCAAATAAAAAACATTAGTGTAGGAAAAGTACCACCTTCAGAATCTGTACATTAAGAATTATATAGCAGATGGTTGTAAGATACAGAGTAGTAAAAATCTATTTAGAAATTTGGAAATATTTTCCCAGGGTAAATGTGAATGTAAATATACGAAATAATTCTCTTAGCTCAACTTTGGAGTCACTTGTAATTCATCTAGAGCTTCTCTTTTATGATGATTCCAGTATGGCTTCTCAGACCCACTGACTAGTGTTTAGCCTTGACCTAGTTTAAGTATTACCAGTACAAACTGAGGTCTGATAATCAATTGATTTTGTTCATCTGACTGAATACAGAAAGATGTCTACTCAGGAATGTCTGCAGAGTGTAGTGTAATCAATAAAATCAAGATGGCAGCCATGATGGTGAAATGCAAATTAAAATGAGTGGAGCTTTGATTGTACTGTTGTAATCTCCATCTTGACTTTTTTTACCATATCCTGTGGACACCCTGTATCTACTAGTCCATTACTTGTATCATTTATTTACCCCAGCCAGTTGGCAGTGTCTAGCCAATGCTGGTTGATTCCTAAAAAACTAAACAATGATGTCTAGCACTTGGATGGGAGCTTACCAAGAAATCTAAGGGTTATAAACTAGACTAGATTTTTTAAAATAAAGAATAAAAAATACTTTACCCAGAATAAACAATAGCAAGCCATTTCTATATTATTGCCAAGAAGACTCTAGGCATGTCTATGAAGTGACTAGGAGTTGAGCTGAATTGAGGGAGCCTTTACCTTTTTATTATTTTTTGGATCAGCAGAAGTTCTTCATCTCTATAATGTTGTCATTTTGGATTAATCCTTCTGAGTGATGCTTGTGACACCTGCCACTTTAGACTGGGCTCTCTTGGTAGGTATTACAAACACTGAGGTTCATACATTTGGTATCTGATTGAACAGCAGAAGTGGGCAATCTTTGAGGGCAATGATGCAAAGTGGTTGGGCCATGTCATATATATAGGCAAGGCTGGATTTTTGTTTTTTCCAGCAATGGCAGGACTTTTGGTGGGGTTAACTTGTGTTGTTTTTTTAGAGTTTACTCTACCATTTTCTCACCTGAAAATGGTAGGAAACATGTGTCAGTCCCATTAGACAGAACAGACCAATACATCAACTCCCCAGGAAGTCTAAAATGACTTTTATTGAAATTAGCTATAATAACAGAATCTTGCAAGTCTGACTGTGCTGTTCCTCCTCCTCTTCCTTATAGTTCAGTAAGTTAGGGAGGTGTCTTATAGTTCAGTAAATTAGGAGGGAAGCTGCTGCTGAATGTTATCTTGTTGTTCTGGACTTAAAAAATGCTTCAACCCCTTTTGCCTAAGTAACAGTTCTTGCCTATTTCTATCAAGGTCATCTTCCTTACTCTCTACAACATGCCATCACTTTCCAACAATGTTGAATGAGGGTTGAGCAGGGGATGTTCTTTCACACTGTTTCATTCACATTGTTATGATGTGCATGATGTTACTTGCCTACCCCCATGGATGCCTATGGCTTTCTGCATGCAAGGAAACTGGTCAACTGATATTTTCTCAACAGGGTGTATCCACCAGCTAAATCCACCAGCAGGAAACAAACTGTAACCACTAGACTAAGCTCCAAAAACACATCCTTGCAGAGAGTACATAAGGTATGATTTCAGTCCATCACATACACTGTTGTGTTTGAAACTATAAGCTCCCTGGCTTCCACCAAGAAAGTTTCATGACAATACAGAAAGCCCAAACATTGATGCCTATTGATTATCATACTAGTATCATGGCCTGTCACATTATGAAACTCAGTTCAGATCATAATTTATAATATGGAAAAATATTTCCTATTTTCAGGGGAAAATCACAGTTGTTTGGGGTTGACACTCTGTGACACTACAGATGTTGCTGAAATGCAACTCCCTTCTTGTCATCCTGTTTTGGACTATTGGAAGTTGTATTTATTTATATGAAAACGTAGACACCACCCAATTCTATAACTCCAGGCAGTTTAAAATAACCAAAAGTTTCTTATACCAAAAAAACCCAACAACAACTCAAAACCACCCAACTGTCCCGCCATCACATAACAAGAAATATTGCTCAATTTTCAAAAGTTTCAAAAACCAATCAAAAACTGAAAAGGGTAATAATCACTTGCTCTCTGGAATAAAATAGTTTGAACAAGCTTTCGGGCTGTTTTGGACTATCAACACCTACACTCAATATCTCCCAGCGCACCTACCTTATTTCACAAAGGCCTTAAGTCACAGGTGCCTTCCCCCCTGTAATCCAGAGGAACAATCTTCTTCCATTTTCTGTCTCTTACACTGGAAGTGGCCACTTTCTCACCCTAGTCATTCCCTCTCCATCCTGTGACACTGCCACAATTGTTTAAGAAGAGTGGTGAGTAACCCAGCCTGCAGCATCTCTCATATGCCATTTGCCTCCAACCTGACGTGCTTGCTTGCTTGCTTGCTTGCTTGCTTATTTATTTATTTATTTATTTATTTATTTATTTATATTTCAAATTTGTCACCACCCATCTCACTTCATGGTTCTTCTGCTTGTCCAACTCTGTTTCATACCAGCTTTCTCTGCCTTAAGCCATAAACCACATTTTTAAAACCACAGTGGCCGGATTCAAACTGTGAGATTTGCCCCGTTCGACAGAGAAAACTCTCGTGACACGTGTGGTTCACAAAGAAGGTTTACTCATGCGTAACGTAGTAGTCACAAGCAAAGCCAGGACTGGCTTGGTACAATTGCATCACTTGTTATATTCCCCCCTTCCCGCGCTTTTTCCCGCCTCGTGATCGCGTTGCGGCTGTGGGCTATTAGGCCCCCCAATGTCCCCCCTGATCGTTCATGATGGCAGGGTCGGTCAGAGTCCATTGTCCTTGATTGCCAGTCCCCCTCCGGCTGGGTTGGTCCCTCCCTGCTACGTGCAGACCCGCGGGTTCTGTGCTGCGTTGCGATCTTGTTTCGCTGCCCTGCGGCCCCGTTCCTTGCTTGCTCGCGCCGTTATCAGTTCATAGTTAAAAGCTTCCGCTGCGGTTTTCCTGTTTAGCTGGCCGCAGGTGGCTTGTTAATTAGCGGCGCTTTCGGTTCCTCTTTTCCCCGCTAGCTACCGCCGGTGGATTCCGCGTGGTCTGGTTGCAAGCTTCCCTGCAACCCCGTGCTTCCCTGAAGCCTCGTGCTGACCGAACCTGACATGCCGCCCCCCTGACGACAACTCCCCCCCCTCGGTCCTATTTCGGCTTCCCGGGGTATTTACTGTAAAAGTCCCGCACTAGGTCCGGCGCCCTTATGTGGGTTTTACTCACCCATTCGCTGTGGGACTTGGGGAAATGTTTCCATTGCACTAGGAGCTGGGTCTGCCCCTTGTGCCTCCGGGCGTCCAGTATCCGGTTGATTTCGAAATGCTGCTCCCCCCCGACCATGATGGGTGGTGGTACTCCCTCCGCCTTGTGCCAGGCGTTCCCCGGCTGGTGCAACTTTAGCAGGCTGCAATGGAACACCGGGTGGATCTTCCCGAGGCTTTTCGGGAGCGTCAGCCTGACGGTCACCGGATTGATGACCTCCGAAATGGGGAACGGCCCCACAAACCTCGGGCTGAGTTTTTTCGATGCCTGGTGCGTCTTTAGGTTTTTGGTTGACAGATACACCTGGTCCCCCACTTTCCACTTTTCCTCGGGGAGCCTCTTGCGGTCCGCGTGCTTCTTGTAGTCGGCTTTGGCTCTTTGCAATGCCGCATGCGCCGCTCGCCGGGTCTCGTCGATTTGGGCGAACCAGGCGTCCAGGGAGTTGATCTGGGATTCCGGCTGAGGCAGCTCCGGCATGGGGACGAAATCTCTCCCGGTGGCTACTTTGAACGGAGAGAACCCGGTGCTCTTGTGGACGGCGTTGTTGTATGCCACCTCCGCGAATGGTAGTAGCTCCGCCCAATCGTCCTGTTGGTGCCCCACGTAGCAGCGCAGGTACTGTTCGAGCCCCCGTTCAGGCGTTCCGTGGCTCCGTCCGTCTGCGGGTGCGCCGCGGAGGATAGGGCTTGTTTCGTCCCCACCCGCTTCAGGAACTCCCGCCAGAACCGCGCGATGAAGTTGCCGCCCCGATCGCTGACGATACGTCGAGGTGCGCCGTGGAGTCGGTAGACATGTTGCACGAACAGTCTCGCCACCCCCTCGGCCGTGGGGACTCGCCGGCACGCTACAAAGTGCGCTTGTTTGGAGAATAAGTCCGTGACCACCCAAATGGCGGTCTTCCCCTTACTCTCCGGGAGCTCCACTATGAAGTCCATGGCGACCTCTTGCCAAGGGCCGTCGGGTTCCGCTACCGGCTGGAGTAGGCCTCTAGGTTTGCCTTTGGCTCCTTTCGCTGTTGCGCACACCAGGCAACCCCCCGAGTACGCCTCCACGTCCTTCCGGAGCGTGGGCCACCAAAACTGCCGCCGGATTAAGTGGAGTGTCTTTACGAAGCCGTAATGCCCCGCGCTCCGGCTGTCGTGGGCTCTCTCCATGACCTCCCGTCGGCAACCCTCGGGCACGTACAGCTTTCCTTCGTGCCACCACAACCCCTCTTGGCCGGTTAGCGCCTCTCGGTCCTGCTTGAGCCAATTGTCCCGCTCCGCCGCCTCCGCGAACCCTTGCCTTACTTCAGACGCCGCGTCCCGTCGCTCCCCCTTGGTCTGGCTTCGGGTCACCGCCTTTGCAGCCAGCCTGCTGGCGGGGATGACGGAGTCCACGATCTCCTCCCGTAGGCTGGCGTGTTGGGGCATGCGAGACAGTCCATCCGCTAAGAAGTTGTGCTTCCCGGGGATGTGTTTCAGTGTGAACCTGAACCTCCCGAAGTATTGGGACCACCGTGCCTGTTTGGGGGATAGCTTACGCGGGGTCTTCAGGGCCTCGAGGTTCTTATGGTCCGTCCACACCTCGAACGGTTCAGTTGCCACCTCCAGTAGATGCCTCCACGTGGCCAGCGCCCACTTGACCGCGTACGCCTCTTTCTCCCACACCATCCACCTCCTCTCCGTCTCGGTGAATTTGCGGGAGGCGTAGGCGCACGGGTGGATGGCCCCCTCCGGGCTGGGTTGGAGCAGGACTGCTCCCGTTGCCACGTCTGATGCATCCACTTGGATTATAAACCGCCGGTCTGGGTCGGGATGGCGCAGGATCGGCTCCGCGGTGAACCGCTGTTTTAGTTCCTCAAACGCCCCCTGGCATTCTGCAGTCCACGCGAGTGCCATGCTGGGCTTGGGGGTTTCCCAGTGCCCTTGGTTTTTAGCAGGTCGGTTAGGGGAAGGGCGATTTGGGCGAAGTTCGGGATGAACTGACGATAGAAGTTCGCAAACCCTAGGAAGCTTTGGAGTTGCCTCCGGGTTCGCGGCGCTTCCCAGCCCAGGACATCCCTTACTTTCGCCGGGTCCATCTCAATTCCCCGGCTGGATATTCGGTAGCCGAGGTAGTCTAGTTGCTCTCGATGGAACTCGCATTTCGAGAGCTTTGCGTACAGCTGTGCCTTCAGCAGTCTCTGGAGCACCGTGCGGACCAGGCTCACGTGCTCCGCCAGGGTCTCGGTGTAGATGAGGATGTCGTCCAGGTAGACCAGGACGCCCCGGTAGAGTAGGTCGTGCAGCACCTCATTAATTAGCTGCATAAATACCCCCGGGGCCCCTTTTAATCCGAACGGCATCACGGAAAACTGGTAGCTTCCGAGCGGGGTGTTGAACGCCGTCTTCCACTCATCTTTTGCGCGGATCCTAACTCTGAAGTAGGCTTCGCGCAAGTCCAGTTTTGTGAACACCCTCCCCTTCGACAGATGCGACATCAAGTCCTTCATCAGGGGGAGGGGGTATTTGTACTCCGTGCTGATTGCGTTCAGCCCCCGGTAGTCTACGCACATACGGAGCGAGCCGTCCTTCTTCTCCCGGAATAACACCGGGGCCGCTAATGGTGACTTCGCGGGTTGGATGAATCCCCGCGCTAGGTTCTTGTCTATGAACTCGCGCAGGGCCCCCATCTCCCTCCTCGACAGGGAGTACATTTTCGGCTTAGGCAGGGTCGCTCCTGGCTCTAGCTCGATGGCGCAATCACTGGGCCGGTGTGGTGGGAGCTGGTCGGACTCCTTCTCCCCGAACGCTGCCGCCAGGTCTCGATACTGCCTCGGGATTCCGCCGCCCGTCGGGGGTTCCCCGGGTCCGGCCCCTCGCTTTGCGGTCGCCTCGCCAGTCGCCGCTGCCTCCCCTCGCCTCGGGATCGTGGCGGGTCTCCGGGGTCCCGGCGCTGCTGCTGCTGCTGTTGCCGCCCGGGTCTCGGGCCCCATCTGCTCTAGCCCCGTCTCCCGGTGTCCCGGACCCTCCGCTTGTCCGCCGGTGGTTGCGGCTGCCTCCGTCTCCACGGCTCGGTCCCCTCTGCTCTCGCCCCTCGCCGGTCTGTCGACCCCGAACCGCACTGCCTCCGCCGTCCAGTCGACTCGTGGGTTCCGCCGCCGCAGCCACGCCAAGCCGAGTACCACCGCGTAGTCGGCCACCGGGACCACCACGAACCTCAGTTCTTCCCGGTGACTCCTGATCGTCATCTGGACCGGCTCGGTGTAATACTGAGCTGGCCCCCCCCCTGCCAGCGTGCCATCTAACTGGCTGAATGAAATGGGCTCCCGGAGGCGCCTCAGCTGTAGCCCGAGCCCCGAGACCACCGCTGGGTGCATCAAGCAGTGGGTGCAGCCCGAGTCCAGTAGCGCCCGTAGCTGCGCCTCCCCTCCGGATCTCACCCCCCGGACGTGTATCCTCACCCGGAATGGTGGGCAGTCCTCGTCTCCTATTGGGTCCGCGCGCCTCGACTCCCCTGCTCGCACTGGGACGCCGTTCAGTGCGAGCGCGCCTCGTTTCCCGCCGGCTCCGAGTCCTCTCCGGAGGATGCTGTCTCCGGGGTCGACCACCCCCGCGTCCTTTCTCGGTCACCGCCGCCACTGCCCCCTTCCGCGGTCGGTCACCGGTCCTTTTCCCGTTCGCACGCGGGGTTTTGACTTCGGGCCGTGGTGGGGCGCCTTCCCGCTCCGTCGGGCACTGCGCCGCTCGGTGGCCTCTGCCTCCGCATCGGAAGCACAGATTCGGGGCTCTGGTCGCCTCTCGCCTCCCGGTGGACTGCCGTCGACCGCTCCGTCTCTCCTCGGGGGTCCTCTCCCTCGGCCGGTCCCTCGTCTGGTCCTGTCGTCTTGTGCTCTGTTGGATCTGCCGCCACGCCGATTCCGCCGTTCCGGCCAGCCAGATCCAATCCTTCACTGTGGACGGGTCGTCCCGCCCCAGTGCCCGTTCCAGGATCTCTGGGTTGAGTCCCCTCTTAAAATACTTCACCTTCAGGGACTCCGGCCAGTCCGCGAGCTTCTCGGCCAACCTCCGGAACTCCAGGGCATATTCCGATACCGATTTGCCCCGCTGTCTGAACTGTAGGATGTCGTCCTCCGCCCGCTTGGCGCTCAATGTGTCCTCGAATCTGTCCCGGAGCGCCTGCATGAAGTCCGGGAAACTCCGTAGTTCCGCCGCGTTGGCATCGTACAGCCCGATCACCCAGCTGGCTGCTTGGCCATCTAGCAGCTCGGCCACGTAGGATACCCTGTCCTCGCCTCTAGTGAATAGGTGACCACCCCTCTGCATGAACCCCCTGACGTGTGTCAGAAAGTGCGGCAGCTGTTCGGGGTCCCCTGAGAACTTCCCAGTGATACCTCGAAGTCTCAGGGCGTCTGCCGCCCGTTGGTCCTCCGACCGGGGCGCCGTGGGTGGTGCCGGCGGGGGTGTCGGACCGCCCCCCCTGTCGCTCGCCTCCTCGTTCACCGCCGGTGGCCCCACTCTCTGTAGTAGGGTCTGGAGCATCGCCTCCACGGCGTCTAGGCGTCGCTCGACTCTCTCCTCTAGTCGGGCGAATTTCTCGCTCCACTCACGGTTCCGGAACCCCGAACCCCGGGTCATCGTAACGCCTGAATCGTCTGGTCCTTGGTTCACGCCCATCGACCACCGCTCGGATGGAGTGCGCCCGGCCCTGGCCGCTGCCCCGTCGCTCCCGGGCGGCTCCGACCGCCCTTCCGCGAGCCTGGATCCCTCGCGCTCCAGCTGACCCACGGATTCCTCGTCGCTGGTCATGCCTGTATTGAGAAAGAAAACGCTCCTCGGTGGTACCGGGTAGCGCTGACGGTGAGTCCTGGCTTTATGTGAGATTTGCCCCGTTCGACAGAGAAAACTCTCGTGACACGTGTGGTTCACAAAGAAGGTTTACTCATGCGTAACGTAGTAGTCACAAGCAAAGCCAGGACTGGCTTGGTACAATTGCATCACTTGTTATATTCCCCCCTTCCTGCGCTTTTTCCCGCCTCGTGATCGCGTTGCGGCTGTGGGCTATTAGGCCCCCCAATGTTCCCCCTGATCGTTCATGATGGCAGGGTCGGTCAGAGTCCATTGTCCTTGATTGCCAGTCCCCCTCCGGCTGGGTTGGTCCCTCCCTGCTACGTGCAGACCCGCGGGTTCTGTGCTGCGTTGCGATCTTGTTTCGCTGCCCTGCGGCCCCGTTCCTTGCTTGCTCGCGCCGTTATCAGTTCATAGTTAAAAGCTTCCGCTGCGGTTTTCCTGTTTAGCTGGCCGCAGGTGGCTCGTTAATTAGCGGCGCTTTCGGTTCCTCTTTTCCCCGCTAGCTACCGCCGGTGGATTCCGCGTGGTCTGGTTGCGAGCTTCCCTGCAACCCCGTGCTTCCCTGAAGCCTCGTGCTGACCGAACCTGACACAAACAACATGCTAAATTGGGAACAAGCAAACTGTGGTGTACGTAAACCTAGTTTGTGATTGCTGCATGTTCTAATTTAATCCAGTTTTTGAAAGTTAAGGCAGCATGAAATCTGGGCATAAACTAAACCCAAATGTAACTTCAAAGAAAGTATACAGATGAGTGCATTAGCCTTGATGATACCTGGATTAATCATCCCTTCCAGATGTTTCAGACTTCAATTCCCATCAGTTTTGGATATCATGCCCAATGACAAGGGAACATGGATACTAACATCCAAAGCATCTGGAAGGCACCAGGTTGCCTACCTCTGGACTGATCTATTCTGAGATATTTTGCCATGGAGATTTAGCTGCCCATCAACGTTAAAGCACTGTCTTGCCTTCAGAACACAATCCTTGGCAGTGGGCTTTGTTTCTTTTCTTATGTAAATCTTAAAAGGCTTTTTTTTCAGTTGAAGCTAAAAAGACTTCCACCCAGTGATTGATGTAAAAGCTCCATCCATCAAGCAATTTGCTAATTTAACCTTATGAAGCTAATTTAAATTTCTTATTGTAAAGTCTTCTCTTTTTTAAAATTACCGATCTAACTCCTCCTCTGTAATTATAGCTTGTTGTAGTAATCTATTTCCTGTAGGTGCTAAATTAGCAGTGCTCCTGGATTCCACAGCAGCCAAAAGCTTTTTCAAGGAAGTCTGGTCTAGCAATTTCTAAAATTCTGTTTCAAAATGTACCATTTTAACTAATTTAGTCATGTTTATTACTGAAAACCACAGCAAAAAGTTACTGCCAAAATGTTTGTTTTACTTTAAATGGATGAGTTTCACAGAGTAAATACACTGTGGTTTATTTTAGAAATGCACACATCAATCCATAACACGAAGCTATTTATGATTAGTGGTGGTGCCCTTAAAAATTAAACAAGACAACATTTCTGGTAGAAACACCACGTGCCATTCTTTTGGCAAGAGCCATGCCAGCCAATCCCTTAAATCTCACTTGTAAAAAAGGGCAGCTGAATTTATCAAAAGACTGAAGCATTTTTCTTCTGAGGAAAAGCTAAAAAGAGTGACCTTTTCTCTCTCTTTTTTTCCCAGTAGGAAAGACAACATGATGAATATGATTAAGATTTCTATAGCTTTGAATGACACAAGATGGCCTAGAGAGGACAATTTATCTCATACATAGCTCAACAACTCAAGGATCGTCCTATGAAACAGGCCAGCCATGGGTATAGGAGTCAGCTGGGAAAAAAATGAGCATGGACCTGCAAGTGATCCACTGGACATGTTTGGATACGCAGAAGGAAAAACTGCAACACTGGCCACTAGTATTTTTATGGCTGCATTCATACCTCATGCTAAACCATAGTGTGATTTGATTGATTCAAATTCTATGTGCTGTGTGAACCCAGCCAACTATGGTTAGTTCTTGTAATGGTATGTGGGAAAGTCACTGGGACACAGAAGGGAGAGCTACAGATGGGACAACCGGCATGTAAAAGATGTCTCATCCCACAGAAGGAGGGATGGCATGGGAAATGTTTCCAAAGGGACCCTCCCTAGTTTTCTGGAGAGTAAAAGGAAAGGAGGGGGAAAATACTTTCAGTCTTGCAAGATTCTGTTAATGTAACCTTGCAATAAAGACAGAGCTAGGAGTCCTGGTTGTGCTTCTTCCCTGGACTACCTTGCTGGGTTCACAATTCTATAAACCATCATTCAACGAATCATTGGCTTCGCCTACTGGGGGAGCCCAGTCTGCTTTTTTTTCAGCCCTCTGTAGAGGCATCAGGCTAAAGTTTGTCAAACATGTTCTCGAGCGAAGGTTGGAAGAAGAAATTCCTGCATAGGTTCCAACTGTTTTGTTTGAGGGCAAACTTGTAGCCCACAGCTCGGCAACACTCTAGGATAGTAGCTTCTCTAAGATGAAATACTGCCTTGTCACTAGCCTAGGAATAATATTCAGCCTCTAGTTTTTTCCACTGTTACATGTGGAATATGGTAGGGTCACTATTTAGTCAGTTGCCTCTTACAGCAGAATGTCTCTCAAATGTTCAGGACACAGAGAAATGTAAGCTCAGCACCTCTTTAAAAGAGCCACATCTTACCAGGCTTCTACTGAAGCCCCAAATAGATGCAGCTGTTTTAAGAAAAAGAAACCTGGGAAAAAAAGAGATGCAACTACATTAAAGAGATGCTGTGTCTGGGATAATATGTTCTTAGGTATTTCTTCTGAATCATTTACAAAGCATGGACTGTTCTAGTAGCTCCTTTTTATCAATTCCCAAACTCAGAAATTATATACATGCCTTCTCTCTCTCTCTCTCTCTCTCTGTCACACACACACACACACACACACACACACAAAGTTACCCAGTAATGGGCACATTCTCTGGTTGGTTCAGATTAAACTAAGCTGTTGCCTACAAGTCGCCAGAACTGTACCTGTGGAGTATTTGGTGCTCTCTGAGCTTGGTTGTTTGCTTGCAGACATTTCCCTACCCAACTAGGTAACATCATCAGTGCATTTGTGTAGTGAAATGACTGCAAGCAAACAACCGAGCTCAGAGAGCACCAAATACTCCACAATTCAACCCTGAACTTCAGATATTCTCCTCTATTAGAACTGTATCTGCCCATCCAGTCCAGTCATCTAAAACCAGTATGCTACAACTCTTTGAGAGATAGATGGGCATGGGCAAAACAGCTGCCCTTTTCTATAGTAGCCCCCTACCTGGTGGAATATGCTCCCCCAGAAATACAGGCAGCTCCCACCTCCTTGCAATTCCATAAACAAGTTATATCTGTATTATGTCAGGATACCTTCAGCCCTAACCAACTGATTGCAAGCATCTGTCTTAGGTTTTCTTTCAGAATTTGATTCTGATTCTGATATCAGTTTTGATCTAGTTATGTATTATGGGTTTCTCTTTTCTTTGATGTTGAATGCCTTTCAGAGTCCTTTGGGATTGAGGCAGGTTATAAGTACTGTAAAATAAACAACAAAATACAGGAAGATTAGAATTCCAGTCCTCTCACATTCCTTGTTTGCCCTATAACTCTTCTATCCACAAGATCTAAAGTGGGGTTGCCAGTATTTAAGGACAGTAATTTCATATGATCACTTCTGTTTCCCTCCCCAAACCTTGCCAACTTATTCTATGATTTTGGCCTGAGATACCATGTTTGGTAAGGTAGCCAAAATCATACTTGATTTTGCCCTCTTTTGGCAAAATCTCACTAAAAGTTGACCTTCCCTTCAGATACATTGAGCTCCCAAATCTTATACCTCTCAGCCAGATGATTAGGAAATGTCAAGGATTCTGAAGTCATAACACTAACTTTGTATGAAAAGTAAGCATCAATTTGACACTTATTTCCATGCCCAGAAATAAGAATCAAAATGACATTTCTAAGAACATCATAATCTCTGAAAGTTCAAGAGGATCCAGTGCAAAATTAGCAACAGTCATAAATGTCTCCTTCCATCCAGCAGAGAAGACTCCTGTGTGAAAATAAGTTTATGCAAGCACACTGAATTTGCATTATAATCTCTTGACATTTTATGGCTTTACATGTAGTAAGCAAGCCTATTTATTTATGTATTTATGTATTTATTTATGCAATTTCTCTAGCTGTCCATCTCAGTCCAAGTGATTCTATATGTCAAAGTAAAACTTTGGAATTCTATCAGTTTTACTTGCAGACCAGTCAAACTGAAAGTGGATTTGCTAGGGGCTAGCTTGCTTTCTGGTGTGAGCTCAGGCTTTCAGGAATGCATGACCTGCATAGTTGTAGGAATAATAAAATACAATTCACCACATCAGTGTATTCAGACACATTTCAGGGCCACAATTAATGCAACAACCAATCACTTTTATTATACAACATTAACCCATGGTTAATATCTCATTTATGGAAGTGAAGATTAGATCATCAATTTATTGTAAACATGGCTGGTGTGGGTCTTTCGGGCTGTGTGGCCATGTTCTGGAAGTTTTGTTTCCTAACATTTCGCCAGCACCTGTAACCGGCATCTTCAGAGGGCAGGAGCACAGACAGGAGCAGTTCTCTCTGTGACCCTTTTGTGGGTACGTATTTATAGAGATCTGGGGGGTGGGATTGGGGGGGAGTGGGGGGGTTAGGGGGGTTAGGGGGTGGAGGAGTTGGGTTAATGAATGGCTGCTTGTTTTGGTGTCAGAATGTGTGTGTATCTTCCTGGGGATTAGGCAGGGTTTTTCTTCTATTGAGTTGTTAACGAGTGACTGCTGAGGGTGATTAGCATGTTCATTGTGTGAACTGTTCACATGTCTTGGTGGTTGAGCTGAGTTTATTGACCTTTTGCAGGTTGTATTTTTCAGGACTGGTAGCCAGGTTTTGTTGATTTTCCAGAACACGGCCACACAGCCCGGAAGACCCACACCAGCCATCGTATGCCGGCCGTGAAAGCCTTCGACAATACATTATTGTAAACATCCTTATTCTGAACATACTAGTTGAATATTATGGGAGACAAATTCACACACTTGTGAAGGACAGGAAACAATGAATTAGAATTAGACACATCGCTGAGGACAAATAGTACTTTAATTGAGACAACCATATTAGCTACAAAAGAGGTAAGTTCCTATGAAATAAAATGATCATTAACTAAGGCCACTCAGTAGCAAAGGTCATGACGGCACCGATATATGGGAATTGTGATGCAACACATCTGGAGAGCACAAGGTTGGGGAAGGATTCAGAGTTGCCTTAAAAATCAGAGGATGGGAAACCGTTTTCTTTGCCTCCAGAAACAATTTGTGACATTGAGGCAGGCATTTTGGCAGAATGACTTTTACCAACATATTTTTCTCTTCATATTTCTACAATAATATTAGATAAGTCAGAACTGAGTTGATCAGGGACAAAAGGATGGGCAGATGAATGTGCACAATGAAATCAGTGGGAATGGATTCTTCACATACATTGTGCAATTATGCTTACAGGCAATCTGAAAGTTAAGCATTATCATGCCACAATTTTCCTTTGTGTCCAGAAAATGCATGTACTAACCTCAGCCACCATGCGGACGTTCCTTTTATTCTGGGATTACACAGAAAACAAGCAGGAAAGGATTTATGTTACGCATTAGTTGTACCAGGTGGTGATTTGGACTGAATGAACGTAGCCTTTCCAGAAATGCAATACAACAGACAACAATTTCACATCAATTACCATATTTTTCCATGTATAAGACGATACTTTTTTCTAAAATCGTTACACTAAAAATTGAAGGTCGTCTTATGCATGGAAGTAAGCCGAGGAGAAAACCACGCAGTTGCGAAACTGCCCATACTTGTCTCTGCAAACAGGCTTCCTCCTACCACTAGCCTCCAATCACGAGTGAAATAGCTTGTCTCTGCAAACAGATTCCTCCAATCACGAGCCTTATGTAACATATGTCAGCTGATGCTGAACCAACCAATTGGAAGACATCTTGCTGGAGGTGGAGAGCATGTAGGCAGTGCGCAGATGCGACAGGGACCGGTAATGTCAGAGCATTCTGAGCCCATAAAGATGCTGGAAAATAAAAAAATAAATAAGCGAATGTCTTACTTTGCAAAATTCAAACTGAATGTAATCAGTTATACAAAAGAGCATGGAAATAGAGCTGCAGAGAGACAGTTTGGACCTCCTCCCACTGAGTGTATCATGTAAATGTTATCTAATTACTAACTAAAAATGTGTTCTGCTTTATCTTTAAAATATTGATTTCTTAATTTTGGGTTGGAAAAGTGGGGGTCGTCTTACACGTGGGGGTGTCTTATTAACGGAAAAATATGGTAATGCAAAAAACTTCTTCTTATAGTTCACTCACAGATTCAGCCACCAACCCTGGTACTCATACATGCATTTGGTATCTGATTCTTACAGCATCAGCTGAGGTGGTTTATCTCAGCTGGAGTTTCCAACAATGTTTTAAAAAGAAAAATGGAGAATTGAGCAGCAGAATCCAGTGGATGGCCAAGACAATTGAACTAGGCACAGCAATAGCTTTAAGCCCTGGGATGTCCACCTATGTGTAGGTATCACAAAAATCATGGTGGTGGTCATGGCCACTCAATCAAAACCCCACAGCTTTTTGATGACTGTCAAAGCACAAAAAAGGAGTTGGGCTTCAATTGCATTAAAAACCTTTTTTAAGGAAAGTAACTGAAAACTAGCACACTGGGGAAGAGGTTAGTGGCCAAAGATCTCTGCAATGCTAAGAGAAGATTCAAGTGATAATGTAATTTGAGTCATTGAAATAGCACATCCCATGTTTCAATTTGAGGACCTTTGCCTTTTCAGTTGAAGCTATTCATAAATTGAATTGGCAGCCATGAAAAGTATGGTAATTCAGTTTTGAACAAGTAAAGTATGCATACCAATGTATGGCTTCCTAGATTCAAGAGCAGAAGTCCCTTGGCTTGGGATGTTACTCTGTAAGGATCGCCATAAATGATCTCACAGCTATTGGCTAAGGAAAATTAGCAAAACTTAAAAATGCTGAGTTGAGCAAACCACCCGCATTTGCAAATCCATCCCAATTTCCAGGATCAAAATGCATACTGACATCAGCTCTTGACTACGCTAACTCAGCTATGAAGTTGCTCCAAGAAACAATCATTTATATGCTCTTATGCTGAACAAAAAGCATGATTTTCCTTCCAATAGTGGAAATCTCCCCCACTAGTGAGAGATGGGTGGAGATAAATCAATCAATCAATTAATCAATCCTCCCCCCAAAAAAGTGTTTTACAACATCAGTATGAAGTACCATTCTTCAAATAATTAGAGGGGATACCTTTTTCCCCCCAGGTTGATGCATCTGCTTGAGTGTGGTGTGCCACCTTGCAATACCACCAGGTGCAGTGGATGGCATTGTCCAGTGTTGAACACCGAAGAAACAGTCAGTTTCCAGCTTTAGTATATAGAATGGAAGGGATGCCATCTAGTCCACTATTTCATGCAACAGAATATCTTGGTGTGGCATAGTCAAGGCCTCCTACAACACAAAAGGGAAATTCAATGGTAATTTCCTATCACATCTGCATAACACACCCAGCTACATGTGGCATGAGCTATTTACTTCCTCAGCAATCCTGGGCTAGATGACCCAGCAAGCAGGATTGCCTTGGTCTGTTGTATCCCAAACACTTTTGGAATAATTGGCTGGTTGCTAACTCTTGTGTTGGAGCCACAAGAGATAGGTATTGGGAAGATGGACCTATGGTTGGTAAAAAGAGAAAAACAACAATGATGTTAGCCATACAAGGTACACCAGACCAAGAAACCAAAGCCATACAGGTCAGGACTACTTTTACTGTAACAGCTATGGTAATAGTATATTGAAAGTCTGAATGTGCTTCCCCCCTCTCTCATTTTATCTTTGGTGAACTAGGCAGCGGCTTATCTAAGATGTTTTTTGGCTAAGGCTCAAGCCCCACTTATCTGACCATTGCCTTAGTAGCAGCTCTTTCTCCCGTCTTTCAAGGCCATTCCCTATTCCCTCTACATCTGGAGGTAGAATTGTAAGGACTCTTTAGCCTACTGTCTTGTGCAGATGCTGGAAGAGAAGGTTGAGCTCAAGGTGACTTTCATCATGCTCTGAATAACATGTCAATACCAAGTTAAGTCAAGGTACCCAATTACTTTATGTACAGGTTGGGGGAGGGTTAAGCTTAACCTGCAACTGACTAGTTTTCTGGGTTTGCTTAGCATGCTGAAGCCACCTTTGCCTCCAACCAAGCATGTTGGGGCAACATTCCCATTATATGTGTGGCTTAAGGAAAGAACAGAGTCCTGCAGGATCATGCAATAAAGAGTTTGTCTCTTTATTTATTACATTTATAACCTAATTCTCTTCTCAAGACCTTAAGAACGGGGATATAGGTTTTATCTGCACAGTTACTCAGGAAGAAGTGGAAGATTGGGACTACTCCAAAGTTATCTGGTCATCTTAATGGCTGAGTGGGTATTTGAATACAGGTTTCCCCAGTCATTGTCTGATTTTCTACTTATTATGCTACATTACTGCACAGAGGAAGACTCCACTCTTGTATTCTTTGGTTAGCATTGGCCTCTTTTCAGCAACAATGACAGACAACAATCTGCAGTAGACCCATCACTCTCTTAAGATTAGGAGAGGACTGCGATCTTTGGACATGAGCTGCTTATATGCTTTAACATAGCTTGTTAAGGATCAGTAACCTCTCACTCATATTATGGCAATGTGTTTTGTGTGGGGCTGCCTCTGGAGATGATTCAGATGGCCTCATGTGCCACTCTGGAGTAGGCAGGAGGCAAAATGGGATTATCACTCCAGATTTGACATGGTTGCGATAGTTGTTTCTTAGCTAGCAGGCCAATTCAAGGTATCAGTTCACATGTCTTTAAAGCAGTATTTCTCAACCTTGGCAACTTTAAGGTGCCAGCTGGGGAATACTGGGAGTTGAAGTCCACACACCTTAAAGTAGCCAAGGTTGAGAAATACTGCTTTAAGAGTTCAAACAGCTTGGTTCCACACACTTTCTCCCCTAGCTATCCCACAATTCAGAGAGGTTTTCCTTGGATTTCTTTCATTATTGCAATTAAATCAGTAAAGATGAGGAACAAAGCCTTTTTCTTTACGTTTGAGCAACTGTGGTCCTTCCCTCCTTAGCATCTTGCAGCCAATCTAATCTTTCTAATCAGCTTTGCCTGGCTTTTGTTGAACCCGATAAAATGTCCAAGTTTCCTACTGCATCTATGAAGCATACATTGACTAGATCCAGATAAAATGATAACCTGAACCTAGTTTCCAAACTTGTTAAATTATAATACCTACCTATCAACTACCTACCTATTTACCTGTCTATATCCATTCATCCACCATCATATTGCTCTTTAATGACCAGTAGCAATGGCTTTGATTTCTTTCATTGTCCTTTTTGGAAAATGCAGGATCTGGGCACTTAGATTCCCTACTTTAAAACCTTCTGGGTAACTCACACAGATTGCTTGGGTAGACAGGCATAGTATTATTACTCTTTTAAATCCCACCCTTCGTGAATGGATGTTAAGGATTATCCTCACAAACCTCCAGCAGAGTAGATTAGCCTAAGAGATAGCAAGCACTCCTGATATATATATATTATATGCTATATCATATGCAATACTGTGATACTTTGTACAATTACCCCAAAAAGGAAACCCACAATTTCTTTACAGTTCCCTTTTCGCACACGGTGGTTGCTTTTCTTTATTTCTTAGACTTATATCCCACCTTTGTTTTATACAGCTTGAGGTGGCATGCATAATGATCTGCCTCCTATTTTCCTCATAACGACCCTGTATCTCATGCTATCATTACTCTGATATTAAATCCTAGATCTTTCTGCAATATAGGCCATTTAATCTGTTTTAAAAATCTATTTCTTTAAAGTCATCGCTTAGATGAATCAATACATATAGCAGTCTTTCTTGGAAAATAAAAATTGCTAATAGCTGGGGAATAAACTTAGTGTCACTTATTTTGAAGGCGTATGCAATATCAAAGATGCTGAAGCTAGGCCTGGGAACTGTTCAATATATGAAAAGGAGGCCATCTACGACTCCTTCATTGCCTCTTCCATTTATGACCAATGAAAAATTAGATTCTTGACTTCCACCTTCTTTCTCAAAAGTTACTGGTGTTGGATACACCATCCCCATCCATCAAATTGCTTCATTCATAGTGGGGATGAGAGGGGAATCACCTGGTGTCCTGCTTTCCATCTCTAGTCTGCTGCCATTATGTATATAAAAGAGCTAAAGTTGCAACAACAAAAGGCCCCTCCCTTTGGGACTATCCATGCTAATTATCCACAGTATAGTTTTCAGTGAAAACTGGAAAGTTCTGTGCTTTTGAGACAGAGATAGACAGATAGGCGGATGGATGGATGGATGGATGGATGGATGGATGGATGGATGGATAGATAGATAGATAGATAGATAGATAGATAGATAGACAGACAGACAGACAGACAGACAGACAGATAGATAGATAGATAGAATTGTTATTAGCTCCTCTGCCCTTTTTATCTCTTGCCTGTTGTTCACATCTCTTTCTCCTGCTTTTGCCTGCCTTTTGTCCTGTTTTGCTAGTTAAATATTTCTGATGTTTGCTGATGTTTAATCAATAAACTATAAGCTACATTTTTGCTAGCTGAACTGAGTGGCGTGCATACTGCTCTAATCTGGATATAGGAATTGAATGGGAGTGTGCTGGGTGCCAGCTAAACTGGAAATTACCCACAGTATTTTTCTAAAAACTGGGAGGGATCAAAATATGTGTATCCTGTGATTTCAGACATTGTAAAATCAGAACAGAATGTTCCCTTCAAAATGCTTATCACATTATTTTATCACAGCCTTTCACTTGTTTTTCCATAATTCTAGAAATGTTTACAGTAAGCTCACCACATTTATCTTGCCTCATTCCCATTTGAAATACTCATTTAATCATACAATTATTAAGAGCTACCTAAGACATGGATAATATGAGATACTTAGTTAGATGCTTGTTTAAATGCCAGATGATCAGCCCCCAAGCTTTAAATTATTTAACTTGCAATAAGTTATTTATAGAAGTCTGCTTAGGAACAGATTCATGATTTCATGTGATTGAAAGATATTCAGGGACCTTGTTTCCCTGACTGAACAAGCAGGGAAGCGAGCCCCAAGACAGACTTATTGTAGAGAATTTTCTCATAGAAATTGCATCTGAAATCAATACAAGGCACTTGTCAGGTAAATTAGAGAAAATATGCCTCATATCAGCAGCAAAAGCGGCATGTAGCACAAAAGAAACTTTCCAGAAATTTAAATTCAATGAGTTAATTTAGGATTATGCACCAAAGTTTCACATACTATACCTGGAACATGCTCTGGGGGATCTTTCAATGCATCTGAAGTGCTGCTTTTGGGTTTACATTGGTTCTTCTGTCTATCACTATAAAATCTTCTACGCCTTTGCCAAGGTATACAACAGGAGGTTGGTATACAAGGTATGCCAAGGAGGAGAAATCTCAGTGCTAGATGCCAGAATCCAAAGGAGAAATTAATGCATGAAAATTAGATTAGCTTCAGGCCATGGTTTCATCTAGATTAAGGTGATGAATGTTTATGCCAACTGATGTCTTGTTCTGATCTAAATATGATGATAAAACATATTGAACACACGCTCTCAGATGCTATAGACAATTTGCCTTCTCTCTGTTATTCTTGCTAGCAGGGGACATTCGCCTGGATTCTGATGACTTCTGCAAGAGCTGTCTTAAAGATGCTTTGTTGCCAAAGATGGACAATAAATAACATCTTTCTCCCCCCCCCCCCCAATAGCACTCAAGTGAATTTAGCTAATTCTAAGAGAAAAAAATCCCCAGCTAAATGAAAGAAAAAGATACAGAGAACTTAAAATTAATCTATCATATATATTAAATGCTGCATTATGGGAAATGGTTCCTACAGCTCTTGTGTTTCCCCCTCATTTATTTATTTTTTTTCCATTTGTAAAGGATCTGAACGTACTTACGCCTGCCTTTTCCAAAATGTCAAGGTCTTTATTTTATAGAGTGTTCAAACTGTATGTGGCATGACCACAAAGTTTGCCTCTTCGTAATCACATATGCAATTAAACAAGAGGAAAAATAATAACTGCACAAAAGAAAGTAGACCCTATTATATCATTTGCAGTTCTGGCATTTAAGTACCTAAAAGGCTACTTGGGAAACAAAGCATTAAATATAATTGAGACCTATCACACAGTCAGAGAACATTGTAAGAACGAAAATCGCTGGAGAATATTATGAGAAGAGAAAGCGTGAAATGGAAAGCTGGTTTACCATTTTGTTTATTCCTGAGAACATGAAATATGCAATGTGGCTAGCCAACTGGAATGTGTTTGCATATGGAGAATCTAGGCTCAAATAATTATTTGGTGCTGGTGTACTGTATTATCAGGGATCAGACATTGTCTTCAGTCAGTGTGATCTGGGTTCATACCACTGTATGTAACACCGAACCAGAAAGTGTGGACCCACAGTTTATTGGTTCGCAACACTCAATACTGGAACAGTAGAGAAGTCAAGCTTGAACCGCTACCAAAGCCATCACAGAAAATCCATCCAAACAGTCCGTTCTCAGTGATAAAAACAATGCAGTGTGACTCTACTTCATTTACTCTGAAGTAATATATAAGGAAGCAGGCTAAAGAGCAATCACCATTTAGCCGGAACATGATGAATAAATGAACACCAGCAATTTAATAAGAATAATGGACAAAACAACTTTTATCCTCCTAATATATTCTCTGGCCCATTTAGCTGAAAAATTTCCTGGCATTACACTCCAGAGAAATTGTTGACCTAGTATAATAGAACATTTATCCCGACATCTCACTCTACATCTTCATCAGCAGGCTGACAGGAAGATGAGCGTCAAAAACACAAAAAGACAGAAAAGTTGACAAGGGGGAAAAAAACTATTGAAAACAAAATGAGAGAGGGAGAGAGAGAGAGAGAGAGAGAGAGAGAGAGAGAGTTGGATTGCTTCTTACAATGATTTGAAACAGGGTTAGACCTTCGTGTCAGTGAGCCCCAATATGGATTTATTATAGAGAATTTTCTCATAGAAAATGCATCAGAGTTATCCACAAGGCACTTATTATCAGATAAATTACAGAAAATATGCCTCATATTAGCAGCTTCTCAGAATAACACCAAGCATGCTAAAGGACACTGCACCAACAGATAACATTTTTCTAAGCCTCTTATCAGGAACAATCTTCTCCCTTTTTTTAATTTTTAATTTTTTCTTAATTTTTAATTTTAATTTTTAATCTTTTTTTAATTTAATTTAATTTAATTTAATTTAATTTAATTTAATTTAATTTAATTTAATTTAATTTTATTATTTCCCATCTCAATCTCATAACTCCCGATGGGGTTAAACATCCAAGTAAGATTAAAACACAAACAAGATGAAAAAGACAATAAAACAAATAAAACTGTATCCCAACCACCTTTTTAAAAAATGGTGTAGTAGGTGAAAATCACTGGAACATTTTCCAGAAAAGCTCAGTTTTTAGCAACCTTACAGAAATACGATTTGCATCTTTTTTCTTTCTTTTTTAATTTTAATGTTTAATTTTAATTTGTTTCTCTTACCCTGTTTTTAATATATAGTCTTAATGATGTCTTATGTTTTATATGCTTTATACTCTGTATCTTGATATGGCCTAATGGCTAATCAATAATAATAAACTAACAACCTTCTAAAGTATTAGCCCAATCTCTGCAGGAAGACTTGTACAACACCAGCATTGTCACTGGAACGCAGTGCCTTCTACCCTCATCTCCTCTCACCTCCTGGAAGTGTGCAACCACAAGGAATTTCTCTCTTGCTGCTTAGTGGGTTAGGCTGATATAGATTGGAGAAGGAGGTCCTGAAGGTATCCAGGTGCCAACTCAGAGAGGATTTCATTGGTTAAAACCAGTACTTTAAATTGTACCTGGAACCGAATTGATAACCAGCTGTCAGCCCCACTAGGTAGACCAGACCAGGAAATCAACTCCACAGGAAGTGTAGAACTACTTTTAATGAGATTGGCTTTAATAACAGAACTTTGCAAGTTAGATTATACTGGACTCCTCCCCACCACCACCACTTTCTTATGCCCCAGTGAATCAGTACAGTGTTTACCTTAGCTACTTCCAAGTGTTATCTTTTTTCTTAGGGCTTAAAATATGTTTCATCTCCCTTTGCTTAGGTAATTGTTCTTGCATGTTTCCATCAAGGCCTTCCTTTCTACACCAGCACAGGGCCTATAATATTGGTGTTAAATGCTTCTAGCATGGGGAGCCCATTAACACATTGGCTGCTACATTCTGGATCAGCTGTAATTTCTGACAGTCTTCAAAGACAGCCCTAGGTAAGGTACATTGCAGTAGTCTAACTGGGTGGTAGTGAAGGCATGATATTGTAGCCAGTTATTAGTGCTTATCACTTCTCCATAACAAAAATTAGAAGTAGCTTGCACTGAGCTTGACTTTTGTCTTGCTGTGATACATTTTAGTCCATCACAATTACTCTGATCGTCTCAAAATTCAGTTATTCCATAGTCTAGCAGGGGTGAATAATCATTGGAGTGACTTAACTCTTTTATGTTGCTAAAAGAATGAAAAGTTTGTATGATCACCATAGAATATTGTCAAGCACATGAGTCTCAATCTTCCATAAGGACCACTTTTTTCTTCAGAAGGTCGTTGACATTTTCTCATAAAAGGTTTCTCCTTCACCCTGTTAGATTTTGTTGCAACTGATCTATATTTTATGGTAAGTCACTTTGAGTTTAGTTATAGAAAGGTAGGGTATAAAAAAAATCCAAACAAGAAATAAAAACAAGAAACAAGTAGATGTACTTGTGACTACTCTCATGGATTAAAACATGGTGATTTGTGGCTCAACCAGACTACTTGTCTATTTGCTTGGCAGGAAATTCCACTGAGTTCAATTGAATTTACTTCTGAGTACACATCTTACTTCTGAGAAGGCATGTTTAGGTGTATAGAGTTTAGAGCTGTGCTCTGACTCAGGACAAAGTCTGAACTTATAGAAGAGGGCAGCTTAGGATAGTTTTGAAAGCATTTGAATCCTTCTCAAAGCTCTGAGTTGTAGTTCAGGAATTCTGTTGCATTACAAAGGGTAGTGTAATGCATCAGAAAAGGGGGAAACTTTAAAAACTTGTGGTGTTTGCTTGCCTAAAATGCTTGGTGGGAAGAGAAGGGAACAGAAAGAAGAAATGTGTTGGCTTCTGTGATTATCAGATCTGCATCACATTGGAGAGAAACCTTGCCATCATCAGTTGTCCCTTTTGGTATGGCCTTTTGGATTAATAGTAAAATCATGATAGGAAAATGAGGAGATTCACTTTCACTTATGATCAGGTCAGAGAGATCAAGGATGGGCAATTCTCATTCAAGCTGTATTCTCTATGAATACTTTGATCATGTTTCCAGGGATGTTAGACCCACTCACGTCCTTGGGATTCATCTTCAAAAGATGACTTAAGGTTGCAGTTTTAATAATTTCACATTGTAATGTTTTGATTCTCTTTCTTGGTTCATCTAGCTTAATAGAGCGTATTCTGGCTAATTTTGACATTCCAAGTATATCAAGCAAGAAATCTTCAGGAACTGGTCCTGGGATCTTCTCTGTGCAAAATATGTGTTCCTCCATAGGTTACGATCCTTTGATTTCTCATCAAGGAGAGAGAGAAGTTAGTTCACTACTGAAGGTGAGAGCAGAATTTCATCCTTCCCTTCCCTGCCCAGAAAGAAATATGTTTGTCTGCTGTTGATTAATAATAATGAGAGACTTCAATTCCATTAAGTCAGAAGAATAGTTGTTTGGTCTAGCTGAGATGGCATTCAAAGAACTGCTGAAGAATATTAATATTAGAAGGCGCTGTAATTATGCCAGTACACAAAATGGGATCATAATTAGATCATAATTATAGTCATGGTCCCAACTTTGCCTAGAATTTATGCTCCAGCCCACCAAAAAAAAAAAAAAAAATCCTTCCCAACATATGTAATCTGTAATTTGGGAAGGAGTGCTAATAAGATGAAATGATTTAATTAGGTTTTTTTTTTACTTGTCATTATTCAATCAAAGAATATCAACAGTCTTGCCCTGCATATTCCTCCACCATAATGAGATTGACTTGGAAGTGAACATCACAATACATACAGTACTAATACTAATAAAATACATACATTTTAAGCTCAGGGCCAGCCCAAGACAATTTTCTGCCTGAGTTAGAATAGGAAAAAGCATTTCCTTCCCCAAGTCAAAGTTCATCGTATTCAAGGTTAGCCAACTTATTTTGGCATCTGAGCCAAACATCCCAGAAACACCTCCATGACAACAAAAATATGACAATAATACATTTTGAAGTGGACAATTTGTTCTTCACAACACCTAGAAATAGATAGCTGTGTCAGCCATTTCACTCTGCTAACACAGAGAAGGAGAAACCATTTGAACTTAAGGGTCCAACTCACTCCAGGTAAGCAAGCTGGGCCTAAGATGACACTCTAGCAGTCTTGCCAGAAGCCGCAAAAAAATCCTCATACATGGTGTCATTTGATATAGAATTTCCATTCACATGGACACCCAAGACTCTTTGCTGACTATCTTCCCTGACATCAACAGAAATTCTTTTAAAGCTTTGTGGCTACATGAGAAGAGTAGTTTTTCTTTTTTCTTTTTAATAGTAATTGTATTAAAAATTATACTTACAGTGATTTAAAAAAGCTAATACAAACTAAAAATGGAAAAAAGAAAAAAATAGAAGGTGCAGAAAAAATAGAAAAGAAAGAAAAAATAAAAATATAGTGAGGAAAAAGAAAAGAAATATATAAAGAAGTGATTTCCCCCTTCATCACAAGTGTAAACAATTTTAGTAACTTATCACCTTCTCTTAAAATACAATAAATGATCTCTTCTTCCCATATCTCATCTTTTATCTATAAACAAATCCTTAAAACCTTGTCATTTCAGTCCTGATCAACAAAAGTCCATTAAGGGTTACCAGAGAGAACATCTATTTTAACCTTGATTAAATAAACCAATTTTATATTCCTTCCTTTTACTTTTAACATTCTTGATTTTTAGTCCCTTCAAATAATGTTCTAGAACATGATTTCTTCTCATTTTTTCTTTGTCCCTTCTCACAAAATCCTTCAAAGCTTTAACAAGACTCTTTTGTAAATCCAATATAGGAAAATTATTCAGATTACTCTCTTGGTTTGTTATTTGTGTATCCCTTTTAATTATTAAGACATCAGCCAGTTTCTTTTGTACGTCCATTGTATAGCAGCTTTTTCCATATCATTCTTGTAGCCTGTCATTTTTAAATCCACTTTCAGATCAGTCTCAGTCTTGTCCAGTAAAACTTGTTCTTCTTCCATAACATCTTTTAAACACAGTTTATCTATAGAGGCAGAGACTCTTAAAATTAATTTCTGGGACCATTGTTCAAAAATATCCTTCAATATGTCCACTGTTAAAATATTTAGCTCCATTCTATATTACTAAGTCAAATTTAAGTGTTCTTCTCCTTTAATTGTAATCTTTAGTTCCTTCCAGATCCCTCTAGTGTCCAACCTTCTAAGTCCCATCCCATGATGGGTTTTTTTTTAAAGAATTCAAAACAAAAGCATTTTCCCACAGGAAGGGTTCTTATAATTAATTTCAAAATCTTATTTCAAATCCATCCGGACCCTTAGCCCGTTTGTAACTTTCCAAAATCAAAGTTCTAATTACCCTTTTGCTATTTATTCAAAAAATATATATTTTTAAATCCTTAAACTTGTGTTTAAAGCTTCTTTTGCTAAGGATTGAAGGTGTTTTTAGACTTGTCAGTCCAAAGGTTTCTAATAGCTAAAAAGCAGTTAACAAGCAATTTCCAAAAGTGATTAGAAAAAGAAATATGGGAACCTGGTGTCTTTCTGAAGGTGCCAACCATCGTTTGAGCAAGATGGCTATTCCCAGAGCTCTAAACCCTCTGGAGACTGCTGTCCTGTGATCTCCTCATGAGGAACAACTGGAGCATTTGTGGATAATGTCAAGTCCTCTCCTTGTTTGGAGAGGAATTACAGACCCAGTTTACTCACCAGCTCTTCATTCCACCACAGTTGTTGACTCCGCTCTTCAGTTCACCATTTCTTTCCCGGAAGTCTGAGAAGAATTGTTTTTCAAGAGAACATCTGAGTATAGGGAAAAAGAACTTACCCAGGAGTGTCAGTAGGGTATGGTCAAAAAATCAAAATGGTGGTTACAGTGGCATAATAGAAGCTGTGCCTGTTCTTTTTGTGCATCACACATGGACACAACAAGCAGGTGGAGCATCAATCATACCATTGATTGCCATCTTGACTCTTTTTTATTGTGCCCTGTGGAAATCCCTGCATTTACCCTTCCTTCTCCAGCAAAGGAGAAGGTCTGTACAAAAAACGCACCTTAAAGGTCAATGAGACTTTAAAGAAACCTGCAGTGGCCCCAGTGGAATCTATTTTAAAGCTAATTTCTGCTGGGGGATCTGTTTAAATGGCATTTGTTGTCTTGGGTTCTTCCAGACTGGGGTGAAGGGATTGAGCTGGGCTAGTTGAAGAGAGGAGCAAGGCTTGAGAAGAAGTCTGCAGGCTTGAGGGGAGAGACCCACTGGCATCTTCTTTCTAACCTAATGATCAGGTTTAACAATGGAACCTAATTTAGAACTCTACTGAGGCCAGCATAAGGCATGGATTGATGAGCTGCAGTTCAGGCCCTGTCTTCTCATGGGGCCTCTCTGTTTTCTGCGCTAACTGCAAAAATCAATGTACATGCATTGATTTTTATAGAAGAGTATTTTGTTTCCTCCATCTCTTATTTCATGCTTTCCATACTCTGTGCACACTGTTTCTTGAGAGGAGAATAAATGAGGAATGAATGAATGAATGATTTTGATTGATTGATTGATTGATTATGTGCCATCAAGTCATTGACACTTAGTGAGCAGATAAATAGATAGTATTTTTGTTTTTGTTGTTTTAAACAGATCACTGCTATGAAGATATGCAGGTTTCCCACATAAAAATGTCCATATTGAATGTGTCAAGATCAAGGCCAGCCCAGGGCAGCCATATGACATGAAGAATCAAACTGGCAATCTTATCCTGAGGACCTTTTAATTCAAGGAAGAGTCATCCGTCAAGTTAACCCACAAAGGAGTCTTTTGTTCCATGAATGTATGTAGCGTATTTCCCCCTGTGGGGGAAATGTGGGGGTGTCGCGCAGGCGCATCCCCATGTGGGGGTGCCGCGCAGGCATGGATGTTCAGAGATGGAGGCCACGCAGGAGCATCCACGGGGGTGGGCAAAAAAGTCAAGGTGTTAGCTTCAGCTGTGTGATCCAAGACCCAACATATGTAAAACAAACAAACAAAAAAACAAAAAAACAAAAAAACAAACCCAGGGTTTCAGTCACATGGTTGTGACAGATATCTTGATTTTTCTGTTCCCCCCTCTCCTGACAACACTGTGGAGGCCATGTTTAAGCATTCCCAAGGGTGGCTTTTATCAGAGCTCAGCATTCAGACCCTCTGCATGTTCTGTGCAAAAAGCACAGAGAGGAATGCTGATCAGCCACAACAGTCTCAGACTACCCTTCCATATATGCCAGCCCTTTGAGGTAGGCCATGTCAGGAAGCAGGCACCACCAGAGTTACTAGAACTTTGCTTTTGAGGTCAACTACAGGAACAGAATCTTGAAATCCTGACAGTATTTCCCCTTCTCTCCTTCCCATACCAAAAACAGTCAAGGCGAGCAAGCTTAAGTTTCTTTCTCACGCTGCCTTGTTTTCCCAGACTGAGCTCATGGCCTGCTCGCCGTTCCTGCATATCTTCTCCAAGGTCACCTCTGCACTCCTCCAGAGTGTAATCCAAGCTACAACAGCTCTTGGTATATTCACAATCTGTCGAGCAACATTTACGGAAGAGTAACATTTATGAAAATGAGCAAGAGTCCTATGTTATATAAGCAAAAGCTTATCGCACAGAAGCGGGCTTGACAAATAAATAAATAAAGGTGCCCAAATGCAAATTCCACGGAAAACAAGAGAAATCATCCATGAGTAAGTGTTTCTAGCGCTGCAGCCATTACTTTGCCTCGTGCATTGGTCAATGCGCTCATTCATAGCTGCCAAAAGAGCAGCATGGATGCCAAGGGATGCCAAGTCGAGTGGCATTTCAAAAATGTGAAATGGGAGCCATTTCAGCTCTGAAAACGCCGCTTTAATTTTTCTTCTGGGCTAACAGCACAAGCTCAGAGTGTCTCGGGGTCAAGTAAACAAAGTCTGAAACTTATTTATCAGCCCAAATGAAAAATGGGATAATATATCACTGTATGCAAAACAAGCTACATATAGCTTGGCTGCATTAGATGGAACAATGAGCACTGCGTTTCCAAACGCTCCTTGCACAAGAGCTGTGACACAATTGATCATTGGGATATATTCTAGCCATGGTTTAATTATGATTTAAACCTAATCACCCCAGCTTCAGGATAATTTGCAGGCTCGCTATAATACATGGCATTCCTCCAGTTGCCTAGATCTGGAGCACTTAAAGCAAAACCCCTGTATGGAAATATTGTGGATTTCAGTTGCACCAAGGGAAAACACTGGGTATACGTCCATGCAACTGTTGTAATTTGCAAGGTAATATTTTTGTTAAAGTTTATCTGTGCCTCTAAATTCAATCATTCCATCTCCCCCCCGCCCCCTGAAAAAAATAGCTAATGTGGCCCAATGACAGCACTTTCTGTGCGGGGTTTGGATCCTGGTTTAGAAAGATTGACATTTACTATTTTGAAAACAGCAATCATTTCACTGTTTCACAGAGGAACTCTCATTCATAAATTATGAATGTTAAAATAAGAAATACTTCCATTTTACTGGGAGCTTCCCCTGTCAACCCATTTTCTTGCTTTAGCTCTATAGGAAGAATAATGCAGTACAGAAGTTACTTTCTACCTGCAATTTTTCTCCAGTTTGTAGCCTGGTTAATCGAGGAGGCAAACAGTTTAGTTTCATTCTATTTGTTAGCTCAGGGGTGGGAATCTATAACCTTCCCTCCACACCTTGCTGAACAATACCTCTCAACATTACTCACCACTGGCCACGTTGGCTGGTTGTTGCAGTTCAGCAACATCTAGGGCAGTGTCGTCCAAACTTGGCCACTTTAAGATGAGTGGACTTCAACTCCCAGAATTCCCCAGCCAGCATGCTGGCTGGGGAATTCTGGGAGTTGAAGTCCACTCATCTTAAAGTGGCCAAGTTTGGACGACACTGATCTAGGGGATGATCGCTTCCCCATGTTCAGTTCCTGCAATCCAGTTGTTTGAGATGTGACCGTTACAGAAACATCCCATCCCAGGCAAGCTTAGCGTAGCCCTGACGGGTTTCCTTCTCAACGTAAAATTAAATTTTAATTTTAAAAATTAAAGATCTCATACCTAGTTGCCTAAAAGGTAGATGTTCCTCTGCTAATAAAAGTAAAGCCTCCTTTGAGAGAGACTCAACTTCTAATGACTTCATGGGTAAACCCATGCAGTTTCCTTGGAAGTGTTTTCTTCCAAAATGTTTTTCTAATTCCCACTCTTTTCTAAAACCCCGATATTTCCAAGTGGTCTCCCCTTTAAATACTAGCCCAGTCTGACCCTGCTGAGCTTTTTGAGATTCACCAAGTCACCGAATGCTACTGCTTAGCTGTATTCTTCATACTTGACCAGGATTTAATTTTTTGTTACTCTGACTGGAGAATGAAAAACCAGAAAAAAATTAAAAAACAAAATCTGTAGGAGATCCCAGAGATGGAGATCTGCCTTTAACAAAACACAAGCAAAGAGGAGCAGTGCCATTTTGTGGAGCAGCTCCTAAAAGATTGCAACTCCTTCCGGTGGCTCTCCAGTCATTGCATAATTCGAAATTCCTTCTTGGGTACCTAAGGCTTATAATTCCAGACGTGAAGACATAGGCAATTTCCAGACTAATTGGAAAGCATTCATAAATTAAATATGTCAGTGGTAAATAACATTTTGGTGGCTGGGTCCACATTTAATATGACTTGAGAGCTGAGGGGCACTTGATATATTTGGGAGGTTTTTTTCCCCTGCCTTTGGGGGAAAAATCTTTGGGAGATTTTTTTTTTGGTTCAGTGTAAGCCTATTACACAGCATGGGCTACACTTTTTCCTCAGAATGGCAGGAAGCTGTACTGTTAATTTTCAGGAGCATGGTTCAAAGGACTCTTTGAGCTATGGAATGAGAGAGAGAGAGAGAGAGAACAAGAGAGAGATTTGGGGGCTTCACATGGTGCTGCAGCCTTTGGTTATTCATATCTAACAGGTATTATATTTTCATTCTCCCCATCAAAAGAATTTTGCCCATATTCAGAGGAGCCTCGTTTGAAACTTATGACATTTCTGAATATCTGAATTTCTGAAAAAGATAATAGCCTTTTATGGCCACAGCTTACAGGGACATTCTCAAAACTCCTGAAACATGTTGCAAAATGATAGATCCAGGCCATGTCTTTGAATTGGATGAAACTTCCTTGGTGGAAATGTCCCCACCCCCATGCCCACGCCAGACTTGTTTCTAATGGCCTTGGTCTTACAAGGAGCCCACCAAATCTCAACTGCTCCTGAGTCTCTGGAATCAGTTGCTTTTCTGTTTCCCACCTGGAGATTTTTTTTCACAATTAGCTCAGGACTCTAGGAATAAAGGCAATAAGGATTATCTGGAAGAGAAGTATTGCTCTTCAACCAACAGGCTGATTTACTACAGATGTTGAAAAGTCTTTGGGCTTCAGTTGCTTCTGGACTTGAGCACGGTCAGGATCAAGTACTCTTAATAAGATTCATGATGCCCTAGCCATCAGAAGGCATCAGCTATCTCCTCATTTGCAAATTGGCTTTCACCTTTGTTCAGCAATTTGTATAGATCTTGCCCCTTGTTATAGAGATGGACAGCTTCCAGGCCGTTTGAGCAAATTTAGCTTAGAGCCTGTTGGACAGCTCTACTCTTTAATTCATACAATTTGCTGCTACTGCTGCTGCACAGTTCAGATGAATTGTCATTATTCCAGGAGAAAAGACTGAACCCCAAGGCCCAATTCACCAAATCATATTAAATGAACACACAGGACTGGGCTGATCCTTTAATAGTCTATGACAGTCTTCCATATCTAAGCCTTCCAGGGGTTTCTGGGTAAAACTGTCCATCTCCAGCCAATTTGATCTAGGATGATGGCACAACCAATGGAGGAGATGATGGAGTTGTAATGACAGGAAACAAGGTGAGGACAATTAGCATGGGCAAACGTTTGGTCTCCAAGGACTGTAGATGTGGCCAGACTGGTTTTGGGAGGGTGGTCATACATATGTCTATGTGTAGGTCAATACAAGACCCCATGCCCCAAATTATCACATATGTATTTTTTCTTACACACCTATACTTAATTCTTACTCCCACTCTCTCTCCCTGTTTTGTATGTATACCACTGTCTCCTCTCTCGAGCACACATATTCACATGTCTTTCATGCAAGATTCTCTCACATACAATCAAACTGTTATCCTTCCACCACCAATCTTAAACTGAGCTGTTGGAAGAGAAGGCAGAGCGTTCCTCGGGAGAAGGTTGGAAGTTTATTTGTCAGTGTCTCCAGGTGGGCTATGTCAAGAAACAGGCATGGCAGTGATCCCAGGAATGCTTTTTATTGTACTAAGGTAGAATCACAGAATCTTGAAAGCCTGTCCAAGTTTCTCCTTGCACCATCTTACACTAAACAAAATCAAAGCAGGATTATTTTGAGTTTCTTTCTTGTGCTTTCCTGTTTCCAAGGATTCTGTAATCTTTTTTGCAAGTCCTCCCCTTAATGCTCATTCATTCTTTCATCTCTATCTATCTATCTATCTATCTATCTATCTATCTATCTATCTATCATCTATCTGTATAATTTTATTAAAGATTTTTTTTAAAGGAAGATAGAAACTAACACAAACTAATATAAAGTAAGAAAAAGAAAAGAAAAAGAAAGAAATCAAAGAGAAAGCTAAAAGTGCAAGAAAGAAAAACAAGTAAAAGAGAACTAGAAAAGAAAGAAAAATGATACAAAGAAATAGTTTCTGATCTTCTTTACAGCAGTTATAAGTACAATTATAATTTTACCTCTTACTCTATGGTTACAACATAACCCTCTTCTTTCTATAAACTATCCTGTCTAATCATCAAAACCATAAATCATAAGTTCATTTTTTTCTGTTTTACCCCAAAAGTCCATAAGGGGTTTCCAGTCAGCCATAAACGTAGATATTGTCTTTTCTGTGATCAAAGAAGTCAATTTATCCATCTCGGCAACTTCCATCATCTTCACCAACCATTCCTCCTTTGTGGGTAGTGCCAAATCTTTCCATCTTTGTGTGTACAATCATCTCACTGCAGTTATCATGTACAAAAAGAAAGTTCCGTGACTTTGTTCCAACTGTTTGTATCTGTATAATTTTATTAATCAATCCCAAAAGAGAAACCTCTGGTCTCAATTGTATATTAATCTTTAAAATCCTCTGAATCAGTAGTATTGTGCATTCGAATCCAAAGTTTTCTAGCTTTTCATTCTTTCCCAATTCCCAAGGGCAGGCCTCATTCTTTTACACCATCCACCTTCTTCCAGAAACCCAGCTTAGGTTTCACATCCTCCACAGAGATCAAGAAACCAGGGCTCTTGAGCTGAACAACTGCGAGGAAAGGGAAGGCAACAAGGGTTTTAAATAAATAAATAAATAAATAAATAAATAAATAAATAAATAAATACATTCTTAACCCACTTTTTGTTTTCGATTGACAGTTGGCAGGTGAGGAGGAGGCTTATGGTGTAAGATATGCAAAAATCTAGTAGAAGGCAAGCATAGACATCTTGGCCTCTCAGACACCACAATCCAGTTGATGCTGCTATTTAATTTGCTTTTTACTTGCGTTAGCCACAGTTTAAATGAGTCATATTTTAACACCATGGTGGATTTTGCTGATTTCTTCTGCTGAAATATTTAAATGATTTGTCTGTTTTTTAAACTAAAGAAATGGCTCCAGTTCTTAAAAAAAAAAAAAAACTCCTCTTAAGAAGTTAACCTAATTAACTAAGGCTTGTGCATTAATTTGTTCCTAAGGAAAAATAAGAATTTAAAGTACCTGATTCTGGTTGGGTGATTGCAACTTTTTTGCTCTAAGAACTAAATGTTAAATTAGCTGTAAAATTCAAATTAGCAAATCCATTTGTCACAGAAATTTTCATGCTAGTTTCTCCTTAGTCTTTTCAAAAGACAAGTGGCAAATATATATAAAATGGACTAGTGAAATGCCTATCAGGCTGATGAATGAGGTAAGAAGTTCTATATTTTATGCTTCAGGACCACTACCTCTGGATGACCATTATCCAATATGGAAAATTGGTTATATTCTCACTGCAATGATGCATCCAAAATAAAATTAAAGAAAAAAATGTTTTCATGTAAATGGAGGACAAAAAGTCATGTATGTGGGACCACTAAGAATTTATGCATTATGACTTCCCAGATTTACAATCTATTCCACAGATTGCCATAGAAATCATAAAACAATCTGAATCATTCCAATGACTTATCTCCATACCTGAACATCATTTCTTGGTGACCCCACATCAAAAATTGGTGAACATTTGTGAACTTGTAAAAATTGATAAAAATTGGTGAACAACTCTCCTGGAAACCAATCAAGAAAATGCACATGCTTCTTGGGATTCTAGGACAGAGACAGCTCTTTCTGCCTTCCTAAAATGATGTAGACAAACATACCTTCAACAAAGGTACTATTAAGTATTGTGGGTTTTTACAGTTATTCATATGGTTTTAATTCTTGAACTTTGTTCACTAACCAGAGTCACTTTGGTGAGACAGAGAGCCATATCAAATAAATAAACAAACAAACAAACAAACAAATTACATTCAAACTTGGCTTGGGAACCAAAAGAGCAATCTTCGAATCCAACATATAGCATTTACTGTTTGAACATCAATGACTCACCCAGAAATCTCACTTTTTTCCCAAGTGGACGTCTATAAATCAATCTCTTAACTTCACTGGGTTCTTACCAATATTATCTTGGCAATGCAGGAGGTGTGGCAACAATGTATTTCTTTTCTGGGCAGATCGAATGCTGTGTGAAACCCTGGGTCATGCTGCAGCTGAGAGAGGGCAAAGCTTAATGGTTGTATACATGGAGTCTGTGTCAATTCATAGCCTCCCCTACTAAAAGCAGCAAGTAAAAGCCAATATGATTGTTAGGATTAACCCACAGGCAGCAGCTGAAGGTCACCAGGAGCCAGGAACAAACTGTAGTGGTCTGTAAGAATGTCCTTGAGAGACAGGATGAGGAGCAACAGCAGCAACAGACTAGGCAATGGTCAGATAAGAGGCAGATGAGCCCTCAGAAGTAATGAGAAGGGCAAACATCTCAGAACGGACACTCCCTAGTTTCATTTTGCTGTAAGGTGATGGGGGGGGGGGGAGATGTACTTTCAGACTTATGAGATTCTGTTACTGTAACCTTACAATAAAGGTAGTGTTAGTTCTCCTGGTTGTCTGGACTACCTCTAAGAACTGGCCCAAAGCCAGCAAACTGGACGAAAGAGAAAATGAGGTCGCAAGAAAAAACTTCTTGCTCTCCATCCATCTCCAGGTGTCCACAGCAGCATGGCAAGAGTGTACTTGTGTTAAAGCTACATTTAGTGCACTCATTACAGCCATACCTGAACCATTCAGACCTAGCAACATGCCCTAGTTTCTGACCTGACTAAATGAAGCTACGCTTAGAAACTGTCCAGAAACTTCAATTGGTACAAAATGTAGTAGCTAGACCAGCATTTCTCAACCTTGGCAACTTCGAGATGAGTGGACTTCAACTCCCAGAATTCTCCAGCCAGCCACTGGCTGGAGAATTCTGGGAGTTGAAGTCCACTCATCTTAAAGTTGCTAAGGTTGAGAAACACTGAGCTAGGCTGTTAACTGGTATACAATACTAAAAGCACATTCTACTAACACTGAATGATCCCAATTATCAAGGGTCTACCAGGCCATATTTAAGGGATTTGTTAACTTTTAAACTCATATACAGCTTGGGACCTGAGGCATCATCCGTCCTGATATGAACCTGCCTAGGTATAAAGATCCACTTTGGTACAAAGAACCAGTTTGGCTCAGAGGTTAAGGCGCTGGCCTAGAAACCAGGAGACGGTGAGTTCTAGTCCTGCCTTAGTCATGAAAGCCGGCTGGGTGACTTTGGGCCAGTCCCTCTCTCTCAGCCCAACCCATCTCACAGAGTTGTTGTTGTGGGGAAAATAGGAGGAGGAAGGAGTATTAGGCATGTTCGCCATCTTGAATTATTAAAAAGAAAAAGAAAAGATGAACATAGTGCCTCTCTTAAACAAGTCCTCACTTTCAGATGACCTTTTGTTGAGCATCCAGGACAGGACCTTTGCCTGTCTAGCTCACAAATTATGGGACACACTCCTTCGGGAATGGCCCTGAACTCTCCTCTTTCTGGTAGGAATCAGAGAAGTTCAGGTTGGAGGCATCCACAGGTTCCAATTATTTTGTTTGCATCACAGATAAAAATCTGCCCATTTCATACGTATGTGTAATGGCACAAGTGACGCACAACATTGCTTTCTTCATTCCCACTCCCTCCCCGGCCCCCTGCAGATGCCTCTAGTCAAGACTTTTTTTTAGTTAAGCAAAGAACCAAGCTCAGAGAGCACCAAGGACTCCACAGTTCAACCCTGGGCTACAGATATCTTCTTCTCTTGGAAGAATTCTACTTCCCTGGAGTCTCTTCTCTTGGAACTAGAAATGCTGTCAGCCAGGCTAGACAAAGAGCCTCTTTGGCAGTCAGACTTCCATCTTCCCAAATATTCCTGTAAATTTGAAGAAGGGTCAAGCTGGCAAGAAGAAAAGTTGCAGTGTGGATTCTTCCCATTTATCTCACCGCATTTCATGTTCTCCAAGGAGCACAGGAAGAAGCTGCACCGTCAACCAAAATGCAGACGGATGGCCCCAGGATTTAGCCAGAATGCAGTTAGAACTGTGACAAGATTTGCTGTGCTATAAATATCATGAATGCCAATAGAGAATGAACTATTTATGTTCCTTTCCTTTCCTTTCTTCTCAATAAATAGCCCTCCTCACTATTTTTAGATGCTATTGATAAGGAACAGAAGGAGAGAGTGATGGGTTGCCAAGTATAAGAATGCTTTATGACAGCTTTTTGAAACATAAAGGATCAATTATCAGAAGAGTCTATTCAATGAAGGGTTGACAAACAGAGAAAGATAGAATGTAGCCCTACTGTGGGACTTTTAATGCATTTTAGGGTGCAATTCTACACTATGTTCAGTAGAACACACTCCTGAGTAACTGCAAATATCCAGCCACAGAAAAAGAGGACTAAAACTCAAAAACACGGGTATTCTCAAGGTCCCATTATTTATTATCTAATGTACACTTTCTGTAGCTCCAGAGAATTCAGGATGAGTTTTCAAAACTGGCCCCTCTGTTGTTTTCGTCCCCAAATTGAAAATTGGGTTAGAAATGCAAAGAGAAGTTTTGGTGTAAACTTTAAAAGAAGCTTACTATTATTGTACCACCAACTTTTGAAGAATCAAGTCCAAGAACAAATCTGTGCTTAGAAAACGATAAAATTAGCAACTCTTTGACCACATAGGAAGAAAGGCTGATATATTTTCTTTCTTTCTTTCTGTTTCTATCAGAAGCCTCACCAAATGAAGAAGCCTCCTCCATTAGACAATTGGGCAATTACTGTACATTCCATAAATCCAGGATAATCACTTTCATTGTGCTTGTAAAATATTAAATATTTATAAGATTGCTATAATTATATCCACTTACTGTGTTTTACCCAGAGGCCTATTTCTATGGCATAAATTGTTTGGAAATGTTTCACCTCTTACAATCGGCAAGTTGATGGAGCGGTGCATACATGGATAGCCACTATATCAAAGTCTATACTTCCGGCAAAAAGGTCAAGCTAGCTTCCCAAACAAAAGGTAATTTGGCCAAACCCAGATATAGTTTAACATATTTCAGTTGTCTTCCACCAACTATGAACCTGTGCCTCACAGAAACTCTGCAAGAGTCACTCATTAGTAGAGCGTTTCTCAACCTTGGCAACTTTAAGATGAGCGGACTTCAACTCCCAGAATAAGGTGCTATTACTGTATTAGTCTTTATGACCCTAAGCAATTGGGGACCAGATTATTTGAAAGACTGCCTGAGATTCAGTTCAGATTCAAGGCTTCCCCGTGCTTCAAGATCAGTCTCTGAATCCTTGTTCCCCAGTCCACCACTAAGAGCTGTAAGACTGATGAATATCTAGGACAAGGTCTTTTCCGCACTTCAAATTTTGGAATATCTTTCCATAAGACCTATATGCCTCTTTTTCCGGCTTACAGAAGAATTTTGAAGAATTATTTGCTCTGGTTCACTTTTGACTGATTTTAGTGTGCTCTGTGTTGAGTGAACATTTTATTCTGCAGCTATCTCCTTGATTATTTTTTATTTGTTGTTTTGTTATTTTGGTATTCAATTACATTTTTATGTTTGGATTATAACCCAAAGATACAAATAATCTTCCTTCGGGAAAAAGGCAGGCTATAAATCTTCTAAACTAAATATACAGGTTAGTACATCATTCGGAAGAAGCATATTGCCCACTTGGGCATTGTAGTTAAAAGGTCTTTCTAGAGAACATAAAAGTTTCTGATCTACTGCGGCTCATGAGAGGAATCAAAACAGGGAAGATGATGGATGAAACATGATTATCCAAGCCATGCGCTTTTGTGCATGTACAAAAGGACCAGGGCTTGAATCATCATGCCACGTCCACCATCTTCCCTGTTTTAATCCACACTAGTGAACACTGTTGCTTTGATCAAAGAAACATAAATCATGTTATGCAAGTACCTCAACACAAATATAAGCGCTACTCACAGCTTATCTGTACTATATTAACCTGACACATAGTTTAGTGAATTATATCTTGTGTACGCAAAAGGACAATTTGCACTATACATCTGCTTGGTGGATTTGACTTCTCATCCCTGAATTATGCAACATTTGATGACCAGAATCTAATCTATGAGTAGATTACATGTGTTTCGTGGAGGGGGCATAGAAGGGGAGCAATGAGGGGCAAAGGACAAAGCTCAGGATGATGTAGTAGAGAAATGCAGAAGGGGCAGAATTTTGGTCTGGGGATCCAAAATATTCTATTCAAGCCCAGCTACTTTGATGGAAATCAGTTGACAGTACCAATTAGATTGGAGAATTATTGTTCTGTCACTCCATGTACAACAAGGAGAATTTACAGAAACTAATTGATGATGATGATGATGATGATGACGATGACGACGATGATGATGTGCCATCAAGTTGTTTTAGATTCCTAGTGACCACATAGATTTTCTCCAAGATGATCTATCCCTAACCTGTTCTTTCAAGTCTCCCAAAGGTGCATTCATCATCACTGTAACCAAGTCCATCCATCGTGCTGCTAATCATTCTCTTCTTCTCTTTCCTTCTACCATTCCCAGCATTAGAGCCTTTTCCAGAGAGCTTGGTCTTTGCATAATGTGTCCAAAGTAGGATAATTTGAGTCTGGTCATTTGTGCCTCGAGTGAGAACTCTGGGTTGATTTGTTCAATGATCCATCGGTTTGTTTTCTTGGCTGCCCATGATATTCTCAGGAGTCTTCTCCAACATCAGAATTCAAAAGCGTCAATACTCTTCCTATCCTGCTTCTTTAGAGTGCAACTTTTACTTCCGCAGAGAATTACAGGGAATACCATAGCTTTCAAGATTCTGATCTTTGTAGGTAATGGACAAATCACAGCATTTGAATATCTTTTCCAAGGCCTTCATGACTGCTCTGCCAAGTGCAGAGTCTGTGGCATATTTCTTGACTGCTTGTTCCTTTACTGTTGATGGTTGATTCTTCAAGGCAGAAACTTCACCACTTCGATATCTTTATTGTCAATTCCAAGGCTGGTTTTTCTACCTGTTGTCATTAGTTTGATCTTATTAATATTTCATTTTAGTCCCATTTTTTCACTGGGCTCTTTGACTTTGAGTACTAGGGCTTGCAGATGCTTTGCATTTTTGGCTATCAGGGCACTGTCATCAGCATAGTGCAGGTTACTGATGTTTCTTCCTCCAGTTTTAAAACCATGCTCATCTTCTTCCAATCCAGCTTCCCTTAATATATATTCAATTTGAATAAATAAAGGAAGAGTGTACAGCCTTGTCGCACTCCTTTGCCAACCTGCAGCCAGTCTCTTTTGCCATGTTCTGTGTGTATTGTGGCTTCCTGACCTACTGTAGAGGGCGGGATGAGATTCAGGGTGGAATTTTATGCTTTGAACTGGTATTGGATGGTCTTTTCCTGAATGCCTGATTTTGGCTCTCCGGGAGGAAATTGATGCTGGCAGTATCTGTGTGGGGCAGGGGTCAAAAAACTACAATCCGAAGGCAAAAATGTTGATAGGGATGAGATTCAGGGTGGATTTTTAGGCTTAGAACTGGTATTATATGGCCTTTTCTGGATGCCCGATTTTTGCTCCACTAGAGGAAATTTTTTTATGCTGGTGGTAGGCACGTGGGGGTAGGGGTCAAAAAAAGTTCAACCCAAGTGCAAAAATGGATGTTGGAATGCAATTTGGGGTGGAATTTTATACTTAGGACTGGTATTGCATGGTTGTTTCTGGAATGCCCGATTTGGCTCCCTGGGAGGAAATTTCTTGATGCCAGCGTTGGCACGCGGGCAGTGGGGTTGCAAAAAAGTTCAACCTGAATGTAAAAACGGAGGGAGAGATGAGATTAGGGATGGAATTTTATGCTTAGAACTAGTCCTAGATTCATTTTTCCAGAATGGCCAATTTTGGGTCCCCAGGAATATAATTTCTGATCTCAGCGGTATGTGTGCGGTGGGGGTGTCAGGGAAAGTTGAGCCAAATGTTAAAATGGATGCTGGGATGAGTTTTATGGTAGAATTTCATGCTTAGAACTGGTTCTGGTTTCTTTTCTGGAACAGTCTATTTTCTGTGCCCGGGTAGAAAATTCCTTATGCCAGCAATAGGGGCGTGATGTTGGGCCTGAATGCAATAACGGAGGCCAATATGATATTCGGGGTGAAATTTTATGCTTAGAACTGGTTCTGGTTTCTCTTTTCTGGATTTTCTGTCCTGGGGAAGAAAATTCATGATGCTGGCAGTAGGGACATGACGTGGGGCAGTAGTGAAAAAAAATTCAGCCCAAATGCAAAAACTGAGGCTGGGATGAGATCTGGGGTAGAATTTTATACTTAGAATCGGTTCTTGTTTCTCTTTTCTGGATTTTTGGTCCCCGGGAATAAAATGGCTGATGACAGTGGTAGGGGTGCGATGCGGGGGGACCAAAAATGTTCAGCCCAAATGCAAAAACAGAGGTCAGGATGAAATTCTGGAAGAATTTTATGCTTAGAACCAGTTATGGTTTCTCTTTTCTGGAACGGTCAATTTTCCGTCCCCAGGAAGGAAATTCCTTATGCTGGCGATAGGGGTGCAATGCAGGGGGGGATGTCAAAAAATATTGAGCCCGAATACAAAAACTGAGGCCAGGATGGGATTCCATGTTGAATTTAATGTTTAAAACCAGTTCTGGTATCTCTTTTCTGGAATGTCACATTTCAGTCCCTGGGAAGTAAATTACTGAT
Organism: Python bivittatus; assembly: GCF_059951505.1. Classification (NCBI taxonomy): domain Eukaryota; kingdom Metazoa; phylum Chordata; class Lepidosauria; order Squamata; family Pythonidae; genus Python; species Python bivittatus. The sequence goes on from NW_028277108.1 coordinate 3,577,765, forward strand.
GCCAGCGATAGGGGCATGATGTGGGGGGGCGGGGTGTCAAAAAGCCATGAGCCGAATTACAAAAATGGAAGCCTGGATGAGATTCAGGGTTGAATTTTATGCTTAGAACCAGTTCTGGTTCTCTTTTCTGGAACAGCCGAATTGAAGTCCTCACATCTTAAAGTTGCTGAGGTTGAGAAATGCTGCCTGTAGGAATGGAAGTTTAGTATAACAGTTCCATTGTTTAATTGAGCAGATTCTAAAAACTATAGGCCAATTATTTTAATTGATGTATCAGTAAAAATGTATGCAAAATTTCTCCTCCAGAAACTGGGAGATTGGGGAGAGCAAAATTCCATCTTTGCAGAGGAGCAGACTGGTTTCAGGCAAAAAATGATCAGTCATAGATAATTGTTTTATCCTGTCCTACTTAATAACAAAATTATACAGCCAATGGTGGGTGTCTTTATTCTGCATTTATTAATTTAAGTGCTGCATTTGATTCCATAAACAGAAATCTTTTGTGGGAAAAACTATCAAAAACTACTGTTGATCAGACTCCTCTATCTTATAAAGGCCCGTTACACAGAGACAAATGTAATGGTGACAACAGTTGTAAATCACACCTTGACAAATGAAATTCCTACTATTAAAGGGCTGCTTATTAGCTCCATTTGTTTTTAAAGCATCCCTGGAAGAATGACTTCTGTACTGTTTTTCTTTCTTCCAAGGATCCCTTGAAAAAAAATAGCCCATCAGTAGAGAAAAATCATATCCTTTCAGATCCAAGGAGAAAGTTCATTTAGGTCCATCAAGAACCATATTGGTGGGGGGAATTCTGGGAGTTGAAGTCCACACATCTTAAAGTTGGTAAGTTTGAGAAACACTGATCTAGGGGTAACTTCAGCCTGCACCCTTAGGGTAGAATTGGACTTTCAGCTTGGTCCATCTCCAGGAAAGGACATTCTCTGATTCCTGTGTGCAGGAATGGATGATGTTCTCCTCATCTCACTCACAGCCTAACACAAATGCATTTGCACTTGTGTGGTCCATCCTTAATTCAAAATTGCTGTTTTCTAAGCTGAACTGTCTAAGCCCTTCAAAGTGGATGGTGTCCTGGACATCATTGTGATATATCTTGGTCCATCTCCAGTATTTATCAGCAGCCCCAGCTCAAACTGGCTGCAATGCCTACCATCAGGAATTTTTCTCTCCAAGAACCAAAATTCAGCCATTCCCCAAAGAAGAATATAGAAGCAAATCTAAGCATAAAATTCAGTCCCGAATCTCATTTCAGTCTTGGTTTTGAAGTTGGACCTCATCCCTTGCAGATCCCCCTGAACTGCGTGCCTACCAGTTGCATCAGGAATTTTCCTCTCCAAAAACCAAAAATTGGTGCTTCCCAAAGGAGAATCCACGTGCAATTCTAAGCATAAAATTCAGTCCTGAATCTCATTCTGGCCTTCATTGTCGCATTTGACCTCATGCCTTCCTGACTCTCCTGAACCGCTGGCCTCTAGAATTTTCTCTCGAAGGAGCCAAAATTGGCCCTTCCCCAAAAAATAATCCAAAGATGCCTTCAAGCATAAAATTCAGCCCAGAATCTCACTGTGGCCTTAGTAAGTAAGTAAACAGTTTATTGAATAAGTCCACACTCTCCATGCCCTTTAAGAGACACCAGTTGTTGCTTTGTCCCATTAAGTAGAGTCTTCCAGTTTTTGAGATAGGGTCAATATTACAGCTTCTGTTGATTGACTTCCATAGTTGTCAATGAAAAACAATGTCAGATAGAAACCACCCATGTATAATTCAATGAATGTATCAAGGCAATTGAAAAAAGCTCAGCTGGAGGCACTCCTACATTCATTCAACAGGAATAGGTCATATGAAAAAAGATACCTATTGGCTTTAATTCAATCTTTTTAAAAAACCTCTTCGAACAGTGCATGCATTCAATTTCTTTTTTTTTTTACCTCATTATTATTTACTATTACATAAACAAGCCTTCCTTCCTTCTTGGACATTAGAGATGATTGCATAACCATCTGCTACCCCCTTGTTGTTCTCTCAATCCTCAATAAGGTAAATTAACTGGGATGCAACAGCTGGCTCAAGGTCACACAGGAAGTGAAACAATTCAAGATTATAAAATCAGAACCATTCCCTGGAAATGAGGGCCTTGTTCTGAACTTGTACTTTGTTAACTTAGCTTTATTTATTTGCTTAATATTTTTATTTATTTATTGAAAGAATTTAAATGTCTGCCCATCTCAGTCTAGTGCCTCTGGGCAGCTAACCATGCATAAAACCTAAAATAACACAATATCAATAACTAATAATGAAATGCAACTGAGATTCCTAATAAGCCATGTCATTTCTCAGCACAGTAAGTATTGGGCCTGCTAATATCCTGGCCCCCGTGCCTGAGAGAAAACCCAGGTCTTTAAGGCCTTCCAGAAGTGGTCAGGGACATCCAAATCTTGTGGGAATGCTATTCCATAGGACAAGTACTGCAACAGAAAAGCCATGTCTCCGGAATCCCACTAAATCACATTGTTTCACAGAAGGGACTCAAAGCATGTCCAGCCTGCTAGATCTGGTAGAATAGGCAGAGGTAGCTGGGGACAGGAGGTCACACAAATGACCTGATTCTATGCCAAGTCATTGCCCCTCTCCTGGAGTCTTGCTGGTGAGCACATTTCTGGGAAGGGACACACATACACACATACCATGCCCAACCAAGTTTTGTAATGCATACCATTAAATTCAATTAAGTCATGGATGAGGAAGTCTTGTTATAAGCTGCCCTTGTATTAAGCATCAGCAGCTGGAAACCTGGGCCACTAACATTTCAAAGACCAAGCACTAGGACAGAATGCAGGGGGTTGGAATGTAGCATTGTTACCTAACATTGAGGCTGCCTTGTCTCCCATGATATCTGCTCATTTCTGCCACCTCCATGATGCTATTGCCTGGTTTTTCCTCTCTCACAATAACAACCACCCTGACTCTCCCTCTCCCAGATCAAAGGACTACCCTGACTCTCCCTCCCCCAGGTCAAAGGACCCCATCATACAACCAGTTAGCACAATCCTCCAAATAGCAAACCGATCTAGACATCCCAGGGGGGTTCATAGAGTATTCAGAACTCCTAAGTCTACCTACCACTCCCCAACCATACAGGCAACATATCACTCCTTGGTCCTCCAGCTCTCATCTTAGGAGACAGAGGGGTGGGTGGGTGAGTGGGGGGAACACTCTTATTCTTTCACCAGCTGGGATAAACCATGTGCATTCCTGCTCCCCATCTATCACCCAAAAGGAAGCAGACAACCCCCCTCCCCAGCACGTTCCACCAGAACTTTTCAAATCAGAGATCAAAAGTCCAGTCCATTTACTCTCAGTCCTTAGAGATAAAAGTGTTATAAAACCCTGGAGCTACCATGAACTGGAACAAGCAGGGCAGACTGCAGTTCCTCTGAGTCTTATGGCCACTGTGCAGCAGAAAAAGATGACCAAGATGGCCACCAAACAACACAGCCAGCTACACAACATCTGCAGGACACAGGTCAGTTCTTTTGCAGGACCGTTGATCTGCACCCATTCCTTCTGCTGCACAGTCCCCTCATTTGGTTGCCCAAACCCTCCAGCACACCTAGGATGGGCATCATCTAATTACTGTCACTGCCATTGCTCAGCAAGACCAGTCCGGAGCAGACACCACATCATTGTCAGCCTCGCTATCACTGGAGGAAAAAGCCCCAGGAACTCTGTGGACACACTATGGCCTCTTCAGCAAATGAGACATGGCACTTATAACCCTGAGCCACATCCTGCCAAACATCTGATTGGTAGGGCTGCTGTAACCACCATGCCATGGCTAACTCTGCAGAAAATTTCCTTTGCCATGCATCCCAGCCAGGTCTTCACTCATCCACAGGCTACCAACTATTCATCCCCAGGTCTCTGCTCAGCTTCTCCTGAGGCTTCGCTCCTCACCAGCCTCCACCACCATCATTCAGCATACCAGCCTGCAGCCCAGAGCAAATCTGATGATCCTCCTGTTCTTTCAACCACCAGTGCTTCCACAAACCCTCACCAAAATGCTGTTACCAACCAACATCTACAGACATCCAGCCTCATTACTTCGGCTGGCACTTGATAGATAAATCATCCCAGCTGACATCTGAATATTTGGGGGGTTATTCGTTTGTTATTCTACAGGCTTTCCTGCTATCCTTGTAAGATCTTTTTAGCTCTTGGAAGGTTTGGGAATGAGGTCACAATATTATTCAAGAGACATAACCCAGGATAATTTGGTTTCCAGTTTTAGTGATATCAATTTCCTTTGGGGCTCTGAACAGAGAAGCTGTCCCAAAGGATTTTGTCTATAGATCTTCTGTTACTGACTATCTGTAGCAAAGAAACCTTAAGTATTATCCTGCAAAAAGCAGGCGAGTTGGAATATAGACTTCCTAAAAGTATTGTGATTTGTATTGTTGATCTGTGTCTGTATACCTTACTGGCTATACTGATAGCTAGTATATAGTGTTCACTTGTCCATCCTGACACTGAAGGCTCAAGCTAAAGGCCACAGCTGATGTGCAGAAGACAGCATTAATATTAACATTTTAATTTCCTACACAATTGTTTTGTACTTCCATTTAGCATGACAGCAGGAGGAGAACATCACACAGAACCATGGATGTATTGCAAGAAAGAGAAATACATAGATTTGTATCCGTTTCTTTTACACACTTCACGCAAATTATAGTTCTTTTATCAAAATACATTTTCATCCACGTGCAATTCCCATTAGTTTGAAGGCACATTAGTTTTATTATGAAGTAGAAGAATTAATTCGGAGCTGGTAATTGGCAGCATGGGGGTGCAATGCAGATGTGCTAAGATATTTCTATCTTGACTTTTCTTTGGGCCTTCAAGTCAGTCTTGATCTCTAGCAACTAGATGAACAAGTCCTTGCAATTTTCTTGGCAATGTTTTTGTTAGTGGTTGGCCATTTCCTTCTTCCTATGGCTGAGAGAGAGAGACTGACCCAAAGTCACCCAGCTGGCTTTGTGCCTCAGGCAGGACTAGAACTCACAGTTTCCTGGTTTCTAGTCTGGTGCCTTAACCACTAAACCAAACTGGCTCTTATCCTGATGTGCAGAGGGCGAATTACACATCCTTCACAGCCAGTTCTGATTGGAATGGCCTATAAGCCCTGTAAATAAATAAGTAAACAAATACATCAGAGTGCTACCATTGCCTTCAGCTGGATTAAGCTTCAAAAGATCAATTGAAGCATAAGCAATAATCACATTAGCAATTCCACCTTATATTAAGTGTATATGTAATAACCTCCCTTTTCAGGAATGTTAAGCTGCAGTAGGGGCTTGTGCATAAATAATATGGTGCAAAAATGGTTAGACACCAGAAAAAATTTGTATTTTAAAAATGATTTTTAATGAACAAACAGCACGTTACAAGAAGTGTGTGTGCCTTGACATGACTCATAGTACAGTTTTAATTATCAACTTCCTTTCTCGTAAGGGAGTCTTGCTGGATCATTTAGCATCTCAGTATTGGAAATGCTTTGAATACTATTAGATGCAGGAAGCCATTCCTTTGCAAAATGACAAACAGATATTGTGAAAGCTGCACTAATGTAAGAGTCTGGAGCAAATTGTTCTGCTGGACTAAGTGGAAAACTACTTATATCATACAAGCAAGTGAAATTCATGCATAATTGGCCACGGATAGGGGTTGGAGGGGGTTGCATATAATGAACAGAAATGGAAATATATCATTCAAACTTCTGAGTTTTTCCACCACCTAAGACTGGACTAATATGATGAACTAAGGGTATGTCTCCATCTGTATGTCCCTCCATCTACATTCATTCAGTTTTCTGAAAAATACTGGTACTCATATTATTTAAATGTTACATTTTCAAATAGAAAAATATAAAGGAAACTAAAAGTGACCAGGATTGCTTCAAAATGAAGGGATACCTTCCAGAGGGCCTCTAAGCCCCACAGAACATAGAGCTATTCTAAGATAGAAAGGATATGAGCAAATTGAAGTCAGCCCCCCACTTTGAAATTGTCTCAATTTGCAAGATGCAGATTTGCCAGTTGCCTGGTAATGCCATTCCCTATTGACTAACTCAGACACCACAAACTGGCTGACCAACTGAAGGCATAAAATCCAGGAAATCTTCCATCAAAAATGTAAACAAACCTATTGTACATTCATGAAACTCTCTACAAAAATGGTTTCTTATCTCTAACTTTGTAGGGTGACATATAGGGGAGATTTTAGAGCAAGCATCATCTTCTTTCTCCTACCAGCTAAAATGAGTTTACCGCAGCAAAAGTCCAACCACTGAATGCTCAGCTTTATATCCCTCCGATTACATCTGCTTAGTACAAACGTGCTGTGAAAGCCAACAACTAATGGCTTGAGATGAATGACCATGAGTCCTAATTCTGTCCACGGAAATGAAACAATACCTAATTAGACATTCATGTGCAGTAAGAGTGAAAGGGAACTTTCTTTTTTTTTATAATAACTTTATTGAAGTTTTTAATAGATATAGTAAAAACAAATACAAACTAAACTAAAAGACATAAGAAAAGTAAGAAAGAAGTTGAAAAAGCGCAAGAGAAAGGAAGAAAGAAAGAAAGAAAAGACAGAGAGTAAAAGAGAAAAGGAAAAAGAAAAAAAGACAGTAATAAAGAAGTGGCTTCTAACCTTCATCACACTGAGCATATGCTAAGATAATAACTCTTCACCCTCTTTTAAAATTACAAACAAAAAAACTCTTGTTCCCATAACCTAACTCATATCAATATCAATCCAGAAAGCATCATCTTTTCAGTTCTAGTTCAGCAAAAAATCCATTAGAAGCTACCAGAAATGTCAAACAAATAATTTATCCCTGATCAAATAGTCCAACTTTATACTCCTTCCTTTTGTGCTTCACAATCTTGTCCTTTAATTCATTCCAGTGGTGTTGCAGGGTTTGGTCTTCATCAGTCTTTGGTATTCCAAGAATTCTTCAGATCCTTTTTCAAACTACTTTATAAATCCAGTAAAGAGGCATCGTCCAGGATTTCTTGTCGCAACTGCTCCTTTTCCAAGTCCTTTCCTTGATTTATCTTTTGTATTTCCATTTTAGTAATCCTTTCAGTTTTATTATATTCCATACTTTCAAGTTCTCTTATATCTGTGTCAGGTAAAAGTTCTTTTTCATTCATCCTGAGTTTGAATTTCAGTGGCAGTATCCCTATGTCAAAGAGATTTTTTTTGAGTTACGTAGTGTAGGGCAAACCAAAGATCACACACAACTAGATGTTACCAAGCCCAACAGATTTTAAACTGAAAAACAGCCTTTGCTACAATTTGGAAAGAAGAAGTGGGAGAAAGTATTTGGGGACCAGCTGTTTTCCATTCCAAATCATCCACCTCCATGAGATTCCAGACAGGCATTTGCCCTTTTCAACACACAATACTTTTTGCAAATTCAATTATGAACTGATTTGATCTGTAACCCCTGCAGATCAGAAATTAGTAATCCATCAGTTTTCATTCTTCCTGAAGGTGTTTGCTTCAGTTCTTGACTCATAAATCATATCATATCAAAATACATTTCAAAAGCGTATTTTCAGAGATAATGTATGTCTTAAGAATTATATGTTACAGACTGATGCAGAAACCATTTATCTCCAACTGAAAGCACTGTGCTTTTTCAGTTGTTTGTGGGCTGCTATCCATGTTTACTCACCATGAACACATTCCATAGATTTCTAGACTTTCTTCCAGATGAACTTGCACAGAATTTTTGAGCTTGTTTTAATGACTTGTATTTCAGAATACATTATATGTTTGGTTAAAATGTAGGAGTAGCATATCTGGACTGCAAAACTACGTGCAACCACCAGATGGCAGCAAATCAATACAGTACATCACATTTTAAGTCTGGGCTGCCATCTAGCAGTCATGCAAAGGTTTGCAGGCCCAGACCTTCTCAGTAGAATTCCTTCTCAGGAGTTACAGCAAGGCAAGTATAAAAGGAAAGGATTGTGACTGTATCTTTGAGGTGGCTACTTATGGAAAGCCTTGTAGGAGAGTTTTGGATAGACAATTTTAGTTTGCAAAATTCCTCATACTAAGAAAAATATATAGAAGCACTTGTAGGAAAATAGAGAAGTTTACGGGCTTGGTACAGCCTAGCATATAGCACAGCAGAGATAAGAAACTGCTTAGTGCATATTTTTGTGACATATTATATGCATGCTTATCTTAGCATGACTTCATCTGTATCCTTGACACCTGCCTTGTAACCAATAATCTGCCTGTAATTTGAGTCTCTTGGCTCCTGTAAAGTAGATATAACCTGTACATGGCAGTGGGAAGGGGTTTTTTCACCTTGGGAGTGTTGCTAACGTGTCCTTTGTGTGACTGAGCAGGCTCTGCAGACCCTTACAAATAAACTGTTTGGAAACTGAGTATTGGGTTCATGATCTTGACTGAGTAGACAAACAGATTAGGATGGACCTCACTGTAAAACAGCTGAGAAGGGAAAGGGGGCTGCGGAATTCATGAGTTTTATCTTCAACACCCTTCTTCCCTGTCAATTCCTCAGTGCACCATTTTTGCTTTGTTAAAAAAAATCTGATTGATTTGGATATTAATAGTGGAGAGTAAGAAGGTAGATATTTCAAAAACGCTTGGGACCTTGGGTGAGTGCAGCACCTCTCAGCTCACCATGATGAAAAAGAATGAGATACCCCACAAATTGCTTATGAACCCCACTCCTAAGGATGCTTATTGAAATAGTGAAATGATAGAAATTAAGAAGCTTGAAGAAAAAAACTAGAAAAGCAGTGCAAAATTAAGCTTGCTAAAGGTAACCCCAAACGTATCATGGAACAAGGCAAGAGGCAAATAGATAGGAAACAAGGAATGGGAAGCTGTGGTTAAAACTGATGCTAGCAGAGAGCAGCAATTGTTGCAATATGGTAAATATAGATTAATAGGGGTGTTAGAAATGTTTATGTAATCTTAAATGTGTCAAATGTTACTGATTATTACAAAATACTGTATAAGAAATAGCAGAAACAGCAGTTAGAGATCCCCATATAAGGAAAAGTTCAAACTGTGACCGCAATGAGAGGTTGGTGGAAAAAGGGTTATAAAGAACCACTGAACCACAAAGTGGTTACCCAAGTTTTGAGAGAGAGATCCTTGTGTCCTTTCTCTGCGCGGAATAAAGTTTGCTTCCATCTCCACCTTGGTGTGTTTCTTTGGACGTTTAGCACACTGGAGCTGAACCCAGATTTGGGCAGGGACTACAGCCATTAAAGCAGCCTCCCTTTTTTCAGGTTTTCATACTAATCTGAAGAAAAGATGCAGCTGCTTTAAGAGTCACATTAACTTTAACTATCAGCTTCTTAAAGCATCTGCATTTTTTTCTGGTCTTGCACAGAAGCCTAAAAATGACAGACTACATTTATGAATACCAGAGAAGTTCTGTGCTTGCACAGGGAACAAACCACTTCATCTGAAGAATTTTCAGAGTTTGCACAGCCCTCCTGGAGAATAACTTGGGAGGAAGACTCTCAGTTGGTCTATACTTAATTCATCAGAGTGTACACTTCATTCTTCCTCCAAGAACTCAAGGATGAATATGCAATGCAGCCTCTTCCTTTTTTTAACCTCCACAACAACACCGGGAAGGTCTGAAGGCCCAAAGTCACTCAGTGAGTTTCCATGGATGAGGGTGGACTTTAACTTGACCCTGTTCTACCATCTCTCAGCTTTGATTACCAAGTCCTAAAAGTGGCTACATGCTAATGTCTCTGTGCTTCGTAGGGCCAAGCTCTGTGTTACATGAAATGCTTTGAAGAGGTTAAAATGCTAAGCAACTTCAGTATGTGAAGATGGCATATATTTTTAGGCATATGAAAAACAAGTTTGTTATTAAGCTCATACTTCAGGGTCTTTCAGGCCATGAGCTTCTCAATAACATCTTCATTGTCGGAGAAAGTTGCAACACTTATTTTTGGATTAAAAAAAAAGATGTTCTCCTTGCAGAAAGTATTAATAGTTTTAATCATGGCAAATAATATACTGTAACTCTTTGTCAATTAAGCTAATTAATGGCAAGATAGGACAGAGCACAGCAGGGTAGATATTTAAAGGTTATTAGCATGTATGGGTAAAGTGACTCCGCCTTCGGGGAGGAAGAAAGCTGGATGAGATGCTTTTCTTCCTGAAGATCCAGGGAAGGTAACCACAGCATGATAAAATAGAGAGTATCTAAAAGGAGCAAGATGGTTCAATGAAATGCCGTAAAGAATCCAGATTTTAGACATTTCACCTATCCATTAAGTATAATTTATGCTACATGAGCTTGGGTTAAAATCTGACTTTGGAGATGTAACTCAGCAGGTTGTCAACTGTTTTTGTAACCTGTGTATAAATCAAGTTTCCACACCATTTAATAAGATGGGTTGCTCTTTGGAAGGGGGGAACAGATTAATGTATTCTGTCTTACATATTGCTGGCCTCTAAGGACAGAATAAGACATTATTTTGCATTATCTAAACTAAAGATAAAGATGCCCTCACGTCAAGCTCGGTTCCTGGTGACCACATCCCTGAAGCGTTGTGGAAGTCATTTATCATTGCTTTCTTCCACGATGTGTTTTGACTCCATTTGTCCCCCAACCAAGTACTCACCAGGGTCAGCCCTCCTTAACTTTTGAGATCAGCTAAAGTCGACTAGGTGCTGCTACTGCTGAAGCTGGAGCATAGTTAAGGCAGATGAAAATGGTTGCCTCAGCAATATGTGATAGAGATGCAACAAGATGTTGGAGGATACTGGTAAGTCTGCCATGTCCTGCCTGCTACCTTCAAGCACAGTGGATGATGTTAATGTATCCAGTTAGTTTCTGTTTGTAGAAATGGAAAGAGAGACTCCTGAAATGTGAACATGTCTTGGAATACCTAAAGCTGTCATTATTCCTCCCACTGCATAAAGCTATGAGCTATCCAATAGTCAATGGCTGGACCAGATGGCTAGGGGGCTTTATCCCAGAGGACCCTCAGTGCAGTCAAGGGTGGATAGAAGATAGTTTTACACTGCAGAAAAATTGTGTGGAGGGAGAAACAGTAAAACACAGTGATATTTGTTTTGTTTTGTTTTGTGGGTGTGCCTTAAGCCATTGTTGACTCCTGGCAACTGCTTGGACAGGACTATGCAATTTTCTTGGCAGCATTTTCAGAATTGGCTTGCCCTTGTTTTCTTTCCAGGGCCGAGAGAGTGACTGGCCCAAAGACATCCAGCTGACTTCATGCCTGATCTCAAGCCTGATGGCTTAACCACTACACCAAAGGGGGTCTCAAAACCTAGTGATAGGAAAACCTTATTTAAATCTATCTACCACTGAGAATCTGGAATGTACTTTTCCTCCATTATGGACAGAGTGTGAGTCAGGTGAGAACCTGACCGACACAAGTCAGAGTCAAAAGAAAAATAGAACCAGACTGAGAGGGGAAGGAAGTGAGAGGATTAGCCTAACTCATAGAAGGCTTATTACATGGAGACATGTAAAAGACGTGTTTTACAAAAGCAAAGCTCTATATCTATTGCCCTAGGAGTCGATGAGAGCCAGCTTGGGGTAGTGGTTAAGGCACCAGGCTAGAAACCAGGAGAGGGTGAGTTCTAGTCCTGCACGAAGCCAGCTGGGTGACCTTGGGCCAGTCCCTCTCTCTCAGCCAAAGGAAGCAGGGAAGGGCAATCACCTCTGAAAAACCTTGCCAAGAAAACTGCAGGGACTTGTCCAGGCAATCGCCAGGAGTCAACAATAACTCCCCCCCTCAAAAGTAGTCAATAGGTTTATACTGCAGAAAGTCAGTGTGTGCAAAGCTGATCTCCAACAGTCCCAACATCACTACATATTATTGAAAAACAACAGTTTTCTTACCTCCCCTGTCCCTCATGTCATCCTTCTGTTTCTCTCTGGATGCACCTTTTCCTCTCCTCTTTTCACAAGGCTAGGGGAGAAGGCTGGAAGATGGAACGATAAAAGATGAAGCACAAAAAGGAAGGGTGACGGGCAGAAGGAGAAAAAAAGCAGGGGCTGAGGAATAGCTAGGAGCAGAGAGATTACAAAAGGACTTGCTCAAGCACCCTCAATCTAATCTACAGGAATGGAGCAAAATTGCTAGGAAGCAGGAACATCTGCAGGGTATGGTCAAAAAAGTCAATATGGTGGCTGCAATGGTGCAACCAAACGCATCCACTAGAAAGCTTTGATTGCACCATAACAGCCGCCATCTTGACTTTTTGACCACACCCTGTGGACATTTCTGCAAGAGACAATTGAATCTCTCCAACCCACATTTGAAGGAAAATATGCAAAGTCTATTAGGTAACGCAAATATTGCTGGCCTTCAGCTAAAATGAGGTATACTCCCTTGATTTCTTCCACCAGCTTCTCACTTGCCTGTGGAAGATATACAAGATGAACACCGTGCCACTCTTCCACCCAGTTGGCTAAACTCCAGTTCCTAAAAGAGATTGCACTGTCCTTGGCATCTTCATAGGCATCACTTTAATCCTTTTTAATAAATGCACCTGGTGAGAGAGTTCACATGGTGGGAACCAGAAGAGGAGGACAGGAGTGTCCAAAGGGTATGATCAAAAAAGTCAAGATGATGGCTGTGACAGTGCAATTGAAGTACAAGCAATGCACCTAAAAAATAGATGGTGCCTCAACTGCAATGTGGTGGTCACCATCTTGACTTTTTTGACCACACCCTGCAGACATCCCTGGAGATACACAACAGAGGTATCAATGTAATTAGGAAAGACTGAGGTTTGTGGCACTGATGTGGCGGGGGGGCACTGCTTTTAAGAATTATAAATCTTTTTTTTTAAATGTAAAGCTGAATTTTTGGTAGACGTAGAAAATGGAAAAAAAAGGAAAATGGGTGGGAGGGTGGAAAGGAATATGCAGAGGAGAGAAGAGCTGGCTAGAACAAGTAATTGGTTGTAGGATACACTAAAAAAATGTTGTAGTTCCCACGTTTTGTTGCAAGCTCTAATAGTGCCTTCCAAAGCTGTCCTCGTCTGCTGTTTTTGAAATTTCATGCTCTCTTGCAGTCTTTATCACTCTTCCTTTCTGCATGGCCGTGCTTGTTCTGGTCTGTTTGAGGGGCTACATGATTCCCTGGTTGAGACTCAAAATGGCGGTTTCCCCAAGTTCAGATTACCTCCCTCTTTGAACAGTACAGAAAACATATTGAAATATTTTAGTTTCAGTTCCAGATTTGTTTCTTTCTTTCTTTACCTTTTTGCACCACCACATAGTTCCTCGAAAACTTGTTACCGATCTGCCCTTGTAGTAAAACCTAAAATCATGAAATAGCACCAAAAAGTACTGAAATACAGTAGCTTCTGGAAGTCAAGAGAGAAAGAGAGAGAAGTCGAGCTAAAATGGAGGAGGAGGAGGAGGAGGAGGGGTTAAAAAGAGAGAAAATTGTATCTTTCTTTTATTACCACACTGCAAATTATTTGAAGCAAAGTAGCTGTAGTCCATGGAGCCATGATTAAGCATTAATAATGTGCAAACTATTCAGAGACAAAAAGGAAAAAAAATGTCCATGAAAGGTCTCTTGAAATAGCAGAACTGCATGCCACTCCTTCTATCTACAGCAAAATTAATTCTTTTTTCAAATATTATGTATGCTAATTTATAGATCGGAGGGGGTGAATAAAATACTGCCTTTGGCAAGTATTATTTGCGTAAGAATTTTAAAAATCATCTTAATCTAGCAGACAACTGCTGCTATTCTGAGGGCAGATATTTGCCTGTTTCTCTCTCTGAATGAGTTATGTACAAATTACTAACCCCACAAAAGAAACAGAACTGACTTTTTATTACACCTCTTAGTACAATTAAAATTCTTCCTCCAACAGGAAAATCCCCACAGTAGGCCTTTCAGCAGCATTCATTTTCCACCGCAATCCAATTTTCTAAGAAACGATCATGAAAAACAAGACAGCTTTCTCTTGCGAACAGCAGCAGCTGAAATGCAGGGTAGACAAAGATCTCATTTCATAAAAAAGTTTTGATAGCTTCTTTAATCTATGTCCCTGCCAATGGAGGGCTGCCCCTGACTGAAAAAATTGCTGGTCTTAAATTGAGATCAGGGAAAGGTCAAATACAGTTTGATGCTGAGAGCCTTCAGTGCTGGGGCTTCCAACACTGTTCCATGGATTTATTTGACAGGAAATGCATGTGTGACAAGCTACAGTCCCTCTCATTTTTATCCCACTCCTCCTAGGTACAGCTGGCTGTAAAACATACAGAGGCCATTATCACTGTTTAACTGAACCGTAGTATGTGATTTTCATCTTAGCCTTAGCTTCTATTAAAGCTGTACACATTCAGTCATTCATTGTGGTCCGTTTCCCGCCTCTAAGGACTGGCCTTGACTGTAAGGAGAGGGAGAGAGAGATTTATTTGTTTGGTTCATATAGCCACCCATCTCACTTTTATGTGACTCTAGGTGGCTTACAATAAAACAAATAAAAACACAAAATGCATAATAGAAAACCAAAATAAAAACACACAGCCTCCGGGGACGATCCAACTTATCCATTCAACCAATCTAACCCAAGCCAGGGCCCCAGGCTTGAGCACAAAGCCAGGTTTTCAAGGCCTTACGAAAGGCCAACAGGGATGGGCCCAGGCTAATCTGAAGGGGAATGATGTTCCAAAGGGTGGTTGGTGCCACGGCAGCAAAGGCTCTCCTACTGGGCCCCGCCAGCTGACATTCCCTAGCTGACGGTACCTGGAGCATGCCTTTCCTGCCAGTTCAGATAGGATGGGTGGAAACAACTGGGGAGAGACGGTCCCATAAGTAACCTGGTCCTGAGCTGTGAAGGGCTTTAAAGGTGACAACCAGCACCTTGAATTGCACCCGGAAGCACACCAGAAGCCAATGCAGCTTGTGGAGCAGTAGTGTCACATGTGCCGAATAACTGGCACCAATAACTGCCCACAGCACTGCATTTTGCACCAGCTGAAGCTTCCGAATGCTCTTCAAGGACAACCCCACAAAGCATATGTTCTGATGGTGTGCGCATCCAACTTTGAAGAGTACAATGTCATCATTGTTACTCTTGTAGCTATAACCTTGAAGGGCTTCCTAGGACAGTTCAAAAATGCAGACAGTATTCAAAAAACACACACGGGCACATATACACACAACTCATATTTACACTGAAGACCACCAGCACCTAAGAGTCTTTTATTGGGATCAGCTATCAGAAGAGAAGAAAATGCTAGCCACTGCAGCTAGGAGTTCCTCTTGCAAGCTTCATCCAGTACCTCAGGTGTGCCCACAGACTGATTCCAGCACTGCTAACCTCAAGATTAGATTCCTGTAACATGGTATAAATGGGGCTCCCTTGGGACTAGATGGAAGCTACAATTGTTAGACATCATGTAGCTTTATCCAGCAGAAAGAACATATGGGGAGAGAAATCTAGGAGTGTAACTTTCATAAGGAAACCTTCGTGAGGCTGATGCTTGCATGACTGGAAATAAAGACAAGCTTTATTTATGAAATAACATAGTGTTAGGGGGCCTGAGTTCCCTAAGTTACTACAGCCAAGGGCTATTATTATTATTTGTAGCTGCCAACTCTATTAAGCTCTGGGCAGCTTACAAAATCCAGGAACAATTAAAGCCATTAAGCACACATAAACCCGCAGCCAGGACTAAAACAACTAAAAAGATCAACTATTCAGATATGACAGGGGCCCCACAAACACATCAATAAACACATTAACCCCAGGCCTAGAAACAAAGCCAGGTTTTAAGGGCTTTCTGGGATCCCAGAAACACCAACATTTAATAGAAAGGGCCTGGAGTGCACCCACTCTGTATAAATGTACTGGGTGGATAGACACAATTCGAGTTAGGTGGTCCCTCAGATAACCTTTAAAGCCCTTCAAGGCCCTAAGCCATGAAGGGCTTTAAAGGTGATGACCAACACCTTGAATTGCACCCAGAAGCCTACTGGCAGCCACTGGAGCTCATGTAGTGGTGCTGACACATGGGCCCATCACTCCTCACGCTGCTGCATTTTGTACCAGATGTAGCTTCCAGCTGGTCTTCAAGGCCAGCCCCATGTAGAGAACATTGCAATCGTCCAATCGTGAGGTGACTAGGACATGAGCGGCTGTCTGAAGGGATTCCCAGTCTACTGCAAGGCAATCCCAACTTCTAACTGGTTTTTTAATGTTTTTTTACTTGTGAACCACCCAGAGTTGTTGGGAGTCGGGTAAACACAGTTAATAAATAAACAAACTTCCGAACCTTTACACTGAGGAAGCTTCATTGGGACATGGGGTGAAACATCTGCAGAAATCCTGATTGATTCTTGGCACTGATCTGACGAAGCCTGGAGAACCAGCATACTAAGTGTGCATAGGAGATAAAAGTGCAAAATCCCTCTCCCAGCTATCTCTCCATCTGTTGCCCCTAGCGTCAATAGGCTTATAGGTGCAGAACCAGTGTCTGCAAAATTAGATTCCAGTAAGAATTACAGAACAAAGCTTTCAGCTTATTGGCTGGGAAGCCATAGTAAACACATATTACACCTGTGCTAAAAGTTCTGCAATAGTAGCTAATATGTCACCAAACCAGGTTGAAGAACAGTGTACAAACCCCTAAACAGCTGAAGTTACCTTAAAGGACATATTTGAATACCCCTGATGCTTCGTGGGTTGGAATACATTTTCCATCATCCTGTTTTTATTGCTTGGGAATCCGTTCTATATTTCTTCTGAATTTATTTTCTTATTTAAACTTACAGATGTCTTTTCATCCTATATATAATTTTATTTTGTAGTATTTAATTAAATATTCAGTGGATTCATCTGATTTTTTTTTCTTTCTTTCTATGCAATGTGCATAGGAATAAGTTTACTTTTGGAATGTTCAGTCTGTATTTTATTGTAATCACTTTAAATGGAACTGAACGTATTTGTGTGTGTTTGTGTGCGTGTGAACATATAATTGCTATATCTCTGATATCCCCCAGAATAATCCCAAGGCCTCAGGGAAAGTTTCTTAGGGTTAGCTACTATAGGAATCTCCAAGGGCTGTATGTTGATGAAGATTCTCAGTCATCCAGGTGGAATTATCTGGAGGTTGAGTTAGCTTCTTCAGACTGAAGAAGCTGCTTGGACAAGCAGTGAAACGTATCAAACCAAAAAGAAAAGAAGTCCACTTGCCATGACTCAACCTCCAGATAATCTCCAAGGGCCTTACCGCTGGGGCAGCAGAAATTAAATAGGGGTAGAAGCCAAATTGCAGCAGATTCAGAGGCACATTGTGGGTGGGTGTTGCCAATCTGTGAAGCTGCATAGCTCTTCCAGTTTCCTGGTACCATTATATCATTTCCCTCATTGACTTCTATTGGGGGAAGGAAGGAAGGAAGGAAGGAAGGAAGGAAGGAAGGAAGGAAGGAAGGAAGGAAGGAAGGAAGGAAGGAAGGAAGGAAGGAAGGAAGGAGATATTTCTCCTTTCTCTTTTATGACCTAGTTCTGCAAGGCAGCTAGGATAAGTTTGGCTTTCCACTGTTGGATCTTTCCCACCTCACCAGTAGGATTTCTTAACCTATCTCAACTGTGAATTATTTGCTCTCTCATTCTGTCATTTGATTCATTGGCATAATGCTTCAGATTCTTACATCCCAATGCCTCAGACTACTCTAGTTATTATCTCACCATATATTCCTTGAAGTCAAACGTCTTTATTCATTTTGGTTTTGCTTCCCTCCATAGTTAAAGGACTCCACATGAGGAGGCACCTGACTATGTTCTCTGGGTTTTGAAGCTAAGCAGGGGGAGGGGGGCGAGCTGGTTAGTAGTTGGATGGATAACCACAGGCTAGACTGAAAAACTGAAAAACACCCAGAAGAAGGAAATGGGAAACCACTTCTATATTGTTGCCAATACAACTATATATCCCTGTGCAGTCACCAAAATCAAGCTCAACTCAAAGGACATCTTTACATACATATACAGTATGTGTGTGTGTGTATCTTTAACATGATTTCGGCATGATTTCACTGAGTTCAGTTATGAAATACTGATCTTGTCTCCTTTTGTCTTCTTGAAAGTTTGCAAGAATCACATTGCTTCTACTATCAGAACAAAGACTGAGGAGGTGCATTTTTTTTCTTGTATTTTGACAATCTGGTGCTTGGTGTGAGTGATGTAATGTTGTCTTGACTGCAGGGGCATTCTATAAAGAAAGAATAGCACATTTCTTTCCATTATAGCTGAATGCATCAATCTTTCTAAGGTACTTCCATACCACCTGTGTTTTGAGATCTAATCTTCACAAAGCCATTTGAAGCGGACTCAGAATTACCTTCACTCTATAGTTTTTTTTTTGCTGACATTGAAACCCTCTGCTCTCCCTTTGCAGATTTAGTACTTGCAGAGAACAGCACAAACATGCTCAACTGGTGTTCACCCTTTGTCTCTTCAGCAGACCAGTAGGACTGTGCAAAGAATAGCACCCAATAAATGCCCCACTCCAGACCCACCGTCATGTGTAAAGTACCAAAATCAGATAAAACACAATGAAATGAATTGCTAGTACCCTCTCTGACCCAGTCTATGTTTTTCTATACTTCTGTTTATGTACCTTGACCTGATGGTTTGCAAGAAAAAAAAATGATCTGAGAGGCTTGCTATGAGAGACAGCTATGTGGAAAAAGGTGGATGGTATACACACCAAATGGCCAAACTGATGTTAGTTCACTGTTGCTTTAAGAAGCCCCTGTCACCTCAAGAAGAATGGAGCAGGAACCAGTCTGAGCCTGTGATGCTACCATGCCAGCAATTCTGTAACCAGGTACGTTTCCCAATAACTGTGACCTTGGTTGCCTGTTACTCCCTGGATTTGGGGAAAATAAAGAAGACAAATTCTACAACAATGCATGTACAAGGAGACAAGCTCCAAAAACAGGATGCTGAAACTCTTGGGGAGGTGCAAAGAGTAGAAAGCTTCACTGCAGTTGTTAGGTAATGGGAGATTTGAGCCAGCAACCAGGAGGTGAAAAATTCCTCCCTCAAACAGGAAAAGAGGTATCCACAAAGCTGCAGAACTGCAGCAAGCTTCCTGGAAGCTTCATTTTGAAGAAAAAGCAAGTTCAGAAATAGCTTTGCTTTACTGGGGGTTCTAGTACATTAGAACAGAGTCCACAATAAATTCATTCATCTCTGAATAGCTGATAATGTCATGCAAACCATCCATTCTTAGGCCAGTTGCAAAGTGATGCCTGTAGCATCCGTTTGTAGGCAAGATTCTGCTACCTTTGGGTGGGCTGGACAGAGATGGATGTTTACAGGCTCAGACTGGTTCCTGCTCCATTCTTCTTGAGGTGACACATATTATCCTTGGCATCAGTTGGACTAGAGGGAGAGAGAAAACAGATGAACTGGTCCTCAGGTCCATGGACGTCTGATGGAAAAAGATCAGCACTTTAAACCCATAACATTTTAAGATGCTTAATTTAAATCGATTGTGTGTAGGTGTCTTTTTCTTTTCAAATATGGCTTCTTGGTGGTGAGAAATTGCATGACTTCTTGGCCCCAGACATTTAAAAGATGTAAAAATTATGCATGCTGAGCTGTCTTCTCCCATATAGTTAAGAATAAGAATAAGAATAATAGGTGTAGTAGCTGATGCAGTCCAACAAGCTTTGCAGTCCAAAGAGTTGAAAACAAACTCTTTCTATCTGAGCAGAAAGGAAACCACCCAAGCAGCAGAGGGACAAAAGATCAGCTCCTAATTGACAAGATAATTTTGGAAAACTGCAAGAAAAGGAAGACCAACTTGAATGTAGCTTGGACTGATTACAAGAAGCATTTGACTCCCTGCCACATGACTGGATAATCAAGTGCCTAGAAATAACAGGAGTCAGTAAAAACATCAGAAGCTTTGTGCAAAGATCAGTGGCACAATGGAAGACACAGTTGCTGGTTAATGGCGATAGCCTGGGAGAGGTTAACATCAAGAGAGGAATCTGTCAAGGAGACTCACTATCCCCACTACTGTTTGTCACTGCATTGATTCCTCTGTCAACAATACTGAACAAGTCAGGCCATGGCGATCAAACATCAAAAACATCTGCCAGGCTATCCCCCCTCCTTTACATGGATGATCTGAAGCTGTATGGAAAAACACCATCTGAAACGGAATCGCTGCTCAACACTGTTCAGCCAAGATATTTCAGTGGAGTTTAGACTGGACAAATGTGCCACCCTTACCATCAACAGGGGAAAAATAGTGAAAACTGAAGGAATCAAGATGCCCATGGAAATAACATTAAGAGTCTGGATGAAGAAGATCACTACAAATACCTGGGCATCCTTCAAGCACACTGAAGTCAAGAAGAAGGTTAGTAGTGAATACATCAGAAGAGTGAACAAGATCTTAAAGTCCAAACTCAGTGGAGGAAATACCATCGAGGTGATTAACGCCTGGGCAATTCCAGTCATTAGATATACAGCTGGAATAGTGGACTGGACTCAAGCAGAACTAGAAGCCCTGGATAGAAAGTTCAGAAAAATAATGACAATGAATCATGCCCTTCATCCACGCAGTGATGTTGACAGACTCTACTTACCAGGAGCATAGGTGGGTGTGGGATGTTACAAGTATACCAGACAGTTGAAGAGGAAAAAAGGGCATTGGAAGAATATCTGAAGGACAGTGAAGAAGATGCACTGAAGTCAGTACACCATGAAGGCTTACTGAATACCAAAGAAACCAAGCTGGCCTATAAGAAAGACCAAATGAAGAAAAGAGACATGGCAAGGCAAAGTATTTCATGGCCAGTACACACACACACACACACACTAGCAGGCATAGCAGATAACAACAAAACTTGGCAATGGCTAAAAGCAGGAAAGTTGAAGAAAGAGACAGAGGGGCTAATTCCGGCTGCACAAGACCAAGCCTTAAAAACAAATGCATATAAAGCCAGAATTGAGAAGACAGCAACAGATAGCAAATACCACCTCTGCAAAGAAGCTGAAGAAACAATGGACCACCTAGTTAGCTGCTGCAAGATGATTGCACAGACTGACTACAAACAACGGCATGACAAAGTAGCAACAATGGTGCATTGGAATATCTGCAAGAAATACCACTTGCCTGCAAGCAAGAGCTGGTGGGACCACAAAACAGACAAAGTCATAGAAAATGAAGAAGCTAACTTCTGGGACTTTAGACTTCAAACAGACAAGCACCTGCCACACAACACCCCAGACTTAACAATTGTTGATAAGAAAGACAAAAAGTTTGGATAGTGGACACTGCAATACCTGGAGACAGCAGAATAGAAGAGAAAGAACTGGAGAAAATCACAAAATATAAAGACCTGCAAATAGAAGTAGAATGACTGTGGCAAAAGAAAGCAAAGATAATACCAGTTATAGGCACCTTGGGTGCAATTCCAAAACATCTGGAGCACCACTTGAACACCATCGGCACTGACAGAATCACCATCAGTGAATGGCAAAAGGCAGCTTATATCCTGCAATGATACCTTTAACCCCATCAAACAGCATCATCTGCCTATCCCAGGTCCTTGGGAAGGACTCAACAGGTGGATAAAAACGCCAAATCCAGTCTAAGCATCTGACTGACTGTGCAACCAACCATAATAAAGATATCTAGATTTCTTTTAAAAAAAACTTTGCTCTGAGTTAAAACTTTTGTCTGTTTAAATTATGCTAGAAAAAAATACTCATTTTGTTCGATAGACCTCAGTCTCAAAAGACCTAGTTTCCATCCAGGTTAAGCAGAGAGCGAGTGGGAGGGAGAGAGGGGGCGGGGGAAACATACTGCAGTAGAACAGAGGTCTGGCTTCAACGTTGTTCTTCTTCCCCAGTGTTCAGGACATGTGTCTGGTTGCTCTTGCGGACTGGCAGTAAGCAAACGCTGAAGACTCTTTTGTGTTGAGCTGAAAAGCAGCAGTTGCCATGTTTATTTCATTGCAAAATGAAGCATATTCTCTCTCTCCACAAGGCACATCTTGTGCAGAAGAAAAGCAATTGTATTGCTGGCTGTACCATCAGGAACTGATGGCCAAGGGCAGAAGCAAAGATTATCCTGACAAATATAAGTTCCAAGCTCTCATTTTCTAAAACAATTTGATTTTTTTTTTTTTTTTTTGGTGGGGAGGGAGGAGGGCACCTATTTGCCAGTTTCCCAGCCTGTTAATCAGACCCGGAGAGTTAAGAGGAAGAAAAAGATCAGTTGAAAAAGCAGTGAGGAAGATCATAGGAATGATGGTAGGAGGAAATTGTAGGGAAGGAGAAGGTTAAGCACTCTTTGCTGTATTCAAGGTTGCCAGGAAATGTCCACTTTTAAATTAGTTTATTAGTACAGTACATTCTTGAAATCTGCTTGTTGAATGGGCTACCAGATGTGAACTTTAGACAAGATGGCAACCAAGTGTTATCTCCTTGCTGCCATCTGGTGGACATCTGTATTTTTGCAGCCCTATTTTTGTGTTCCCAGGTCACATGGAAAGTTGTGACCTCCTTCAAGCAAATGTGAATATAATTTTCTCAAGGCTCATCTTCAACTCTTGCTAACCACCACACAAAGATGCCCCACTAGCCTGTCCTCATGACCTTGCCTTCCTATCCCCAGCTCCCGTGCATACAGCCTCCATTTGTCTTTAGCTGTTCCAGTTTCAAAGTCATGTTTTCCATTTTCTACCAATATAAGTTTTGCTCTATGGATGCTCTATGGCAGGGTTCCTCAACCTCAGCAACTTTAAGATGGGTGGACTTCAACTCCCAGAATTTCCCAGCCAGCCATGTTGGCTGGGGAATTCTGGGAGTTGAAGTCCACCCATCTTAAAGTTGCTGAGGTTGAGGAATCCTGTTCTATGGCACTCACAGAAGCCAGGGCAGATAGGTCTGCCCTGTAATGCCTCACTCATGTTTTGCAAAGCACCATTCAAGCCTGATGAGGGCTCCTTATGGATTACAGTGGTAGCCCTCTTCCAGTAGAGCACTAGATCTTTATTTTAAATATGAGTTTAGCAAACTTCGAAAGACTGCTAGATCTGCGCTTCAAAACTAAAAAGGATTAGCCTTTCCCTTGCAGCCCAGAATGTTAATTTAAACTGGGAAAGACGGATGCATTCTTCCAACTGGGCTTTGCTAGTTTTGTCTGTAGCAAATGCCTTGCAGATTCTTTGCTGTTTCCGCTAGCAAGGAGTCTCACGTGGCCATATTTTCTGCGTTTGTATTACTTTGTGGGGGAGCAACACTGTTTTTTTACTCATCGGGTACTCCATTGGCTACTTCTAGAAACTGCCAGCTCCAGACCCTGGCTGCCACAAGGAGAGTATTTGAGGGTGAAAAAGCTGGAAGTAAAGAATTCCAGGAACTAAATGGCTGTTCAGTGACAGATTTTTTTTTTTTAATCATTCATCAAATGCTAGATAGTAGGGAACTTTCTGCCTGGGTGGTCTGAATTCAATTCAGTCTCCAGACTTTGGAAAAGTTTAGTATATGGGGGATTTTTTAACAAGTTTTCTGCTTGCTGCACTAAAATAGCAATTTGGAAAGATGTGGACAATCACAGAATGTCTTCAGAATATTCCCTTTCATTCTCCATGACGATATCTGTATCTCTCTGGGTACATTTCCTTCCTTCCTTCCTTCCTTCCTTCCTTCCTTCCTTCCTTCCTTCCTTCCTTCCTTCCTTCCCTCCCTCCCTCCCTCCCTCCCTCCCCTTCCTTCCTTCCTTCCTTCCTTCCTTCCTTCCTTCCTTCCTTCCTTCCTTCCTTCCTTCCTTCCTTCCTTCCTTCCTTCCTTCCTTCCCCATCCCACACTTGCTGAGCTACTATTTTTTCAGGCAATTTATTTATTCATTATTTTTATATTCTGTCTTTCCTGCAGAAGATTAGCATTCTTAGCATTCCTTGTTCCCATTTTTCCTCACGAGAACCCTGTGAGGTAGGCTCAGCCGAGAAATAGTGACTGACCAAAATGGCTTCCATAGCTGAGGGTGAATCTCAACCTGAGTGTTCCTATTCCTAAACCAATACTTCACTCACGACATGACCCTGTCCTATTTTTCCTTCTCAGCTCTCTCTAGTATTTTTGCTCCCTCCCTGGCTTTAACATTTTTTCTTCATTTATCTTTTTTCTTCCTCTCATTCTGCACCATTGTTGCTGCCCCTCAAATATTCCCCTAGAAGCTTTTCTTAAGAGAAAGCTGGGGGGCTACCACAGAAAATTTCCTGTTAATTCCCCTCCTCACTAACCAATCCACTCCCCCCACAACATTTATGCACACTCTTGTAAAATACCTTTCCGATCTTAGAAGGAGAGATGCAGAGTTACTTTGCTCTGCTTAAGCCCAACTTTGTTTAAGCAATTGAGAGAGGCGGCATCTGACTCTGCAGTTTAAGACTTTTAAAATCAGTAGGCTAAGCGTTGTCCTCCCACAATAGCAAACAAGGGAAAATTTATCACGGGGTATATTGATTGCTTCAGCCAATGTGAGTTAGGAAACTTGGCAGACAAAACTTATTAAAACAGCAGGCCCCATATTATGTTTTATCACATACACATGCTATTTATTCAAGTGCTATTTACTGACTGAGTTTTGCCTTCCTTCTAAAATACCAGCTTTCTGGGCCAAAATGAAGGGATACCCACTATATCTAGTTAAAACTTGACTATATGGAGCTGTGCTTTGTGGGGTAAGAAATCCTAATTGAGGGGCACTAAAGAACAATCTTGCAGGGATGTGATAATGATTCTCCTGTTGTTTCTGAAAGGCCATTTATGAAAGAAAAGAAGTGCATAATGTTCTGAGGACTGCTGGATGTCACAGCGTGTTTCATGGATGGTTCTAAATGAGCTGAACAGCCTTGTTGTGGTGAACATTAACATTTTGACACTAAATTAAAGATGGAAAGTTTGAGCCCAGCACAGCGATGTACTTCTGATGGGCTCGGACATTATTTGGTGAGCAAAAGTGTCTGGGATCTTAAAGGCAATGGCTAAAATCTTCCTCAGGCAGCTTCTGAGAACAGGTCTGCAATCTTTCTAGCTGAATATCTCGGCAGAGGAGACCGTCTCCGAACGAATAAGAAACTCCACTGTCAATATGGCTTTAAGGCATGACCTGTTTTTCACACACTGTCACAGAGCTCAAACGAAAAACAAATCATTGTGTGTATTTTCAAAAACAGCCTTCTAGGTATCTTTGATGAAAGAAAAACACACTGCAAAATGTTTTAAGAGTGGCAGCTGATGTCCACTGCGGGACTGAAATTAGCCAAAACACAGATTTTAAAGGACATATCTATGCATTGCAATCCATAATCCAAAAAATGACTGCCATATCCATTTACTAGAGGGAAACATCTGTTTAACAAAAAGTTAATGTGTATAGTTGCTCCCCTCCACCCTCTATAGCCTTCCCAAGATGCTATCTCCTAGGGATATACTCAGGAATATCCTCTTTTTCCTCTGTACCATAGCAATCCAGATATTCCAGGGTTGGTCCCTCAAAGGTTGTCCAGCCCTAAAAAAAGTCTGTTACATCTGGAATACCGTCTAGAACTTTCTGGTCTGAATTATTAAATTTCAGAAAAATACCAGCTAGATCCAGAGAAAAAACTGAATAAGAAGTAAATTTTGTACATACCTACTATCTACCACTTCAGGTTTCCTTTGTATTTTTTCGTGGCAAATAAGTACACAACAAAATAATTTATTGGACGGTACCCCTCTGTGGTTTAAATTGCTTAATGTTTCTGGGCTCTCAAATACAATCTTGGAAATAAGGATGGTGATTGCTTTGCAGCATGCCAGGTTCTCATTTTTTAAAAACTAAAATAATATTTGAAAATAAATTAAAAGGAAGTAAGGCAGAGAACCTGGCAGAGAGGTGGGTGGACAACCAAAATGATATGCACCATGATGCAGATTATGTAATATGGATGAAAATTACATATTTTGTGTCATTTACAGTATAATGTCATTGTGGCTTCTCCCACACATGTGAAATCAGGTAGTGAATGGATACTCACTTGCGCCTTGGTAGACACAAATATCCTAAGATCTGAGCCACTTAAGTGTTCTGCATTTGGGCTTTGAATCTATCATTACCGGGGTAACTTCTGCTGAAAAATCTTTTGTCTTATCACTGCTGTTATATCAATGAAGGACATAACGAGAAGATACCTGGACCATTTATTATGTCATCAAAATGTGGTAGGGTTTCTTTTCTCATAATCTGAAAGATTTATAAAAATATAAACAGGGGAAAACAAGACTCTTTATTTTCATATTTTATTTTGTTTGGGGATGTGGATTGTATGGAGGACGATAAGGAGGGTGATCAGCGTTTGAGTCTTCGTAAAAGTGTTTTTATTGTTCACCCTTTGGCATTTCCTAACTTTCAAAATGTCAAGAAAAGTTTCCATCCTCCTAGGTATTTCAGTAGAATAAGCCACCAAATCTTTCAGCACCATGATTCTATTGCGCTTCTGGCACACGTTGGCAGATGTTGGTAAAGGAGGAAAGGATGCAGAAAAGGGACTCCCAAAAACATAATGCCCATCCTGTGAGGGCAGCTTTTGCACTCACATTCCAACATACAAATGAAATGCAATTCACCCAGCCAGTGCTTCACACAATAGCATGAACATGGATAGCAATTAGAATAAAGTGGGAATATTGGGCAGATTTGATATCTGTAAAGTTTTGTACAAGTGGATTTAATTTGCATGTTTAAGAGACCCAGATTAAAGCTCTGCCAAATTACCTTCCACCACTCTTGTGGGAACTTATGCAGAGCTGGAAAGGGAGTATGCCTTGGTTCCTCTGGGGAATCTGAAGTCCCCAGATCTGGGGGAAAAGAGAGGGAATAAGATGAACCAGGGTTTTGCTGTCTCTTTTGATAACATGCTTCTGAATTACATTTTTGTTCAAAGACACTTCCCGGTATTGAAGCATGTGATTTGTGCTCTCCATTTGACATGCCCTCCACAAAACTCAAGCTTTTCTGCCTGGTTTTGCCTTCCTTAGATGGAAGTGGCCCGTTAATCCTATATTTGTATTCTACCAGTGCAGCAG
The DNA here is from genome assembly GCF_059951505.1 of Python bivittatus. Classification (NCBI taxonomy): domain Eukaryota; kingdom Metazoa; phylum Chordata; class Lepidosauria; order Squamata; family Pythonidae; genus Python; species Python bivittatus. Next base: position 3,604,969 of record NW_028277108.1, read on the forward strand.
TCTATCATTTCATCCCAGTTACTTTCTTTACTGGCACAGAAATAGACTGGTTCCAAACTAAACCCCAACTGAAAACTGTACGATCCTTGCACGTTTCAAATCACTTGATGATTAGACAAGGATCACGTAAGCTGATTGTACCCCGCTCCTGCACACCCATCATTTGGCTCCCTGTCTTCAAAGTCCAAAGGTCTAAAATAGGGAGCCTGCTTTAGGATGCAAGTGGACACAGATGCACGTGCATAATTTAGAACTTGGCACAATCAAGATTCCAGATAATGGACCAAGTCCATCACTTTGTGCCATCTGCCTCCCATGCACAAAGGACCATGTGGCCAGGTCAAGGAGATGCGATTGAAGAATGGAGCAGCAGGCACAGCCGTCTCTCCTTCTTGTTACAATTGTAACAGTAAAATGACTTAAATATATTTAATTCTGATTGGAACATTAGGCGATGCATGGTTCAGAAATAATTCAGAAGTCTTTTGGACCTCATACAAGCAATTACAGTACCTCTCTGCCAGGAGCACAACTATTTTCCAGGCTTCGCTGCGAGCCTGAAAAAAATTGTGCCATTACTTTAAGGAATCCACCTCTTGAGTTAACTGACTCTTTTAGCAGTACAGTAGCACCTTTTTTTCTCAGTTTGTGAGAAGAAGCCTGAAACAAGTTGAATGAGTAGCAGTATGCTTATGAGAGCTCCAAAGTACATCTTCCAATTGTTAATTTCAAAGCATTTGTAGTCCTATTAAACATTTAGTCAGGACTAAGTTTTCAAACTGAAATCGAAAGATCCAACTGAGTCTGGATGGCCCGACTCAAAAGTCTTCAAAACCAACATCTCGAAGAAAGTTTCCTCCCTTCCCTCCACAATTGCTACAGTTCAACACAGTACAGCAATTCCTTTGAAATAATGGGCCACCAGATGCTTGCTTTGGTCTCTCTAATTTTGTCAATCCCTCCATGCCTAGAAACACTTTCAGGCTGAATCAAAGTAAATCTCACTACCACCACCTACCCCAAACCCATAGAATACACATGTGTCGATCAGTGTCCTCTACAGTTCACAAATAGGAGGGTGCAAAACACTGGCTCTGCCTCTTGATCCACAGCCTATTCTGTTTTGGATTTCAACCATCTCAACATCTGCAGTCAGGATTAGCTGCAAAGTCACACTGATTCCAAGTCACGAGATGCCATTCCTCTATTCCATGTATTAAAAGGATAAGAAGTCATAGCAGGATGTTACAGCATCACGACCACTGCAGCAAAGTGAGGGAGCTCAAGAACTGATCAACTTATTCATAAGCCAAAGGGAAAATGTTCCACTCCCAAACTCTGCAGAGATCCAGCTCTACCACTGGAAAACTCGATTAAGTATGTTTCCCACTGAACTGCAGCTGAACCCAAAATAAACCAGCTCAGCTGCTGAACAGAGATAAGCTTGTGGGATCCCATGAAGAATCAATCTGGGAGCAGGGCAAACACCTTAGAAGCTGGACCCTGCAGGAAGTTTTCCATTTTGAGCGAGGGCTTTTTAAAAAAGAATCTATTTAAAATAGGCTCCAAAGGCTCTGATATAATCCCTGTTCAACTTCTTATGAGGTATGATGGGCTTGTTTATCTAAAACATATGCCACTGGAAAGAGAACGTGTTTGATATAACTTTGCAAATTCTGCCTCTTGTGCACAAGAAAAGCAGAACTCAAGAGCGGCATCTCAGCTTTAGTGAAATACTGACGGCTTCTCCACATGTGGCTTTTGCACTGACCCAGCTAGCATCAAGATTGTGTTTCTCATCCTTCTCGGTCCACCAAGGCGGCGCTCTTTTGGTTCATTTGTGGTGCAGCTCAAATTGGGAAAAAAAGAAAAGAAAAACTGAAAGCAAAAAGGTTTGTCATTCTGGAGCTCGATGGCTTTGGACTAAGGCTGATTTCCTATTCATGGGATTTCTTACCTGGCTCAGTTCTGAGTAGATGGAACAGGCAGATTTGCAAGCCCTGTACAAAAGAGTAGAAATGAAAAAAATCCACCCAGATTGATTTTCCATGTTCACATTAATTTTCTTGCACTGAACTTTGGCCTCACTCTGCCTCCCAGCCTGTTCAGCCTAGACATGATGCTTCCTCCCCGCTCCCCCCCCCCCGGGAAACACAGAGGCTCTGTGCTGCAGCCTACAACCATGGTTGGAACTATTGGAAAAAGAACCTGCTTGCAGAACTAGGTATCTTCCGCCTCTGCGTGTGATTTTAGTTTCCTAAGTATCTCTGTTAAACTTCATTCTGCCCATTTCATACTTCCATATTTTCATACTTTCAGTCCATTTCTCCAACCTATTAGGGTTATTTTGATTCCCCTCCCACCCTGTTTTCTAGGATATTAGCCTTGTGTATGTGTCTGTGCCCTTGGTCAGTATTGGCTCCTGGCAACTCCCCGTTCAAATCCATGCAGTTTTCTTGGCAAGATTTTCAGAAGTGGCTTGCCATTGCCTGCTTCTTAAGGCTGAGAGAGAGTTACTGGCCCATGGTGACCCAGTTGGGTCCGTGCCTAAGGGAGGACTAGAACTCACAGTCTCCCAGTTTCTAACCTGGTGCCTTAGCCACTACACCAAAACAGGTCTCAAAGTATTAGCTACCCCACCCAATTTTGAATTGTCTCTAAATTTGTTAAGCATTCCCTCCTCCCTTTCTTCCATACCATTGATATTGAAGAGTAGAAGACCCAGGATTGATCTTCCTGATACCATTTAATACCTCTCTTCCCTTGGTCTGATTTTGGAGAGATCAACCACGTAACAGAAAAAGCGGATCAACCATTTCACAGGAAAAAAAGCCATGTGTACCTGGGATTCCCATTTTATTCCATCTCACTCAAGAAGCATGGATGGATCTGTGTCAGAGAAACTGGAATTTTCCTTCCGATGATGATTAAGATAATAAAATTCCAAAGGGAAGGCAAGGTTAGTGTGCACTAGTTCCAATCCTGATCCTATGCCTCTTTTTATTTTTAAAAAAACTATTTGGGCAATTGCAAGTGATACTGTTGGGTGCTGCGTGCAGTTCAGTTTAAGGGCCTGTTGTGGATGGCAAGAAATGGATTGCAACTCTGAGGAGGAAGATCATGCACTTTATTGAAGCAACAATTGTTGGGCTCCAGCTTACAGAAAAGAGGAACAGAAAACAATAGAAAGATAAAATCTTTTATAAGAATTTTGAACTGTGGGGCAGGAAATTCTAGGGCTCTGATTTGCTGTCAAGATCTTGGGACCATATAAGGAAAACTTGGTAAGTTTTGATTGTTAAGGGAGAGATGTTTTATTGATAGAAAAATGTGTTTTGTAGAGGTGGCAGCAATGTCAGAAACAGCGATTGTATCCTTGTTGAAGAGGGGTAGGAATAATGATGGGGTTAGGCTCGTGTCTCCAATTTGCAGGAAACATCTGTGGTTTTTGCTGAGTTCCAGTGTTGATCTTTGCCTTCTTAGATCTGCCTTGACAATTTTACAAGGTTGGATCTCCGCTGCCTTTAATCAGTTTCATCCCGCCTTTGTTGAGATAAGCCATCTTCTTTTCATATATTTTCAGCCAGGAAAGGATTAAAGCAGTGTTTCTCAACCTTGGCAACTTTCAGATGCGTGGACTTCAACTCTCAGAATCCCCCAGCCAACCATGCTGGCTGGGGGATTCTGGGAGTTGAAGTCCACACACCTGAAAGTTGCCAAGGTTAAAAAACACTGGATTAAAGGGTTTTGTCTGAGGGCGGGAATAGTTCCTTTAGAAATGGCAGGTTTATTTAAATGAAGAACTGGTCCTGGTCTTTGTCACCTTTATAGGCCTGAGGGAAATTTCTTAGAAATAAACTCTCCTCTTATTTCAGCCATAACTCCAGTGACCAAATGGCCTTTACTATAAAGGACAGTCCTTTATTTCAAAAAGATGTCCCTTATTAGAACATGCAGTTTTGTAAAGTTTTTCTTGGTTTTGTTCTTGCGTTTTCCTTTGTAAAGCAAAGTTATGAACATGAACAATTAAAAAACGTTATCCTTATAAAACCCTTTCAGATTTGCCCCTTTTTCAGGTTTGTCCTTTGTTTTTTTGAAGAAAATATAGTGAGGTAGCCATGACCCGCCTTTCACCACAAAGGCAATAAAAAAACACTTCAGCATAACATTTCCTGTCCCTGTTGATAACCTCAGGGATGATGTCTTGAGGGACCTGTTGCCTTTCCCTCTTTACTGAAAAGCCCCACCCCAGCTCCCCATCAGCTATGGGGCAGGCTAGAAGGAGCAGTGGGTCTTGGGAGAGCTGTGCCCAGTTTTTTTCCATGGGGAGGGAATGGGCCTGCGCCAGTCTGAAGTGGCCAAAATGGGCTTGAGATCAGCAGCTCATCATGTCTGTGAGAAACAAAGCTGCACAAATAATCCTTCTTGGATTTGGAAAGGCAAAGTCTATTTCCGAGCGTTTGCAAAGGCTGACGCTACTCAGCTCGCAGGCTGCAAGAAGCGTGTCATTACAGATTTCAGCAGGGTTTTTATGCAGCCCTTCACACCTCACGTTGGTCCTGCCTCGTTTTTGCCCTGGGGTGGGCTAATCCGAGTTCACAACCTATCCGAGACGCCTAAAACGAATACATTATTTCTTTTGTATGGTTCCCAACCCCCCTTTTCTTATCCACAGTTTATCATTTTCTTGAGATAAGGGTCAAGGCCCAGGGCCATCCTGTCTCCACTAAATCCCTGCCCTTTGTGTTGTTATCTTCCTTCCTTCCCTGATTCACACATTCTTCCTAACAAAAGGCAACACTTGTTCCATTATCTTTCATTTCCATGTCTCACCTTGGTGTGACTCCTTCCTTTTTGTAAACACATTCAAATTTCAAACCTAATCGCTTTAAACATTAAGTATCAGAAAGCCTCCTTAAGTGTTGAACACCAGGAAGTTTTGTTAAAAGGTCATTTCTATTCCTTACAATGTCCGACTTTGGAACTGCTGTGAGCGAAGGGGTTAATACCCAACTCCAACACTGAAACTAAGCTGAACTCAAACATAAGGCTGCTTCAGGTAGGGGTTGAAGCTGAAAGGAAGACAAAGATGCAGCAGAAAAAGTCCCGCAAGGGTACATTTCTCCCATCGTCAGGGGCAAGTGAGGAAAAGACCTAAATAAAACATAAAAGAAGTTGGCCTATGATATTATTTTTGACTGTAAATGGGGGAGAAATCTTGCTTGTCATGAATATGAGAAAAATTGGAACTGAATAGCGTGTGCTTTAAATGCAGAGAGATGACTTCCTCAGTAGCTGTTATGAGATATAATTATTGCTGTCTGTGACATCGCTATTGCAACAAGGGACTCTGGTCCCTAAAATGTAATTCCAGCAGAAAATTTTGTCATTACTTAAAAATCTGCCAAGTTCGTCCTTGCTCTTTCAAAGTTTGAATTGGTTATTTTTCCTTCCTGAGTAGTGAAAAAAGAAATCCCACTTTAGGGAGCTCTATTATAGCACAGACGTTCTTACGAGACCCTTGTATCACTTCCCTTTAATTTGCTAGCAAGATAGGCGAGGAACTGACTCCCTTTGTTGAATGTTGACATGCTGCTAATACAGAATGACCCCATTTGATTTCTCTTTCCCCCAAATCTAAAACACATAACATGGTTTGGTCTGTTTTTTGACTTAGAGTGCTGAGGGAAGCCAGCCATTTAGATTTGTAAACTATAGTTTAGCTCAGTGTATTTGGAAAATCAAAGTAAGTATGGGCTGATAAATCATGGCTAAGTACTCTGCAACTTAGTTTAACATAGGGAGTATAGAAGATGACCTTGATGAAAATATGCAGGAACCACAATCAGACTTGCAAGATTCTCTTATTATAGCCAATCTCAGTAAAAGTAGTTTTAGCCTCGGGGAGTTGATTTCCTGGTCTGGTTTACCTAGTGGGGCTGACAGCAATCTTGCAAGACTGATGTGCTGTCTTCCTTCTCTTTCTTATAATCCAGTGGATTAGGGTGGCATCTGCCTGAGGCACACTTCCGAATGCGGTCTTGTTGTTCTAGACTTAAAAATGTTTCAGCTCCTTTTGCTTAGATAACAGTTCCTGCATATTTCCATCAAGGTCATATTCTTCTCTCACTACACATAATGAGTAAACCCAGTCTTTATGAATTTCTCAGTGTAGGGCTAGCAGATCTAGGTTGCTTTTCAAGTGTTAGGCACAAGCCTTTGTTTGTTTGTTTACCCAAGTTCAGAGAACCAAATAAACTTGAGACAAGGCTTTTTATTTAACAGAAGTTTTATTGGCCAAGAAACATTCTGGATGGCTCATTCAACACCGTGGCAAGGTGTTGAGAACCACACCTTGCAAAGCAAGCAACAAAGATTTTATAGGCATTTACAAATGTAATCAAATCATACATCCCCCCTCATGTCCATATAAGGGATTTTTGGGATGGTCTAGGGAGGAGTAAAGGTAAATCTTAGAAAGAGAAAATTAGCTCAACTCTCTTCTCCTGTTACCAAAGAAATGTCTACCTCCTTATCTCTCTCTCTGGAATGCAGGGCCCCTTTCTTTGCAACTTCTTTGGAATTCGGTGTCTCTGCCTGCCCGGTATGAATCTAATTTATAGCTTACTTGTTCAGTCAGGCATCTGGCTAATTGCTTCTAAAGGAAATGGGGTGGGGGAATGGTGTGCTCTCTTGGAAGACAAAAGCAAGTTAACCCTTTATAAGTAAGATAGAGTGCACTGTCACATGCATGCCCATACATTATGAGAGAGTGTAAAATTGTGTATCAAAACAATGCCCTTCACAAGGAAAGCCAAGGACAAGAAACAAACACAGCAGGAATTCCAGGACTCCTCTTTATTGGGGCTGGTAGAATAACAGAAACTTGAAAGCCTGTCTGAGTTTCTCTGTATTCCCTCTTATACCAAACAAAATCAAGGCAGGGTTATTTCGAGTTTCTTTCTCACACTTTCCTCTTTCTCAGGACTGGGTGATCTTTTCTGAAACTTCACCCTTAGCAGTTAGATCATACTTTCCCCCTTCCCAAGGCCAGGTCTACATTCCTTCACACATTCCTGGAAAAATCCAGGCAGCCACTAGATATCAGCAAAAAGTTGGTATTTTCTGTATCTCTTTACTGCACTCTGGATATTTTCAGTCTGATAGTCCTATCTCAGTGGGTCTGCCTGTCACACTACATAAACTGACTACAGCTGTGGAAACAGTTTACAATAGACGAGATGGCATTTGGAAATAAAATTCCCTGATCTGCTATTCAAGCTTGTAACGATTCTTTTTTTTAAAAAAAATAACTCCTAATGCATTGAATGCCTGGTCCTTTTATTCAATCCCTCCTGGTTTTAAAAGAACCTGTTTTCAAAAGGGGGAAAGATTGATTTGTCCTTTAGGCAATGTTTTGAATTGTACAAGTTAGGCTTGTGAATCAAGCTGAAGAGCATGTACCTAGACTCTTCAAGATGACATTTCTTCACAGAATTTACAGTAATTTAACGTTTAAGATCATTCACTAAGCTTTCCTCACTATTTTAAATCAATACTTGAAGCAGTTAGCAGAGAGATGTTTAAAATACTTGTTTTTAAGAGGCAGCTGAACTAAAATCATGTCAGCTGATCTCCCCCAGTTTTGTTCTGTCTTCCAAATATGAAGGTTAAAGTTTAAACACTCAAATCCACCCCTTGTGCAAAGAAAACAAGTATTTCGAGAGGTAGAAAAGTGACAGGAAAGGGGATATCTATCCCTGAATCTCAACATTCTCAACAAAGGGCATTAGACAGCTAAGGGACTAAACTACATCTAGCTGTCCCATCAGGTCCAGCAGGAAAGTCATGTTGCGGGTCCCATCAGCCAGGGGTTGTTGACTGTTGGGACCCCAGAAGAGACCCTTTTCTGGAGTGGAACCTGCCCTGTGGAGCATCATCTCTTTGGAGGTCAGATTGGCCCTGACTCTGCTGGCTTTTTGCAAGTCTCTGAAGACATGGTTTTGCCAATGGGCATGGGAACTCTATGGCTGAGCTGGTGCAGTGGCTGTACTGTTTTGATGAATGGGATTACCTTGACTGTGAGTTTTATGTATTTTATAATGATTTCTATATGCTTTTATATTGTGTTTTTCTTGTTTTTAAATTTGTTTTAATTGTTTGTAAGCCACTCAGAGTCATATATATGAGATGGATGGCTATATAAATTTGAATAATGATTAAATTAATAAATAAACCTTGTCTTGTGGATCAACCTGAAAAAGGTTGGGCTGTTTTAATGAATAGCAGAGAGATATGGTGTTTGTATGAAATCTGAAGTTTTTCTTCCACTCAGTACCATGGTCAGTCATGGTCAAAGGATAGACCTTATCTCCCTGATGTTGGGCTGATTCTATTGCTCCTGTGAGTTGCTGATGCTAGTGGAAACTCCTGAGCCATTGCATATGGGTGAGTGAATGTCTGACTGGGACCATCTTCCTCTAGAATGGATCTGTCCCTGCTAAGCAGTTAAGAAGACAGGCCAAGTTGGAGTCCTCTTTACAGGGATTTCTAGGGCTTTCTGTTGGTGGCCACAACATCAGGGTCCTCCCTGCAGCTTTGAGGCTTCTGAAGTTGGGGTGGAATTTTGCTGCTAGTTGTATATCCTGGGATGACCTCTCTTTGCTCCAGCAGGATGGTGACTACTCAATGTGACCAGCTGACCATTGTTGCAACCCTATTTCCTTTCTTGTCTGTGGTGACCACTTCATGACTTTCAGGTAGCCTGGACCCTGCTGGTAGGTGTGATGGAAGGTCTGTTCATTCAACTTTTCTGTGATGCAGATCATGACAGCAATTTTTCTCCCCGTGGGTTTGTAGTTTGTGCTCTGTACCTTTTCATTTTGGGAAGTTTGAAACATGATGTACATGATGGATCATCTAGTTACTGTTCCAGATCTTCTATTTCTTCTGAGCCTTGATAGGAAGCACCCCGTATGGGTGACGATTGTGAGAATCAAGCCACCTGATCTTGCATGGTGCTCTTGGGAATGGGATATGGGGTAGGATCCTTCAGTTGCCTGGTCCAGACATTGCTCAGGATTGTGGATATCAGGCTGCTACTATTCTGTGGGATCTGCAGATCCATGATGCTCTCAGGGTTGGGGCAGAAAGGGCCTGGGGACAGGGGAAGATTGTGTTATGTACTGCCTGGCTGGAGTATCCACAGGGTGTGCTCAAAAAAAGTCACGATGGTGGCCACAACATGCAACTCAAGCTCTGCCCATTTTTAATGTGCATTGCATTCCCTGCGGACACCACAACTGTCTTGGGTGGTGAGGTATCTGGAGGTTTTTTTCCGCACAATCCCATAGGAGTAAATTGCATTGGAGCCTATGGGGAGAGGAGTTGTAGCTATCGTTGGATGGAGTGATCTTTGAAGTGAGGCTGTGTGAGAGATTGTAAGGACTCTGGGACAGGAATAGAACAGAGGACAGATATAAACAATCAAGAGAGAGTGGGACAGTCATTGACCGTTTGTCTCATAAACAGCAAGATAGCCCTGGTGGCAAGAAACCTGGGAAGAAGCATTTCAGATTCTTCAAACAGACTCCATTTTAATTAAACTCACTAGAAATAAGGGTGGGAAACTCCTCTTTACCATTTCCAAGATTCTATATTTATCCTGAGGCAAGCGTTAAAGATACCTTTCTGAAACCTACAGTTGTCACTTCCTTGATCGTGCCCAGCTGCATGGGGCTTGACACTCGGGCAGCCACTGGCATGAATCCTAGAAATACTCCTGGAGAAGTTTGGGTTCTTGGCTGCATTTTACTTCAAGTGTTGTTGCTTGTTTACTTTTGGAAACATGCGGGAGGGTGTTGAATTAGTCCAACTGCTTCAGTGTAAGACAGCGTTTTTCAAACTTGGCAACTTTAAGATGTATGGACTTCATCCCAGAATTCCTTAGCTAGCGTGCTGGCTAGGGAATTCTGGGAGTTGAAGTTCACACATCTTAAAGTTGCCAGGTTTGAAAAACGCTGGTGTAAGAAGCTCCATTGGCTGTGTTTCCCAATTTGGTGTCCTTGCTGGTTGTAAGTGTTTGTGGGAAGTGTGTCGACACATATCCTTCTATCTTTTTCTTACCTAGAGAAGGTTTAGGGGGTCCATCTGATTGTGAACACAGTACATATCCTGTTCTTAATTGGAGTCAAACACAGTAAGAACCAATTTCACAACATGGTGATATTTCAGACGTGTGTATCCATGGTGAGAAATACTAGCCTTCCTCAAATACTTATTATTGTGAGCTCCTTGCAATATAGGGGGTTAGGCAGCTCTGCAAAGCTTTGTAAATTAAAACATAAATATTCAGGAATCAGGTTCCTCATCTTCTGCAGAAAAGGAAGCCTGCTAGTTTGGCTGTCTCTTGACAAACTTCCCAAAATAAGGCAGGAAATTTGAACAAGCTTAGAATGCAGTGGCCAGATTAGTCAGTAGAGCATCCTCCTTTGCTTGTTATCATCCAAGTGCTTAAAATATCTTCAGCTTCCAGGTTTTTTTAGAAACATAATTCAAAGTATTATTAATGGCTTAAAACTGGACCATCTGAAGAAGTGCCTTCTCAGGCAGGACTGGCCATTTATTGAGATAATCACTTGAAGTCCTGTTCTAGATGTCACCATATTTGGAATCCGTGCAGCTCTTTATCAAAGACAGCCTTCTCAGATGCAGTACATATCTAGAAGTGCCTGTAATATTTTTACTAGCATCTATTCCAGTTCCAAGTTAAAACTCTTGGACCGACCGACCTTCCTTCCTTCCTTCCTTCCTTCCTTCCTCCCTCCCTCCCTCCCTCGATTTCAGAGATTTTAATCATAAGTAGGTGGGAGGATTCATCTGTTGCTCAACCAATGAATAGTTATTCCTGTCTGTATTGCTCCTATTGTATGCACTGTGTTACTTCAATGTGTTTGTATTGCATCAGGGTTGTCTGCATGGTGGGGAGAGGGATGTTAAAAAAAAGTCAGGATGGCGGCCACAACCATCTTTAAGGGGCAGGACTTTGACTGCATGGTTGTGGCTACCATCTTGACATTTTTGACCCCCTCCCTGCAAGCACTCCTGTACTGCATTTATCCGAATAATCACTCATTTGTAGACCGGATTAAGGAAATGTGAGCTGCTTGTTTCTTAATTACTCTTCTCAGAGCATTCAGAGGTATTCCCTGCCCAAGAAAATTTATCAAGCTAGATACAGAGAGACGTGCAGCTATTTGGTATTTGGATGTTTTTGTCTTGTGCCTCCGAGGACCAGAACTGATAAACATCTTTCAGTGCTGAAAAATAATTTTAAAAGGCTAGATGGGGTAGAAGGGGCCCATCCCTCTTCAGTCACCAATGCCTGAATTTTGTAAAGAGAAAAGAGGCGACGTGAGCTGGCAAGGCTGTGGTAAATGCTGAACAATCAGCCACCCTGCTCCTTTCTCTCTCTTTCATCTCCGTTCCATCAAGGAGGTCCATTTCCCCTCTGGGTGCGCACTTGAATGACACGTAATACCAAGCTATGCAAGAACCTCATTTTATTCCCCGTCGTGTAGCTAACATTAACAAGATGACAGCATGGCATTTTTTAGAGGTCTCAATATTTGATTAAGGCCAGAAGGAAGAGAACTGAACATATTGTCCAGGAGGAGAAAAAAGTGTACTTTACTTTCCACCTAGGCTCCCCTACATTTTCCCCTCAGAAAACCAAACCATACCGTAGAGTTAAAATTGCCTTTAGTTGCATGAACAGCTCTGGCCAAATTGGGAAAAAAATCAGGCCCCCTGTGTCCACTTTGGGGGTTTTGAGGAAACAAGTTTGGTGAAGTTGCTATAGAGCATTATGCAGGGATTGGAGGTAGCGAGATTAATTTTTTCTAAAAGATTTCGAAGAATTCTACAGAGTCCTTGGTGCTCTCTGAGCTTGGCTATTTGCTTACAGATGTTTCATTACCCAACTAGGTAACATCATCAGTGCTAGTGAGTGTTGGGTTTGCTCCCTGTTTATATAGACACATAGAGATAAACCACATTTTGTTGTTGTTCAGTCGTTAAGTCGTGTCCAACTCTTCTTCTTCTTCTTGTAAACCACATTTACACACATTCAAAAGAGACAAGAAAGAAACCAAGAAAGAAACAAAAAGACCAGCACACATTCTCTCCAGCAGCCAACACCCAGATAAGCGGGGATTAACACCAGACAAACAATCAAGCAAAAAACAGTACCCTAATCAAGGAACTATCAAGGAGAAAACCACACCCCCACCAACACTGGCAGGGAAAGCTACTGTATATAAACAGGGAGCAAACCCCACACTCACTCTCACTGATGATGTTACCTAGTTGGGTAATGAAACATCTGCAAGCAAACAGCCAAGCTCAGAAAGCACCAAGGACTCCACAGTTCAACCCTGAGCTACAGATATCTTCTTCTCTTGGAAGAATTCTACTTCCCTGGAGGCATTTTTAAGGAACCTTATCAAATAACAGGGTAATAAGATTGTGCGCTGTTTTGGATTCAGTTCTAAAAAAGTCCTTTGTAGCACAGGAGCGTGAATGCAGAACCTGCTGATGGCTCATTAAAGCAGCTTTGTGATAGCGTGGAAAAAGATACGGCTGATTTAATGAGTCAGCAAAAGGGGCTTCATTTATGTTCCCACACCCTCTGAAGAAATCCAATCAGAAGCACAGGACTGCCCTTCAAGCCATATTCTGCTGTTGAAAATCTCTGTAGTACATGATCAGCCTAGACGTACAGTATTTGGATTTCTGAAAACGTGGCCCAGGTGCTATCCCCAAATGGCTCCTGCAGTGGGTGTGACCGTCGCAAAACAGTAATTTACTAGAAGACAAATGGATGAAGATATCCCCTGCAACTCTCCTGCATTCCAGCATCACGTTACCCAGAGGAGTTTGCAGGGCAAGTTCAAAAAAGTCAAGGTGGCACCCACAACAGTACAATAAAAGGACATAAAAAACAGGTGGAGCTTCAGTTGGTGGAGCACCATCATGGCTGCCATCTTGACTTTTTTGACCATAACCTGCAGACACCCCTGCTGCTTATTCTATGCAGGTGGGCCTTTCCAAAACAGCCCTGGGTTCCAGCCATTCACTACTGTGGTTTTCGTGGAATGGCTATAGAACCAGAGTCTTTCCTGTAATTAAATATTCTCCTAGTGACTGGCGCTTTGCTTTGCTACCTTCCCACTTATTATTATTTTTAATTAAGAGAATCTAAACAAGCACTGCAGTTAAGTGGTGCAAAGAGACCAGCGAGCACCAATAAAAATGGCTCTAGGCACAAAAATAAGGCTCACCAGCATCGTGCTGCTTATTCCTAATTTACACAGACGCCCTTGAGTTGTAAATTCTCAAATAAATGACTATAAATATGATCATCCGCAACTAAGAGTAAAATTTAAAATACATTCTACTCATTCTACTTTCTTGGCTAAGTTTCAATATTTGATTGTTGAAACTAAGCCAGATGTCTTTGTTCCTATAATGACATACTTCAGAAGCCCCATAAGCAAAAAGAGCTCTGCTGCCATATGACAATAACAAATCTATATTAAAACCAACTAAACAAAATCTTCCTTGACTTCAGGTCAGTTCCTGAAGGCTACCTTTGTCTGTTTGTTTGCTTTAGAAATGTATAAGACCGCTCAACCCTACTATAACTCTGGGTGGCATGCAGTAAAAGCAATCATGGAATGCAATTAAAACAAAACAACACAACACCGCCCCGTGACACTCCCGTGTTTTCTTTTTTTTCTGGGTAACAATCCAGAAATAATTTGCCACAGCCTTTTTCTGGAACATTTTCTAGTCTTTAGGCCCAAGATTTCTTAGTGGTCTCCTTTCCAAGCAATAGCCACACCCTCCTCTGCTAAAGAGTTTCAAGATTAGCCAAGGTTAGCTTGGTACCGCTGCCTATGTTAGAGAAAGCAAATTTTCTCCTCATCCTTGGACAGCATGCCAAGTAAAGGATAAGAACAGTCTTTGGTCTAAAAAAGGATGTAAATGTTTATTAAACTGACTGAAGTTCACAAAGTATGGTGCATACTTTGGAACTGTTCGTAACTCCTTAGGCAAAATAAGGAGCCATAAAGATGTTCTTTGAGCAAGGACTACATTTGCTTTTTGGGTGGCATGCTGTCCAGAGGCAGGAGAAAATGATTAGATTTCCTTTCTTTAAATTTAAACTTAATTTCAAATGAATTATTAAATACAGTAGCTTTAATCATTTCCCCCTTCTGACATCTTAAAGCTTACACATTTGACAGCAGCTTTAGAAAGGGCCATATCCGTAGGTCATGTCTAAGCTCTTGAGGACAGCAAAACTAAGGAAGAACAAGCAACAGAGCCTGAATTTAGTTACAGTCTTAAGACAAAACTTGCATTTGCTTGCAGGCTTTCAAAAAACAAAAAAGACTTTTTCAGGTTCTGGGAAGCCTTTCAGTGGATTAATATAATGTAAACACGTTTACAGGTTCCCCATCTTCCTATGCATAAGGTTGAGAAAGATTATCAAGCTCCTTACAAAGTACTAAAGATTTATATTCATTGAGAAGAATATGAAGAGATGGTAGACGAGAAGCTCATGAGGAGGGGAAGCTCATAAGCAGACCCACCGCTGACCAATGTCCAGCCCGATTTCTAAATATGGACTCCTTTTCTTTCTCTAGCCAAATGTCATTTGTTTCCTTTCCGAATAAGGATCCACATTTTTGTTACTATCTGAGCAGCTTGGGATCTCCACACTAGTTTGAAGTCATTCAACATTCTCTATTAAAAATAGTGTCAACGCTTGTCAAGATATCAGTGACAAAGGAATAAGGAGGAGTGTGAACACCCATCAAAAAGTGGCAATTTGTGAACTGCCTCAATCTATCAATCAAACCAGACCTTTCAATAGATGAGGGTACATGGTGATTCTCCATCGGTCCAAGTTCAAGTCATAGAAGGAGCATCCAGAGGATCCTGTCTCTTCTGACGATCTGATCTTAGATATGGAGGGGACAGAGAGGACAATCTCTGAAGCCAATCTCAAAAGCTGACAGAGGAGCTGATGTGGGTCTGGTGATCTGATCTAGTATTAATATGAATAAGCATTGGGTGGCACCAGGCTAGAAAGCAGGAGACTGTGAGTTCTAGTCCCACCTTAGGCACAAAGCCAGCTGGGTGACCTTGGGACAGTCACTGTCTCTCAGCCCTAGGAAGAAGGCAGTGGCAAACCACTTCTGAAATCTTGCCAAGAAAACTTCCCTTCCCTTCCTTCTGTGTCAAGTCAGTGTTGACTCCTGGCGACTGCCTGGACAAGTCCCTGCAGTTGCCAGGAGTCAACACTGACTTGACACCAAACACAGGAAGGGAAGGGAAGGGAAGGGAAGGGAAGGGAAGGGAAGGGAAGGGAAGGGAAGGGAAGGGAAGGGAAGGGAAGGGAAGGGAAGGGAAGGGAAGGGAAGGGAAGGGAATTGGGTAGTTGAACCTAGACCAACCAAATCTGAAGGAACAGCCAGCATGGCCAACAATGCCATCCGTCATTCCACCCCAACATGTATCTCATTTTCTGTGCTTTCTATTGTTCCTTCCCAACACAGCCCAAGCAGACTGTATAACAGAAGTGGAATTAGCAATGTATCTATTTCAATGCACATAAAGATAATATAAATACAAATAGTCAGATCTAACATTGTGTTTTTGAGACTGATTAATAGAACAAAGCAGAAAAGCAATAAGCCTTTTTTATACCTGTAAAATCCTTTAATAGCCATTACAGTTATTAAAAGCAAACACTAGCTGGATTTTTTCAGCAAAGCTCTTGGTGCATGTTTGTGTTTAGCCAAAGTGGACATCCTTCTTTGATCCTTGATTGCACGTAGGGATTCTTGTTGTGGAAAGTGCTTGGGCCAGAAGAAACAAGTAGGTGGCCCTACTTGTCTTTCTCTCTTCTGTCACATTACAAAATTATATATATACTTCTGGAGGGACTCTGATGGGTGGGGGACACATGTTGCCTTGAAAGCTTCAGATTTTTTACCTTATGTGCAAAGACTTTGAAGGAAAAGACAATAGAACTGCAACAGGAATATATTAGGGTAGATCTCTTTGTTGAGAAATATCCTCTGCTATTTCTTCCCCTCTTTCCTCCTGCCCCCTCCTCTGAAGTTCCTTCTCACTCTAACTGGGGAGCACCATCACTTTGAAAACAAGGAATCCTAATTAATTTATGGTGGCTCTTCTGGTTATCTTTTATGTGCTAGACACTGCCTAGGTTCATACACCATGGTCTATTAGCCTCAATGGCTGAGTTCACACAACACACTAAATCCACAGTTCAATAAACTGCATTATGGGTTAGGGTTAGATGGGTGAGCCCAGCCAGTGCAGATTTATGATCCTGCTGACATGTGTCTTTTAATGCATTACCCATCTAGATTTACAGCCTCCAGTCCTCTTGCAAATTAGCCAGATACAACCGGCATTCAAAGCACACCGCTCGCTGACAACTTTCTTTTAAAAACAAGCATCAGTTCAAAACAATGAAATAACGCTCCAAGGGCGAGGACTTATTCTTGCTATTGGATGGGAGTTTTTTGCCACCCCCAAACTGAGCCTCCATTATTACTTGCAGAAGTTCAACCTGGAGAATATTTTAAAGAGTGCACCATGTACTACTTCCTGCCCAAAGTAGACATGCCAGATGCTGACTAAGTCCTCAACAGTTACCTGTTTGGTTGTATTACATTGTGCTTTTGTCCAGATATTTTTTTTTCCCTGCAACCTAAATACCGTGTCAAGATGAAATCAGTTAAGATTGAGATTCTTTTACATTTCACTTTTAATTTTAAAAAGGTGCTGAAGTGCCATCTAGTGGAGGTTTCTTTATCTTCTAATTTACACTAAGCCAGGGACCCAGACAAAATCATTCAATCAGAAAGCCAGTTGCAGAAACAAACATATTGCATATTGTTGGATGAACAATTTCCTGAGTTACAGCTCAGAATGAAGTAGGGCCACCAGCCCTCTGGGTTTCCAACAGTTAAGTGTGCATAGTCCCAACTAGCTCGAAACTGGCACTGTTATTTACCTAACACGAATATATACAAAGCTATTATTCAATGCTAAAAAAACCCACTTTTTTTAGAAAAGGGAAAATGCACATTTAAAATGTACGCATAAATAGAATTGAAAGAGCAAGCAAGAAATAGGGCAAGGAGGGTTAAGATGACATCCAAATCGTATTGGTTGATGAAATGTAGAAATGTTATCGTCACTGGCCTCCGCAGGGGAAGATAAAGTGGAGCGAGTGACATCACAGGCATCACAATATCACACAAATGATGGAATTGGTATTACTTGTGCTGGTTGCAACTGATCTATCAAGTGTAAACTTTATAGGCCTATTGAGATCTAAGGAAGATTTCTCCAGCCCAGGGATCTCCAACCTTTTAGACCAGTGGACGTATTTGGAGCTTTGAAAACATATTATGAATACTGTACAAGTTGGCTCTATGGAAGGCAATGAACAATCACAAAGCACATATTTACTCAAAGGCAAACTGAAGAATTAGTTTCCCATCAACTTAGTAGCAGTAGTAGTATCATTATTAGAATTTAATAATTGCCTCAAGTGCTGCTTTAGAAATGTTGGTCTCCAAAGGCTGGATCAAAACGTCTTTTACAAAAATGCTAGAGACTTTTTCCTTGAATATTTGGAAATACATCTTTGCTTCCATTTTCACAGAGAACCTGAGACTTTTGCAAATTCTCTGTGAAAATGTATTTCCCAGATATCCCCCACAGATCGGAAGGCACGGAGGATATGTTACCTCAGTGCCTCTTCAAGATGATTCAACAGACATATTTTGCATTGATTGAAGCTGAGAGGAATCAGCGTAGTGAGACTTTGGAAGTGCTTAATTCCCTTCCCTGCCGGTTGCACAAATGTGCAGTCATTAAAATAAATATATCCTGCTCAGACTGAGCTTTTGAGCACTCATTATTATTATTTTTTTAAAATAGAAATTATTCCAGGGGGAAACCAAAGTTTTAGAATTTGCTACGTTAGCACCACACAGCCCTAACAGGGCTGAACTCTTGCGCTGAATTTGAAAGAAAAGCTTACAGCATGGAGCATTAAGCTCTGCCAGTTCTGAAGCAGAACCCTACAACACCTAAAGCAATAGGCAGAGAATGCAGAATGCAGAGAATACAAACAGGGTTTATTGCAACAGGTACAACCACTAACAGAAGTTGGTGAGAGCGATTGCCCTCTGTGGCCTGAGTGGCAGTTCCCTAGAACTATCAGTACTTGTGCCAAAGAGTTATGAAGCAAAACGCACACCCCATTTCTGGTACTCCAAGTTTTTCCCTGGAATTACTCACAGATGGAGAGAAATCTGCAACCCTAGAGTTGTTGAATGCCAGGGCCAGGGCCTCATCACCAATGACAGGGATGTTAACAGCAGCAATTCAACAAGACTGCAAATGTACCACCCTTACTGTCAGGTTTAACAACTCAAGGTCTAGACACCTGACTTGCTTTAATTTTTTTTCCAAGCCAAGATCATAAAGATTCTAATTTCTGTGACCAAAGTATATTTGTGAGCATTTATTTATTTGATTTACACCCTGCCTTTTATTTAGGGGCTGAAGGTAGCTTATATAGCACTCCTTCCTTCTATCTTCTATAGCCCAACATCATCCAGTAAGCTTTTGTGGGTGTGTAGGTGGGTGTGCCTTTGAGTCAGTTTTTGAGTCCTGGCGACTGCCTGGACCAGTCCCTACAGTTTTCTTGGCAAGGTTTTTCAAAAGTGGTTTGCCCTTGCCTGCTTCCTAGGGCTGAAGAGAGAGAGAATGACTGGCTCAAGGTCACCTAGCTGGCTTGGTGCCTAAGGCAGGACTAGAACTGGCCTCCTGGTTTCTAAGCCCAATGCCTTAAACCACTACCCTAAACTGGCTTTCTTTGTGGTTGAGGATGGGCTAAAACCAGGTTCTCAGCGCTTCTACCCCAACACCTTAACAGCTATACCACACTGTTAGGATTGCAGATTCAGATTGTGATATAGCTTCTGAAGAGACTACATTAGAAAAAAAAAGACCAAGGAGACTTCAACACATTTTAATTCTCTGTGTCTAATTTTTATAGCAGTATCGACAAAATCTACACAAAAATTTTGAAAAAAACTGAAGGAGCAATTACAACATTGATAACATCTACAGAAGAATTTTGTACATGATTCTCCGTGGAAAGAACATCACTATTTTTTTTTAATTCGGAGCCGTCGCTTGATAATTTCATGATCGCTTTCCTTTTGATCCATAACAATCTAAAAAAGAAATGAAAGAGTTTTTCTAACCAATCAGGTACGCAGATAGTACTCGGCCAAGCTGTAAGAACTGGGGCAAATTCTTTTTTGGGACAATAAAGAAGCAGAAGATAAACCTCCCAAAATGAAGAGACCTTCCAAATTAGAGGGACCTGTATGCTAGATCAAGTATCTTTGGTGCCCAGGTAACTGCATGATGAGGGCCACTGTATCTTATAATTTTATAATTAGGGGAGGTTGGTGATGGTTTCAGGGTTTGAAGCTACCCTAGGTCTGATGTAAAATAAAGAAATAACCCAGTGTTCAGTACATGTCCAACTAGAAGCTCCAGTCAGAAGCCAAATGGTGTGGGAAAGTCATTACTGTTTTAGGTTGTAATCTCTTAGGTCTGGTTAGCAATCTGAATTTATGACTCTTAGATGACTCAGGACTGACCTTGAGCAACAATAAAGATTTGGTTTGATCTGCACCAAATGCTAAGCAATAATGTACTTTGCTTTTTGCCGAGAACTTCCCTAGATTATGCTTGCTGACCCTCAAAATTAAAAAGAAAAAGATAAAAAAGATTCCCACATGGTCAAAGAAAAGCTATATTTCTCAAAATACTGACCATTTTTATTAATTTTTAAAAAATTTAACATTTATATTTTTATTTATTATTGTACGATGCTGCTCTCCATCTGACAAGTTACTTGATCCCTGGTTTAACATGTGTGGACCCAGTCGTTATGGCTTAGCATTATGTGCAAACTAGCTTATGCCTTGTTTCAACAAAACACAGTTAAACATTGAGATATGTGAATTGCCATGAAACCCTAAACAGTGGTTTAATTAGGTGATGATTATTTGTTCCATTTGTATCCTGAACAACCCTGAAACGTATGTTTCCTCCAGCACAGCTAAAAGACAAATCTGGATATTGGAATCAATAAAGCCTCTAAACCCAGGTAAATAGTGGCTAATCTCACCTAAAGGTAGCAAAAACAAGCCAACTTCAAATAGAGGTAATGAACTCTGCTTGCTTTTGCTGGCCTTATTTATGACTAAGCGCAGTTTACTCTTAATCTGGATATAACACTGCATTCTGGTTGATCCATATCAGGAGATTTTGATCTTTTCTTGATCTTGCAGCTGCACCAGAGAAGCAGGGCAGAATGTAAGCTTAAAGCTTATTAAAGTAACTAATATCTAATCATTACACCTTATTCAAGCCAAAATAATGATATCCATCAGCTCTGAAGGCCAGACTACGCTTCAAGACCAAGGTGGAAAATGCTGATTTTGCTGAAATCCTATTGTTTCAATAGATAAAGATTAAGACTAACACCTTATGCACATTTACTTTGGAGCAAGGCCCACTGGGCTGTGTAGACTTCATTTTAAGTAGCAGTATACAAAATAAAACTAAAGACAGAGAGAGGGTAAAGGAAAGCAGAGAGAAGAGGATCATTGGCATGAAGTGAGTGCAATAGGAAATGCATCTGTTTCAATCTTATTCCTAGAAGGTGGCTGGGATGGGACAAGCCAGCCTCTAGGAAAAGCAAATAATAATAATAATAATAAAAATCAGAAAATATCCTAAATTTATATTGTCTGTCTACACAATATGCCAGTCTTGTATTCTATAATGCCTGTTCTTCATCTATACTCTGCCTTTCTTTCAGAGAAAGACTTAAAATTGGCTTAATACAGTTGTCTTTTAAAGTACAAAACACTAAAGCTACCTCCCCTTGCCAAACCAAAGCGTGGAAAATCCCACCTCTGCCCTCATCTTGGACCTAGCCTTATTTCTTCTGGGCATCATGGGCTCTTTTTATTACATCTTTCCACCCCGCCCCTCCCAACTGGGTTTAGTTCCCAGCTTTCAAAAGGCTATCCGCCCTGAGTTAGTCAAAGTGCTTTGTGGAATCACTTACCACTTGACCAGAAAATTCAATAGGAGTAGAAATGTTGGTTGAGTAGAGCTTTCGTCTTGATTTCTTGGGCCTGGCATCGTTTTCCTTAACTGATTCTTCCTCGGTAGATTTGGGAGATTTCATTGTGGCCATCAGCTTCTTTGCTAGAAGAGGCATGGTAGGAGATGTTTTCTTTTATTCAAAGCAGCGCAACTCTATCTTACCACTTACTCTACTCTTAGCTAGGCTAGGGTTTTTCAAATTGCGTTCTGTGGAACCCTAGCATTGTGCAAGAATTTGATGGGGTTCTGTGAGAGATTAAGGGCAAAACCAAAAACGGTTCACCTGAACGCAGCCAGTTCTCTGGAGCTTTACCTCTTGATCAGGAGTTCTAGGGTATTTTTTTTTAAGGAAAAAAACCCTAACACCCTGAAAATGCTTGAAACTCCCTGATCTAGTCCATTAATGAATAAGACTAATCTTTCGCAAAAAAATCTCTTCCTTTCTTCTTCTGGAAGTAGTTTTTAAAAGCCATGGCCCATACAACTGAAATCCATTCAGCAAAAAGGAACACCTCATAAGGGATATTTTGGAGCAAGCCCCATTGGACTCCCTAGGTTTTATTTTAAGTAAAAGTATGTAAAATCAAGCTAAAGAGAGAGAGGGGATTAAGGGGAGCGGGGAAAGTGCTCTACCAAGATGGCTGTTGGTAAGGGTTTCTGCAGTTGTAGTCCAGAACAATCAGAAGATCCCTCATGGCTTCACGATGAGCATTACTGATTCACTCTCACCAAATTGCATTTTCTGTCCTCCTTATGTTTATTTCTATAAGTAATTACATGTATATTCCACTTTAATAAGCTTGCATAGTTCTTATTCCCTGACTCACTTTATCCTAAGGAAATTTATGGCACAGAAAGCAAACGTGACTTTATAGCAGTTGTGCCCAAGTGAGAATTTGAAATTGGATCTTCCCAGTCGTAGTTCAACAGTCTATTGCACCATATTAGCATTAATATTTACAAAAGTTTCTAGAGGTATTCAAAGATTCTGAATTTAGAACATTTCAAGCTCAAAATGGGCTCTTCTTTCAAAGGGTCTCAAACCTTCCAGAAGTGTCTAAACTCAAAATGACCCTGTTTTGAATTCAAGCCTGAAATGGGTCTTTTTTGACACTTCCAGAATTGTCAAGGCAGCATTTGAAGGCTTCTAGAAACGTTGGAACAGCTGATTCAAACTCAAAAGAGAACATATTGAACTTGACATACTTTGCAATCTTCTAGAGGCAATTGTTCCAGGAAAGGGAAGGGTTCCGTTATAAAGACCTGTCTCTGGATGAGATCAGGCTGAAATTGTGATTAAATTACAGTTTCAATGTAATTTGCCTCCATCGAAGTATTACAAGCAATACAAAAAGAACAAGATTAAAAAAGTTGATGTCCAAAGCTAATTTCTTTTGCTCTGTGGTTTAAAACACCAACTCCCCTTTTAAAATATGCAGTGTTCCAGATGGAACAACAAAAATATCTCATAATTGCCTCACATTAAAGGAATGGGCTTCTTTCTTTTGCTGCTTACCTTTAGATTGTATTATTGTAGGGGAATTCTGCAAGAGATTGCCAAATTTTTGTAGAGTTCCACCTGGGGATGCTGTTGATTTTATATTTGATGCATAATGTTTAGTTCTTAAGGAATAATCCTTTCTGAGGGAGGAGTTAGGAGCAGTCTGAAGCAATAGAAAATATTGAAGCATATATTTAAAACATTTTATTTATTGTCGAAAGACATTTGCTAAACCATACTGTCCTTTATAAAAAGTGTATCTGCATTAGGTTATTACCATGATTGAACATTAGATATAGGACTTAGCCCTGGCATGTATTTCCAACATTCCTACTCAAAAGTATTGGAGTTCATTTGTGCTGTCCTTGTCTTATTTTTTAGTAGCTCCATTTTGGCTATACGGTTTCCAGCTGCTGCAGTTATATCAGCTTTCCCCAATCTGGGCAAGTCTCCAGATGTATGAACTTCATCTCCCAGAATTCTCAGCAAG
The DNA here is from genome assembly GCF_059951505.1 of Python bivittatus. Lineage (NCBI taxonomy): Eukaryota > Metazoa > Chordata > Lepidosauria > Squamata > Pythonidae > Python > Python bivittatus. Next base: position 3,628,275 of record NW_028277108.1, read on the forward strand.
GGCTTTGCTGGTGAGAGAATTCCAGGAAAGTCCCGATATCTGGAGGTCATAAACATTCAGGTAGGCTAAAGGCTTAGATAATGAAGATTGGCTGTCACTAGGCTGATAAAAAATATTTTAAAGAAGAGACATTTGGGTTCAAGTACTTTGTGGAGGGGAAAAAGATAATTATCTGCTAGAAGAAGAGGAAGAGCCCATTACTCTGGCCTAAGGCAAGCTACAGTCCTTGATAATTTATCTCCTTTTTACCTGCAATGTAACAGAACACGTGCTTTACAAAATTGCTGAACCAGGAATGCATGTGATATAATAATTAAATTATCATATAATTAAAATAAAGCTATTCCATGTCAAACTACTGCAACACCATCACATTAAAGTTATCAACACACATACTTTTTTCCCTTGTCTTCTTAATGAATCAGACCATACATTCCTATTAGCTGGCAATGTTACATTCTTCTCATTTTCGTTTTTCAAGACGTCCTTAGAATGAGAATGGTGTGTTTAACATTGAGCTACAGTCTCCATGCTGGGTTGTTAAATACTTCTTAGAGGGAAATGGGGCAGCTTTAACTAGAATTGGCAATCTTTTCACACACTGGATGGAGCATTGTTCAGTTGGCATGTTGTCACGGACATTCAAAAAATAACATTTTTTAAAAGCCAAACTCTTATGAGATCTCATGGGAGAGCACTTAAATCTCATTATATATTTGCTATGATTAATCTGAAATTCAAATTAAATGCAAGGCAATCTTCCAATATTCATGAATTATTTTACCAGGGACAGAGCAATCTGTGATTTTCTAGATGTTACAACCCCCTGCAGTTTCAGCAAAAGATGAGGGATACTGTCACTTGTATTTTGGGCTTATCTATAATTCTGCCCTATTCTATATTAATTCCATACTGTTTAACTTGAGAACATGAAACAAAAATGCTTCCGAATTAAGATAAACCGTTCTGCCATTTTTATCCACTTTATAAATTATTCTATTATTTTTCTTCTCTACAAGAGGACCTTTGCTTTATATTAAATTGGATGCCATTCCAATTTCAGAATGAAGGATTCCGAATCAGCCACAGGTCTCTGGTGGAACATTCAGCAATTTCTCAGAGAACACCATCTGGCTTCTGATTGCTGAGGATTTTCACTAATAAGATCGGAGTGGCTGGATTTTGGTCTAATGTATACAGGCATTTCTTAAGCAAGAATGAATACTTCCAATTGCTTCACATGCATTTGTTTGTGGTTCAGACTGAATTTAGGGACTGTATAATATTTTATTGCCCATTACCTACTTCATGAATGAGAAAGAGCCTGAATGAGAAGCTAACAGAATCAATCGCTTTGATTTTCATGGACCCCATCAGGTCCAACTAACAATAGTTGAGAAGCCTACTTCTGCTTGAGGTGTTGAGGTCAAAAAGACAGAAAATTCCCTGATGATTTTTATCCCCTTTCTGTCACTGGAAATTGTGGCCATTCAGTTCCAACCCATCTCTTTCATTACACACAGAAGAGGCTAGAGACAGTGAGGAGCCTCAAAGACATGATATTATTCTGACTACTTCTAGAGTCTCAATGTTTCCTAGACACTGTCACTCAACTTGGACAAAATATAAGTTTGGCTGCTAGGAGGGCAAAATCTGGGCAAAGAGCAAAGGAATGGAAAGAGGAATTTAGAAAAGGCAATGTAAGGACAGAATTTTGACTTTTTTTATTGCTTGCTGGTTGTTACCAACCTGCTTTGATGTTCTGGGCAAGTAGGACTTTGTGAGAAAGTGAGAAAGACTTTGGGAGAACTATATATAGGTTCATTACATAATATTATATTTGATGTTCTTATTTTCTTATTCCTGTTACATTATTCATGTAAGAAACTATTTCTTTTAATGTAAGCTTACATGAGGGAATGAGCTTATGTATATAAAATTATTTAGTGACTGCAATTGGTTTGAGCGAACACTAAGCAAACCATGTGACTCTGAGAGAGAGATGCTGCAAAGATCACTGATTGCTGCCCTCTCATTCAGATAAAGTTCTCTAATACAGTGTCCTGTGCCTGACCTGTTTTTTTCCCCTTTTTTTGGCCTCTTCACAGGGCAGAGAGATTGCTTAAACAAGCTTCCCAACCTGCTTTTCTCTGCAACCCCAAGTTAACAAGCTCAGCTCTGGGACTTCAATTAGGTGATTGGAACCATCTGGGGGCTGCAGCTGCTGCTTGAAACTGACCAGGTCTTAGTCAGTTTCACACTGAAGACTTTTGTTGTCATAAATATGGGCATTGGTCAGAAAATGAATTTTTTATTACCATCATATTTGCAAACAGTTGCTATCTGAGGCAGTTGCTAAACAAGGACTACCTGTATAAATACCTCTTTGAAAAGGCATTTTGTTCTGATTAAGATAATATTTCGGCCTCAAATGAAGTAAGATTATACCCTTTAACATTTGGGGAAAAAGTTTTTTCAGTGAATGTATGCGTATCCATAAGTGGTGCGATTCACAGTAAAGCCAGCCCATCATTTTGAGTTCCTTGGTCTAAATATGTTATTCTTTAATTATAACCAGGTTGTAGATGTCAATGTGTTGTTAATTTGTATTCCAAACATTTGGAATTTATCACTTTCTGAAGACATTTGGATTTACTGTCCTTGGACTATTCTACTTGCCCCAAAAGATCATCATGACAGATCCTGGTGTATCAGATATCAAAGGCTGCCTTGCTGAAATGTGTCACCTCTCAGCCACTGAATTGGATTTTTACTGGCATAAAGAGAAAACCCTGGGCAGTATAATTCTATGCGGGTGAGGTTCAATTCACTGTTTAAAAACTACAAATTTTAATTGAGATACAATTATTGTTGTGATTATATTTTATTTGATTTAGGTTTTCTCTCAATTTCTCTCTCTGTATCTTGTGGGTTATTTGCATATACACATTTTTGGTTTTTCCTCTTTTTATTGTTGTATTAAAGCAGTAAAATAAAACCTATTCAAATAAAATTTACTTTGAAATCCACCAGGTTAAGATTGCTGTCTCATGAAAGTGTTAATGGATATGAGTAAATGGTGGCAGATTTCAGTTAGTCAGCATCAGAAACAGTAAAACCTCAATTCGCCAGATTCCAGTTCAGTGGACTTGAATGCCACGGACAAAATTTTACTTAAGGTTTCACCCCTAAACAATATTTTCAAAGCAGGAGAGATCATTAACAAAATTATGTTACTGTGTCCATTTGTCCATTTTGGTAATTATGTATTTAAGCAAATGGTGACATTATGACAAAATGACATAAATAAGATTTAATACAAAAATTCAGATTTAATGGGTATTCGACTTTAATGGATACCCTTTTCTCCCCAAAATGGTCTGTTAAATTGAAGTTTTACTGCATATTTGAAAAGCAGATGTTCATTACAAGATGGTAAGAAATAGTAGATGAAAGATCAGCTATGATAGTTGTTATAATCTAAATGTGATATTGGGGTGAAATGTGAAGAAGGATTAAAGTACTCTTATCTACTTGCACTTAAAGAGATTCAGTACCTGACTGACATCAGAAATGCCCTTATTTCTAAGTTTGTTTTTCCAGAAACTTGACAGCATATTGCTCTTGAAGGAAGCACAGTTGAGAAGACAAAGTTATTTTTCCATGCATTCACCTCTAAGTAAGTATTCATATATAATCTCAAATCTGAAGTTAAACAGCCCCTTTTAGAAATGTGACTTTAAAAAATAGTATTGAAAGTTAAGAAATGATTTTAAGGTTCCCAATTTTGGATAAAAAAATTATTCCAAGAAACCATATACTGCATCCTTGACTAAAAGCTACCACACGCTACCATGAAGATTAACAATGAACTTGCAAAGCCTCTGTTGAAAAGGCCAGCCCTACATATTCTGGTCAGAGCCTGGCCCACCATTTGCTGCTCCCCGTGTGGTACGTTTGTGGACACTGATCAAGGTCAGATCTCAGCTGCACATTCAGATTCCCTGGAGTGGAATTTTCTTTTTCTGGGAAAGAGACATGCTTGCTGCTGCCCACATGGGGTTTAGTCAGGTAGAGATGCCTAGAAGATTGGAGTTACATCTGCAGTTCACAGTATGGCGTTTCATTTCTCATCATATCTTCAAAGACAGTTATCGGCTAGCCATGAAGAAAGCATTGGTAAAAAAAGGGCTTGAGATAAACTGGGTCCATGTTTTCAGGCTAGAACTTGCTTTTCCCCAAACAAATTAAACAGAGAAGACTACTACTTATATAAATGTCAGCGCAGGGTATTAAAAAAAGTCCCTTGTGTTGAACTCAGGACACTTTCCTGTCATTTTCTTAGCAACAATTAAAGCAAGGTGTATATTGTTTTAGCATCAAAGCAACTGCCTAGATCAGAGATAGAACCAGATGCACCCAAATCCTTAAGAAACCCCATATAACCCAAATCCTTAAGAAATCATGTATAATTGTACGTTTATAAGGAAGGATGTCCTACTGCATCCAGTGGGACTTATTCTTTAGTTTGGGATTACATTCTTTGGTGGTTTAATAATGCACATTTTAGATTTCTTTCAGAAACGCTATTTTGAGATGGGTACAAGAAACATGCTAACAATATCTGTTTTTTTCCAAACTTTGTACCTCATGCATGGTGTTGCTCTTCCTTTTCCTTGACTTGGGCACCTTAAGAGTCACTGTGGAAGGACTTCCTTGATGCTTTACTTCCATCTTATTGGGCTGCAAAGGTGTAAACTGAATCTCCATTTCAGGTTTTGGAAAGCGGCTAGCTTGGTCACTCTCAGAAGATACTTCACAAGAATCTAAGACAGCATCTGATTGGTCCTACGGGTACAATAACATGACAGAAAATAGCAGAGGAAAATAGTATTTGCTTTGCTCATAAAATGAAGAGGAAAACAGGTGGGAAATTCAACAGAAGTCTCTAACGAAAAACTCACTGGCCAGACTCTGTTGCACACTCTATTTCATTGTACAAATCTTTGCAGTAAGCCTTATAGTGTGATATCAAAAACTTTTCCTAGCAAAGGAGAACTCAGTTAACTGCAGTTTTTACTAGAGGACAGAACATTGAATAGCAGCATCAATTGCACCAATAAGCCTCAAATGATTCACTCCCAGAATATCAGTTCATCTGAAAACTAATTTCGGTGAAGCGAAATCCAATACCAAGAAACAGAGCGCTTTGGGCTGCAATTCTATATCCAGAGTGTTGTTGTTGTTTAGTCGTTAAGTCGTGTCCGACTCTTCGTGACCCCATGAACCATATTGCGCCAGGCCTTCCTGGCCTTCGCCACGACAAGGCAGTGATCCATGAAGGGGCTATATCCAGATATCTACGATTAAATGTCATTCAGCTCAATGGGACTTACATTTAAGAGACTAAGCCTGCCCAGTACTACTGGCCCATTCTTTCAAGTGTCCACTTAATACTTAGAGAGTTGCTGTACATTCAGATGCAGGAGAACAGCTTCTAATGTGAGAATACTCACTGGCCTGACTTTCACATGTTGTAGCCTTGGGGACATCTGTAGATACCAAAAATTCCTTCTCCTGAATGTTCAACATAATAAATAGAAGCAGGAAGGAGGGGAGCTACATATACACTGAATACATGGAGGAAGTATATGAACCACTATCTTGAGACCTATAGGATTCCATTGTTAGGTTCTGAAATTAACAGTCCTGAATAGCTGGAGAGTAACACCCAAAAGTAAGTTTCAGAGCAATGAAGTGCTGCTCTACAAATGGGGGCTTACCTGAATATTTTCTCCTGAAGATACCTTGCTAGATCCAACGTTCCCAGCAGTGTTGCAATTTGGCAAGTCAGCTTGTTTTTCTTTAAGCTGTGGACGAATGAATTTAATGGGATTTTAAGATCTGCATTGTTCAGACATAAACGTGATTTTTGATGCCACCAGAGATGTAAGAGGCCAAGATGAAGAACCTGATTTCCACCACGATGGTGCCCACATGGTGAAACATCCTCCCAATAGAACTCATTTTGCCCCAGTACATGTGTCTTTTCAGCATCCAACCCTTCATTTCAACTTTATCTCCTCCTCCAGGTGCCTGGTTTTGTCAATCATATTAATAATAGATGCTGCTAGGTAGAATTATAAGCTGTGTTTGCTTCAGAAAGTGGCACCTGAAGAAGCAATTAAAAAGAAATTAGTTCTAAGCAATGTGTCAGGGTATCTGGAGTCTCTGAAAATTTATCCTGAATTCTTTTCACGACACCAAACACATTTTTAAAAAAAGTTTTACAGCAACTTGAAGTTTGCTGTATCAAAAGAGCCAGATGCAGCAACCACCTTCTTCTATTAACTATAAAAACAGTCTGCATAAACAGCAGGCAACTGATGATTGCTGACTGCATGTGACTTCCATCACTGTACCACCAACATTCAGCAAAATATAGCCCATTTGGGAGATACTATTTTTTTTCTTGGGTGGGATTAGGATTGGGAGACTTTTGGAAGACAGCACATCTGTTTCCACCTTTATAACCCTCTTATTTTCCCCCAAACAACCCCAAAAATTGCAGGGCTAACATTTGGCCACTGTGATACTTAACTGTGGTAGCACAATTCTGGGCCATTGGGGGAGATTAGAAATGTGAGCAATTTGCCTCCCAAACTGTTTGCTTTCTGTTTTCCCTTGACTGTAAACCGCCCACAAAAGGAAAATTAAAAAATAAAAAATAAATCCAGCTATACCTTTCCAGTGACATTACATGCACCCCACCCCCCGTTCATTGTGGGAGTAAGCTGTGGCCCTCAAAGCAAGACAAATGATGGGTATTGTCTTCCTTTCTCTCTCACACAAGCACACATGCTTTTGACAGCAATAACCTACCATTAACGGTCTTTAATTCAGGAATTTAACCAATGTAATAGAGTACATGCAAAGCAGAACTGCTATAGAGCCTCAGAGAAAGAAGTGGTGTACTGTATTTTCTAATCCTTCTCTTCCAAACTAAACATGCAGCTGAAAGTTAACAACGTGTTAGAGAATTCAGTCTTCCTCAATTCAGAGAAACTGTTCCAATATTAGATTTTTAAGTGAATAGGCTCTGGTGTGCTTAATGAACTAATAATTCTGTCTGTCCATGTGTTGAGATTAAGGAGTCTGTCCATGTGCTGTGCGATTAACGAGTTTTCATTGTGTCTTCTGACTGCTAGTTGGTGTTCAGGGATGTGCTCTGCTAGTAAGCCTGCAATAGTCACTATGTAGGACAGACAGGCAGCACACTAGCAGAACGCATCCATGAACACCAACTAGCAGTCAGAAGACACAATGAAAACTCCTTAATCTCACAACACATGGACAGGCTTAACCATAGTTTCAACTGGGAAACTGTGAGCATCCTAGACCAAGCTAAATCCAAAGCTAGGGAATTCCCAGAAGCTTGGCATTCAGACAAATCAGCCACCCATAGACAAATAGAGATAAACCACATTTACACACCTGACAGTGTTGGTGAGGGTGTGTTTTATTGTCACCTTCAAAAGAGACAATAAAAAAGCTAAGAAGGAAACAAAAAGACCAGAACACTTCCTCGCCAGCAATCAACGCCCAGATAAGCAGGGATTAAATAAAGCAGAAAAAAATACCCTAATCAAGGAACTACCAAGAAGAAAACCACACCCTCACCAACACTGTCAGGGCAAGGTACTGTATATAAACAGGGAGCAAACCCCACATTCTCTCACACTGATGATGTTTCCTAGTCAGGTAATGAAATGTCTGAAAGCAAACAACCAAGCTCAGAGAGTACCAAGGACTCCACAGTTCAACCCTGAGCTACAGATATTCACTTCTATTGGAATCCTTTGTCTTGCAGCGTGTTCAGAGAGGGCCCTTTCTCATTGGTATGAAGCTGCAGTGGTCTTCTATGAGAGTCCCATGTCTGTGGTCCTGCCATGGGATTATTCTTCCCATAGGAAGACAGAGCATGTTGCTGGAGGCAGATTAGATGGAATAAACATTTTTTTCATATGTTCGACGTCTACTGGAAAATTTAACATTAGAGAAAACAACTGAGTTGCTATAACTGGACTCAAACTCGAATAGACATTTGGGAAGGGTCACAGGTTGAGCAGAGGCAATAGAACATGGGTCAAACAATCTGGAGTGGGATGGGAGAAATTTGCCACACCAGCTTCTGTATAGCATACCAGACCAGAGCTGCCCTTAAAGGAATGGAGAAGTTTGGAATGTAATGGATGCAAAGCCAAACTTGCCCCATTCCTATCTGAGACCCACCATGATGGTAAATCTACATGCATAAGACTTTCCATGGGTGTATTAGGGCAGACGTGCTCCTGCCTGCACACACTTACATCTTTGCTTCACCCTAAGACCTTCCCCTTTAGGTGGTCATCAAAATGGAAGAGAACCGCACCTCTCCTTTATCTAGGAGTAAATGCCCCTGAGCTTAAGGAGACTCGAATTATATTGTAAGCTACCATTACCTGCACCTGCTTCGAGTTACTGGGATCTTCTGCCTGAGTGTTTTTTGTTCCATTTGAAATAGTCAACACTGCAGGGGCAATATTCTCACTGGTAATCTCTGTTAGTTCCTTAGAATCATCATCTTGAAATCCTTCAGTGATAGTCTTGTGTTCCTTTCACAGGGGGAAAAAAAAGATATTGTATATTTAGTTAAATAGATGCAGACAGGATCAATAAGAACACAATTTAAAATGTAGCAAAGTGTGGATCAATGTGGGGATTTTAGTACATTTTCTGTTCAATATTATTTAATTAAAACATATTCTTTATTCATTGCATCTGTAGCCTGCTTTTCCTCTGGGCACTCAAGATGGTATATATGGGGATCTCTCCTCATTCTCTCCCAACAACATTTCTGTTAAATAAAATAAACCTACTTGGTTATTTGCAATATTCATAAACTGCCCTGATCAGTGGAGACTCTGGGCAGTGCACAACAAAGCAGAGTAAGACTACATGCAGTAAGCAGAAAAAACAATATATAATTTTCTTTAAAAATGTACTAATTAATGTAATTGGTGCTCATTATAATTCAAGGTCAAAGGCAAATTGAAATAAAGGGGTTTTAATGGCATCACAGGATGCCCAGGAGGATGGGGTCAAGTGTACTTCCAAGGAAAGCGTATTCCAAAGCATGAAGGCTATAACTGAAAAGGCCAGCTGCCTGGCCCACACTCCATGCACGCTGCTCAAGGGGGTGGGATCCTCAATAGGCCCTTCCTAAATATTAGGATCAGACGGCAGATTTAATTTTGACAAGGTAGTTCCTGATACATCCCTGTTCTATGCTAGTAGGGCTTCATAGATAAAATGGAAGTATAGGTTGAGCTGAAAGAGAAAGAAAAAGAGATTAGCTAAAAGTCACCCAGGAGTTTGTGATCAAGTAGGGATTTGCATCTTGTTCTATGTGGAGAATAAGGAAGATGACCTTGACAGATCTGTATTTGCATTGTCTCTTGGAGTTCTTTGGGCTGAACCTGACAACAATCTCACCAGACTCCTACCACCTTCAAGAAGAGGGAGTTTGAATCATGGCAATGGATCCCCAGGGAGCAAATTTGACACCAGTTATTAGCAGCAGCCCTGCTACAACATCAACAGCAAGTGGATGCACAAATTAATAACCTACAAGCAGCTATGGGACAGTTAATACAGTTCTGTTGCGTTTATTAGCTTCCACCTCAAGACAGAATCTCACCAGACTGAACCCAAGTTCCCAAGCCAGCCAGCCACAACACCATGAATTCCTTAGGGAGGTGCCAGCCTCATCTTCTTGAACTTCCCACGCTCCTGTTGGGGGCTAAGAACATGCTTATCTCCCTGAGCATGGCCTTCATAAGTCCATTCCATCACAACAATGGACAGATAATATTTGGAAGTAGCTCAGATAGAAACCTCCCTAATTCACAGGAGTATAAGAAGGGGGGAAAGGTACGACACAATCAAACCTGCAAGATTCTGCTGTGAGAGTTTATTCCAATAAAAGCAGTATTAGCCTTCCTATAGAGTTGATTTCCTGATCTGGTCTACCTAGTAGGGTAGGCCAGCATAGACCAGGTCTACGATGGTTTGACATCAATCTTGCAAGTCTTGTGTGGTATCTTTCTCCTTCTTATAGCTCAGAGAATTAGGGAGGTGTCTGCCTGAGCCATTTCCAAATATTATCTGTCTGCTGTGGACTTAAAATATGTTTCACCCCCCCACCCCATACTGTCACCCTGGTGAAGGATCTTGGATATCTCCATCAAGATCATTTTCCTTACTCTCTACAGTCTACCTGATCATCCCAGAAGACGGCAATGGTAAACCATTTCCGTATGGTTGGCAAAAAATCTACATGGGCACTTAACTCAAGGGAGACTTTACCTTTACCTTTTACCTACCTGTCCCTAATTCAACACTTCAGCTTTTACAGAAGATTGATTCTCACAAAATACTCTGCTCTATGTTCAATTAGGGCTAACACTTCCCTGCACTGCATTTAAGCCCACAGATTCCCCTGTGCAGATAAGGCCAAACATTTTGGACCATTGTTTTTGCCTTTTACTGAGGGGGGTGGAATTGCAAAGTTTTAAAGGGCACTCTTAAAACCTGACACCCTCCCTGATCAATTTAAGTGGCAAATTGGATGCATTAAGTCACTGCAAAAACTAAAATATTCATTTGGCCTTTAAATGGTCTCCAACCATGTTAAAGGCACCCACTTCGGTAGCATCTCCCTGAAGGGCATAAAAATACCCCCCCCATCCCCGGAGAAAAGACTGTCTGCTCTTGTATTATTGTTTTAATTATGAAAGCATTTGTTTATTTCTTTAAAACCAATCTATATTTAAAAGCTTTGAAAGATCTTTTGGAAAACCTGCCTATCAGAATAAACTCATATTTGTCACTATTGTTGGTTCTGGCAGTGACCTGACAGTTGCAAACAAGCCCATGTGGTGGAAGCACTTAGTCAAAGAGAGAAGGAATGAGACTGATGGTGATTTTGTACCTCCAAAGGTCACACTAGATTCTTGCTGAACTTTCAATCAGCAACTTTAAATATCAAGAGCCTGGCCAGCAGCCAGAAGATGTGGAGAATGTAGTGCTTAACTCTGCTTAATTATGTAACCTATGGGGCTCTATGCTGCCACTGATAATTTCTGAAAAGAAACCACAGAAACAGTAGCCTTGTATTAGGGCTGGCTGAGAAGAAAAATTCCCATTGCTCAACCTACCATCTTATCCACTTCAACATTCTTCCCCTGGTGGCCACCCAGATGTAACTGGGAAATCCTTTCATGGCTATTCCCCAGAAACTCTTCCTCAAAGAGTTGCACCATGCAGCAGGATTGACATCATCTCTTCTGGTTATGCAACTGGGCTACTCTGTCACTGCATAGGCAGACCTTTCCTAGCATCATGTTGGGTGAAATAGTGTGTATATTCTCCTGACAACCAATGAGCACATTGTTTCCAGAAGTTTCCTTGGGAAGGTAAAGTTGTTCTCCAGGTCCTAAACTCATCTCAAAGAGACTTCCACCAGGCCTGCCCCCTGGAATGACCTTCCCCACAAGCCCTGGTTGGCTCCCACCCTACTGGTATTTTGGAAGTCCTCAAAGACCTGGCTTTTCACCCAGACCTTTGGTTAGGATGGGTGCAGCCACTTCCGAGGAATGGACGTGTGTTTTGTTGCTGCCCAGTTTTCCCATCTTTGCTTTCTGGGTTATCTTCTTTTATTGCTACGTTCTTTTATTGTTTTATGATTCTCCTGTTTTCTTGTGAACTGCTCAGATTTGTTTGGGGGGGGAGTGTCAGGTGGTGTACAAATCGACCAATCAATCAATGTTGTGAAGTGACAATAGGTAGACATCATGGAGCATGTATGTCAAAAAAATGCCAGGTAGTGGTCACAGCAAAGTAATCAATATGCATGTACTGTACGTACGAAGGAACAGGCCTTCGATTGCATTGCCCAGAGCACCATCTTGATTTTTTTAACCACACCCCTGCTCCCCGGTAGGCTGAATAATTGGGAACAGCAGAGGAAAAAGAAAAAGAATATTTGTGAAAGAATAACGAACTATACAAACCTTCCTAGAAGATTTCAGGAGCATCTTTTTCAATTCTTCTATTTCTTTGTCTTTCTGTGCATTACTCGAGATTAGAGAACTCAGCTGAACTTCTAGAGCTGACACGAGTTGGTCTCTTTCTACTCGCCATCTTTGAAGGTCATGATCTTTTTCTGCCACAAGTTTTTCCTGGAGAAAAGACAAGAGGAGATGATGATGATAATTTTATTGTGTTTACAATAAATGATTCCTTGCAGTTTACAACATAAAAATAGAGTCAAAACATAAAAGCCAATACAAACAGAAACAACCAGGAACCATAAAGTGGTAAGTATAATGGTGGCCATTCATTCCCCAAAGGCCCTTGGAAGCAACTCTGCCTTTAACACTTTCTGGAAGGCCAACAACGGTGCGGGAGGGGTGTGTGGGGGTGTCTACAGGATATGGTCAAAAAGCCAGGACAGTGGCCATGACAATGCAATCAAAGCTCTGACTGTTTTTTATTTGCAACATACTGTCATGGCCACCATCTTGACTTTTCTGATCACACCCCACGGATACCCTTGGCCAACACTGAGGGTGCCAATCTAATCTAGAGGGGGAGGGTGTTGCATAATATGGAGACTACCATAAAGAAACATTGCTCACAAACCCCACCCTTTCACCTCCCTTATGTGGGGGACCATTAAAAGGCCCACACTGGACAAATCGAGGATAAGTCAAGTGGGCCACCTCAAAGCGAAGGAGGCCATCCTGTAAGTACCTCGGTGCCAAGATATACAGGCTTTTGTAAATCAAAACCAGCATTATGGCTTGCATCCCAACAGTGTTATATGACTATAGGAACTTTAGTTCAGTAATATAATACATCTTGCACCAGCTGTAGTTTCTGCCTTATTTTCAGAGGTAGACTTGTGTAGGGTGTCCTGTTAGAATCCTTAGAAATTATTATTGTTACTGTTGTTGAAGGGCTTTCAAGTTTTTAAATATTGTAATGTGTGTATGTGCATGCATGCTCTTGCATAATCTGTGTACGCACATGTGTACTTTTGGAAATGATACACTCAGTAGTAAGGTACTGGATAAATTGGAAGTCATTCATTCACAAGTCTTTTGTATTTTTTTCATCTTTCCAAAGATACAAGGGAGAAACAAAAAATCACTTACTGCTTCTGTGAGTTGCTTGGCATAATGTTCTTTATCTCCAGCAAATTTTTTCATCTCCTTGTTACGGAGAGTTTCCGCTTCTTTCGCCTGAGTTATGAGGAGCATCTTTTCTGCTAGCCACTTCCTACGATCTGTTTCATGCTGTTCTTTGCCTTCCTGTTTTAAAAGGAATCAGTTACACCTTTTCTTCTAATGGAAGTGAAAAAGCCCTAGAGACAAAACGATTAAGATTTGAAATTCTCCACCCCCACCCCCAAAATCCCTCAAAATATGCTTGCCTGCCTGCCAAAGAGAGCTGAAAATAGTCTTATTGTGTTCAAATATCAGCTGAATTCACATGTAACACTGAATTCTAATTTATCAGATGAAGGCATTCTAGGGTACGTTCTGCCCTTGTGAGCTCAATCTTCATTTCCCTCCTCATCTCCTCTGACTGCAAAGCAAAGAAAACGGAAGATTCCTGCTTCATCTAAATTTGACAAACACAGACTTTGTACAAAGCTAAGTGAAAGTCACATGCAAGTTGCTTCTAATCAAGGAATCACATGTCTTCTCAGTCTTGAGGGCCATGATTTGTTGCCAGGTCACGTCAGGGTGTCAGGTCATGTCATGTTGCCAGGTATGTCAGGATGTGGTCAAAAGAGGCAAGGTGGCACCCTGATGGTGTGATTAAAGCTTTGCATGCATGACAGATATAAGAACAGGCAGAGCTTTGATTGCATCACTGTGACTGCCATCTTGAATTTTTGGACCACATCCTTGTGGACACCTCTGCTGTATGTGCATCCATGCACATGTATAAGATGCATGTACATTCACTTCTTTCACACTAGAAGGGAAACAGGTTTTCTTCTATCTTCCATTGTGATTCCCTTGAATCAGCTTCCACTTTCCTTCATTATCTTGCTCATAGACTCAATATTGTATTCAGCTGAGTAAAGTCAACAACTGGGCACCACATTCCTTTCTACCAATTCTGCTCAAAATGGTGGTTTCCTTCCTACCATTAACAATAGATTCCAGTTGAATATGTTAGTACAAGCCAATTAAGTACTTCACTTCCAGGGAGGTCAGCATCTAAAGAGACACATCTTCCCATATATTCCCACCCAAGGACCCAAGTGTAGTGTGTGGTTATTGGGGAACAGATCTTTCTAGAAGCAGCCCATTAGACAGATCCAAGTTCTGTTATTTTGGGGGCAACTAGCAAAGTCGGTTTATTCTCCCAGGCCTTTAGTTTCCTCTGTTATTTGTTTGTTTGTTTGCTCATTCATTCATTCAATTTTTTGCCCATTGCAATTGAGAGACTTCCTGTATTTCTGTTGTGGCTGCTTGTACCTCCTGATTTACTTAAATGTTGTTTTATTGTAATTTTATACCAATCTGATTGGTATTTTTACTGTTGACTGGACTGAGAGCAACTAAAAATATGCTAGAAAGAACAAGGTGAAACATACAAATATGTGTAAAAACTGAAATCATGCTGTTTTGATCACACCATTATAAAAAAATCCTTCATCCTTCTGTCAAGACTACCAATGCCAGTTTTTTAGTTTTTCCAAGAAATAAACTAAAAATGCACATGATCCCCACAAGTAGTTTGGCATGAAGTCCCATATTGCCTTTTAAATGTGACAGGAACTGAAGCATTACCTCCAGTTTCTCTTGCAATTGTTTTAATTGTTCATGAAGCAAGGTTGTGCGTTTTTCATAGACTTCATTAATGTCTTGTGGCCTCAGATCATTTTTCTGCTCCTTTAGCTCACAGTATCTTTTTTCCAACTTTTCCAATTCTACAGGAAAATAGGCGCATTAGCAAGATAACATACAACTGCAAGATACCAAATGAATCCCATTAACAGCAGCTGAAGATAGTCACTATTAGCCTACATAGATTACAGAATTCAAGCAGCTTGTGCAAATTGAAATGTCAAATTTCCATATTTTAATTCTCCTGCAAGTTGCATATATGTGTATATACAGGTAGTCCTCGTTTAGCGATCACAATTGGGACTGACAACTTGGTCATTAAGTGAGGCAATTACTAAGTGAAACCACAAATGTGCTTATGATCTTACTTCAGCTTTCCTTTGCTTTACAGATCTGCAAAGGTCATAAATGTGAGGATTGGTTGCAAAGTTACTTTTTCATCACTGTCGTAGCTGTGAATGGTCGCTAAACAAGGCAGTCACTAAATGAGGACTACCTGTATAAGCATACCAGCCAGCTAACTGAAATACATTTGTCCTAAAGATGCTGCTTATCTATGAAAAATGCTGCAGGATTGTTTTTGCCACAACAGATTAACAAGGTTCTATCCTTGGAATTTGCCAGAGGGACAGAAATTTACATATCTATTTCCATATCCATTTGAAGCATGATAGAAAGAGTACTGACACCTTTGAACTTTGGTGTTGCAAAGGCTCCTGAGAATACCATGGACAGCCAAGAAAACAAACTGATGGATCATTGAACAAATTAACATAGAGTTCTCACGTGAGGCATAAATGGCCAGGCTCAAATGATGATGATGATGATGATAATAATAATTATTATTATTATTTTAAATTTAATGGCCACCCAACTCCAGTGGACTCTGGGTGGCATACAAAACTAGAAAAATTGTAAAAACAGCTGAAAACATTAAATCAGACAGCCCAGACTAAAATGATCTAAAGGACAACAAAAGCAATAAAACAAAACAGGGGCGACTGAACAAATAATAAATATCAACCCCAGGCCGGGGACCAAAGCTAGGTTTTCAAGGCTTTCTGGAGAGAGGGCACTCCCCTTATCTCTGGGGGGGTTGCTGTTCCAGAGGGTGGGGGCTGCAACCGAGAAGGCATGCTTCCTAGGTCCTTGGCCAGACTGAAACAGGTCCAGATAAATTATCCTACTTCAGATGCATTATGCAAAGACCTAACTCTGGGAAAAGTGGAAGGAAAGAGAAAAGGATGACTAGAGGTGAAGAAGCCACCATTGGGAGACCTGAAAGAACAGGTTAGGGATAGATCGTCATGGAGAAGATCTATCTATGTGGTCACTAGGAGTCGAAAATGACTTGATAGCACATAATCAATCAATAACAATCAATTTGAAATCTATAATTGAAATCTACATATTGCTTTCAAAGGCTGCCTGGCATATGTGTGAGCAAGCAGAGGGAATAAAGTTATCCTCAATTGTGGCTTACCTGCCTTACACCTTTCATTCTCTTCTAATGTGGTCTGAAGAACTTGATCTTGTTCAGACTGAGTCTGTTCTTGCTCCTCTAAAGTCAGTCTCATATTTTCAATGATTTTGTCTTTGGAACGTACATCTATAAGATTGAAGAAAAAATGCCTACTCTGTAAACCCTCTTTGCAGTCCTTCCGTGGAAGAAATGACTAAATGGGGAACAGGAGACACGGCTCTTCCTGTAGGCCTCAGCACCGCTTTCCCAACCCAAATGATTCCCCACTTCAGCTTTCTGCTGAATGCAGAAAGGAGGCATATTAATATGATGAGCAGGGATTTTTATTGATGTAGTATTTCAGATCAACAAATATAGAGTAACAAAATGTATAAAATCCAGAAAGAATAAGAAGCACGAACATTTAGGACACAGACACACAAACACACACACACACACACACACTTAGTCATTACATACCTTCACATGTTTTCTGGTACTGCTGTAAAGCGTCCTCCAGCTTCTTACTCAGATCATCCTGATTTGGACACAGAAAGAAAAACTCCAGACACAGACACTAAACATTTTGTAAAAGTTTCTTACCATAAAAACTGTGTAATCTTAAAGTCAGTCACTGTGCTCAATTGCATTGAGGTAGCAGCCTTAAACACATACGATGGTAACCCACATTAAATTCAGTCTGTTTTTGAGTAGATCTATCTGCAACTTCACATTTAAAAGTTTTTAATGATAGCTTTTCTTTGAATGTTTTATTGTAGATGAAAGACATCAGCTAATAAAAGGTATTCCCCGCCCCCCCGTAAGGAAGAAAGGCTAAGCATTAAAAAACAAACCCTCTGCTATAAGCATAGACTTTATGCTCTGCCTAGGTCAAAATCAGCTAGACTGCACTGGTTAGAAATTACTAGCAGTTGTTGCCTCATCTAAAGATGGGTCATAACCATGACACTGTTAGCATCCAAATACAGTAAAAATTAAGAAGCCTGACCCAGATGTGTGTTGGTTCAAGAAGGATTCTAGCTCTGGAAGGACTGTGGTTGGTTGGCTTTCCATGACTCAGTAAAGAAGAAAGAAAGGACCAGAGCTCAGGTTTTTTTTTTTTTAAATAAATCATGGGCTTTAAATGATGGCGTAAAAGTTTGCAGTTTCCTGCCTTTTGCTGCACACATTTCTGGTAGATAGGTAATTGCCATGTCTGGAAATCGCCAACAGTTAGCAGTTGATGCAGCTTTCAAGCTAATAGTTATTAGGAGTGCGGAAAAGACAAACAATTCTGTTGCTGTCAGAGAATTTGAGGTAAACAAAAAACAAGTCTGTGAATGGAAGAAAAGGAAAGCTAGTTTAGAAGATATGCCAAAATGGAAGAAGTCATGGCAGTATGGATAAGCAGGTTGGCTTATCTGCAGGAGGCACATTTTTCCTGGTATTTTAGTTGCAATTTTGCAGGTCAGCTTATCCACAGATGGGCTTATCTGTGAGTATATACAGTAGTTTTAGCCTTCCTGTGGAGCTGGTTCCTGGACTTCTGATCTACCTGGTTGGGCTGACAGGAGCCGAGAGAGAGAGATGATGCTTTAAAGGCAAACCTTAAATACAGTACAGATAGTCCTTGCTTAACTACCATAATAGGGATCAGAAAATTCATTGTTAAGCAGGGTAGTCATTAAGCAAAGCATCATGTAACTGCACCCAATTTTACCACCTTTTTGCAGTGGTCGTTAAGCAAATCACACGGTCATTAAGTGAATCATGCCATGATTTTGCTTGCCAGAAGCCAGCTGAAAAGGTCGCAAATGGTGATCACGTGACTGCAGGATGCTGCAACCGTTGTGAGAGCTGGTTGCCAAATACCCAGATTGTGATCACGTAACCACGGGGGTGCTGCGATAGTCATAAGTATGAGGACCGGTCATAAGCAACTTTTTTCAGCGCCATCATAACTTCGGACAGTCACTAAACAAATGGTTGTTAAGTGAGGACTACCTTATATGGCCATTGTAAGGTGTGAATTAGAGACTTCTGTATTCATACTTGTAACCTCCACATGCTACATTAATTGTGTTTTTGTATTAGGAAAGCCCAAAAAGTCCTTGCTGTCTTCAGGACCGCCTGCTCCAGATGGAATTTGTCCAGTATGTGCTGGCCAAGCAAGTCTGCTATGAGCCCCCAACTTTCCAGAAAGAATTGGCACAGGGACACAGAGAATGATCTTTTCTATCACTGTCCTCTCTCTCTCGAACAGCCTGCCCCTGACATCAAGATGATCCCTACTCTATTATCATTTAAGAAAACAGTAAATATCATATCCTTACTCAAAGCTTTAGGACAGTGTTTTTCAAACTTGGGAACTTTAAGATGTGTGGACTTCAACTCACAGAATTCCCCAACCACTGTTTTAGGAGAAGAGAGCATTAGATAATGTGTTCAGCCCTTCAGTGGGTGGCTGTGGGCTTGGCCAACAAGAGTGATTTTATTGATGTTTTACTTTTAGAATTGTAGGCTGCCTACAATCGAATGAGTAGGCAGTATCCAAGTAATGCTAAATAAATAAAATAATGAGTCAGACCATTCGTCTAGCCATCTGCTTATTATTACTGGTGCCTGCCAGTGAGTCTCTCGAATTTCATGCTGGGCTATTTCTCAGCTCCACCAGGAACTGAACCTAGGAGCTTTGCATGCAGAGCACAGACTGCAGAGCAATGGCCGTGTTGTGCAAGTCATCCTCAGTGTCCCCCCGCACAACGTTACCAAGATCAAAACGTTCTGTGGCACCTTCTTAAATTGCTGGATTGTCCGCTGCTTGAGGTCTAGTTCTCCAGTTAGCTGGCCTTTGGCCTTCTCAAGTTCATTAACTTTACTCCGCAGCAATTTCTCTTCAGCACGCATGCTGCACACCTGTAAAAAGATTCCAGAGGGGTGTATCATACCCAGTTAGAGAGTGGTACTTTTTCACATATTTGGGTTGCAATTTGAAATACAGAGAAGGGGAACAAGTCAAGCATGGACATGAGCAGACAGATGACTTCTAGCAGGAAGATGTGTCATCTTTTGAAAGCAGAGCAAATGGAGTTCCTAACAGCAGGGAGGAAAGAAAGATCTTGATCTGAACTAACTGCAAGGAAAAAGAAAAGAGTCAAGAAAATCTGTGGGTTAACAATAGCTCTGTTGCACCAGTGAGAATGGAAACTGCCCAGTGATCATGGCCTAAACAGGCTTTGAACAAAACTAAAACAAACGTCATCCACCACCATCAGCAGACCTTTGAAAGAGCTTCTCAGTCGACAACAGTGGAAGGCCGATCTGTTTAGTTTCTTCCTTGAAATACTTCAATTTAACCAATTTTACATCTTCAAGCGTAACTAACCAAATTAGGAATGGGTAGGAAAGACAAGAGAAGAGTTGCGTATAGGATGACAGAAAAAGTAACTTCTTCCTCTTACGGACCTGTCTCTGAACCTGCTCAATCTGCTTTTTGGTATCAGCCAACTTCTCCTTCAGATCTGCATATTCTTCATCTTTCTGTTGGATTTCTGCTTGAAGGCGGGAAGAAAGATCAGTGCTCTTTAATAGCTCTTCTTTTAATCTGAAAGAGAAACAGAGAACATCTGTGTGTGTGTGCGAGAGAGAATAAAGTCTTTTAGAAATAGCTCCTAAGCTGCAGAGTTCTAGTTTAACCAATCAGGAATAGAACAGAGCCAGGAGTCTAACATATTTCAATAGCAACTTAAAAGTGCAAATGGATCATCTCAGTCTCTACTTCTTACCCAGAAAGTGTTCTTCTCAAACAGGAATGAGCAATTCTTTGTGCCTGATGGTACTGCTTTAATTTTTCAGTTTGGCCTTAGCCTCCAAGAGCCCTAGGGCATTTTGGGTCCAGTCCAGTACCACTGAGGCACAGCCAGCAGTGTCACTTCAATGGGCCCAAAATGTTCATCCCCAATTTTATGAGTTCTGTTTGCTATGTGGGTTACAAAAGAAACACACCTATTTTACTGGTATTTGATCAGAAAGTAGAACAAAGAAATGATGTCATTTGGGAGGAATTCAGGGAAAACCAAAATGGGTCAGAAGCTGTATGCAGACTACAGGGCACAGATTTCCCCGTTACACTAAAGCTATGATACACTTCACTTTTTGACTTAAGTCCAAGTCAGTATCAACCATGGGTAACAATAGTCAGAAAAGCTCACTAAGGAAACTTCTTTGTATTTCTACAGGAATCTTCTCTTCTCTCTCTCACGTACATACAATCACATCCACAACAATGTTCTGTGGAAAGTCCAGCCAAATCAGCCAAATCTGCAATTTTGTCATCACCACCTGTGTTCTATGCAGTTCCACAGAGATCTTCTGGCACATTTGGTGCCCTTCTGGACAGGTTCCTATTGAGATACAGCCTCTCTAAAATTGCCTAAGCTGTTCAGGGCTTTGAAGGTTAAAACTAGCATCTTAAATTGTGCAGAGACAACTGGCAACCTATAGATCTTTTAACATGTACCATGTCTCAGCATCTAACTGCTGCAGTTTGCACTAACTGAAGCTTCTAGACAAGAATAGCCAGAAGCAGAGTGTGTTAATCTTCTCTTCTAAATGCAAACATCCTCCTCCATTCAAAATGTGGCATTCTGATCTCTTTTTCTAAAGAACTTGGCATTTGTCTGTTAAATTTCATTATTATTTTCAACCCATTTATCTAACCCAGCAAGGTCTTTCTGTATTTTCTTTCTGCTTGTAAGACACTAGCTGCTCAATAGAGCTTTATGTCTTCTTCAGATCTGGTAAGCATCCCCTCACCTCATCATTTGATCATTAACAAAAATGTTGAACATTACATGTCCCAGAAAGCCCACTCAATACCTTCCTCCAGTTTGGGGAGGAGGCATTCATGAGCATTATTTGAGTGTGGTTTTTGAGCTCCTTTTATGCCACTCATTTAACTAGCTTACTAAGCATGATGTTCTTGTAGAGGGCAGAGGAAATAGCCTTGAGGGACAGGAAGAAGGGCCACTACCAAGGCAGCAGTCGGGAAAAAAAGGCCTGAGCCTGAGTCAAAAATGCATTGTGAGTAAACATCTCAGACAAGCCCCTCCTCAGTTCACACAAAGATAAAAAGAAGGAGGGGGACGTGCATTCAGACTTGCAAGATGTTGTTACTAAAGCTTTACATAAAGGTAGTACTGACGTACATGTTATTGGTTTCCTAGTCTGGTCTACCTCGAAGGACTGACAGTTCTGTAGCACTTCGTCCAAAATAAATATACAACCCATTCCCAAGATTGTTTATTCAGAAGCAGCCCCACTATGTTCATGCTGCTTACCCCAAAGTGACTATATGTCTGTAGCCTTGGTGTCTTAGGTTTCAGTCCTTTAACACTGTCACCAGTTATTATATTCTTCTAGGCCACTTTCATTTAAGATTTAGAAAAGGGTTCAGAGATGACCCGGAGGAATATAATTATATTTATTGCTCTTTTGACACAGAATCAAGGGGAAAAGGAAATTGACCAATTTATTAAGAGAGTAGATCAGTCAATGACTTGACTGGTGATGCAATTTGATTACTAAAGCCTAGAAGTGGGAATTCAACCCCCAGAAATCATCTGATTGAAAAACTGTCTTAGATTAAGCATTTCTTGTTCCTTGAGAGAAGGGAAGCAGAATATAGATGGTCTAATCTCACCTGAGAGTTATATTCATATCCGTGTATTATTTAAGCAGGAAAGTTATAAAAACTTACTCTTTTGTGGCTTGCTTTGACTCTTCTTTCTTCTTTCCCTCAAGTTCAATCATTCTTTTCAGCTCTAGAACTTCCATCTTTAGTTGTGATTCCTGATCTGTGAATTTCCTGATTTTAGCTTCTGAAATGCTAAGCTTCTCCTCCATGCCTTGAACCGTTTGTTCCATCACTAAAATGGCTGAATCTTTATCTTTCACAATTTGCTCTAAAGAAGCTATTCTGACATCCTTTGCTCTACACTCTTCGAAGAGGTCCTCATTTGTTTTTATTCTCTCCAAATGGGCAAGTGCTCTATTCTCTGCTTCCTCATATTTTTTGGCATAACAAGCATTTTCCTGTTGCAAGTCCCTTAGCTGATTAAGAAGGGATGTCTTCTCCTGCATAGCTGCATCTCTCTGACTGACAGTTTCGCTCAGTTTCAACTTCAGCTGAGAATTCTCCTCATCAGCCTCCAAAGTTCTCCTCTGCAACTGCTCAACCTGTTGCATGAGGTCTCCAATACAACTGCTTTTTTGAGTTGAAGCATTAATGATCTGCTGGCTTATTTTCCAGATACCTTCAACACTACTGTGAAATGAACTCTTTTGACCAGCATTAACATGGGTCGGCAAATGCTCATCTCTTGACATATTTTCTTGATTTGCCAAGTCAACATCTACCACAGGGCAATGTGACCCTAACCTGTTCAATAAACCCATTTCTGCTTCAAGTGTCTTTATCTGTAATTTTTCTTCTACAATGATTTGGCTAGCGGCACCTATCTCTTGAAGCAGAGTCTGAATTTTCTCCTCTTGGCTCTTATTTCTCTCTTTCAGCACAGCTATTTCAAGTGTTGCCTGCTCATAATTTGCCTGCTGCTGCTGGAGTTCCCTATTCAAGCCAGAAGCTCTTTCCTTTTCTGAAGAAAGAGCTTGAGACAATCTAGCTATTTCTCTGGAAAATCCCTCCTTCTCATTTTCCTCTTTTTCTAACTTTTCTCTAAGTAAGGCCAACTGAACTTCTAACATTTTATTTTTTTCCTCCAAGGCCACCATTTCTCCCTTTTCCTTCAAAGGATGGGGTTGTGTTTCATCAGCTGTCTCTGAGACTATGGCATCTTTAGAACTGTTGTGAATGAATCCTACAAAAATTAAAAAGATGAATTTTATTCAGTCATCGTCAATAGATTTGTAACAACATTTTAGAAAATTGGCCACATGAATAGAGGATCCGAAAAGGGCATCTGGAAACTTCTTATTTCCTTCTTTATTTTCTTAAAATCGATTTCGGGAAAACCAGGCAGCTAACTTGTTTTACAATTTCTACACAGATATTAGAAATGTTTCCCTGGGCAACTACTTAAGAAGTTGACACTGATGTGCAGAATAGCTTATCTGCAGTGAAGGCACTGCGTGAGGCAGAAGTCCAAATGAATATACAGTCTTGTTTAGACATCTGAAGGCTTCTAGAAATATTTTTCCTTATTTTTTGCTGTTTAGCCAAATATATTCAGAGATATGAAACATCACATCTCTCTTTGATTTTTACATGCATTTTTATACGACTATAATACATTTTCAAATATATCTTGTTCTATCTTTATAGCATTATTTTTTGTGAGGCTGAGCTAAATGCCACTGGGTTTTAATGCGATACAATTACATTAACAAAAACGTTGGCTGCGAGCAATAGCAATTTTAAATCTATATAGACCAGCATCAGTTCCAAAAAGGAACTTATGGTCTATTTTTTGTACAGCAGTGCAATGTTGACCCACCAAGAAAATTCTTCCTAGTCAAGGAGAATAATGTGGTAGTAATTCTAGTTGGCTATTGATAATTGAAACCTGAAATTGCTAGTCTGGATTTAGGCAATTGCTATTTAGCATACATTTGAAAAGAGAAACGTTGAAGAAAAACTTACATAGGACCAAAAAGTTATTCTGTCAGAAACCAGAGATTGTATTCAATGGCAAAATAGAGGGACAAATATAAGTCTCTCCCCGTGCCCTTTGTGCTTTAAAATGAGCCAATTTCAGATATACCGAATGGTAAGCCATAGTTACAACAGGCCAGAAAAAGAACAAACTCATCAAAGGATAATGGTTAATGATATAAAATAATTTCCAAAATACATATATATTAGAATAGAAGCATTTGTGGGATGCAATTTTGCAGAGGCATGAAAATATATTAGAAAGCGACTTCTACTTCCGACAAACTTCACACTGATCCAGAAGAAATGCCCGACTGTGCAACGAGCTTGCTCTCTCGTTAATCTCAGCATCTTCAGAAAGGGTGAACTCCTGTTCTGAATAGATTGTTGAGCAACACAAGCATACAGAGTAGCACGACACATGATCAGACATTTAGCTATACATACATGATTTCCTTCTTTTATCACAGACATCTGATACACGGGAAAGAGAAAGGAATAAAAAGAGGGACAGATTTATCTTTAATTCATCGAATAGTCCAACAGTAAATTTCATCTTCTTATGATAAGGACCAATTTAGCATTTTAATCCTCCTGGGGGGAACATGTTTGAATTTTTTTCTGTTGAAGGCCTGGGACAGAGGTTCCCCCCAGTTGGAAAAATTAAGGAAAAAAAAAAACCTAAGGGGGAAAAAAAGAACAAGTGGAAAAACAGATATCATGTTGGATTTAAAATGTATTTTTATTTGTCTGCAGCTTTGGAAATTGGTATAAATGAGTAAAATCGGAACAGAAAACTGCACGTTTGTGAAGATATCTTTAATTTTAATCTCTATCCCCACAGGTCTTGCTTTAGGATATTTGCCACTTTATATACAAGGCTAATGTACATGACAGTCTAGACCAGTGTTGTCCAAACTTGGCCACTTTAAGATGAGTGGACTTCAACTCCCAGAATTCTGGGAGTTGAAGTCCACTCATCTTAAAGTGGCCAAGTTTGGACAACACTGGTCTAGACCAATGTTTTTCAACCCTGGCATCCTGAAGATGTGTGGACTTCAACTCCAGCACTGGCTAGGGAATTCGGGGAGTTAAAGTCCACATGTCTTAAAGTTGCCAAGGTTGAGAAACACTGATCTAGACAACTGTGGCAGAGATTCATCAGTTCGTATACTTAGCACGTTACATACTGCAGAGTGATAGGTTTTATTCTGGTGACCTTTAATGATCACCATAATGGTGATTCTCTAACAATGATGCTTTACTGTATGAAGCCCAAGCCAAAAATATTAACTACCATGCAAATTGCTGACTGTAAAAAAACTGGGAAGAATAATTTAGATGGAAGAGATGCAGGATCTTGTAGAGCATGCCAGTTTTCTTACTAAAGGAAACGTAACGTCCTTAGTAGACTCACAAAGACAGGATTTTGAAAGTGCCATTGACTAATACATTTAGGAGAATCAAAATGATAGGCATCCACGCACAGAGACACACACTTGAGCAGGCCCAGCAGGTTCACAAAACAGAAGCTATTTCATGACATGAATTTGATGAGAAGCACACATACCACATGCAAAAGGAGAAGTTCCACTTAAAAATGTTTATTTTTGACTTTTATAAAATAAAAACAATAGAGTTCATGAAAGATGTACAACCACATCTGATCTGACAGCCATCTTCTGGCGCTCAACATTAATCCTGTGCTGTAACTTTGGCTTTTTATTTTGATATACAAGTAATTTTGGACCTCAGCAGCCTTTCTGTATATGCAGAAGAGGAACTGGTACCTTGCTTCGAAGGGGGGCCTCCTTCTTCCCTTTCAAAGTATCGTTTCCTTCCAGGACCCACATTTGTCTCCTTGGATTCACTGCAGTGGGTGTGCTCCATTGCACTACTGTTTTCCTGTTCCATTTGCTGTTTTATAGTCGCAATGGTGATCTCCTGTATTAAAGTAAGGAAGCCAATTCTTAAAGGGCAGAAACATTAACAATTCACATGTTTTGCCATTTCTACTTTAAATTGCTCCTACAATAAAAAGATAAAATTAAATAGGATTTTTTTCCATTGCTACTCAAACAGACTGGAATGTAATATCCAGTCAATATATTTGTCAAGAGTACTCATTTTAGATACTTCGCTAATTTCACTAACTCTTTACCTTTGGTAGGCTCGCCAAAACTATTCTTTCTTCCTGGAATATTAGTCAAACTAATAGATATAGACATGGAGTAACTATGATAACTTCTTAGTAATCTGGCTATTGCTCCCTTCCAATGCCACAAGAATTTTAGTGCTCTCATCTGGAGCTTGATGGTGGAAAATAAGAAAAAGTACCTTATTCCCTAGGTTCTTCTCTAACTTTATACATATTCTCAGATGTTTGTAAGATCTTGTGTGGAAAAGAAAAATGGGACTGACTGTGGGACAGAGAGAGTGCCCGTATGCTCCTTATAATGGGTCCCACATAGTGGATCTATATATATCCTCACCCTTCTTGTATAATGCTTTGTCCTTTCATTATCATAAAATATTTTATTTCATTCTTTTGGTCATAAAATATTCAAAGTGGAAGGGAAAAATATACAATACATTTGTGAAAAGACACCTCTCTGTTTCTAGTTATCCACTTCAAGGAGCAGGCTAAAATTTAGATAACTGCTTGACATGGTAACACCAAAAGTAAACAGAACACTTGTCTTTCAAAAGGCATCAGGAACTCTCTCTCTCTTATGGAAGTTGCTCTTTGGAGTTTTAAATCAGGTATACTACTAGGATGAAATCAAGAGAACATCATCTTCCCAGGGAAAACACTTCTAGGTGTGAGAATCAGCCTCTCTCAGCGCTTCCCACGCTGCCTGAGAAATTGCTCCCCAAAGCCCTTTATGTTTTAGGAACAGCTTGTCTAACAACGTGGAGTATGAAGACATCGGAAAGGTTTTTCTGCCTATACAAGGCCATGTGGCTTTTTGAAAGAGGCCTTAGTTTGGATCAGGTTGTTATCATCCACTTGCTTCTAAATCTTTGTGCCCCAATGGACATATTTCAACAGGATTGCCTATCAGGAACTGCTTCTTCGTGTTCTTGTAGGTTCAAGCTTGAATCATCAGTGATAGTATCTAGCCAGCTTGTCTTCTGTCAGTCACTTCGATTTTTTCAAGCTTCAGGGTTTTCTCCATTGACTCTGGCCTTCACATTAAGTGCCAAAATTATTTAAGCTTTAGCTTCATTATTAAGGCTTCCAATCAGCTATCTGGGTTTATTTCATCCAGTACTGAATTATTTAGATTCTAGTCTAAGTTATTCTGAGCAATCTTCTCCAGCACTACAATTCAAAGGCATACATTTTTCTTCATTCAGCTTTTCTGATGGTCTGTAAAGCCATACATTACAATTGGGAAAACCATGACATAGACAATGTGTAACTTTGGGGTCATGTAATTTCTTTGCACATTAATATTTTGTCTACGTTAGTCACTGGCTTTCTCCCAAGTAAGAACATAAGCAGTGCCCTGCTAGATCAGACCCCTGGCCTATCTAGTCCAGCAGTCTCCTCTAACAGTGGCCAACCATCTCCACAAAGAAACCCACTAATCTCCCAGCAGATGGCCCTCAGAGGCAGTCATGTTGGCATTAAGGCTAATAGCCATTAATCTCCCTGACTTCCACAATTTGGTCCAACTCTTTTTTGAAGCCAGCCAAACTGGTAGCAAGCACCACATTTCATGGTAAACATCTCTCCTATCTTCAGCCTATTAACAGACATCATTTTTCCTTCTTTTGCTTTTTTCATTTCAGGATATTTGTGTTGGTTTCATCTTAAATGATGGCACAGATTTCAGTCCAAAGTTCTTCATGCACTTTAGCTATCAAATCTAAGCCATTAAAGCTATTCTTTACGTCTGCCACAGATACCATAAGGAATACCTGCTGTCATCTCTTCTTGGTCAGGTGACTTTGTTTTCTTCAGCTTCAGTTGTAATTTTTAGAGGTTGAATCAAGGGCTCTAACTTTTACACCTTTTTGTTAATAATGATGCCTACTCTGTTTCTTCTATAATTTTCTTACCTACAGTAGATCTGATGCTTCTTTGATGTGATCAATTCGAGTCCATCTCAGTTTGCTGATTCCCAGAATGTCAATGTTAGATCTTGACATTTCTACCCTGACAACATCAAGTTTGCCTTGGCTCATGTATCTGATGTTGCCTATGGCCACATTAATTGCCAGATGTCCTTTCAGCTTTGATCCAGCCACATCATAAATGCCAGTGCTACTCGTACTTGGCCTCTGCTCTTCCTCAGTGGCTTCTTGGATACTTTCTGATCTGAGAGGCTCATCTGCTAGTCTCACGCTGATATCCTGGTTGTAAGTGTCCATTTGGTTTTGGCACACTATTGGAGGGAGTTGTCACTTCCTTCTTTAACAGATCATATTTCGTCTGATCCTTCTTCTTTGACATGCCTATCATGGGGGACTCCATATTAGGATGTCCACTCTTAATGGTATAGCTCAAGTCACTGGATAAGAAAGCCCTTTCACCATTACCATTTCCCCTGAAGGAGGGTTTCATCCTATGGGGGCATGCAAGCTCCCAGGCACATGGCCATTAAGGCATTCACTAATGTTAGCCTGTGAGAAGATGCATAAAGCTATTGCTTCTAACTTATAATACAGCGGCAATGCTTGTCAAACTGCCACAGAATGAGCTTGGAACTGAAGAGGCTTTGTTTCATTTTGCAGTGGTTTTATAATGTAGGAACTATAACTACCTACTATATTTGTCAGAGTGATCTTTGGTCTCACTGAATTAGAAAATCTACAAAGAATGAAGCTGGCACCTTCAAATTGAAGCCAATTGTGCACCACCTCAAGAGCCAGGGTGGGATGCGTAGACTGCCTCAAGGAGAGCAGACTTTTTTCCTTATGCCCAACAGCAAGTCAAAAATTACTTTCCTCCCCACAGTTATGTTCTGTTGCGAGCAAAAAACCAGAGCCGGGAACCAAGGAGCAAAGGAACATATTTAACCACGTCAAGGTGCATACCTTTAAGAAAATAAACAGCAGACCCTCTTTGCCTTATCATAGACCATCCCTGAAAGTCTCCTCTGTCTTAATAGATTTGGAGACACAGAGGCTGACTTTGGAAAATAAAATCCCAAAGGCCATCTTTGGAGCCCAGTTCTAATTGGCTTTTGGATTCCTTCTAAAAGCTCTGCTTTGAGGCAAACCTTAAGCTTGGCATCAGCACATGACAGCTACCTTTGAGATGATCATGGAGACAAATTAAACACTCACAGAATCTTTTATGGTAGCTTCCAAGTGACCAACCAGACCTTGTAGCTGACTTATTTGTTTGTCCTTTTGCTTCACAGCTTCACTCAGCTCCTGGATGTGTTTGTTCTGTAGAGCCATTTTCTTGAAAGAAAGAGAAAGAAGCCTGAGAGGACATGTGTCCGTACATAGTTGGTAAACTCACAACAAAATATAGGCTCAAGCTGGGTTTTGCTAGCTTCATTAAATCATGGCTTAGGAAGTTAAGAAGATTGTCTCAAATCTTCTATAGAAGAAGACAACCCAGGAGCTGCAGATGATCCCATAAAACCCTGATGTCGGTTGGAGCTTTCTCCCCGATCGGAAAGTCTATTTCATTGTATGCCAATATTCACTGACAAAACGCCTTTTAACAACTGTAAAATGTTTTTATTTTTTCAGTAATGATTTTTTCTGAGGCTTTTTTGAGGGGGGAGGGAGGGAGTGCTGTGAGTGTGTATGAGACGGAAAGAGCAAGCACTTTTATTTTCTCACATATCTCCCCCCTTTTTCCCCCGGAGACCCATCCACTTTTGTTCTGACTTAAGGACAAAAGACTACTGGTTCCTGATTTCAAAGAAATAAACACACATTTACCTCAGTAGCATCTTGAAGAACTTTAGCAGATTCGCTCAGTTTATTTTCTTGCATTACCTCTGCTGGAATAAAATCAGTATTTAAAGTATTTCATAAATGCCATGAAAATAATTTCTTGGATTGTTTAGGAAACTCTTTAACATTATAGATTTATACATCTTGTAAATAAGTGAATTTGGTGTTGTTGTTGTTTTTAATAAACTTGTCTTGCTGCCTTACTTTTTCTACTTCTTTGTTAATTTGATCACATCCATGTATATACAGTATCACTCAATTCATCGGTTAGGCAATAACGAACTCATCTGCTATTAATAAACTAGCAATCGTTTCAATATCTTCTTTGTAAACCATCTCCTTAAGAGTAAAATTACTGATTGGTCAAATGGCAAAGCATCCTCCTACCACGCTGGCCGGCTCCCCAGAAATTAAAAATCTTCCAATTTTTTTTTTTTAATAGAACCCAAAGACTTAATTATAACAGTACCTGTGTTTATCGTATCTCCAGTGTTCATCCCTAGCTCATTTCTCTTTTCAAACTGTGAGGAACAGATATAGTCTAAATGGTGATTTACAGAATGTTTTTATTTAGAGATCCTTTGGACATGTAACCAAATCCACTCCCAAGTTTTTGCTGGTATATTTTGAGGAACATTAATTTCCCATTTAAACTGATAAGGATTAAAGACAAGCCGAAATCACTCTTCCGGGCATGTGAAACTGGCTGTATGCGCCTTCAGACTGCAGCCAAGAGTTTATTGTCTTTCCTCTGCATGTACCTTTATTCTGGTTCAAGAGGTCCTCTCGAGCATGGGCTAGCTCTGCTGTAACGTCAGCCAATTGCTTTTCAAGTCGCTCAATAGTCAGTTGAGGTTCTTCCAAAGCGTCAAGCACGCCAAATGCCATCTCTGCCTGTTGCTTAATATCAGCAACGTTATGTTGCAGTGACACCACCATACTGGGAAGATCAGCCACGTTTTCAGGTTCTCCACCTTCACCTCCCTTGTTGCAAAAAACATGACATTTAAAAGGGGGGAGGGAAAAAAAGAGGGGTACCGAAAACGTGCACTCATGCAGATCTGCAGTGAAAGTCTCAGAAGCCCTATCAAGTTAACAGTATTACTGAAAAACTCCCTACCTGTTTGGGGAAGGAAGAAAGAGGAGAAAGAAGAATAAGACTGGGTTCAGAAATCAAATTAAACCATGGCTTCTTTAACCATGACTCACGGAGAAGAAGCCAAAGTTGGCAGGTTCATACAGCATACCAAACCAAAATCAAGCAACCCCATTATAACTTAGAGCCATGGGTAAAGCCCATGGTAAGCCTGCTAGAGCAGGGCAGACAGAAAGTGGAACTAGGTTTGTTGGTATATGTTTGACCTGAAATAGATCAGCAGGGTTTTTAATTCAAAAACTAGACATTTTCCCTTCTGAATATTTCCTTTTTGTGTCTGACTGTGGTAAGCCAGTGTCACCTTTGAAAACAACTGATCCCATAAACCATGCGTGAAGTTTGACCTGCCATATGGTAAACCAGAGAAGTGAGGAGAAAATGTCAAGACAGTGTTTTCTTCATTTTAACCTTAATTCAGTAAACATGAAGTAACCTGGGGTTTATCATTTCCATATCTGCCTGAAAGGCAGGCAGAGGCAGAAGAAAGCATTTTGGTTTGAAAGAATGTCAAGCTTTAAAGTCCTGAATTGCAAACACTAAGCAGCCTTCTGTAACTTAGCATTATCCAGATGCAATAGTGTGGTGATAAAAGGTACCCCCATAGATGTGAGCTGTATTCAGTACCAAACCT
This sequence comes from Python bivittatus, assembly GCF_059951505.1. Classification (NCBI taxonomy): domain Eukaryota; kingdom Metazoa; phylum Chordata; class Lepidosauria; order Squamata; family Pythonidae; genus Python; species Python bivittatus. The sequence continues at coordinate 3,660,090 of NW_028277108.1, forward strand.
ATGAGATGCTCCACCTCATACATGTGAACTGCTTAAAGTGCCCTTGTAAGTAAACATTTACAGCAAGCTGAATTGGTCCTGAGTGGCGACAGAGAGAGGAATCAAACAGGAACTGTATACAGTATATTCACTGGCCGTATTTCAAAGATAGTATAGCTGACATGCTGACCTAGTAGGAGAAGATAAATGCAGGTAGTCCTTGGTTAACAATGGTCACTGGGATTGGGAACTCCATCACTAAGCAATGTGGTCATAAAGTGTGATGTCACGTGACCACGCCAGTTTACAACGGCAGTTGTTGCATTCCAGCTACAGTCATTAAGCACAATGTCACGTGACTGCCATTTGCGATCTTCCCTGCCAGCTTTCCCACTAACTTTGCTTGTCGGAAGCCAGCAGGGAAGGTTGCAAATGGTGGTCATGTGACCTCGGGACACTGTGATTGTCATAATTGTGAGCCATTTGCCAAGTGCCCAAATCGCAATCATGTGACCGTGGGGACACTACAACCGCTGCAACTTTGAGGACTAGCCTTAACTCTCCTTGTTCAGCACCGTTGTAACTTTGAATGGTTGCTGAACAAATGGTCATTAACCAAGGATGACCTGTACTAAGATTGCCTACATTTGCTGGAACAAAACTTACCACTTTTTCATCCTCTTTTAGAGTCTCTTCTGCTCCTTCTTTGCCATCTGGTAGTGCAATACATTCCTTCACCAGCTCCTTGTAAATGTTCATGCGCTCTTCACAGATGTCCTCCATCATTTCTTCCTTATCACTAAACATTTTCCTAAATATGTCAAGAGAGAGAAATAACTCATATTCCTCTTGAAAATAAATCATACCAATCTACCCGCTTCAGCTTGTTCTTTTAACACTTTTAACACTTCAGTTGGAGGAGATAACAGTTTTGGATATCAAAGAATTGCACTTCATATGCAAGTTCCTTATTACACAGGATAACATTATTGTCACCACAAACCAGAGGAGAGGTAAGAGGAAAACTGGCCATAATTTATTGGGAACGGGAAAATCCCAGTGCACCATTAACTTATGTAGACACAGGATTTTAATTAAAGAAGAAGGCTTCCAATGTCACTCCATGTAGTTTCCAGTATGATTTATACAGGTAAACCAAAATATATTATCTGAAAGAGTATTTCTATAAGCTTCATATTTCTCCATAAGTATGCTAGAGAAAAACCAGGGCATTTCATCTGCCAGATGACCATTTTATTTATTTACATAACAAAAATCTATACACATTTGGCTTGTTCACTCAAGCACAAGTTTATAATTTCAGGTTATCTGCAAATTGGTCGCTTTACGGGTGAATGAAAATGCTACCTATCAGTAGTATATAAGTGAACAACCTTTAAGTGGCAGGAGCACACTGGTTGTTGTTTTTTTACAAAAATATATCTTAAATTTTGAGTAGTAACCAAGACTTTTATAGTCCTTCCTTGTTTTAACTTAAAATTCACAAGAAATAGCTCCATCACTGTTAAGTAATTTGCTGCCTGATTTAAGCAGCTTGATCTTGACAAACTCCCAAACAATATGCACACACAAAGAACAGAAGACTTACTTGAGATCACTCTCCTTTGCAGTGAAGTACTGAAGACATTCTTGAGTAACTTCTTCACGGATTTTTAGCTCCATGTGCAGCTTAGCTTTCTTTTCATCTATTAACTTATTTTTCAATTCCTCTATTATATCGAGTAACTTCTAAAGATGAGCACCAGGAATAAACATTATGAGATTTTCTGTGCTATGGCATACAAGGTGAGTTTTTGTAGACATGATGCTAAAATCTAGCAATCCTGTCTTTTAGACAAGAGAAGCAATACTGGATTAGATAGTCATTAATACATTCATGGTACAGCCCAAATTATCAACACTTATTCCTATTTTCTTCTTCTTCTTCTTCTTCATCATCATCATCGTTTCATTCAGGATATGCCTATAGTTTTCTCACCTGCAAGATGGCTTATATTGGAGTAAGCTGGCTCCTTTCTCCAAGCAAATGTGAATGGGTGAAGAAAGTCAAATTACACTTCCTACTCTTCCTCCTGAGTCATATAGCAAAGAGGCACCTGGAGGTGCCTCACAGGCATATAAAGTTGTGCATCCTCCCAACATCCTACACTGGTTTGCATCCCATTAACATTGGTGGCTCATATATTGACTGCTAACAGTGTAATTGTGTGGCCACCCACTTTATGAAATGACCAAGGTAGACCAGACTAGGAAACCAAAGTTATGCAGGCTAATACTATTTTTATTATAGAGCTATTAGAACAAAATCTTGCAAGTCTGAATGTGCTTCCCCCCTCCTTCCCTTTATTTTTGTGAGAATGAGGGTGGGTCTTATCTGAGAAACCTTCTCAGATTACAGTTCTGGCCTGGACTCAGATTTCTTTTATCCGACCACTGTCTTGGTAGTGGCTCTTCCTCCTGTTCTTCAAGGTCATTCCTTCTGTCCATTACAGGCAATAACAATTTGCTCATCACTTAGGCAACCCCTGCTGCTTTCCTTCTACAGTACATCTTGTAGGAACATGACTTTTTCAGCCGCATCTAAACTATGGAATAGGCAATCCAAAAAAACCACCTTGCAGGAATCTCCACAGGATGTGGTCAAAAAATCCAAGATAGCAGCCACAAAGATGCAATTGAAGCTCCATATTGACTTTTTTGACCACACCCTACAGATACCCCTGCTAGCCTGCTTCCTGCTCAACTCCCTTTTATTTCTGCTTCCATTTCTAAAAGCAGCCTGCCTTATTACGTTCTTTAATTTGCTACCTACCAGGATGGCTTTTATGACATTTTTATAGTCCATTTTGATTGCTTTTTAAAAAAAATTATTGTTGAATTAGAGTATTGAAAATCAACTTTGAGTATGGGTTGTTGTAGAAAGGCAGGGTACAGATATGCAGGATAAACACAAGCTAGATTTCTTTCAAATATAAAATTCTGCCTTTCAGTTGCTAGGCAAAGGCCCCTTTGAGTCCAGCTCAGTTCCTGTGACTACCATGGAGGGAACTTGGCTAATAAATGGAATTATATTAAGCAAGCAGGCGATGCAGAGAGTAACAAGAACTAGATAACCTCAAAGAAAACGTCTTTAACCTTACGAGTTGGCACAACTCCTTTAGTCCTAAACTAGAACTGGTTCTCACCAACAGCTAAAGAGAGACTGCCTGTACAGAATGCACATAGCCTAATGCAATCTTGTGTAGCTACTGATCATTGATTACATAAATATTAGTTAAATGTATAGGTATACTGGAAACATATATTTGCTGCTCTTTATTTGAATGTCTTTTCTCTTTCTGGAGAAGTGCCCAATGATCATTGTTCTTTTCTTTCAAGATACACCTTGTTAACCCTACTCCAGTTTGTTGGTTGTTCCACTTGGGATATTCCCCATAGTACTTAGCTACTTCTGTGTAGTTTTCTTAGCAACAGTACAGTAGTGATTTGCCATTACTTTTTTCCAGATTTTTTTTAAAAAGACTCAGTCTAGTCTGTGTCCCATATACTTTCTAACCAGACATGACCCTGTTTAGTTTTTATTGAGATCAGCCAAGGCCGGCAATCTGGCGTGACTTTGTTGCTAGAAGGCAGCCTAACTTCTTTGCTATACTACAGAGAAATGATGTGAAAAGAAGCAAGGTCCATCCATCAATCCTGATGAAAGGCCAGCTCTACATTAACTGCATTAATTATAATAAGGGCTGATGCATAAGCTTCTATTTTCTTTCTTCACTACCCCATCCTAATTTTAAAATGCTTTGATTCTACCTATGCTCATCTGAGAGCCTTTTTGATTGAAGATCAGAACACACAGACACCAATACAAAGACATACTTGATACTCTTCTTTTCCGATAATGATATCACTATCTTCGCCTTCAAGTTGGCTTTCCATCTCATCTGTTGCCTCAGTCTCCTTTGCATGTGCATCTTCTGCCAAACAATTCCCCTGGTACTCCTCGTTGCCATCTTCCACCAGCTCCTCTTCATCTTCTATCACATCTTCCAGATTCCCCTCCCAAAATATAGTTGCTCTTTTCATGGGTAAACACACACCATCATCAACGTTCATTTCAGATTCTGCTTTAAGGGACAGCTGGTCAAATGTCTCTTCTTGGGGAGACTCAGAAGGATCTAGTACCATGACCTATTCAGGGTAGATGCCAGAAAATGTGTTTAAAGCCACAATTACCATGATTGTTTTAGCACCTATGAATATTTTATCCTTAACACCCCCATAGAATTGTAAATGTTTGAGATGCTCACTGCATATATGTAAAAAAGTTCTCCAAAGACACTACTATATTTCCACCATAGTTCTGTAGGAAAAAAGAAAACGGAACCCGACTACAAAAAAATCTGCCCATCTGTTTAACATTGCCCCATTTTATATACAGTGGTACCTCGGGTTACGATCTTAATCCGTTCCGTGACTCTGGTCGCAACCCGATTTGGTCGCAACCCGAAGCAAATTTTCCCATAAGGTTCAATGTAATTACCGTTAATCCATTCCGGCGTCTGCGGACCACGCGTCAGGGGCGGAAAAATGGCCGCGGACCACGCGGCAGGGCGGAAAAACGGCCGCGGACCACGCGGCAGGGCAGAAAAACGGCCGCGGACCACGCAGCAGGGCGGAAAAACGGCCGCGGACCACGCAGCTGGGCGGAAAAACGGCCGGGGACCACGCGGCAGGGCGGAAAAACGGCTGCGGACCACGTGGAACGGGCGGAAAATGGCCGCGGACCACGTGTCACGGCGGAAAATGGCCGCAGATCCGGTTCGTAACCTGAGGCAGAGTTCGTAACCCGAGGTACCACTGTACTGAGATATAGCTAATTTTGAAATATCATGAATATTAAGTTCACAATACACACCCTTATTTGTTAGACTCTTACCTTTCATTTGAGAGCTCAAGGCCATTCAGAAGACCGTTACTTCCAAATATTCTCTTACAACAATCCTATGGGATAATGGGCTGAGAGACAGTGATTGGCCCAAAGTGGCCCAGGAAGTTTCCATAGTTGAGGGTAGATTCAATCTGTTTTGTTCTGGACCTAGTCCAACACCTTTACCCACACTGATCCTTCTACACTTTAAACTGCTAATTAGCCCATTTGAGAGGTGAAGGCAGAGGTAAGGGTAAAAACGTCTGTAGTTCTCAGGCTTCCGAGAACTGCTTTCAAATAAACCAGATGTCTCCCAAAGCCAGCAACAGATTGACTAAGTATCTGTTAGCTCTGAAAGGGAGGAAGAAAAAAAAAACTAGAGTTCAAACTCTGTAGCACAGACCTACTTAAAGGTTCTGACTACTTTGTGCTACGGTGGGCAAATCAACTGCTGAATCTGTGGCTTCATTCTTGTCTCCAATAAAGCTTCTCATCTAGTCAAATCATACCTCAGAGGCTCCTGTCAAGACTAGCCTAATACTGAATAAAGGGTTAAGCATCCAGAAAGCTGAGATTTACTATCAAATCTTGGTATGAAGTCTGACAACTTAAAAGTTTCGTAACCCAGTAATTTTCTCACAGGCATTCATTTCCAGCGACATTTACCTTTTGAGCAATTGCAGAGAACTTGAGCACGTTGAGTGTTTCATCATATGCCGAGGGACTCTGGCTGACATTTACTATCATGCAGACCTTCCCTTTCCCACTGAAGAAACCTTGAAAAAAATGAGTGAGCTTGCTTTCCCGAAATGGAATGTGCTGCTGCAGCCTGGAATGAAGCATGAGATTTTTTTTTTTTACAATTACAGCGTGATCTAAACATACAGAAAGTTAGTTGCAAACCTTTACTGCAGAAATAAGTGCAAAACTCATTCATATAAATAGGCTGAGGGTTCATCCAACTTTGGTCCTGATCGAAGTAAATGAAGGTGGAGAAACACAACGGATAGAGTTCTTTCTATCACACATCCCAGAGAGTTAAGATACTGTGGACGTGGATGGCGACTGAAACAAGTTTTTTCTGCTATTTTTCACTTAGACATTGTGAGAGAAAAATGCTAGTGGCCTAAAACTTATTTTAATATAGATATATGTTGTTTAATCACATTTAAACATAAAAGCAAGGGCTATCTTGGAGATGACCTTTGGGGCAATGACAGGAAATAAGTAAAACTTGCAAAACTAGAGCAAACTGTTAAATAAGCAAACTTCTTGATGGGAACAGACGTGACAGGGACAGAGGGAACAGGAAAGTGTGGTGAAATTAGCCCTGGGAACGTTATGAAAATCCTGAGAGTCATGATTGTGGTTTGCGGTTTTAAAGGATAAAAAAGATTGCATCTAAGTGAACGGGACCACTTGGTCAAGCTGTCTACCTGACGGCTTGGTCCAGCTGGTCCGCATTGCAATGTGTATCTAAAGTAAGTACCTTGTATGCTTTTGACTGAATTTTATTTGCTTGTTGAACTAACATTTAATAAAGGTTTTGGAACTTTGAAGTGACTTGTTTTATGGTGTGTCTGTATCCCGTGTTTAATGTGGTTTTTCCCTGACAACATTTAATGTTACTGAGGTTTTAAATCTTGCTACTTCAACCCAGAGAACTAACAAGAAGAAAAATAGTTTTAACACACATTCCTTATGAATCATAGCCCTGTCATTTAAGTTTCAAAACCAAAAAGAAGCAGATTATTTCTGCTTGGAAACTGTTTTTTTTTTTTTCTGATTTTAATAACAGACCAATAGTCTTGCCATAACTGACTGAGAAAAGGGTTATGTCTAGAAAATCAACACAGAAGGAAAATCTCATGGAAAGACTATGGTCAGCCAAGATCTGGAAGATTACAAGGTCATCTTTTGACCTTTACAGCAGAAGCAAACAACTTTTAAAAAATTATTTAAATGACTTAATTGCAAGGGCCACAGAGTGGAGAAATCACTACATCAGACAAGACAGCGAATGTAGATTGTTCAAGGTAAAGTCTAGAAGAGGGGTGGCAGTTTTAAGACTTCATGAGTTTTATTCCGTAGGGATTGCATAATTTGCATACTTCTTTGTTAGAAAGAAAATTAAGAGGAGTCTGGAACAAGGTAACAGAAACATGTTTCTCCTGTTTGGCATTTCCTGTCCCTTTCTATAAATGGATAGCTAAGAGATTTGTCTGCTCTGAAACTAAACATCCTCCAGACCCTACTTTGATTGCTGATTGGTCTTCAGGGCACTGATGCATTTGCCTAGAATGAGCAATGAAGTGTTAATGTTTCCACTCTCTTTTAATCTTTCCCCTTCATTGCAGGTTCTCGTGCAGCGCTCTGAGCCAGCAAGGTCACAGAGAAATAATCTGGAAGAAGAGAAAAGTGCATCCATTCAGCAGAGACACAGATTGCATGATAGTTTTGAAGAGATAATGACTTCCTGAAACGATAAGATTGCTTACTCATTGACTTGCATCACACGTGTGGTTTCCGAATCAATTTTTAGCATTTTCACAGTAAATATGCTATGGCTGAAAGAGAATACAAAACAAATTACCTCCAGCATCTCTGGTTGCAAACGGTAGTTTACTTGCCTGTGTGTATCTCAAAAGCCAACAAAGTCAACTCTTAAATAAATATAAAGAACTTCCATTCTCAAATTGGGATGCTTCTATTTCCAAGTAAGTTACACCCAGCTTGCTTCCAGCAAATAAATAAGTAAACATATATTCATTCATGCATGCAGCCAACATTCTGGCTGTAAATGTTTGTACATGAAAAGCATCTTCTCTGCTTCAGAGTGGATAGATTCAAAAGTCATGTCATTCTATGGTTCAGTGAAATACAAATGATTCTAGCATCCTGGGGTACTTGCACACTGACATTCCCAAATGTGCTCAGAACTACAGCTTTAGAAGCTTTTAGTTTTGATTTTCCGTTGCTTATTCATGAATCCACAGTGTTAATCATTGCACTGGTTACTGGCTGTGACCTTCAAAACCCTGCATGATTCAGGACCTGGATATCTGTGGGACCACCATCTCCCAAGAATATCTGCCTGTCCAATAAGATCAGTTTCTTTTTGCATCTCCTTGCTCAGAGTGCCATGTCTCGGGGTGTGCAAGCACACTGCTGTTCCCCTCCCTTCCCCTTCCCCTTCCACAGCACCCCTCTGGACATTTGAAATGTCCCTTCCTGATTGGCATTTCCAAAGTTTACAAAGCCTTAGCTATTCAAGCAAGCCCTGGAAAGTTGAATGAGATATTTGTCCCACTATTAATGGAAATGCCAGTGATACATAAATGAAATAATGGGGGTGGGGCAAGGGTGGACTGCAACTATTCCCAGACGACTATTGTGATTTTAAAGTTTTGATTTGATTATATTTTGTTTTGTTTTAATCTGAGCTATGGAGGAAGTTAGTTGTGACTGGAGTGGTTTATAAGCTCAATAACAACAACAATTTAATAGGTCATAGCTATAATTTCTTTAAACGGAGAGTTTAAAGATTGCCTGAATGAGTGAGTTAGTAAGGCAAACGGGTTGATTGGAAATGAAAATGACAGCTTGTAAGCTCCATCTTGTGGCTGTACCATAGAAGGAAACATATAAAACCAGAATATTTGAGTTGGTAGATCAAGAAACATATTATGAACAAGACGCATTTGGGTGCATTAAGTTGGATATGATTTTCAAATTAAATACAAAGCAGACATTTGGCTGTTCCATACTAAGCATGTGCTATTTTTACCTTCTACTTGAGTTGGCATTCAGTTTCGTTGAAGCAGAACTCTGATGTTTTAAGCCTAGTTTCACAAGCTTATAAGCTTCTTTTGAGTTTGAAACTTGAATCCATTGTAGATCTTTCAAGAAACAGTACTTATTAGTTATTGAACCACCACCACCACCACCACCTCCCACAAGATAAATACAATTGAAAAAAGTATATAATTCAGAAATAGGAATCTGGCTTAACAGCATTTTTAACTAAGCATTATTTCACACATTGCCCGGACTAGATTAGACATCCATGGAGAACATAAATAAATCTTAAGAGCAGGTACCTTTCTCCACTCAGATGATTAACCCTTTGGAACCACAGATGTATGTGACTAAGATCTAATACTTTTTAAAGAGGAAATAATTATGGAGGAAAATTAGGAAGAACACAAGATATACTTCCATGTCCATCAGGTCAGTCTACAGGGTCATGCAAAGCATTAGGTCATGTTACAAAATATATGTCAATCTGCATGAATTCTCTTGTAATCTTATCTTTGAAAGCAGATTGAGTAAAAACTAAATATTATATAAGCAATGTCCCAACAAATGCCATGAAGAGTTAATAATTGCTAATAGAGATACTTTTAAGATAATAGTATGCATCTTTGGATTCCTAAATAGCAAGGTTTGGTAAAAAAGAAATGGTGGGCCAAATTATATCTATTGATTATATAAAGAAATTCCAAATAAAGAGTTTAAACAAGGGAAGGTAAGAGTCAGGGACTGAAAATAGTTACCTATATCATATTCATTTTATAATGACATTTATAGCAGAATTCTATGCATATTTTTAGTCAAAGGAAGCCCATCTCATATTGAAAAAGGAAGCTATTTGTAGGTTACTGAAATTATGGTCAATTGCTAAGATTTTCATTACCTTTTACATAGGAATAACCTTTTATATCCTGGGCCAGGCGCAGCATTTTTCTCCTCTTGTCATTGGATATTGGGAGCAATAAGTCATAAATGCACTCATTGTAAATTTCACAAAAAGAAACCCAAATAGAGAATTTTACATCTCTCTCCTCTTCCAGGTTAGACTGGTCTGCTTCTTTTTCTGGTTCTTTCGTATCTAGCAGAACATTAGAATTAAGTAAGTTATAATGTAAATCCATATTATTCAGTAGCGGGCAGTTGGTATGGAAGATCCAATCACAGCTTGGACGTATCACAGAGTTAATCCTTGGACTTCACTTGCTACAGCAATGAACTCAATGATGTGACACAGAGCAACATTCACCTTTTACACTAAGCCATAATGTTTGATTTGGGTTTAGCATGTTTTGCAGGCCCAAACTTTGTGGTTGGCAAACTATCACGGTAATTGTCTAGACCCTGTTCACTTCTTTGTCCTGACCCTGCCAATCCCTTGCAAAATGGTCCCATCACACTATTCCAAAGTCAAGGGTGGCCCTGGTGACACCAGCTGAGCATTATGTGTGAACCTGTGATGGAATGGAATTATGAAGGCCAAGCTCAGGGAGATAAACATTTTCTTAGCTCGCCAGAACAGCGTGGGAGGAACAAGAGGATGAGACTGGCACCTCCCTGAGGAATTCACACTGTTGTGGCTGGAGGACTTTGGGAACTGGGGTTTGAGTCTGGGAAGATTCTTGCTAGAGGTTGTAGCTAATAAATATAGCTGGACTGAATTGGCATTGTCTCTTGGAGTTCCTTGGGCTAGGCCTGACATCGATCTTCCCAGACTCAAACCCCAGTTCCCAAAGTCCTCCAGCCACAACAGTGTGAATTCCTCAGGGAGGTGCCAGTCTCATCCTCTTGTTCCTCCCACGCTGTTCTGGCGAGCTAAGAAAATGTTTATCTCCCTGAGCTTGGCCTTCATAATTCCATCCCATCACAGAACCCAACCTTCTTCAACAAACAAAAGTTTAGCGAATGGGTATGAACAACCTAACTTACCTTCACAATTATCCGTTGTTCTACTACTGTTGCTTTGGCAATCTACCTGAAAATTAAGTCAGGAAGAACATTTGGATTACCACAAATACTCTGTTAAGGGATACTCTCCATCATTCCTTGTGTCTTAATATTAGATGATAATGGGAAGTGAGAAGTGAGCACAACAGTCTCATTCTGAGATGACTAAAAACAAATGAAATTAAATCAGAGCATCCACCTAACGTGTAGGGTTTTTGCTGCTGCAGGCAATAACCCCTGAACATCACCCAAACTTACAGAAGCCGGGGGGGGGCGGGGGAGGGACATGTGTTAATCTACCAATCAGGCAACATTCTATTCCTCATCCTTACATTCCATTAAAGTCTTCCTTATCCTCAAACACATGATTTTTCTGTTCTGAGTTTGTTCATGAAAAGCTGCTAAAAAGTTTTCTTTTTCTTTTTTTTTAGTCACAATACCTCTTTCAGGAGGCGAAGCAATGAATTTTTTACAGACATTTCTTCTCTCACTTCTTCTTTAGACAGCTTTTTATGGTCTCTGCATCGATGGGGCTTGAGATTCATGTCTGGATATAGTTTGCTTTGAATGCTTTTAAACACCACGCCCAGTGCCCTGGGGAGAATGCCACTGTCTTCATCTGTACCTGGCATATAGAATTTAAGACTTAGGCAGAATTCCATGCTGTTGGAGCAGAGGTAAAGAAAACCTGACCTTTCTGAACTGTGGATATGTTGAATGAGTGTCATCATCCCCAGTCTGTTGCTGTCCAGATATGCTGGACCCTAACCTCTGGAACTGCTGGCCAAAGAAATCCAAAAAATCTGGTGGACCCCAGGCTGCAGAAGGCTGATTTGGAGCCATCCTTCAAGTAAACACAATACAGTCTGACAACAGACAGCCATTATGGACTTACTTTGAGTTATAAACTGACAAAAAGCACCAAGTGTTCTTCCTGCTCAGTCCATATAATTCATCACAGCAGTGAGTCCTACTTGCATTCAGTGGGACTTACTTCCAGATTATATGTATTGGTAATTACTTTGCCAGTAAAAACAAAAGCAATGGAAAGCATTCTATAAACTCAACTCGTTCACTAGTGTCAGACCATTTATACAAATACAGAAAATGCTTCCTTTTTCTCCTCCCCCTACCCTATCCTATTGAAAAATACTTAGAAGCCCTGGGACAGCTATTCTAGCTATTTTCACTTTCCTTGACCAAATGTATCAAAATTGACAAGGCCAACTTGGGGAATGGAACATACCGATGGGCAGCCTACAGTAGGCTGCCCATCGGTATGTTTCATTCCCCAAGTTGATAAAGCTAAAAGCTAAAGCTAAAAAAGTCACTTTTCCGTGAGATGGGAGGCTATACAAATTTGATAAATCAATCAATAAATGATGATCATTTGCTTCAGCCAGCTGATGAGTTTAAGGTTGAAGTACCATTACTCTGTTAGAGCCTGGCTTACTTTTCATCTTAAATACATATACTGACACCTTTATTGACTTCATGTAGGGTACTCTCACTCAGCTGAAGCAGTGAGTGAAAGGACTCTAACTGAATAGCAGAGGACATGTTTTGCAGGCAAGAAGACCCAGTCCCTGACATCTACAGTCTGAAACTCAGGTTGCAGGAGGTAGGAAAGATGGCTTAAGACCTTAGACAGTTGCTACCAATGAAATATAGAAAAGTCTAAACTAGATCCAATATAAAGGCAGCTTTTCATCTTCTCAAATCCATACATCCCCAAAAAGTAATAACTGAAACCATGAAATTATTTTGTGCCACTAAGAGGACAAAGAGCAAGCTTAGCTGAAATGTATAGCTTAAATTTTCTTAGGGATTCTCAGATTACCCTGGTAGGTGTATGTTTTCCCAGCATTTGTAACACCGTAAGTAAATACTAGCCGACTATGTCCCCTTAGGAAATCTAACACAGGCTGCTTCACAGCACGGTCAAAGAGTTCTTCTTGTGTTGTTTTGGGCCCAAATACCTAAGAAATGAACAAGAAGGGTGTTTACATTTTCGATTATAGAAATTATGAAAAGTATATTGAGTCTTCATTTTTAAAAGCTTTTCTGATTACTTAAATAATTTTGTTAATCATGCATAACATTTCCATATTGCTGATAAACAAACTCACTATACCTGGGAAAAAGTAAATTTCTGCACCATTTGACGCAAGTTTTTTTCACTAAGGCGAAACGTCTTGGAACTTTTCGGAGCTTTTAATATAATGCTTGTTGAGTCAACCACAGAAACACACTCCTATAAGAAAAGTGGGGGGAAAGTCCTTTAAAGCCAAGCAGATGGCATAATTTTAATGAAGTTTTGCTTTTAGTTGTTTCAGCTAAGTCATACCTGAGCATCATGTTCTCTTTCCAACTCTAAAAACGGTCTGACCCGAAGGCAAACATGAATTCGTTCTTTGGACTCCAGGCTCTCTCTCTAACAGGAAAAGTGATAAAATTAGTTCTTAATGCCCCTAGGGGGCACATATAACACCGCTGTTGTGCGAGCTGCATTGGTTACCAGTTTGTTTCCGGGCCCAATTCAAGGTGTTGATCATCACCTTTAAAGCCCTTCATGGCATGGGACCAGGTTATCTGAGGAACCGCCTCGCCCTGGTCACTTCAGCCCGCCCCACTCGGTCCAGCAGAAGGGGCAGGTTGCAGACCCCACCGGTCAGGGAATTTCGATTGGTGGGGTCTTGGCAGAGAGCCTTTTCTGCTGCAGCGCCTGCCCTATGGAACATCCTGCCTCCTGAGGTCCGGTGTGCCCCCTCCCTCATGGCTTTCAGGAAAGGGATTAAATCCTGGCTCTGCCAGAAGGCCTGGGGGCCAGAGGGGGGCCCGCACCTGTGAAGATGGCTGGTGGGATGATGGATTGCCCCCCCGCCCAGCATCTTACAGGTTTTTATAGGGCCAAAATTAGAGGAGGTTTTTTAGGGCATTTTTAATATGTTTTTTAATTATTTATAGTTTTCAGCCATCTTGGAGAGAATTGTGTTTTTTCTTTTTTATTGTGAGCCGCCCAGAGTCACCCGTGGGGGAGATGGGCGGCATACAAGCCAAATAAATAAATAAATAAATAAATAAATAAATAAATATCTAGTTAATGCCTAATAATTTTCAAGTGCCCCAGACTTATGACTGGAGAGAGCAATTTTTTCCCCCTCCTTAGTCAAGCCTTTCTCCCCCAGCCCATTCTCTCCCTCTCTCTCATATGCAGAAAATTAGCATTTTACTTATTACAGCAAAGACTTGCAGGTTCTTCACTATGAAAAGGGCCACTAGCTATTCCTAAATATACCATACTGGTACCTCTCATTTCTGTGCTACATAAGCTACATAAGATGGCACGTAAGCTATTACTGTCAGCTGTTTTTTAAAAGGAATGTGAAATTACTATCATCAAGTTTTTAAGACTTTGAATTTAGCTCGACTTGACCACTGAAAATGTCAATTTAAAAAAAGGAAAGATTCAAACTGTGCTAGAGTCTGCTAACAAACAACTGACTGGTTAGATCAAACTGTAGTAAAATTCAACCTACCATATTTACCCAAATTTACTAAGCCATTATTGTCCTTAGACAGAGTTACCATTTCTTTAGGATTTTTCTTAACCAGCTTTCCTTCCTTGGGCAAGAAACTCAGTATCTCTCTTCTACTTCCTGCTGTCCTTCCTGCTATATACAGTGAAGTTTCTTCAGAGTTAGAAGTAGTGCATTCTTGCAACCGTTTTAATCTTCTATACATTCTTCCTAAACCCAATATTCTGCTTTCAGGTTTTCAACCCACTATTCTGCACTCTTTATTCACAGTTCTTTGTCCCTAGATTATCTGCCCTGCAACGGCCACATCATCCAAAATCTCAGCCCACCCCATCCATAGTAGTGTTTTCAGCCCAAAATAACAAATTTATCTTCCATCACAGGTTAATCCCATCAGCAACTGAGTGTTCCATCCTAAACCTTTCAACCAAATCAATATAAGAGGGATCATTTGCCCAAATACAATATGGTAATATGTTAGGAGATCCTGAAGTCATGTTGAACATCTTTTAGAAAAACAGATGATTTAGCTAGAAATGTTATTCAGACAGTATATATAATAAGGCCTCACATCTTAAACAGTTTAAAGTTTCAAAAATAGGCCCATGAAGGTGCATCTAAAAATCATAAACATGTTTGTGATGAGACAAAAGATGAGCAGCCTACCCTTCTCACTATGAAACTGGATCCTTTGTTTATTTATTTATTTTAAAATAACAACAGGAAAAAAAGAAACAAAACACAGAGAATTATAATGCAAATGCATACATTTTCAGAGAAACCAAAGCCCTACACACAAAAAGTGCTTTAAAAAAAAGGTGAAAAAATACAACCAAAAAAGAAAAAAAAGTATAATATATCGTTATAACAATTAACAGTTACAATTCTATATATATATATATGTATCTAATGTAAATAATATTCAAGTACATATATATTAATCTATAATGCATTTATATAACCCTAACTATCATTGTTTTTGTTTTTTAACCTACTGTATTTTGTATAAATGAGTCCCATATTTCATTATCCTTGTCCATACAAAGTCTATGTCTGTAGGCAATTTGCTCATAAGTGGCAAGTGCAATCAGGCCTTCAATCCATTGAATAAAGGGGGCCATACATTTATCTTTCCAATGTTGCAATATCAGTTTTGTAGCCATAGCAAGAGCACAGAGAATCCATTTAAGTTGTCCAGATGTCAAATTCCATGTACTAGGTATATAGTTCAAGAGAATATTGTCCTCTGAAAATTTTAGCTTTTGTCACCCAATCTTATTTATATAGTCCATTACTTTCTCCCAAAACATAGTAAGTACAGGGCATTGTAAAAACATGTGTTTTAAAGAAGCATTATCCTTATTACATCTTCAACAAAATGCTGTTTTGGATAGTCTTTTTCTATACAAACATAATGGAGTCCAATAAATTCTAAATATTATTTTTTTGTTGTATAAGTCGTAATTTGAGGTCCATTGACACTCTTGCTATGGAAATTAAGACACTCTTCCATTGTCTAGACAATATAGGAACCTTTAATTCTTTATTCCACTAATTTCTTAACATCTGCATATCAAATTGATTTATTGATAACAAATATCTATATAAACTAATAGTAGGTTTTTTAGTTTTAAAGGATTTAACAAGTTGTTCTAGTATCTCAGGTGTCTCAGAAGCTGAAAATGCTTGTGGTTCAAACAACGTTGTTAACAAATGTCGTAGCTGTCAATATTGCCATTTGGTTACATCTGATAGATGATAATTATCTCTTAACACAGTATATGTTAAAAAATCATCTTCATCATCTAACAGTTGCTCCAAAGTTAATAACCTTGCTTCCATCCAATTTTTCCATATCACCATTATTTTCCCAATTTTTAAAGTTGGGTTCTCCCATAAAATCAATTTAGCATGGGACTATGAAACTGGATCCTTGAGCAAAAAGGAGATCTCCAAGGTTTATTCTCTTACCTGGCTTACATTGGAACTTGAAGAAAAATCACCATATAGATTTTTTTTAATATCACTAGCATCCACTGGGCCAGTTCTTGGGGATAGCTCAACTGCTGAAAGAAAGGATGGTCTGGGAACTGTTGGCTTATCCAGATTTGCCTCCATTCTGTTAGAACACAAAAAAGAAATGGAGGGCAGTTTGAATACCCAATGCACTGAAGGGTTGACAATTACAGCACAGATTTTGGTCATATAATATGTATTTTAGAGGCTACTTTACTACAAGATGCTTTGCCCTAGCCAGAAATTCCCTTGCAGATTGTAGAAAGCAAAGGGGTCAAGTTTTGATTGCAAGTCCCCAATCTCCAGGACCTTCAAAAGAGCTGGTAAACACCTGCCTCAGATCCTGGAGATGCTAACTATCACTATTAACAATACCAGCTAGATAAACCATTGGCCCAAAACAGTTTTAATAAACTGAATTATGAACATGGTGAACAATTGGGCAAAGCTATAACAGATGGTTGTTATGGTTGTCCAAATAGAGTTGTAGAGAGCCATAGAAATAGCCTTGGAAAAGCTATGCAGAAATGATTACTGAAGCAAAGCATGCTTTAAGCCCAAGAAACAGAGAAAGAAGCTCAAATGGGCTCTGCCCTAATTCTCTGGGGTATAAGAAAGAGGGAAGAGAAAACACAGACAGGCATTCAAGATTCTGTTGAATGCCTGTATCAATAAAATAGATTCCAGTCAGTCTTGTGGAGTCTGTTTCCTGACTTTGCCTTCTTTGAAAGGCTGAGAATAGTCAAGGAAATCTTCCATCCCTCAGAAATTTCAGATTCTTCAGTGGGATCAGCAATTTCTCTCTCTTCTCTCTCCTGCCCTGGCCACGTTTTGTGCTGAAATTTCAGTTTGCAGAAACTGAAAGCAAAAGTCTTCCAAGTTGGAGAAAAGTCCACACCCCCATTTATCCCTCCACCAAATCACTGGCAAAGCAAAGAGGAATATAACTATAACAACAACTTATTAAACTTGTATGCCGCCCCACTCTGAACAACTCTGGACATAACAGATATGCAGGACCTTTCCCCACAAACAAGATGTTGTAGAAAAGGACCCACAAAGGCAGAAAATATAAAATACAGAGATTTAATATGACTTCTAGCTTTGGCTGTGAGTGTGGGGGAACCATTAATACTGCCAAACTAGTGTTTTCCATCACAGTTATATTAAATTGGACTACAGGTACACACTTTGTGTATGACTGCTTGGGAAATCCAACACCATCTGTTAGCTGGACACAAAATAAAATAATTCAAAGCACCCTAGAATGTGAGGTACTGTCATCCCAGCCCAACTTAAAACACCAAGAACAATCACTTTTGGCTGCATGCTGCAGTTACAACGGAGCACAATGTTTCAACAAAGGCGCCCTGCATCTTCGCTTCACTTGCTGTAAAAAATGAACAAAAACGTTCATCAGTTCTAACGTGCAGTTTATTTTATGTGCACTGATTTTATTTAGATACCTTGTTTTCTAAATCTGACCTAGCGAGAACTACCTAAATCAGTGTTGTCCAAACTTGGCCACTTTAAGATGAGTTGGCTGGCTGGGGAATTCTGGGAGTTGAAGTCCACTCATCTTAAAGTGGCCAGGTTTGGACAACAGTGACCTAAATTAAAGCTTGATGAGCAATTAATTCCATAAGGAAAATGAGCAATTAATTGCATAATTAATAATTTGATTAGCATAATTGATGAGCATAATTGATGAGCAATTAATTCCATAAGGAAAAAGATCCAGCTTATTGACCATGGAAGACTAGGAGATGACTCAGAGAGAAAACCTAGTCCTGTGTAACAGAAGGAACTGCTTGGGGGAAATCCTGTACAGTGGTACCTCGGGTCACGAACGCTTCTGTTCACGACCAATTCAGGTCACGAACAGCACCGTTCACAAAATTTTGCTTCCGTCCATGAACTCCGCATCGGGTGACGAACAGGATCCGCGGCCATTTTCCCTGCCGTGACACGTGGTTGTGGCTTCCTGTAGGGAGGGGGACTCTCCCTCCAAGCAATAACCGCCTCCCCACCTGCCTTCCTGTCCTCCACGCCAGAAGTCGCCTCAAGCAAGGTTAGCATTCTCTCTCTTCGTACTGTACTTTGTGTCATATTTTTGTGGTTAAAAAAACAACAACATATGGTTCAGAATGGATTAACCATAATTACATTGAACCTTATGGGAAAATTTGATTCGGGTCGCAACCAAAATCGGTTGGCGACCAAATTCGGAGGGGTCAGAACGGATTAACCGTATTTACATTGAACCTTATGGGAAAATTTGATTTGGGTCGCGACCAGAGTCACGGAACGAATTAAGTCTGTGACCCGAGGTACCACTGTATATGCATTTACTTGGAAGCCAAGGCCACTGGACCTTTATAGAGGATTCACACAAAATGAAAGCCACGTGGTGCTGGGACTAAGGTGTTGGCCTAGGGAGACCCCCCTCAGCCACAGAAACTCATTGGGCAACCTTAGATTGGTTACTCCCTTGAGGTCCAACCTAACTCACCGTTCTGGAGAAAAAATAGCACTATGGATGCTGACTTGAGCTCTTGTACAAGAAGTGGGGTAGAAATCTAACAAATAGATACAATGCTTTATAAAGTTAGTTAAAGACCTAGCAGCTGCATTTGAACAATATGCAAACCACAGCACAAAAATCTGTGACAAGAGCATTTTTCTGCAGTGGCCCATGACGTTGCCTTCATCTCATCCCCAGCTCATGAGTGAGACAGGCTAAAGTCATCTATCCCTATTCAGCTGTGCTGATATTAATAATGACTTATTAAACTTGCATGCTACCCAACTCTCAACAACTCCATTAAAGTAGCATTCCCCCACCCCTTTAATCTAACACCCTCCAAGGGCAGCCCCAAGACATATAATATCTGTTAAGCTTTGTCACATTTTCTTCTTCGAGACTACAGTGACTGGGAACAGAAGCATAGAATCAGGACAGGAATCAGTAGTGGGGACAAACGTCACGGTGGATTAGTTTTCTGCCAAGTAAGAGGTGGGTGGAGAGCATTTCCACTCAGCAATGGGGAAAGGACCGTAGCATGTTGTGTAAATCTGACCAGTTTGGTTGATTTATAAGTCAGGGTATTATGCAAACTTAATGAGAGCCAGTTTGGTGTAGTGGTTACGGCACCCAGCTAGAAACCAGGAGGCCATGAGTTCTAGTCCTGCCTTAGGCCCAAAGTCAGCTGGGTGGCCTTGGCCAGTCCCTCTCTTTCAGCCCTAGGAAGAAGGCAAGGGCAAGCCACTTCTGAAAAATCTTGCCAGGAAAATTGCAGAGACCTGTCCAGGCAGCCACTAGGAGTCAACACTGACTCAAAAAAAAAAAAGTGCAAACTTAGACAATGAGTTAAGTCGATTATAAAGGGATTTACTTCCACAAAAGAAAAGATTTCAAGATCAAAATATACTGTTCCAAACATTCATAACAATGGAGGGGGAGAAAAGAACGCATGAAAAGTTCCGGCTGTTTTGGACTTCATAAGAACAGCGTTGCTTGAATGCAATGAATCCCGGCTACATCTTTCAGAGAGGTCGGTGAAAGGAGGTGGAAAGGACCGTTTCGTTTACTTACTTCCAGCTCTGTTGGGGCAACCGGCGGTAGAGAGGATCGAGTCAAGAGTCCGGGGATCCTCCCCACTCTAGAAAGCGGAAATCAAGTCCGGGATCCTTTACCTCCCATTGCAATCCACCCGCCCCGGAAAAACGAAGACCCACGATGACACGTTCTCCACTGCAACGCACGCTTCGAAACCGTGCAAGACTAGCTAAGGGTCACGGCAGACCCTCCTTTCGAAGCAACGCCAACAAGCGCTGGAACCTCGCCACTCGCTTTAAGGCACCTGAATCGCGGCTCTTTTTCAAATCCAGCCGTAAAGACTGATGGGAGCCAAACGCCTGAGCCGAAAAGGATCCTGGGAAGGGTAGTTCACTCCCCAAGTGCGGCAGGAGCCTCTGGTTCGCGGTACGGACGTCTGTGTAAACGAGTGCGATAATCTAAGGACTGGCTTGAAAGTATTTTAGACCGTCTACAGAGACCAAGAAAACCCGGTGCTGGTCTTTAACGCAGCGCAGGACGCTTCCTTTTACTGAGTGCAGTAGCATTTCCCAGACGGATTGCCCCCTCTGCGCACGCGTGTTGGCTCTTGCCAGAATTCTCCGCCAGGGACCTTTGCACATTTGGGAGTCGCTTCTGTTATGCTCTGTAGGACGAGCTTCTTAGAGAGGCTTTTAGCGTGCGCTCTTAGCTGTGAGGCCACCTCAGTGTTAGAGCTTGGAAACAGCTATTCAGAGTAAATAGCAGGAGATTCAGGAGGGACACAAGGAAGTTACTGATGTACGTGTTGAGTCAGTTCCCACAACAGGAGTGTCTACAGGGTATGATCAAAAAGGTCAAGATGGCAGCTGCAATGGTGTGATGGAAGCTCTGCTTGTTTTTTAATGGGTGATGCACGTGTGACCAGATAAAAACAGGTGGCGCTTCAGTTGCACTATCGCAGCAGCCATCTTGACTTTTTTGACCACACCCTGTAGTCACCCCTGTACCACAGTAAACTGAACCCTGCCCAAGCTCCTTACTGGTGACTCTGGCAGTACACCATTATACTAACTGGCTCAACGTTTGGAAAAAAGAACCTCTACCCATTTTTCCAGGAGGTGGCTCAGATTCATGTGCTAGGAGGAGAACGGCAAGAATTTATTATATTACTAGTCTCTTTCCTAACTTGTGGCTTGGCCATCACAAAGCTTGGAGGTGAGTTCTCTGCTGCCAGGCCATTTCCATGAGTACTGCAAAGGACAGCCTGATTTTTTTCTGCATAGGTAGTCCTCATTTAGTGACTGGCTCATTTAGCAACTGTTTGGAGTTACGATGGTGATGAAAGAGTAACTTTGCGACCAATCCTTGCATTTACAACCTTCTCAGGTCTGTAAAGCAAAGGAAAGTTGAAGTAAGATCATAAGCACAGCTGCAGTTTCACTTAGCGACTGTGTGGCTTAACAGCTGAGTTGCTGATCCCAATTGCTATGGACTACCCAGAGTTTTTGGGGAATTAGGTATGCCAAAACCTTGCTGGCAAGGTTGGCTTGTTTAAATGTTCCCCCAACACAACTGAGTTACAGAAGGGTCCCTAGCAAGAGAGGGAGGGCAAAAAAGTCAAGATGGTGGTTGCAACTGGGGGATTGAAGTATGTAAAATGGGGTGGGGCTTCAATTTCATGACTGCAACTGCCATCTTGATTTTCTTGACCACTCCTGCAGAGGAATCTGCTGAGTTAGTTTAACCCTGCGCATGGGGTTTGGGATTAAATTTAAGTTCAGGGAGGACAGCTGACTGAGTCAGTTGATGCCTTGATTTATTTGATTTATATCTTGCCATTTGTAGAGACGCTCACAGGAGGCATGCAAAGTGCTCCCTCCTCCTTTTTTCCCCCATGAGAGAAAATGACTGCAGGAGAAGAAAACATCTGTAGCTCAGAGTTGAACTGTGAAGTCCTCGGTGCTTCCTGAGCTTGGTTGTTTGCTCGCAGACATTTCATTACTCGACTAGGAAACATCATCAGTGTGAGAGAGTGTGGGGTTTGCTCCCTGTTTATATATAGTAGCTTGCCCTGCCAGTGGTGGTGGCAGTGTGGTTTTCTCCTTGGTAGTGCCTTGATTAGGGTATTGTTTTCTGCCTGATGGTTTGTCTGAAGTTAATCCCCGCTTATCTGGGTGTTGGTTGCTGGAGAGGACGTGTTTTGGTCTTTTTGTTTCCTTCTAAGCTTTTTTTATTGTCTCTTTTGAATGGCGTGTAAATATGGGTTATTTCTATGTGTGCATGTGTCTATATAAACAGGGAGCAAACCCCACACTCTCTTGCACTGATAATGTTTCCAAGTCGGGTAATGAAACATCTACAAGCAAACAACCAAGCTCAGAGAGCACCAAGGACTTCATAGAAAATGGCTGGGTCAAGGTCCCCCAGTGAGATTCCATGGCTGGGCTACACTCTGGGTCTTCCCACTCCTAGTCCAACACCTTAACTTACTTTATGACACATTAAACTTGTGCCCATTGACTCAGATCACCATTGTTGTGGGAACAGGTCCCTGTTGAAGTGGGAAATTTGCTGCCATCAGATGTGGCCTTAGATAAGATCAGTGTTGTCCAAACTTGGCCACTTTAAGATGAGTGGACTTCAACTCCCAGAATTCCCCAGCCAGCCATGCAGATGCTGGCTGGGGAATTCTGGGAGTTGAAGTCCACTCATCTTAAAGTGGCCAAGTTTGGACCACACTGAATTAGATGGTTTTAAAAGGGGGCTGAGCAAATTCATGGAGGATCAGTCGACCCACGTCTTCAGGGGTCTTTGCTACTTCTGGAACCAGAAGCAGCCTTGCCTTGTATATTAACAGCGGAGAGAAATAATTTCCTGAAGATAAGTGATTGGCCACCATAGGGGTCTACAAAGTGGAGTACAAGAAAAAAATGTGGCATGATGGCACAACTCAAACCCTGTAACTTACGGACTCGTGTCCAATAATGGTAGGTAAGAGTGAAGGGGCAGGTTCGCACTGTGATGCCAATGTGTGTGTTCCATCTTTTTTGCATCATCGTGGCTAGCTGAAGATGCCTCTGTGGGCCCCTGGCTGACAGTATACCGGTTTGATCTAGCCAGGCTGTTACGTTCTTAATGAAAGGAATACATATTGAACATCTCGGCTTATGGAAAAAAATCAGAACCGGTTCCTTACTGAAAGGTGCCTAAAGCAAGAAACCTGTTCAGCCACCCCACCCATGCTATTTGTTTTCTGAATACTTTTTAATCATTTGCAGGGAAGTTTTTCTCAGAAATGAAACCAGATTCCTGCACTCTACAAACTGTGGCTGTTCCTTTGTTTATGCCATAGACCAAGCAAGCAAACCACATTGGTTTCATTGAGGTTTTTAACCTTGATACTAATCTAATAAAATGAGCTTTGTATCGAAGTCTCAGTAGGCGTCCCAAAGCATTGGAGAGATTTCAGATTGTGGGCTGGCCAGGAAAATTGGCAAGTAAGCAGGCAGGAAGAACAGGACTTGTGGAGTTTGACTCCTATCCCATGGCAATACAACAGAGACTCCTTCCCCCTCACAATAATGCACCAAACTCATCGCATTGTGTAACCACTGTTAAAAACAGCACACTCACATTTATTTTAAGGAGTCACAGTACCACAAAGTTTGAAAACTCCCATAATAGGTTATAGCAGGGGTCCCCAAATTCTTCAGCTCATCAATCCTTTCATGAAGTTTCTGATTGTTCATTGACCCCCAAACATTTATTATATGAAAATAATTTACTAAATACTACATTAACTAATAGTACTACAAATAATTATTATTATTTGACTCCCTGTAACATGACTGGATAATCAAGTGCCTAGAAATAACAGGAGTCAGTAGAAACATCAGAAACTGTGTGCAAAACTCAATGGCACAATGAAGACACAGCTGCTGGTCAATGGTGATAGACTGGGAGACGTTAACATCAAGAGAGGAATCTGTCAAGGAGACTCACTATCCCCACTACTGTTTGTCACTGCATTGATTCCTCTGTCAACAATACTGAACAAGTCAGGCCATGGCAATCAAACATCAAAAACATCTGCCAGGCTATCCCACCTCCTTTACATGGATGATCTGAAGCTGTATGGAAAAACACCATCTGAAATGGAATCGCTGCTCAATGCTGTCCAGATATACAGCCATGATATTTCAGTGGAGTTTAGACTGGACAAATGTGCCACCCTTACCATCAACAGGGGAAAAATAGTGAAAACTGAAGGAATCAAGATGCCCACGGAAATAACATTAAGAGTCTGGATGAAGATCACTACAAATACCTGGGCATCCTTCAGGCTGACAACATCAAGCACGCTGAAGTCAAGAAGAAGGTTAGTAGTGAATACATAAGGAGAGTGAAGAAGATCTTAAAGTCTAAACGTAGTGGAGGAAATATCATCAAAGTGATTAACACCTGGGAAATCCCAGTCATTCGATATACAGCTGGAACAGTAGACTGGACTCAGGCTGAACTAAAAGCCCTGGATAGGAAGACCAGAAAAATAATGACAATGAATCATGCCCTTCATCCACACAGTGATGTTGACAGACTCTACTTACCAAGGAGCGTAGGTAGGCGTGGGATGTAACAAGTGCCCCAGACAGTTGAAGAGGAAAAAAGGGCATTGGGAGAATATCTGAAGGACAGTGAAGAAGAGGCACTGAAGCCAGTACATCATGAAGGCTTACTGAATACCAGAGAGACCAAGCTGGCATATAAGAAAGACCAAATGAAGAATAGAAAAGAGACATGGCAAGGCAAAGTATTACATGCCCAGTACACAAACTAGCAGGCAAAGCAGGTAACAACAAAACCTGGCAATGGCTAAGAGCAGGAAAGTTGAAGAAAGAGACAGAGGGGCTAATTCTGGCTGCACAAGACCAAGCCTTAAGAACAAATGCATATAAAGCCAGGATTGAGAAGACAGCAACAGACAGCAAATGCTGTCTCTGCAAAGAAACTGAAGAAATAGTGGATCACCTAGTCAGCTGCTGCAAGAAATCACACTGACTGACTACAAACAACAGCACGACAAAGTGGCAACAATGGTGCACTGGAATATCTGCAAGAAATCCACTGGCCTGCAAACAAGAACTGGTGGGACCACAAAACAAAGTAATAGAAAATGAAGAAACTAAAGTGCTCTGGGACTTTAGAATTCAAACAGACAAGCACCTGCCACACAACACCTCAGACTTAACAAGTGTTGATAAGAAAGACAAAAAAGTTTGGATAGTGGACACTGCAATACCTGGACACAGCAGAATAGAAGAGAAAGAACTGGAGAAAATCACAAAATATAAAGACCTGCAAAAATAAGTAGAATGACTGTGGCAAAAGAAAGCAAAGATAGTACCAATAGTAATAGGTGCCTTGGGGGCAATCCCAAAACATCTGGAGCACCACTTGAGGAGCATCAGCACTTACAAAATCACCATCAGTCAATTGCAAAAGGCAGCTTTACTTGAAACAGCTTACATCCTGCAGCGATACCTTTAACACCATCAAACAACAACATCTGCCTATCCCAAGTCCTTGGGAAGGACTCGATAAGTGGACCAAAATGCCAAATCCAATCTAAGCATCTGGCTGACTGTGCGACCAACCACCACCACCATCATCATCATCATCATCATCATCACAGAGACAACTCAAGGCCACTCTTGCTGGCAGCTGACCATCCAACCCTGGGTAACATTGTCTTACCACTAAACACCTCACTTTCAGGACTAGGGACTGACATGGAGTACTTCAGAGCCCCCAAAAGATTAATTGACCCCAATCGAGCTTCCATTATGTATCAACCACTTACTGACCCCCACATATTTACTGACCCCCTTTTCACCCCCAGCCATTTATTGACCCCTTGGACAGCCCCATCAACCCTTGGGGGTTGATATTGACCACTTTGGGGAACCCTGGGTTATAGCATTTGAATGTTCTTTTCTTAACTTGACCTTTGCAACTGAAGGCAAAGGTGTCAGATAGAACCCAAAACGAATCACAGCAACTGATTTCTGAACGACACTGACAATTATGTCTGCCTAGCAATTAAATCCTGAGTTTTACTCCTCCTGCCCTGCTATCATGGATCCAGCTTTGGATCTACACCTCCATTATTAATCATCCACGCAGCTGGGGTCTTATTTTGTTTCTCTTCTCCTTTGTATTTCAAAGGGGCTTCTTTGCAATTTGCCAACTTTGTAAACTTAAGAACTTGGTCTGACTGCTTTTGAGACCAAACTGGAATAACAAACACAAGATCATTCAAGAACACACACAGAGTTTCCCACAGGTTTCAATTTCAGGAATGTAATGTAACATTAATAACTCTCTAAGTATTGGCACACAGCTTCTGCTTTGATGTTCATTCTGATTTCCAGTTCCATAGACACAAACGCGTGCTATCAATTTCTGCAACAGGTTTATCTATCTACAGTTATCTATCTATCTATCTATCTATCTATCTATCTATCTATCTATCTATCTATCTATCTATCTATCTATCTATCATATTTATATGAGGCCCATCTCACAGACATGTGATTCTGGGCAGGGTACAATAAAACCATAAACACAGTGACTACACAAACATTTAGATTAAAACATTATTATTATGAAAAAACAAAGGACTAGGGAGAGCATTAGATGTTACACGCAATGTAGCTGCCTCATTAAATCCCCATTTCTGTGACACCCCCAAGCCTGATGACATAACTGGGTTTTGAGGTACTTCTGGCATTATTAATAGGGCTACAGTTGCCTCAAGTTTTTATGGGGCAAAATGAATGAAATCTCAGTTAGTTTTCTAAAGACATTTAGTGTACAGTAGTTTTCTGTTTTTCCTCTCCTCTCAGATAAATAGAAATACAGTTGCAGCCTTGATGCCTTTAATCTTACTTCTGAAATTCCAGCTAGACAGATCAGGAAATATATTTTATGACTATGGTTTTAGCAATTTGAAGGCAACCTAAAAGATAAGTACGCTCTTCCCAAACCAGAAAGCTTGACAGTGTTTTCTAGGCAGAACTGCATTATCGTGTGTTATAGACCCGGATGCCCCATATTCCCTCCCTAATATTGATGCCGTATTATCCTACCTCCCATTCAGTGGTACAGCATTTCCCAGGATCACATAAAACACCCCACAGCTTCTGCCCTGGGAAAAAACAAGCACAACAATTTATAGGGACCCAGATCCTGATTCCCCCCCCATCCTGGGACATAGTCCATTCCTCCAGCTTCTGGCAGCAAGAAAGAAAGGAATTGAAACTGGAAATGGCAGCTTACCCCTTCTAGACCCACTCTGTGTTTTGACTCTAAGATAATGGACTCTGCAGAACAGGAAGATTTCATGGGCGCAGCTGTTACTCCAAGGGTGTCTGTAGACTGAGTCGTAGCCTGCAGTCCTATATACCAGTGGCCAGCTACCTGTGTTCCAAGGAGTACCTTCCTTGGTATCTCCCTCTTCTGATCAGTACTGCTAAATCTGGTGGCATAAGCTATGTTTGGAGGCACAAAACCAAGAACTCACCCTCCCCAACTCTCCCTGAAGGAGGAGGAGGAGGAGGAGGAGGAGGAGGAGGGGAATTATTCACTTCACACTTATTATTTGTTTTAACAGCATTTTTATCCTGCCCCAATCATAGCAGGCTCTGGGCAAGGCGCAAAAGCCCTCCCCGCCATTAGCAACATATATAAAAAATAGCAATCATTAAAAAGTCTATCAGAATGGTACATATTGTTCACTTTCCTTTAAGCTCTAAGATATACAGATATTACACTATGTCATGCCCACATGTACAAGGTTTTACATGTTTTCCACCCCCTCTCTTGGAGTGGGGGAATTTCTCTATTTTTGCACAGTGTATATATCCTGTGTGGTATTTTTGGTTACACTGATCACCAGGACTCAGTATGTGACGAGTTTCATCCTGTTTGGGATTCTTCACACATACATAGCCAGATGTTATTTTACAGGGTTTAAACCCTCTACTGGGAATTGAACTCATGACCCTCTGCAAAATGTGGTCAATGTAAATAAAAAAGGCTAGTTGTAAAGAGCTGCTAATGCATCTTCTAACCTCATCTCTGGGACAGGCTGAAGAATTTTATGTTCAATTTTTATTGGCAGATAAGGACCCCATGGCCTTGCTGTTGCAAAGTTTATTATTTATTTGTTTTTGCATCTTGTAAAACTCACACATTGTTGATAGCAAAATCGCATAAGAATGATCGCACATTTTTTTTACCTTATTTTATTTTGCATGTCTTATTTTGTAGGCTGTATTTTGTAGGTTTTATTTACTAAGTCTTATTTAGTCTGGATCGCAGACTAAAAAATTTGATCTGATCTGATGTGATTTGATTTGAAGACCAGTGCAAGAAAGGGGCCATTTGCCTAACCTGTGGGCCAAATGCCCCTGGAACAGTGTGGGTTTGGCCTGTTTCCAAATACTTGTCAAGTTGGGGCATCTGTACCTTCAGATGGACAATGCTCCATAAGATGGGGGCCGCCACCGAGAAGGCCTGTTGCCTGGCCCATGCCCCATGAACCTGGCAAGAGGCGGGACCTGCAACAGGCCCTCTCTCCATGGCTGAACCAGAAAGGCAAGGCAAGGCACTGTCTGAAAATAACTCAGTTTCTCACCCAGCACAGACCTTAGACTCCCACGAAATGATACGGGCATCCCCAGGGTGCCAAAAGGTGGCCCATTCCTGCTGCAAACCATGTTTTGCTTGGGTGGTGCAACATATACTGCACACTTGTTTGCCCATGCCAACTCCCCCCCCCCCCTCGTTCCTACAATCTGAACTTGGAAGGAAAGAAATAATCCATAAAGACCCCTCTTACCTCCCTCTGAATCCTGGTAAGATAGGTTCACCCAAGGAAGGAGGGGGGGCTGTTCCTCCTCCCGACACACCTGCCCCCCCCCCCACCTATCCGCTGCCCTTCCAGCCGTCGGAGCGGCTGGGAACACTTTGGGGCTCCACATGGCTGAACTCCCCCTGTTCGAGAGCACGTCGGCACACGCGGACCTTGGTTTTCCGTCCCTTCTAACGCTTTTGCCTGACGGACTCCAGGCTCTGAACTAACTCGGCAACGGGCCTCCGTCATCGGAAAGATCCGCGGGGTCAGAGTTTGTTGTCCATGTCTCCCTGCGGGGACTGCCGCGGGGTTCTTGGGTCCGCCTGTTTCACGCGCGCAGAGAACGAGCGGGACGGTGGCTCGAAGAGCGCGCAGGGGATTTAGGAAGCGCTTCCCTCGGAGGCCATGAAGCGGCAGTTGGCCTTCTCGGAGGACTGGCGGTATTCGCGGGGGCTCCTTTGCCGAGACGAGGCGCCTGCTCGGCCAACAGCCCTTCCGCGGACTTGCTAGCGGAGCCCTCGGAAGCCGCCAGATCCCGCAAGCGGCAGAGGCGGCGGCTGAAGGGAGGACACGGCGATGGGACCCGTCCATCCGGCGCGGCCGTGCCACCTCATGGCGGCCCGGACGAGTCCTGGGCGCCAGGGAGAACCCCGGTTTCCGCAAAAGCTGATCTCGCTTGCACGCTTTTCATGACGTCTAAGGTTGTGAGGTTTAGGCCCGGCAAAACATGGGTACTAGTGTGATTGTTGTGCTAAATTTTAGCAAGGGCTGTCGGAGGCAGGCAGGACCAGCTCGACCTAACGTGGGTACTGTATCCCTTCTCTCCTAATCTTGAAGTATGGGAAATACTAGGGTTGGCACTGGGCTAAGATGTGGTTGGCTGATTTGTGTTGGCTTGCACAACTCCATCCACACGCGGTTTAGTGTGTTGGGCAAATCCTGGCAGGGCTTAGAAGACCATAAATGGATTTGTTGGGAGCAGGGCCACTACGAACGTACCTTTAAACCTAAACAAAGTACTTTCCCCCCCTATCCATTAACAGGCTTCGCGTGTTATGCTAAGCTATGGTTGCCTTAATAATTATTTGTTGAGTAAGTTACATGTGGCTGGATTCCCACAACATGCTGAGCTGTACACTAGATTAATGCAACATTTTGAGTCAAACCACATTGTGGTTTTGTGTGTAAACACAGCCACCAAGTAAGACAGCCTCCAGCATGGGCCTGAGGAAATTCTAAATTGCCCTTTTCTGAGAGCACCTTTTCACAGAGAACGGGCAGCAGGATCCGATACAGAACTGCAGTGTTTATCTAAGCAAAGTGGTGATGAGTAAATAATTTAAAAAGGCTTCCCTTTAATTGAACCTTTGCTTTAGGCAAGCTGCACTTAACTCAGCTCCTTCATCCACATTATTGGAATATCAATACAGACTTGTTACACCAGATTGTTTTAAGGTGACTGCATGTGAAACACTTTGGACTCCACCCTCTCCCTCAGTGCTACAAGAATATTAAGTATATATTTAGGCTGTTCCTACTTGCATGTTGAAATTACGACGTATCCTATGTGGGTCAGAGTGGCATATGGGAAAATAAAGCAGACCCTTTCTCAACATTCTTTGGTGGGGGAGCATCTAATCGTACCAATCTCCTGTCTGCCAATGCTGTCCTTGATGCGCTGCATGAACATCCCCCCCCAAATTAATTTTTTTATTAAAATTCCCCCTCTTTTCAGTTGAGACAGTGAAATTCCTATTACAATATTTGTCCATGAAACTGGAGCCTTGTGGACTAAATGTGGCGTGTAAAGGTAATGTTTGGATCGAGACTGATTGTTACTGAGTAATATTGTGAAAAATTCTTGCCAGAAATCATGTTGCTACAAGAATGAGCCAATTCCAATTGAATGAGCCAATTGAATGAGCCAATTTGTTGGACTAAGTCATAATGTTGTGTGTTTGGTTTCACTCGGCCCTTGTGCTCTGTTGTGCAAAGCCAGCTACTGGTGGTTTGTTGAACAAAACAGAACATGACTTAGTGCATGGTGAACCAGTCTGCCTTGTAGTCATCATTCCTTCCCTGGTGGCCTTTTAATAAGTTTAACTTCAACTCCTGCAACCCCCAGCAGGCAATGGTCATGCTGCCCGGGGAGTATAAGATTAGAACCTGGCACATCTGAAGTGCACTAGAGTCAAGAACATTGGATAAAACTGTAATAAAGGGGTTTGTCTTTGAGGGGCAACTGCAATATGCTTAGTGATCTGTGTGCTGTCTGGCATTTCAGACCCTGATTTTTATTTAATACTCTTGGTGGCGACGGCTTTTATTTTATTTTATTTTATTTATGCATAGATAGATAGATAGATAGATAGATAGATAGATAGATAGATAGATAGATAGATAGATAGATAGATAGGTTTAAAGGTATGTTCTTAGTGGCCATGCTCCCAACAAATCCATTTATGGTCTTCTAAGCCCTGCCAGGATTTGCCCAACACACTGAACCATGTGTGGTTGGAGTTGCACAAGCCAACACAAATCAGCCAACCACATCTTAGCCCAGTGTCAACCCTAGTATTTCCCATACTTCAAGATTAAGCAAACTCAATAGGCCCAATCAGTGAGGATGATTCTGTGCTATAGGTGGCTAAATTGTTTACACAATTATTGCTGCATGGAGTTGGAACTTTTGAATAGCGGTTTTGTAATCTAGGAAACAAGCGTCAGGCTCTCTGACAGCTAAAGTGGCATTCACAGATGACAATGATAAAGACATCTTGGAATGTTGGGTCAAAACTCCAATCATGATCTTAGAGTTGATGAGAATGTTTGTCTTTCTTACTGAGTTCCATCCAGCGCTTACACTTGGGCATATATATCCATACATGCACGCTATCCACTGGGAAGGTGAGGAGGCAATTACAAAATATGCCTCATGACATCCCAATGCAACCCCCCACTAGTGTCAGATGTCAGGATGCAAATACACAAGAACCGAGTTTGCACTGTGATCTTACTGTGTGTATGTCATTTTTCCATCATCGCGGCTAGCATACATACACATTCACAAGGAAGGCAAAGATTCATCTAAACATGGCAATAAACAGAGGAATTTTTTAAATATATATATATATATATATTAAAAACAGAGTTAGCTGCTTTGCTGACTTTCCAGAGTCTGAGCACTGTTAAAATGGGGGCCAGTATCAGTAAGCGGCCCGACCTTAAAAGTCATGAGGAATATAGGCCATCAACATCACAGTTAGTGCAAAATTAGAAGGGATGACTAGCTTCTGCCTGGCTGACTCATACTCTCAGGGAATTAATTAACAAAGCTAAGTGACTCTAAAGCTGACAGGTGTTGGTTGGCTGGTTTTTTCCTGCGTTTTACTGAGACACCTGTTGCAAGCTAGCATCCTTGGGGCTCACAGATTAGGACCTAGACTGCTGAGATATGCAAAAATCATTCTTGTTAATTTGATTGGCGGGGGGGGGGGTCTTTTCTCTGTGCAATTTCTGCCAGTTTCCTCATTCTTTGGTATTACTTTCCTTCTTTTCTTGTTCTTAGTCCATTATTTACAAAAGCTTATGCTTTCTGAACCTGTGCTCTCTGAAAATCCAAAGCTTTCGTGTTTCTCTTTGTACTCCAGGCCATATATTCATTTTTGAGAAGGATTGTAGGAGATACATTCACAACTCCATCTGAAATACTTATTGCTGGTGGTTCTATTCACTTTGTTAGCAAGGTTAAAAGGGGGCTGATTCTCATCGGCTTCCCTGCATTTGCTGTCAGGACCGTTCCTGTTTCTTTTCTTACTTTTGCTTGCCATGGTCCAAATGTAGTCAGTTTCTTCTTGGGGAAACTATGGTTTCTTCTTGAGGGAATTCAGCCCAGAGTGACAACCTTCTGTCCCATGACAAGAAATTGTATACAAGGGTCCTCTCTGATAGCCATCTCCCTTATTTCTCTTTCCAAGCCTTGAATGGTTTGAGATCAAGACTATTTCAATGGATGTCCCCTCCTTTATGTACCTTTAGGCATCTTTTGGAGAGCCTTCTCTGGATGTCTGAAATAAGGAAGAGGGTCTTCTCAGTTGTCAGCCTAGCTTCTGGACTGCCTTATCTTTTTCAGCCCCAGGCATTGATTTGAAGTGGTGTTTGGTCTTGGGTCGTAAATAATAAAAATAAAAGAAGTGTCAGAGTTCTGTTGGAGTAATTAATTTTATTATCAATGCGATGTCATATAGTATGTATATTTTATTGGGTTTTTCTGTTTTTTAAAAAATAGATTTTAAAATGGCTAAATTGCCAAGAAGACACCATTTACTAGACAGAGTAGAGGGATAGCAAATCATGAATAACATTTTTAATAAACTACCCTTTTAAATGTGAAAAGTTCCATATAAAGTTATAATATATTGGTCTCTATTCAGGAAAGCTGATGGCACCTAAGATTTTTATTCCCCCCCCCCCTTTGGGCTTCAGTTGAGAAGGTCAAATTCCCCTTCATCTAAAAGTTGTAGCATCAGGCATTATTTGTTCAGCTCCATTCCTAGAGAGCAGTGTGCTCACTGAACAACCCTGAGAGATCAATCTTTGCATGTAACTTCAAGCATGCAGACTGGTGGATTATGGGACTTGAAGTCCAACCCTGCTGGAGGATATTAGGTTAAGGAAGCCACTTGCAACCATAAGTAATTTTTGTATTAAGAACAATTTTGAATCAGTAGTTTTTTTTTCTTTCCTGTTCTTACATTCAAGGCAAGTATAGGCACACATGCTTTAAATGCCTTGGTTTCAATAGGATCTGGGACTGGCAACCATAGGTTTGTGCCAAGGAAGAATTTGTATTTATTATTGAATATATACACCTTCTGTCTGTACAATCCCAGTGGCTTACAAAAACTAAAAATACAGAATGTGCTACATAGGTTCAAAGCCTAAATTTAAAATCTACATTATAATAACTCACTATTCAAACCTGGGTCAAAAGAATGGATATTTATAATTTTCCCAAATACTGAAGGAGTGGAGTGCATTCTACACTGTGGGAGCCACACCAGAGAAACCCTTTTCTGCATACTTAGTAGCCAGATGTTTGGCATGTCTGGGGGGGTAGATTTTCACAAGTGCCTCTTTTAAGCAATCTGATATTTAGATGTTTGTAAGGGGCCACTAAGGATGTACAAAAGTCATTGATTTAGGAACAGAAGGGGACGATACTCATCATGGTCAGAAGCAGAAGAGAACATTCCAGAGTTTTCCAGATTCTTTCATTGCCAAATTGGTGAGCTTTGCACATCCCTGTGGACCATCCCCCGTCCTAAATTAATTATTAATGGTGTGTTCATTAATTTTTAAACCACACTTCTTCAAATAAGGGGTGGCACATGTTTTCCCCCAGCCCTTTTCTTAACCCTCACATTAATTCCTTGGGAAGCGTCTGAAGGAAGAAAGTGTGTGGCCACCGTCATTGTATTCGTTTCATAATTGCCTATGGATTTGAACTTTAGTTTCCCTGGTTTGAAATAAAGAGGCACAAAACTTTCTGTTCCAGCAGTTTTCTTGAAATAAGCCTTCCAGAAGAGGAATCACCTCCAGAAACCCACTAAATCAGCCTAGTCTGGAGAAGGAACACTGTTTATTAAAATCTGTGTTCCTGGTCATAGTCCCTCTCTTTATGCCAGCCCCCAAATGAGTCCCCACTCATGTTCCAGGCTGCAGAGCTATCTTCCTTTTCTTTTTCTCTCCAGCCTCTTCAAATGACTGGACCCATCTTTTTCACCCATAGAGGGAATGTTCCATGTGCTAATCTGTTGGCTGAAACAAGCATTCTTGCTTCTCTCATTACAGGTATTATTTATTTATTTATTTATTAAATTTATATGCCGCCCATCTCCCCCAGAGGGGGATTGGGTGGCTCACAATTAAAATCCAAAACAGTAAAAACAATGAAATATATTTAGTTCTGGCCAAGAGTCATCCGTGTACCTAACCAGTTGTAAATACACAGCTCTAAACAAAGTATTGGGTGGCTCACAATTAAAATCCAAAACAGTAAAAACAATGAAATATATTTAGTTCTGGCCAAGAGTCATCCGTGTACCTAACCAGTTGTAAATACACAGCTCTAAACAAAGTATGAATGGAACAAACAACATCAACTGAGTTATGAAATTGGACTCAGCCATGATTTGTTTCATTGCGGTTTATTGAATAAATCACAATTAGCTGGGTTTGCAAAAGTCACTGAGTGATAAACCATAAATCACAGTGGTTAGATTCAGACAAACTACTAAGCCACAATCGACTACAGTTATCTTTGCAGAATATATATAGGTGCAATTTTCAACTGATACCATCCAAGTATATTCATCAGAAATCCAGGATTAGCTTCGATATGTTTTCATAATACATAGTCTCACACCAAATAATTTATTATAAGATGGGACAGGGAGAAACTTGTACAGGCTTTCAATATTCTGTTAATACCCTACAACAATAAAGGAGAATTGCTGGAATCCCTGTGGTGTCTGTTTCTTCACCTGGCATACCTCACGGGCTGACACCGCTGGAGGATTACACGATCTTTGGTAATCATATGAAACAAACATGGGAGTCTTTAAATTGCCTTGAGATTTTGAAAAGGGTGAGGTACTCACATGGATCAATATTAATTATAATTATTAGAAGTGTTATGGGAATAGTAGATTACTATTACAACATCATAATAATTATCAATATTATTACTAGTTACTATATACTTTCATAGGCATGGCCATTTTATTAATGGCATTACAGTAATAGTGAATTTAATTAACAGCCACATATCAAAACAAAGGGTTGCCTCAGCTATTACTTAATTATTATACTGGAATAAGTGCAGATATTGCAAGCAGATGGGTTGACTGGGGCTCGCAGCAAAACTCTACCAGCTGAACTTGTTTACTGTCTTTTGTTTTGCTTTGTCCAAGAATGGCATAGCTACAGGACGTCCAAAACAGCTTTGAACGTAGCCAACAAAAGTCTCAGCATTGAACTTGGAAAAGGAAAATATTGTCTTGCATTCAAGGACTGTACAGTATTGGCCTGTCCAAATCTTACTAGAAGAATGTGCTCAAGGACAAACTTAGACCATTCCATCAATTGCCTTATGCACGTTATAAACATTCTCAATAGGGATTGCTTAAAACTACTGTGGCAATTAACTTTGCCAACCTCATCTCAGATGTCAGTGCTATTAAGTTAGGAAAGTTTGCTTCTAGATAAATGTGTATAAACTTGCAACCTATTGGAATTTTGCACAGGTACTAGAAGGATGTGAAATGAGGCAATGCAATCTACAGAGATTGGGCTTTTTAATTATTATTAAGCTACCTCTTGCAGATCGATTTTTTTTTTCAGTAAAATAATACAGAAGAAAAAGTGTTTTTTATCCAGGATTCCTGCACTGGATTCTTTTCCTGGACTTGTTCTTGTAACTGTCCCATTCTTGGATTAAAGTTTCCATTGTCCCTAATTTTGCTCAATCTGGCTGGAAGCAGTGATCATCCAAAATATCTGGAGGATACCAGATTAAGGCCACCATTGTCAAAGAGATAGAAATCGGGTTCACACATTATGCTAACCATAAAGTGGGTTATTGAGGTTTTGCTCAATGCTTTATGGCTTAGCACACTGTGTGAACCCAGCCAGTTTTGTCCTTACTTAAACTGTGGCTAAGATAACTGTGGCTTTAAACAATGGGGGAACTTGTTCATAGAGTTTACTGTTAAATTCTAAGAATAATTCACCAAAGCAAGTTGTAGGACTCTGCAGAATGATGTTGCCAGAATCTCACATATAAAGGAAAATCAAAATATTTTTAAAGGGATGGGTGGGTGTGGAAACTCCTAGGGACTGAAATTCCTACTAGCTAATTTTAAAAATAAGGTTGTTTATGTATTTAATAGTATTTTACAGGAAATTGTGGGAATAATAGTGATGAATTAGTAAAGAGTTGGTAATTTGTAGTAACACACATTTCAACTACCTTGCTAGGAATCTGAAGGGATGGCCAGGGTTCTTGAAGGGACAGCAAATGCTGCTTCCATGTGTCTTCTCAGCAGAATCTGAGAAGACACTATCAGCAGATTCATATATCATGTCAAGGCATGGTTTGCATAACAGGTTTCTTGAGAAAACTGAAATTGGCCAAATTCACACAATATTCTAAATAATTAATGGTGCTTAGGTTCATTCAGCAGACTAAGCCAAAACTTAACAAATCATATTGTGGCTTGGTATGATGTTTGCTGCAAAACC
The DNA here is from genome assembly GCF_059951505.1 of Python bivittatus. Classification (NCBI taxonomy): domain Eukaryota; kingdom Metazoa; phylum Chordata; class Lepidosauria; order Squamata; family Pythonidae; genus Python; species Python bivittatus. Next base: position 3,697,109 of record NW_028277108.1, read on the forward strand.
TTAGACGGAATATGACAGGGTTGCTTCACTGTGATTTACTGTTAAAACTGCAGAAGACCTATCATAACACACTGAACCCCAAACAAACACACCACCTTTTGGCTGAGTTTCCTAAGTAAACCTAACGGTACAATAATTTTGGCTTCCACTGATTACTATATAATTCATTAACCACTGGGGTATTTTTACGTTCACTTAAGCTTTTGACTCATCAGCGTTATGTCTAGTAATAGATGCAACTTTTCTGTTTATTTCTGAGTGCTTTTTAAAATTTTTTTGTCAAGTTAACAGTGACAGGGAATCATGTATAGACTGGTCTTGCACATTGCAGTAAATCATGTTTCTTTAACTGGCTGTTTGAATAGCCTCCAGGGGTGAGTTCAACTCAATAAGCCAAAAGCAATTCACATTTGATTGTCTGCGGGATTCCTTCAAATTATTAAAATAAGAAAATGCATTCCACAATCCGAAAGGCTGACTAGCCCTTCTTTTCCTATCCTGCTGTTCTGCATAAATTCCATCTGCTATTGTCTTTGATTCCTTGGATATTCTGAGCTAGACATTATTGGCAGAATCTGAGTGTGTTCTGTCTCTATTCTGCTGCAAAGCATTGATTGATCATTGGTGGCTTCCAAGGTAAGGGAGATGGGTCTGTTAGGAATTTCCCCTTCAGGAAGGTTGTTCCTTTATCAAGCAGTTCTTGCTTGGTGGCTGTGCTTATGTCACAGGCTGGAAATGAAGAACTAGTTGGGCGTACGTGCCATCCATTTCTTGGGTGTTTACCCACATTCTGTACCCAGTGCAGGGAGGGAGGTGAGAGTGAGGCAATGTGCTACTGTAGACTTGAATGGCATTGATGTAAGACATGGATTGATGCAACATGAAAAAATGACTGACCAAAGCGGGAGGGTTCTCATTGCCTCAAGTTTCCCCATAAGCAGTGCTCTGTGAACTCTCTGAATAGTTGGCAGGAGAAAAATCAAACAAGTTATGACGCAGGACAAGAGCCTCTTTTCTGCTGGCAACCAAGGACTGCAAACATGAATGCAGCATTACTTTGCTGGGTTGTTTAAAGTCAGTTTGTATCATGCTACCTGGGCATGTTCATAAAAAAACGGAATGTGGCAAATCACTTCTGAGAACAAAGGGGTTTTAAAGAACGACAAGACAAATACAGATGTTAATGTAAGAAGAGTTGTGATCACGGTACATGTACTTTGAGAAATCTGTTTTCATGGTACTTAAGTTTTTTTAACTCCCTCCCCAAGAATACCAAACTCACACAAAACTAATGGAAATTGTAAAATGCACGATTCAGAAGTTAAGGAAAGAATAAATTGAAAATGAAAGTAGAATGCCTATTTCGATGGTGGTAGTAAGCTAGTGAATGATCAAACTGCCTGTTTTCTTTAGGAAGTCAGAAATATCTATAGAGTGAAAAATTTTTAAAAAGTGTATGCAATTCAGTGTACAGAACCAGTAGGAATGGGCGTCCTTTTTATGCATGGCATAATCTAGCCATAGTATGTACTGGTTAAACTGTTGGTCTGAGATTGATGAGATGCAAGTTTAAGTTCAGACTTGACCATGGAATTCACTGTGCGACTTTGGACCAGTCATGATGTCTCTGAACTTGAGGATATAGTTAAGCTGTAAATGTATTGCATAGCTCCAGTACTAGAAAGGACATACAGTGGGGCAAAAAAGTATTTAGTCAGCCACCAATTGTGCAAGTTCTCCCACTTAAAAAGATGAGAGAGGCCTGTAATTTTCATCATAGGTATACCTCAACTATGAGAGACAAAATGGGGGAAAAAATCCAGAAAATCACATTGTCTGATTTTTAAAGAATTTATTTGCAAATCATGGTGGAAAATAAGTATTTGGTCAATATCAAAAGTTCATCTCAATACTTAGTTATATATCCTTTGTTGGCATTGACAGAGGTCAAACGTTTTCTGTAAGTCTTCACAAGGTTTTCACACACTGTTGCTGGTATTTTGGCCCATTCCTCCATGCAGATCTCCTCTAGAGCAGTGATGTATTGGGGCTGTCGCTGGGCAACACGGACTTTCACCTCCCTCCAAAGGTTTTCCATGGGGTTGAGATCTGGAGACTGGCTAGGCCGCTCCAGGACCTTGAAATGCTTCTTACGAAGCCACTCCTTCGTTGCCCGGGCGGTGTGTTTGGGATCATTGTCATGCTGAAAGACCCAGCCATGTTTCATCTTCAATGCCCTTGCTGATGGAAGGAGGTATTCACTCAAAATCTCACAATACATGGCCCCATACATTCTTTCCTTTACACGGATCAGTCGTCCTGGTCCCTTTGCAGAAAAACAGCCCCAAAGCATGATGTTTCCACCCCCATGCTTCACAGTAGGTATGGTGTTCTTTGGATGCAACTCAGCATTCTCTCTCCTCCAAACACGAGGAGTTGAGTTTAGACCAAAACGTTCTACTTTGGTTTCATCTGACTATATGACATTCTCCCAATCTTCTTCTGGATCATCCAAATGCTCTCTAGCAAACTTCAGACGGGCCCAGACATGTACTGGCTTAAGCAGGGGGACACGCCTGGCACTGCAGGATTTGAGTCCCTGGCGGCGTAGTGTGTTACTGATGGTAGCCTTTGTTACTTTGGTCCCAGCTCTCTGCAGGTCATTCACTAGGTCCCCCCATGTGGTTCTGGGATTTTTGCTCACCATTCTTGTGATCATTTTGACCACACGGGGTGAGATCTTGCGTGGAGCCCCAGATTGAGGGAGATTATCAGTGGTTTTGTATGTCTTCCATTTTCTAATTATTGCTCCCACAGTTGATTTCTTCACACCAAGCTGCTTGCCTATTGCAGATTCAGTCTTCCCAGCCTGGTGCAGGTCTACAATTTTGTTTCTGGTGTCCTTTGACAGCTCTTTGGTCTTGACCATAATGGAGTTTGGAGTGTGACTGTTTGAGGTTCTGGACAGGGGTCTTTTATACTGACAACAAGGTCAAACAGGTGCCATTACTACAGGTAACGAGTGGAGGACAGAGGAGCCTCTTAAAGAAGTAGTTACAGGTCTGTGAGAGCCAGACAACTTGCTTGTTTGTAGGTGACCAAATACTTATTTTCCACCATGATTTGCAAATAAATTCTTTAAAAATCAGACAATGTGATTTTCTGGATTTCTCCCCCCCCCCCCATTTTGTCTCTCATAGTTGAGGTATACCTATATTACAGGCCTCTCTCATCTTTCTAAGTGGGAGAACTTGCACAATTGGTGGCTGACTAAATACTTTTTTGCCCCACTGTATATAGTACTGTGGACTCTCCTTATCTGCATTCTTTTTTTGATATTAAAATTAGAACATCTCCCCTTTATTCATGAACATTGAAGACACATTAGCAACAAATGTGATTGCTTCTGCCTCCTTTCCATATGAGCTGAGAACACTGTGGGTGGGTTACTTGCCCCCCCCTTTTTTTTTGCTAAACTCCAATTCACACTAACTCCAGCAAAAATTATAAATGGTGAGGAATCCTGGAATTAGTAGTTCAGCAATGTTTAGATGGAGGGCCACACATTCCCAGCTCCTGGTCTAATGGAAAACAGAAGTGTTCCAATTATATATGCTGTACTGATATACAACCTGTGAGCAATTGTACCAGGAAAATGGTAGTAAGAGGAGAAATATCTAAAATGGGACATAGATATGACTTCCTCACTTGTTTTCTAGAATCTGAAGCTAGCTAGGTTACTAGCTTTCTGGATTGCATTGTGTAAGAATAATCTACATGAAATGCCGTGGGAAATATTTTTGGTACTTGTATTCCAAGTATATGTTGCACCTGTTAACGCCTGTTTTGAAGGAGAGTACAGCCCTAAGCCTGTAAACTGCAAACTATAGAGCTGTATTGCAATGACTTCTGAAGTTTCAAAGGACTGGGTGTAGCCTATTGCTGAGAATATCCTTTATTATTATTAGATTGACTGACATTTTTAAAATCTTTGGTCTGAAAGGACTTGGGAATTGTTTCAGCTCTTCTTAATCTGACTTTATTAAGGAGGCACTGTTCTTCCTTGTTTCAAAAAACCTCTTCAACAACAAGACTTCAGATGATGAATGTCATGAGAAGGCTGTAAGTGAATAATTGCAGTTAAGATAATTAGAAAGTAGGGATGCAACTGAATATTGATAATAATGGAATAACTATAAGCAAGTAACATGAACTTCTAAATCAAGACCTGTGAATCTAGAGCTCATATGTGGTTTCTAGGCATATAGCATTTTTAAAGACACCATAACATTTTTAGGATCTTATATTAGTGTTCTTTGGATACTCCAAAGCCTTTGTACAGTAATCTGTTTTGTAACTGGGTCTTTGTGAAACTGGCATGCTTCCAAATAAGTATTTTATTGCGCAGTTACACTGCCTTACTCATGGGATTTGACTGGGAGCAGAAGAGTCCAGGAACAAGATGTTGCACTTGTATCCATCCTGTGCTTTCTCACCATCTTCTTATTACCACAGAGGGCCACTTCATTTGGGAGGTATAGAAAAGCAGCCTGAAGACCTTTGTTTTCTAGGCATTTCTAAAGATTGAAGAGTAACTCAGCATAGTCCAATAAATTCTTTCATTTCAAAGCTATGGACCAGTTGTGTGCTCCAAATAAATTAACAGGGTAAAATCCAATTATTTCCTAGCCCATCTATGGTCCTTTTCTATTTCCAAAGAACTCTCAAAAGAACTTTGCTTGGTAAGATGGAAAAGAATCCCTCCCTTCAGACCTAAAGACTAATAGCATACACTAAACCTTTTCATTTTTTTGGCTTTTGAGGGAGGAATGGTGGACTTATGAAAGCACAGCTGATGACTGTGGCAAAGACCAAGGAACCGGTAAGTAGACCGGTTCCTTAGAACCTCTCCAAATAAGGAGAGGACAGGAGATTGCCCACATGTGCTCCAGACGGCTGCTCCTTCAAGGAGACTGCAGGATAGTGGTCTCCTGTGGGTGTGAGCTCTGGGAGATGACGGGAATGGCCATCTTGCTTGCAACCACCGGTGCCTTTTAAAGGATGCTAAGTTCGCTAACCTCACTTTCTAATCATTTTTGGAAATTGCCTATTAACTACTTTTAAGTTATTAGAGACCTTTGGGATGACAAATTTGAAAATGCCGGGTGAGTTTGCCTTCAATCCTAAATGAAAGAAAGTTTAATCATAAACTTAAGAATTTAAAGAATTTGAAATAAACAGCAAAAAGCTAAATAATATTTTGATCTTAGAAAGTTATAAACACAAGTTCCATAATCTTCACCAACCATTCCTGTCACTTTTTTCTTCTCTTTTTTACTTTTTCCTTGCAGTTTTTACTCTTTCTTTCTACTCTTTTCTCTCTCTCTCCCTAAGTTTAGTTTGTATTAGATTTTACTATTATAATCAAAATTCTTAGTAAAAAATTATATATACTAAACCTTTTCATTTTTGAAAATGTATTATATTTCTCTCTTATGCAATCCATACTGGATTCACTGCAAGTATAAAATCACAAGAAATACATTAGTGATGTTTGATATGTTTAAGAAAAGCTGGTTCCCAGTCATTGATGTCTTAATTCTTTATGAGGGTGGGAACAGAAGAAATATAAATATGGGCTCAGATTAGCTGATGGCAAGGATATCAATCTACAGCCAAAGGCCTTCCTCTGATCTGCTTATGTGTAATTAATAACCATTAATAACATAAGCTGTGCCCCATGTTTTTCTCTGCAGAAAGAAGTGCAAAGAACAATCTAGAATCTAGACCAGTGTTTTTCAAACTTGGCAACTTTAAGATGTGTGGACTTCGACTTCTAGAATTCCCCAGCCAGCATGCTGGCTGGGGAATTCTAGAAGTCGAAGTCCACACATCTTAAAGTTGCCAAGTTCGAAAAGCACTGGTCTAGATAATAGCAAAGATTTCTCTGCAACTAAGAATGAAGTAGACTAGTTCTTTATCTAAATGTACTGGATAGACTTGAAGCATTCCCCATGCGCTCTTCAAACTAGACGATGTGTTAAATGTACTATGCATTTAAAATATCTGTGGTTTCTTTGCTCGTTTGTTTGTTTGTTTTTAATAGCTGTTATGGCTTGTGTGTGTGAACCACAATGGTCAACAAGGTCTTTTCTCTCATGCTCTAATCCAAGGAAAACCTTCCGCTGCCAGTAGCTGCTTTTCATTGTGACAGAGAAGCTGATGAGGACAAATTCTCACAACATACCTCTCTCTTATTTCAAGGTAGGTAGTATAAAATCACAAGAAATACATTAGTGATGTTTGATATGTTTAAGAAAAGCTGGTTCCCAGTCATTGATGTCTTAATTCTTTATGAGGGTGGGAACAGAAGAAATATAAATATGGGCTCAGATTAGCTGATGGCAAGGATATCAGTCTACAGCCAAAGGCCTTCCTCTGAGCAATATTCAATATGAGCAATATGCAATATGAGCAATATTCTAAATCCAGCTGTACCATACAGCTAAACCCCACATGGCAGACTTACAGGGCCCAAATAGGTCCTGAGACCCATTTTTGCAGCCTGCCCCCGCCCCCCACTTCGCCCCAGATTGTGCCACCAAAATTCAGTAGTGGGTGAGGTGGTTTTGTTTTGTTTTTGGTGATTTTATTTTCCTAAAAGAAGAGCTAAAATGTCCCTGTTGACGGTTTACAAGTCAGAATGCTCCCATTTTATTCCTTCAAATTCACCAAACTTTCTGCTTCCCCCAGGCCAAAAAGCTTTGCCTCCCGCACTTCACCAGCCATACCTCCTCCGATCCTTAAAGGGCGAAACCTTTTTTAACAAAAATGAATATGCAGGTTCAGCTGCAAAAGAATTATGAATATGCCTGTTTCTGATCCAAAAGAATTATGATAAAGACACCCCTTTCATCTTCAATAACTGTCCGAATAAAACATTACGTGGGATTCATCTTTTCACAACCAATACGCAGTCAGGAGTAAATAATTCCTTATGGGTCCCAAATCTGCCTTTACGGATAAGCAGAATGAGATGGCTGCCTCAGGCAGTGAATGTTCTGGAGCAGGCAAAGTAATGAGGTGTTAAAAGAGAGAAGCGTTTCAGCATCGAAACTTGCTTTCTGCTTGGTGCCCTGATTGCAAGGCCTCTGCTTCAGTTCCTGAAATACTGTATGATGCAACTGGTCAGTTTCTCAGAAAAGGAGAGTTTTACTATTTGTTCCTGGCAGCAAAAAGTTTTCTGCATCAGAATATATGGGGTTAGAATATATTGCCTGAATGCACATCCTTTTACACTCTCTTAAATTACCTCCTTTGGTCATTCCACAAACCAAGTAAGATCTTTTTGGAACTTCTTCTACCCTACAGGGATGTTTGCTGTTCTGTCTTAGTTATTTCATTACTCATTTGGTCATCAGATCATAGAAAAGTTTGATTAATTTATTCCAGCACTTAGTCCCAGTGCTGAAAGCAGATTTGGGGCAAGAGGGGAGTTAGTGTATCATTTTTTTAAATGTATGATTAGATCTATTTTTAAAATATGGGTAACAGTGGAAGAGCAATTGTGTGATCAAAGGAGAAAGAATCAGACTGACATTATCAGAAAGAGATTCTGCCTGTCTCCCCACTTACATCTCTGCCTAATATAAACAGATGCACCATCTCAAATAGCATTTTAAAAAGTTGTCTTTAATTAAACATAAGAAAAAAAGAAAAAAAATAGAAGAATATATATGTGTATGCATACACGTATGCACATATAAAAGGATTTATCATACATGTAGTTTTATATAAAGTTTCACACTATAGTCTCAATCAAGGATGATCACATTTCATTATTATCATCCACGCAAATCTACATCTGAAGGCAATTCATTCATAAATTGCAGGTAACTTCAGATCTTCAATCCCACAAGTAATGGGGGCCATAAATTTCTGTTTCCAATGTTGAAGGACAAGTTTCTTAGCAATAAGATTCTATCTGTCTCCCCATTTAGAGCTCTGCCTAATATAAACAAATGCACCAATATAGGCTCCATCTCAAATAACATATTGGCCGTATAATGGTGTACAAAACACCTCCTGTACATCCCTCCAAAAAATGTGGATGTTACAGATCTTTACAGATTCCTCTAAGAAGAATGCATGACATATGAGAAGATATGTCTCATGACTGTTTACTAAGTGGCAATTTACTGTGGCATATGTGCAATCTCTTGGTACGATATTCCTTTCTATTCTATTGTCAAGTGAAGAAGATGATCTTCCTATGCTAACTGAACCTAGATTTCTGATCTGGGACAGAAACACACTTAGATTTTACCTTTGGGGAAGCTTACCAAGCAAGTATACGCCCATTGTGGTAAGCAGCAACGAGGTAAGTTATTGTATATATTCATTATACACAAAGTAGTCCTAAGCACACCAGCCTTTTCCTCATACAAGTATCTGAAACATTCTCATAGAGTCAATTTCTTACCAATCTCCTTTCCACAGGAAAGGATCCATGTTCTCTCCTATTCAAGTCTGTGACATTTTCTATTCATTGCTATGCCAGTTTTGACATATCTGGAGACAACACCATATGCATAAGTTGTGAAATGTTTTAACTGCCTTATTTTCATGCAGAATAATAGCAACAACAAACCAGATACTGTTAAAACACCCAGACGTTTGCCAAATGGAAGACCTATTTGTGGATTTGGTGTTTGCAGTTTAATAATTCATGCAAAACAAGCAAGTAAAAACTTGCACTGGAAGTGATTTCCTGAACAGACATCCAGATATATGCAGCAAAGGGCATTCAAAATTGCCCAAGTCAAGTGGCCACAGAGGAAGCAAAACCACTGAGGCAAAAAACTACTGCTTCATGCATGATGTGAGTATCTGTAGCAGGAGACCAAAATAAAATATGAAACATAAATATAAATTTGGGGAGAGGAACAACATAAGGATTCACACGGGCCTTCTACAATGATATCCTATTGAAATTCAAAACTCTATGCAGAAAAATCCTCAGTGGATTTTATATTCTCTAATACTTGCATACATTGATGCCTGAATTACCTTACATCCAAACTGACATATAAATACATTCAAAAGAAGCAATAAAATAAAATTTACAGCGGGGAACAGAACCAAAGCTTAATGATCACAAGTACCAAAATATCTAGAATAGTCATAGGATATGAATGGTTTCTATATGTATGAAATATGCTACTAGATAGAAAACATAAAAATATAAGAGTCTAAGAAAACACAAAAGTGTTTGTCTAAAGGGCAAGAAAAATTCTGAAAAAGCTTATTCAGGAGGAGACATTGGATAAGTCTCACTTAAAGCATCTTTAATAACTTAGCAATACCATGGAATTATTCTTCCTTCCATTAACAAAATTCCAAGGGGAAAAAATAAATGGCCCATCTTTGAGGGGGCTCTTTTGGGAAATGGCATAGATCAGGGGGATGCGGTGGCGCAGCGGCTTAATGACGCTGAAAGTTGCCGGCCAGAAATGGTCGACACTTCAGCGGTTCGAGTCCAGCCTTCGCGTTAACAGGGTGAGCTCCTGTTTCCTCCCCAGTTCCTGTCAACCCAACAGTTCGAAAACTCACGGGTACTCTCCGGTGGGAGGAAAAATGCTGGCGGCGCCTTGCAAAAGGAGTCAGGAGCAGTTGCCGGTAAGCGCGAAACCACGCTCACCCGAAAAGGGCGCAAAGCAACAGAAACTCCGCCTCCTGCGCTCACCAGTTGGGCTCTGCTCACTTGCCTTGAAAACTGCAAGGACTCGTCCAAGCAGTCACTGCAGAGTCGGTAACAACTGAGCGCAGAAAAAAAAAAAAAAAAGATCAACCAACTGACTGTTCTTATCTTCTCTGTGTTTCCCAGGGAAGCTTTTATTTAAAAAAAAATTAACACATTTATTTCCTATCTTTCTTCTTATTACAAAGCCTATGCTATCTATACACTACTAAACTCTTGTGTCTCTGATTGTTTGTAACCTTCAATTGGGCAAAACGGTGCATCACAGGGCAACAATTTTTCAACCAAGGTACCTCAAATGGGCTAACATATGGAATGTGTCCAAAATCCGAGATCCATTACTCCCATGGAATTGAAATTTGGGAAAGTTGTTGCCGCTTCAGCACTACCGCGCTGCTGCTTCAGCACCATTGCCTCCACACTGTTGTGGTCAGCCACAGTCATGTGATCCTCCTTTCCAAAAGTTAATGGGGAAGCTGGCAGGAAGTCTAAACTCAATCATGGGAGGCTGTGCGGGTGGGGGAGACGGACGGACGGACGGTTTCTGACGCTCCCTGCCTGCTTCCCACAAGGAAAGTCTGGGGAAGCTGGCAGGAAGTTGGAAGTCGCTCTCAGTCCCATGGCATTTTTTGCCTGCCCATGGTCATTCTGTTTCTCTGTTTAGGTAAGGAAATATCTCTGAAACAATGACCCAGTGGGTCATGGGTTGTCTAGTCTTACACTAGTCTAGTCTACTCCTATGTGTATTGTTTATTGTTAAAGAGTCTATTCTTCTTTGTTGCTTGAGCTTACACCAAAGTCTTCAGGCACCATGTAGCCACCTTCAAGCTGGCTTCTGTTCTGCTGTGAGCTGCTGATCTAACGTAGCAAAAACCAAGATAGTTTTGTCTTGCAGGGAAAATGGAGGGAACGGTTGCAAGGTGTCTGTAAATGGTACCTAACTACAGTAGACTAGATGGATTTTTGTACCTTGGTAGAATGTTTACTAACAATGGGGAAATTGCAAAAAGCACAGATACTGGAAGAAAGGTATTGGGTTGGGAGGAATGAATGTTTGTCAAGAGAAGCAAAAATGATGGTAGAAGAATACATCTGTCCATTTTGTTATATGGAAGTGAGAGCTGGGTATGTCAGGAGAAATGTAACAGTAGTTAAATGCAAGGGTGTGTAAGAAAAGATAATATCAAGAATATGTGGATGCCCAACACAGAAGCAAGTAACAAGTTTGCTGAGGAGTTTGCTATTCACTCTGAGGAGTGAATAGGACCATGTGCGAAGCAAGGGGTTGAGAGGAGGGGAAGACTGAGAAAGCTGTGGTTGTTTGGAGTTGATAAGTTTTGGAAAGAGAGATGAGAAGTTGAAAGAATAAAAGGTAAGGTAGGAAGTCGGGCACAGTCTGGGGAAAGCAAGGCAGCTTTGCCAGAATAGAAACATTTGGAGATTTACAGTAAACAGTGCCGGAATACACTCGTCTTCGCTAGTTTCCTTTCTTTCGCTCGTGCCTTTATTTCCTTCCAATTCTTTCCTCCTCTTCTGCGCTCTGCCCAAGCCCGCTCGCCCCACACGGGAGCAGCAGCGGGATGCGAGGACGTGGGCGTGGGTTCCTTCTCTTGGCCAGCGAAGACGCTGAACCTGAACCAGCAGGCTGGACACGCCGGGGTCCCGCAGCGCGACCGCGGGCGGCCAGTTTGTGCGAGCCGGGCTCCTTCCTCGGGACGGAGAGGAAGGGGCGGGCGAGCAAAGGCCTCCCGCGAGCCACGCGCTCGCGCCCTCCGGGCGGGCAAAGCCCCCCGGCACCCGCCGCGTGCGGGAGGGCGAGGGAGGCGGCGGGTCACGCCCCGAATTCGGGAGACAGCCGAGCGCGCTGCGGCTGCCACCGCCCCTTTCCCGGCAGTCCTTCGCCGCGCCCGCCTTCCTCCTCCTGCGGTGGGCAAGACGCCTGCGCTTGGCGCTCGCTGCCTCGGGAGGGCGGCGGAGGCTCGTCCCGGGCGCTCGGGAGCCGCTGCGCAGAGCCGGCGCGGTGGGCGCTGCGGGACGCCGCCTCGCCTCCTTCGCTCGCGCGCGGCGGGGAGGAGGGCGAGACAAAGGACGAGCGGCGGCCTCCGGGCGGCGGCGGCGGCGGCTGCTAGCGCTGCTGCCGCCGGCGCCATGGGGGAGAGGCTGCGAGGCCAAGCCGGCGTCTCCGCGGCGGCGGCGGCGGCGGCCGCCTCCACCTGCTCGCTGCACAACGGGCTGCCGCTGCACAACGGCTTCCACCCTCTAGCCAGCAATGGCGAGGCTTCCCACCCGCTGCATTTCCGCCCGGAGCTGCCGCTGCCCGGCCACGACTCGCCGACGAAAAAAAGCAGGGCGCGCCGGAGGATGGATTCGGGCAGAAAGAACAGGCCGCGTAAGTGAGGACGAGGGAGCTCCGGCGCGGCGCGGCGCCGGGAACCCGCGTGCAGGGGGCCCTTCAGCTGGGGTTGCATCCGGCGCATCGCTGCCGGCAGCTTCCTTCGCCTTCCAGGGACCCCCGGCCGGCGTCGGTCCGTGTGGCGCGGCGGCTGCATTAAGGGAGGGGAGGAACTACCTGTGGATGAGGCCGGGACTGGGTATGCCCCGCTCACCTGTGTGTGCCGTCGGAGCGTTTAAAAGCACATTCACGTGATGAAAGGCTTGCGCAGCAAGGGTTCACTGCGTTGCTCGCTGCAAGCCCTCCTGTAATTTTGATATAACAGCACCCCACAATAGTCTCTCTTCGAGCCGTTGATCTTTCGGGAGGCGTGGCGCGACCGTGATGCTGTTTCTGTGCCCGAGGTTTGGTCGCGCCTTCCCCTTTTGCTCCCACTCCACTCCACTCCACTCCACAGGAGCGGCTCCGGGGTCTCCGATGCGCGGCGGTCTCTTGTTCCACCGCCCAACCATCAGTTCATTAAGTCCGGTCTCGGCTCGGCCAATAGGGGCGCGCTCTCGGGGCGCACACCCACTGATCCCACGTAGGCTGGTCCCCGGCTCGGCCAATGAGGAGGCTGGGAAGGTGTGGGCTGGTCTCGTGCCTGCTCGGTTCGGTGCAGAGCGCCTAAAACGAGGGATTTCTCAAGGTATGGGCTGTATAAATGCGCCCTCGATAAAGCGCTTTGCCAGTTGTTGGAATGTAAAAGTCACACAGACTTGGATCGCCTGCTTCAAGCCAACTGTGCCTTTTAGTAACTCAAAATGAGGCTAATCATTGACAGGAAACATTGTAAGTAAACGACACTAATGTTAAGGCGACCCTAGTTTTCATAATCAGTATGGTTTTCTCTGTCATTGGCTAATTGTAAGAATCTTTATTAAGGAATGAGGAAGAGTTTGATTAGGCAGCAGGGATAACTGTCTGAAAGTTACTGTGCTTGGGTAAAAAAAAAAAATCCTATCCCTTCAATACTATAAAAGCCAATGTATTTCTCAAAAATCGGTCTCACCAGCCTTTGTTTTGGGGTAATGTGTGTGGGTGTAGCAGCTTCTTAAAAGTTCAGAGCACTTTAGCATGATAATCCAAAATAGTAATTAGAAGTACGGAGTGTTGAGTATTGTAAATATGCTCTAAAAGGGCTGTGGGTGCATGCTGCTAAAACAACAAAATTAAACAGCTTGATCCGAAGGATATTTACTTGGAAGTCAGACCCTGTTTTATTCAATGTGGCCATTGAGTCAGTATATTTAGATTTAACCCCATTGAGCTGAAAATATTTGATACAATTTTGATGGCTTTTTTTGCTGGGTTTTGAGAAAGATCAACTGCTTTTTCAGGCAACTGGCTGAGCCAAAAAATGTTCACTCATCCTTTCACTGAAATGAAATGTTTAAGGTATTGTTTTCTCATTATATTCTGTGATAGGTTAGGACTGTTACAAGGTAATGTGGGGTGTTTTTTTTAAAAGAAAGCGTAGTCCAAAGCTGGATAAAACAAGGAAAGGTTAAAGAAAGTAGAGTTCCCATTAAAACGATGTACATGAAGATTTTATTACCATTAGAAGCATTTCTGGGAATTGTTACATTTATTAGAAATGTCTCTGATAGGTGGACCATAGAGACTTGGGGTTTAAATCCAGCATTTGCTCTAGAGATTGGTGTTTTTCATTTAATACTGTGGTATCCTATCTGTGATGATTACTTCTGCACGTGAAAGAACCCCACTGAAATTAATGGAGCTCTAGCCTTACATAATATTTTTTTTAAAGTATTACAAGATTTTAAGCATGTTCATCTTGAAGTGAGTCCTTTGGAGAAGCTTAGCAGTGTAACCTAAGTCTGAGTTTCAAAAAATCCTCAAGGAAAAAGAAGGAAGTAAGCATTTTCAGAGCAATCCTTTATTCTGTAGCAATTTAAATAGGCCTGACTTTACGGACTGCGTGGTCACTTCAGTGCCAACTAATTTTTTTTGTTTTTTTCCCTTGGAACGGGTGAGAATATATTTGTGGTATATTCTCATATTTATGCACTCCCATTATAGTAATAAAATAAGGCTGATACTGCTTTTTTATTATCTGAAAAACGATCCTATCTGCAGCTGCTTTACAGTGGTATTCTATTAGTAGCTTGTTTTTCATTCATTCGAATACTGGTAGTGTAAATTTATCTTATTTTTCTAACTTCACTGTGCATAACCTTTAAAATAATTTAATATTTGTAGCTCTTGTTTGCAGTTCTCAAATTTTTGTTGTCATTAGGCAGCAAAGCTAAAAAGAGCTTTTATGATTTTAGCTTGTACAATTGCTGGTGGTGTTTCCTTTAAATCCTGTGTTTAAGAATAATAGTATCATGTGGTCTTCAGCTAATATCAGCAAACAGTGGAGGTTTGCTGATATTAATCTTAATCTACATTGAATGACAGAATTCTTTGTGAAGGATGGTTTGAGAGCTCCATGGGTAAAGGACTTTAATTAGAAAAAAATATTAATTTACATTCCGCATTTCTAAAGACAATAAAAAGAATGAGAAGGAGTAAGGAAAAATGGTGATAAAACTTCTAAACTGAGATTCCTAGAGGATTTGGACTATTTATATTGAATAACAAAATAAGGAGTTTCCACTGAAAAGATCTGTGTAAAATGCAGTAGTGAATAATCTGATCTTTCTGGTTTGGTATGATTATTTAAAGGTCAGTGTTAAAAAGGGGCTTGCTAGTTTTGTATGTGAAAGTGCATTACAAATTACATGAGGTAACTTGTGGTGATTGCAGCTTAATTATGAGACTACCTGAAATCCATTCTTGGAACTCCAAGTTTGGTTACTTGTATTATGCAAAAGATAATTGCTGTCATTTGTTTTTTAAGTTGAGGAGGAAGAATTGTCTCAGTTATATGCATGAAAGTCCCTTCAGGTTTTATTTAGTAATAGTAAGCATCTAATAGACAGCCAGTTTGATGAAATGGTTTAAGGTGCTGGACTAGAAACCAGGAGATGGTGAGTTCTAATCCTGCCTTAGTCATGAAAGCGGGCTGGGTGACTTTGGGCCAGTCCCTCTCTCTCAGCCCACCCCACCCCATAGGGTTGGTGTTGCCAAGGAAATAGGAGATTGGGAGCATTATGTATGCTCCTTTGAATTGTACAATATAAATGCAGGATAAAAATCTAATAATAATAAAGCACTATCGACAGTGGTGGAGACAGTGTTAATCCAGGATAATGAAGGGAATATTATTCTCCAGATTCATGCTAAAGAAGTGATTAAATGTTTGCTTCTGGTGTTAGGACTGAAATGGCCTTGTCAGTTAGGGTGACCAGGTGATCATTATGGAAAGCATCTGATTTTCTAACTGATTATGCCCAGCCTATTAAATAGAATCTGTTGCAGTAGCTCTCCCGAGAATGGTTGCGGTGTAATTGTTGTGGATGTTGTACAGCCAAACGTGTGTCCCAAAGAGGAAGAAGAACGAGTTCAGAAGTAGCTTCCAACATCTCAGAGCCTTGTTTTCAATGAATTGACCCTTTGAATAGCTGGGTGTTACCCTCGGAGCTTCACCCTTGTACACGAGAGAATGCCACCATGTGCCTAAGGCAGAAAAGACACAGCATTGTGTCCCGTGTGATAAACCAGAGCACTTACGGCTGATGCCTACAAGTTGACCATCCCTGTTCCAGTATAATGTTAGATCTGGATGTGTATCTTTCATGTTTTCCCCGATGACACTTTTTGAAATGGCAGCATGGGACCTGCTTTTCTTGCTCATCTAAACAAATATCACTTTTAAATGTTTATGTGGAAAGTTAGTGCAGATGACTGAGCACAAGCGATTCCCTTGAGAAGAATACTCACTAATTTTGCTGCAGTTTTGGACATCCCTTTTTCTGGTGTTGCATCCACACACCCAAATTTAACTATTGTATACAGTAAGCAAACAAGCACGTTCTCTGGTGTAAAATAGTGCTGAAATTGATATCAGAGGTTTGTGCTCTCAGTTACATTCTTGTAAGCTATGTTAATTAATTGGAGAACTACTGACTTCTGATTTAATTCCAACCTTGGCTTTCAACACAGTCATTAACATCTATAGGAACCCCCTTTCCCCATGCTGCATTAAATAAACTCTTTCTTGTATTTTGAAAATTATAAATAAAAATGTTAGTAAAACATATGTAGTTCATAACAGTTCTTGGCAACACTTGGACTTGTCCAAAGGTGTGCTCATAAACTGTGTTAAAGATTCTCTTGCCTTGTCCATTAATGAACTTTCCTCTATATAGTTCAGCTGTTAGCATCTATCAAGTTAAATGACCCTTGTAATGTTTTGGATACTTTCTGTTTACTTAGTCCTTGTTGTGATAGAGGTTGCAAATGTGTACAATTTCAGATGCAATTATGTTCCTATAATTGAATAGAAGATTTTTTTAAGCACAGAAAACTTAATATTGGGGGAAATGTTTTTAGTCTAGCCTAGCTTTCTTCCTAAATTCTTTCCTATGTATAAGATTTTTTTCCCATAATAGATAATTGCCATCCTATGAATTCCATCCAGCAGGCTTATGCAACAGCAGTTAGACCCAGGATTACTATACCAATGTGAAGTGAATCTTAGTCCATAATTTTCTTTGTATTTACAGGACGCAATTTAGATTTCTAACATCCTGTAGTGATGCTGAGTATCATATTTATGCATTATGCTGTTTAATACTACTGAACTGTTTTAAATATAATCTGTTAGAATCTTCACATTACATAGTTATCTTATGATTAATTTTATGCTGTCCTGTTTGAATACTGTAGTGTGTAAAACTGGATTGTCTTGCACCAATGCAGGTTTTATATCTGATAAAACAATAGTAGTGTTGAGTTTCTTCTCCTCCCATCTCTCAGACTTTTATTAATATTATGGGACAAGGTTGGTGAATTCCAAACTAGTCCTTCTGAGCAAAAGAAAATCAGTTCTACACAATGGCATCTTAGTGTAATGATTAAGGATTGTGTTAAACATGCAACTGGTAAGAAACAGTTGCTCCTTTTGCTTTATTTTACTGGGAGTTGAAATATTTCAACAATAAAAGGCACATGTTTTTTTTTAAATGAGAAATTACAAAAGGGGGAAATTTATCCTAGGTCCTAGAAATCTTGCTGTTTTAAAGGCTACTATCTAGTGCTTTATTTCATCAGAATGGAAGGTAAGTGCTTACAACAGTGAACACCAGATTCTTGCCTTCCTATTATTCCCAACAGTTAGACAAATGAATTGGAGAACATGAGGTTAGGGTGACCTGGAATAGCCTAACTTCTGGCTTGTTATGAATATAGCCACGTGACTGCCAGACATGAAAGAAGAAAGTAGAAATACACATACATGCATACATAGATACATACATAGCAAGTCTAGCTCTGTCGTACTGTTGTTTATTTTCCTTGGCTCAGATATGGGTATTACATAAGTATAATTTGAATTGGTTTCATGAACTCAGTGGGTCTTCCTTTGCCTTATGTGCCTTCTGGAATAATACCAAGTTTGGCTGATCAGGATGGAAATTTATCCCTAGAAAGTTGTTTTTTACCTCTTGAAATGGGTCTCTGTGCTTTGAGGGTTCCATCCATTGAAGTTTCTAGGTAGATAATTTGGTTTCAGTTGAATATTTTGCCTGGGGCATCATACCAAATTAATCTCTGGCATCTTTCCCTATTTTTGTTTGCTGCCTACTAGGGACCTGTGTGTTTTGCCCAAGGAAAACGACAGATCTGGGTTGCAGCCAATCTGTTTGTATTCATCAAGAAGTATCAGCCACGCTCCTGAATCATAGTTATAATCTGCTACGTGCATCATTTAGCAACAATGGATTACTTCATCATACAATCTATGTCATGTATTGGATCTAAAATGCAGAGAACATGACCCACCATTAGATCTAATGTGGACTAAATATTGAACTGGTTATTTATATCTTCCCCTGCTTTTGTACCATCTAGATCAGTGTTTCTCAACCTTGGCAACTTTAAGGTGTGTGGACGTCAACTCCAAGTGCTGGCTGGAGAATTGTGGGAGTTGAAGTCCACACATCTTAAAGTTGCTAAGGTTGAGAAACACTGCTCTAGAGAAACAAAAAGTTCTGACAATCTTGAAAGCTGGAGCATTTCTTGGTGATCTTTTATTTGGCCCTGGTTTCTGATCTGGAGCGTCTAATTCAGAAGAGTACAGAAATGGACTCTTCCTTATTGAACAAACCAAAACTCTGTAGTTGTTTTTGAGCATTTGTTGTGGGCCAAGAAGATAAGTCTTCTATGGTTTTTTTTACCAGTTGTGAATCATAAAATATAAGGAGACAAAAGTGAGCTCCAGTACAACAGTGTACTGAATTTCTCTGGAAAACCTTGATGATGGAAATAATACCGATCTATCAAGTTTTCATAATCCTTTGACTTCAAGGTACACAGTCCTCAGACAGTGTAGGAAAAGTTTGCTGAACAGATAGGCCAGGATACTCTAACATGCTATTATCAAATGTGGTGATGCCAAGTCCACAAAGCATGAACCAATTAACATAACTGCAATACCACCGGGCAGTTGTCACTTGTGTACTGTAATCTCTCTGCTGCCCTCATGTGGATTTTAAAGCTTGTTTGCCCTTGGTAGGTCATTCATATGCTTTCTCTCCCTGGTTCAGATTTCTTTGTCTTGGATTAATAGTTTCAAGTTGTATAGTACATAACGTAACACTGACATAAAGGCCTGTGTTTGTTTGTGCTGATGTTAGCATGCATACCAAAATCTGCTTCGCTATGGGATTGTGAGGGGCAAAGCACAAGTAATTTATTTTGCCTAGCCTAAGTGGGAAAAAAATAGCTTTTTAAAAAATGTGAAGAGTGCAAACATGTCATTTCACTTCCAGTGTTTCCTGAGGAGAAAGACACGCACCTTTCTTCCTGTAGCATAGTGCGTGTTCTCCCAACTAGGAAATAAAACCCCATTTCTCCACTATTGCACAGAGGACATAGTGCTCCATTTGCTCAGTGAGCATTTCTACTATGGTTGCTTGGGCAGGTCTAGGTAATATGGTGTCTGTGGGCAGCTTCCATGGTGCTTACCAGGCTCGCTAGTTGACAGGGGTGCTTAAAAGTTTGTGAACCCTTTTGAATTTTCAATATTTCTGCATAAATATGACCTAAAATGTGATCTATTCTCCATACACATCGTAAAACTAGATAAAGAGAACCCAGTTAAACAAATGAGTAAAAAAAAATTATACTTGTTCATTTGTGTGGAGAACAAATCATGTTTTAGGCCTTATTTATGCAGAAATATTGAAAATTCAAAAGGGTTCACAAACTTTTAAGCACCATTGTACTTGACTTTGTAAAAGATTGCATTGATTAGAAAAGAGCCCAGAACACAATCTTCTAGAACAGGGGCTTTCAAATTTTTTCAGGCCACAGAACCTGTTAGATTAAAAACAGAACCATTGGATCAGAGACAAAGTATAATAATAGAAAATTGGCTTTGTTTGAATGAACTTTTTTTTTTTTTTTGCTATTAGTTTATCATAAACCCCATCAAGTCTGAAAACCCTGTTTTAGTATCATTCTTACTTACAGTAATGTCTCTGGGCCCCACATAAATGCTGCATGAATTTTTAGAATATAAAAAGAATGAGTATCTTCAGCCGAGTGCTAATTTGTTTAAGGAAAAGAAGGATAGAGAAGCTGTCATAATAAGAGATCATCATAGGCTAAAGTGGATAGTTTTTAACCAGTTGGCCATCCATAAATGGATGTTATGTGACTGGGCATACCTATTATGACAGCATTTTATGATTGTGCAAGCAACTATTTAGTGAGAGTGTCCACAACATGCTCTCTAAATCTCAAATATGCCTTCAGAGCTAAAATGTTACTTATCTCTGCCCTACTTTGCCTGACCTGTGGTTCTCTTCCAAAAACAATATGGACACAGCCTAATGCTTCTTTGCATTGTCAGTCTTCCGTAATAAGCTGATGGTGAATTTTGAAAATCCTGGTGTTAAAATTCATTGTGCAGAGGTGGTTGTGAGGTACTGACATTATTAGACATTTCCACCCCCAAGTAGTACAGAGAGATCTTTCACATAAAGCCATGGATTTCAACAGATTAGGTCAGAGTGAGCAACAAGCAACTCCTACACTACATGCTTCCTGTGAACACTTTTTTGTGGCTTTCAGCTATTACGCTATTGAAGTTTGGTGACAAATGGTCTAATGGTGGAGACATGGTGTCCTCAGGCTAAACGCAGTTTAAACAGTATATATTTAAACAATTCCCAACCCCCCAACCCCAAAACTTAGCCTTGTACAGTTGCATGATGTCTTTGATAGACCATTCCAATTCTTGACTTTCAACAAATGAGGCTTCTGATGTAACCTTACATAGAATTTCAAGCTTGTTCAGTCTTATGAAATCTGACGAAGTAGATGACAGATATATTGCACCTCTTCATTTGGGGGAATAACTGTTGCCAGATATACTGTTTTTGTGTGGAGCTAGTGAATTTGTGCTTGTCTGTATTTTGAAACACTAATTAGCCTTCTAGAAACAGGCAACTAAGTGTGATTTTTGCATGTGCTTTGACAAAAGCATGTAATTAGAGGCCCCTATAGTTGAACAAATAGGATTTGGATAAGGCTGTAATGAAATTCAGTCTATGGAGTTTAATGGGCTATAGGGCAATATTGCTGGGGTCTGTTTGACCTTGGCAGTGTTTAATCAAGATATTTTGCCCTGTCAGCTGGCCCCAGATTTTATTTAACGTTTAAGAGGCAACTCCTTGGCCTAATCCATGATGCTACTTACATATGTCCTTCAGGTCATTGTTCCTCAGAAATTCCAAACAGAGAAAGAGGTATTTTGGCTCTATAGTTGTCGAGAAGGAAAAATGTGTATAATTAATTCTCCTTCCCATCTGAGACTGTGAGAAGAGCAAGAACTGTAAATGTCCAAGTTCAACAGGGCATGATTAGAAATAGTCACATGGATGCTTATTTTATTATAAACTACTTCAGGAGTTTTTATAGGAAGCAGCATACAAACGTTGAAGTGACGTTAATACTAAATCCTCCTTTTACCTGTTTTGGCTTCGAGATAACTTTCCAGTTAGGTAGATTTTGGCATATACTGTATTGAGATATTTATTGCAGAAGCATCAAAGGAACAGAGAATTTTGGTATAATTGCAGTAGAATCTAGAAGATTTCGGCCTGCCAAATTAGCAAGAATGACCTTTCACAGCTCTGTTTGTTGCTGCAACTATGGCATACTGAAACTCTAACCTATTAGGATTTTTCTATACTGTATTTTTATGATATGGATGAGAATCGGGAGCCCAAGTGTAAATTCTTCTAGATTGAGTGGCAAGTGCACTATCAGCAAATTGGACTTTGCAAAACTACATGTATTCAAGGGACATAGAATTGTGATGCCATGTAGCTGGGTCTTAGTTTTTATATGAAATGTATGTTTTTAATGTTTTATCAATGTAGAAAGCACAACTTTTTGAATGTGTTTATACATGTTTGTAGAAAAGCTAATCAAAAGCTGATTCCAAAATACAAGATTCCAAGATAAAATCCAGTCCCTATATATTCCCTTTTTCATGGAGAAAGTCAAAATAATGTTGTCTTCAGAGTGTACAAGTTGCAATACTTCATGCTGTAAATCACTGATGGTTTCTGCAAGACTAATTTCTCTTTCCTTCAACTTAGCTATCTCTTGTTGACATCCAATTGATAGAGGGAATATTGAACTATGGGTTTGTGTGGCAAAGGGTGAGAAGCCTTCTGCTGAAATCTGCAACTGTCTGTAGCCCAAAGAGGATGTTTTGGTTGAAAGTAGATTAGCTTTTAACCCTGTCCATTCAGAAGATTTGTGGATGATGATATATACTCTCCATCATTGTTGGGAGCTTAAAACCAAAGGTGCAAGTTTTTATAGTCTTACCCTAAATTTTTTGATTCGGTGCAAAAATTGGGAAACCTAGGTGCCTTGAAATTATTGACAAACATTGGACTTTTGCCCATAAGATTAAGTCTAATTTGTTGCCCTAGGATACCTTACTGTTCTTCTACTCAATTCTGATTTAAGTGCTACCTTATACCCATCTCCTATTTCAGCTAGCATTGGCAGCATGGAATCACTGGAAACCCCATATGTCCCCATTTATGTAACATCTGCATGCTAGTGTGGCTGCAGTGTGCAACTCTGGCGAAGCCGTGCTGCACGTGGCATAGAGATTAGTGGGAATCAGAACCTTTTCAACTTGGCAATCATTGGAATATGTGCATGAAAGTAAACTGCACTGTATTCAGTGGGGTGTTCCTCCTGATGAATGCATATAAACTTGCAGTTGAAGCTTTATATATACTATGCGACGTGTGATCATGGATTGATGGTTTCTGGCCGCCTAGATATAGCACCGACTTGTTAGATTAACCTATGGATTTTAAGTCCCTGTACAGTAGCTACTATAGCACAACTTCTATACAGTATTATGTAAATGGACTCTACAATACTGATGAAAATTTTCTTTTGATAAGAGGTTGATATTTCCATGTGATTGAACGTGGAGCAGTTGGTTGCTGCAAATGTATTCACTACACCCCCCTGTAACAGTTGTGTCAGTACCAAAAATAGAAGAACAGGGACTATTTTGAGAGTGTTGTTTCCTAATGGAGAGAGACAAGGAAAGAGATCACCGAAGTGTGGCTATCTTGTTCCTTCTTTTCTTTTCCCTTTTTAGCCATGCTTGCTTCAGTAATTTTAAGAAACAAATGAAATAATTGGTATATCGCTGCTGGGTCGATATTTGTAGAACATTAGAAATAAGCCTTGTAATAAATATGTCATTTTATATTTGCATTGTTCCTTTAAAGAAAAGTAGACTTAGTTGGGCATGGACGAATGTGCTACTCCTGTGAGGGCTGCCATCTTTAATAGTTGAATAATGAATGGGCTGAATTCCAGAACAGACATATCTGGATGCTTTCTTACATGTAGCCTTGCTTTCATCAAGCAAGAATCCTCTCTATGGTCACGTTCCATTATATTGTTATTATTGTTAATTTCATTTTAAGATTCAAGCAATTATTTTATTACCAAAGAGAAGCTATCAGAAATGTCATAGGTGTTCAGGGACGCTTGTTTTTTCAAACAGTCAATTCAGTATTAATTTGTATTTTGGTTGTGGATTGTCATGGTATTTTGCAGAGTCATACAATAAAAGAAAAGGACAGATTCCTTTTCCAAGGAATGGAGTCTTTAGTCAAGGTTTAGAAAAAGGGAACTACAGGTGAATATAATCTAAACTTTGCTGATATCGTTGTTTGAAATATGGTTATAAAAAGCAAGTTGTCACTGTGATACTAAAAAAAAATAGGTGCAGGCATCAGAAGGAGATGAAATAGGATGTCTTGAGGTCAAGGGAACTTGTATTCCTGAATGAACATATACTCTGAATTACTGTTATAAACAAATTAGTTTCTGTACTAAGTTTGCATGTCATATCCTGATTCAACATACACACATGCACAGTTGATCATTTGACCTGGCTGATAACATTGTTTTTGTTGTTAAAGGATGAAATAGGAGTTCCATTTTGCTCTGCTGAAGTGTTTTGGCTTTTCCTGCAGAAATGGTATCATAACTTAAGCTGTATTTCCCAACGTGGCATCCTCCAGATGTGGATTTAAAATTCCACAATTTCCAGCCCTTCTGGAAGCCCATCCTTATCTGGAGAATACCTGGTTCGGGAAGTTTGGTGCAGGCCATCTTAAGAACAAACCCCAAACTATAAATATTTGGGAATAATTTGGAGGGATAATAAAGGCCTCCTAACTATTAAATTTAGTATCTAAAAGTATTTAAAGTGTTCCTGCAGTAATCCTTATTTTCTTCCTTCCTCTAGCATTTCCATGGTTTGGCATGGATATTGGTGGGACCCTTGTTAAACTGGTCTACTTTGAACCAAAAGACATCACGGCTGAAGAAGAGCAGGAAGAAGTGGAAAACCTGAAAAGCATTAGGAAATATCTGACTTCCAACACAGCCTATGGTAAAACAGGGATCCGAGATGTCCACCTTGAACTGAAAAACTTGACTATGTGTGGACGTAAAGGGAATCTCCATTTCATCCGTTTCCCAAGCTGTGCTATGCACAGGTTCATACAGATGGGGAGTGAAAAAAACTTTTCAAGCTTGCATACCACACTTTGTGCTACTGGAGGTGGAGCTTATAAGTTTGAGGAAGATTTCCTAATGGTACGTGAATTTACTTTCTTTCTTGGTTCAGGAGCATTTCTACTCTCTGTGGTAATACTGCCAAATGACAGGGGAGTCATCTTTATTTTTGTCACCTGAAACCAGTAAACCTCCTCTTTAGCTTAAATACATTAATTAAGAGGAGCATTTTACTGCCCTCTTTCTTTTGTAGTGACTGGCATTGATGCTGTAAGTATGTGCTTTTCTCACAGACTTCACACATCTAGACAGCACTGGGGCGGGGGGGGTGCTATTTTGTCACATCAGCATTTGTGCTATGCTGAGACTTTGTTTTTTGTATTTTATTTGCATTGGAATTGTGATAAACCCTTGATACCACAACTTTGTCCATCTAAACTACATAGCTACCAGCCTTGTAATGCTGTTTTCCAGCAGGCTAAGCCTCTTTATTTGCAGCCCCAAAAGCAAAATTGCAAAACTTGTCATCTGAATGGTGGGCTGCTTTCAGCTTGATGATTCAGAAAACATTCAGGGTGAGCCTACAAACCTGAACTACATTTTAAGACCATAGCTTTTGGTTTCTTTTCTTTTAGAGTTGGTTAGGTGGCTGTACTTCTGCTTCCAGAAACTGAGCCTTATTAACCTCAGCGTTAAATGATTTGTGGTGTCTGTGCATCTAGAAGATGACAGTTTTTGTTGCTTTCCCCTAAATAAAAGAAAATATAATTCCCTTCATGGGTGCAAGGGTAAATATTGCTTTTAAGAAAAGTGATTGTATTTGGGTATTTCTTATATATGCTTTGAAGCCTTTAGTAGGAAGTCCAAACAGTGCTGCTTAACTCCAGCTCCTAACATTCTTCACCACTGACCAACATCTCCCTTTTCTCCTTCTGTCTTTTCATTATTGCCAAAAGTTTAGATTGTAGGTTCCTTGAAGCAGGAATGAAAAGTTATGGTGAGAACTCAACAGTTGTGTGCCTTTTATTGAGCATGCTAACAGCTTACAGTATTCAGTATGTTTCTCATACTGGCTGTTAGCCTGAGGCATAAGGTGAGGTGAGTCAGATAAGGTGAGACTTGCTGTGTATCTCTTTATGGGGGTGTGTAGTGTGCTACTGGAGATTAACACAAGCGCACACACCTTTTTTCCCCCCAGGTTGCTGTGTTTCATGCTTCCAAAGGCATCCACAGGCACCTTTGTTTGAAATGGAATAACTTAAACCTATCCACATTTTTTAGCCTTTATTAATCATCCACAAAACCCTAGCCATAGGTTTCAAATACACGTCATTCATTACGGGTAACGAATAGAGCGCTCAACAGCAGGGGTGGCAATAGAGCTGTGTCACTGAAGCAGCCCGTGTGCAGAGTTTTTGATCTTAGTGCTGATTCAATGATGCATTGTTGGTGTATTATACATGTAATTTATATAAGATGTAGGGGGTGAGAAAAGAGCACGGGAATCTGAAAGCAGGCCAATTGTGCATCTTCCTATTTTGTTTATTAGTTTAACTGATTTTGAAGTATAACCTTCATCTAGTCTTAATATTCCAACCAAGACTGGTAAGCCCTTCTGCTGCTCAGTATGACTTACTGTATTTTTCCATGAATAAGACGCCCCCAGGTATAAGACGACCCCCACTTTTCCAAACCAAAATTAAGAAATCAATATTTTAAAGATAAAGCAGAACACATTTTTATTTAGTAATTAGGTAACATTTACATGATACACTCAGTGGGAGGAGGTCCAAATTGTTTCTCTGCAGCTCTGTTTCCATGCTCTGTTGCATAACTGATTACATTCAGTTTGAATTTTGAAGAGTAAGACATTCACTTATTTATTTTTTTATTTTCCGACATCTTTATGGCTCAGAATGCTCTGACATTACCGGTCCCTGTCGCATCGGTGCACTGCCTATGCGCTGTCCACCTCCAACGGGATGTCTTCCAGTTGGTTGGTTCAGCATCAGCTGACGTCAGTTACATGAGGCTCGTGATTGGAGGAAGCCTGTTTGCAGAGCAGTTTCGCAACCGCGCGGTTCTCTCCTTAGCTTACTTCCTTGCATAAGGCGCCCTTCAATTTTTAGTGTAACGATTTTAGAAAAAAGTATTGTCTTATACATGGAAAAATATGGTATATTTAGAAATGCCACATGTTTCTAACCCAGGTCATTAGGTGAATGGTTAAAAACCTGAATGTACAACTCGTTGAGTACATATAGAATTTAGCTTATAAAAGAATTGGAAACCTTTTCAATTCTACAGCCTTAAAAAAAATCATAATTTGACAAATGGTTTCATTTTATGGAGGACCATACCAGAACTTCCTGGAATGTTAGCTGTAGTTATGTTGAAAATAAATTGCTATGCAACTACAAACTACAAAATCAGGTTAGGTTTTCACATTTAACAGACTGCTGCTGTTACAACTGCATGTTGAAGCTGTGCTTTTTTTAAGAATTAGAAATGACTTGAGGATGTTTTCTATAATATACCCCCCCCCCCCATTTTTTAATCTCATCACTTTTTTTTTCTTCCTAGCGTTTTTCCCATACGGGCAGAGTCTGCTTTTTTCCCCGGATCAACCAAATGTTGATCTGTTGGTTGCGACAGGAATTGACCAACCAGCTTTTTGCCCGAGCCTGATGTTGTGGGCTGAGAGAGAAGACTGGCCCAAAGTTACCCAGCTGGCTGTCATGCCTAAGGCGGGACTGGAACTCACGGTTTCCTGCTTTCTAGCCTGGTGCTTTCACCACTAGATCAAACATCACTACTTCTTGCAAAACATGTTATGCAGGATTTTTGAAATTATTGACCAGAGTTAAAACTGGAATGAGTGGAGTATGATCCCTCTTTCAAAACATCTTCAACTTTTTGGTCTATGATCTGAATAGAGAGACCTCATCAAGAATACTAAAAAAAAAAAAAAAATCTTGTCCTAATTCTCAGAAACATAACACATATTGACCAGGTAAATACATTTGTCAGGCAGACAGATAGCACGCTTGACTTGACACTTCCTGTGTAAATAATTCTTTAGTGCTCTAGTGTTGATCTGTTGGGTAATTCAAACAGTACAAAGTCTTCAGCCGAATGTTTTAAACTTTCTGCTGATTTTTCTGCTGTGTCAACGAGTGTTCATTTATTAACTTCTCTTCCAGATTGCTGACCTCCAGCTTCATAAGCTAGACGAGTTGGACTGCCTGATCCAAGGTCTTCTGTATGTGGATTCTGTTGGTTTCAATGGTCAGCCGGAATGCTATTATTTTGAAAACCCCTCAGCACCTGAGCGGTGTCAGAAAAAGCCTTACTGCCTTGATAATCCCTTTCCTATGTTGCTAGTTAACATAGGCTCTGGAGTCAGCATCTTAGCAGTGTATTCCAAAGACAACTATAAGAGAGTTACAGGGACCAGGTGAATATACTGTCTTCCTAAAAGAACTTTTTCCTGATGAAAAGACTCTCAACTCATTCTTGAGCTGGGAATTGGGATCCAACAACCAATAGCTGTATTTGGAATTTGCATTTTGTTTGTGGCTTTGGCACTATGAGCAACAATATACACACTTATGCATGAATATTAAAGAAAAGGTACCTTTGTGGAATAGGTGGAATAATCAGCCATTTTAGTTAAGACCCTAGAACAACATGTTAGCTAATATAAGTAAAACCTTTAGAGAAATATGACTAAATTTTTTTTTTAAAAAATTACTGAAATCAACCACTTGTTATACTTTCGTACTCAGGCCCTGAAAATATATTCTCCTCAAATCTTAAATTTGATATCTTCCCTTGTCTGTGCATTCCAAGTAGGTGCTTTATGAAACAAGTGAAAAATACACCTTTTTTATTAGATTGAGGATGGCTAGGAGCCAATTAATTTTATTTTAAATTACTTTTATTCAAGACCTGTAAAATTATAAGAGTAGTATCAATATTCAGACTAATCTAAAAGAAGAGATTCCAGCAGGCACAGTTGTCCAAATTCTCAGCTTTAAATGATGCCATGTACCTCTTTACCTCTTTATTTTGCACTTTTTGTCTGGGGCAGTACAGGTAGTCCTTGTTTAGTGACTGCTTCATCCAGCAACCATTCACAGTTACAACTGTGCTGAAAAAGTAACTTTGTGACCAGTCCTCATATTTACGACCTTCGCAGGTCTGTAAAGCAAAGGAAAGCTGAAATAAAATTGTAATGTTCCACTTAGCAACTACTTTGCTTAACAGCCAAGTTGCTGGTCCCAGTTGTCACTAAACAAGGACTACCTGTATGACTTCCAGGAATAGATTAAAAAGTTCCACTATCTATTAGAAAGTGATCAGAGTTTCTTATACGATCTAAACTTGAAGCTGAGGCATGGGGATAGAAGAAGAAAGATCTCACTAGTTTAAAAAACAATTCTGATTAGTTTTAAAACAGGAAGTGGATGTTTCCCACCTTTTAATGGCCCTACAGAAGAAATGGTCAGAGTTCAAAGCTTGCTTTGGTTTTCTCATCTAATGCTAACCCAATTAGGTGTTTTCTAGATGTTCTAGATCATGATACCCATAGTCTAGATGTTCTAGTTTTGATACCCAGAATTCCTTCCCATAGATCATGCTGATCAAGCTGACAGGAGTTGGTCCTAAATATCTGGCGGACGTCAGATTTACTATCCCGGGATTAACTGTATGCTTACAATAAGCTGTTGTTTTCACTGCTTTAGACTTAAGGAACATGTTTCCTCCTACAATGTGTAACAGGGTGTGTCAAGACAGGTTAAAGCTTGCTCTTTTTAGAAATTAAACCCTGTCACTTCTGCCCTTTATCCCATTCTGAAACAACTATCCACGTTTGGGTATAGTAGGGAAATCTTTAAAGAAGTGAGTTATCTGAATTCATTTACATTTGATTAAAGTACAGTTAATATAATTACTCTTGTGTATTTGATAACTTTTCCCACCTGTCACATTAAAAATTACCATTTGGGGAAAAAAAATGGGAAGACTTTGGGAACTTTACTCTAGGATTTCTAGGGCCCAGCAAGCCTTTATTTGTACTCTTACAGGGAATAGCAGTATTTGTATGCTATATCTCCTATATTGGCATTCCCTATCTCCCCATACTTTCTTATTTAAACTACTGTTCACGAGGTTGCATATATTATAATGATCATTGTTAATTTGTGATGATGTTTTTCTTTGATGAGTGATGTTTTATTTGTTGAATATTTATTTATGTTGGTTTTAGGCCATGATTGAATACAGAGAAAATGAGCAAGAATGTTGAAAGAAAAAGATAGAATCAGACACGCAAACTCCATTTATTTATTATTAGATTTTTATCCCATCTTTATTTTTTTTTATAAATAACTCAAGGTGGTGAACATACATAATCCTCTTTCCTCCTTTTTTCCCCACAACAACCACCCTGTGAGGTGGGTTGGGCTGAGAGAGAGCGACTAGCCCAAAGTCACCCAACTGGCTTTCATGCCTAAGGCGGGACTAGAACTCACAGTCTTCTGGATTCTACGCCAGCACTTTAATTAGTAGACCAAACTGGCTATTGTATTATATAATTGATACATATTTTTCTATAGGCAATTTTAGTTTATAGGCAAAAACATAAAGGAAAAAACCTGAATGTTAAAAGCAAAACAATTATTAGAAACTTTATCTGTTGCCTATTATTATTGGCTGGTCTTATTTCTTTCCCATATTTCATTTATTTTATTTCCCTCTTTTTTGCTTAGTGCTGTGTAACAATGTCCCTTATGTATTACCTATAGCAATCTCCTCATTATAATGGAAATATCAACCTGGATTCAATTTTCTAATTACTGTAATTACTGCTTCCAGCCAGCATGTTTGATAAAGCTTTAAAATGGTTGTAAAGATACAGAAGAAATGAAGTCTTCTGCTTAGAATTCTCACAACCAGCAGTCATGTACATTTTGAGAGAAAGAGACTAGCAGCTTATAAATAAATTAAATAAATAAATAAATAAATACAGAAATATCTAGCCTATGCAGAGGTTCTACAGATACCTTGTCAAAGAAGAAATAAATTTTTTTTTTTGGTACTTTTAACCAGACCACTTTCCTGCTAGAACCATTCAAACAAGATGCTTGGAAAATGGGAGCAGGTCTAGTATGCTCTTTCTCTTTGAGCAGGGAGCATGCGTGTCATCTTTAGAAGGAGGGGAATACAGAGATGAAGTTTCTTCAGACTAAAGAATAAAGCTTCAAAGTAAAAAATGTGTGCTGCCTGCTTAGAGATAAAGAATTATTTCAGAATGTTTAGTTTTAGCAGGGACTTGTTGAAAATCTGCTCTATAATGTTACTGACTGAGGCGTGGCATCTGAAAGGGAATATGCACTGTTGAATAGATTCATAATGCAAAGAAGTGGATGTCACTTAAGAGAACAGTTGGCTATAAGGTTCTGCATTTTCGTATGTTTCATATTGCCTGCTTTCACTGAGGTGAGAAACAGCGCACAAATTAAGCCTATACAAGCATCAACCCTATTGCCTACTGTTTTCCTGAACTGCGCAAGCCGCCTCAGCACTTAGCTGAATGTAGGAGGCACCCACATTCTTTCATAAAATAACCAGTGTCACAATCATAGAAATAGATCTAGATCTATTTCACTGCAGCCATTAAAATGAGAGATTCATCATTCATTCAGTATCTCCCTCCACCCCAAGGATGGCTGGAGGGATAGGAACTGAGGAACGTCAACCCTTGTCAAGCATTTGAAATGGTATCTTTCTCATTCTAGTCTCGGTGGTGGAACATTCCTGGGTCTTTGTTGTTTGCTGACTGGCTGTGAGACCTTTGAGGAAGCTCTAGAAATGGCAGCTAAAGGAGACAGCACCAATGTTGATAAGCTGGTGAAGGATATTTATGGAGGAGATTATGAACGGTTTGGTCTTCAAGGATCTGCTGTTGCATCAAGGTACGTATGGACAAGTCACAAGAATGTGAGTTCTGTGCCTTCTATTTATATGTTTATTACTCAGCAATGGCATATTGCTTCATGCTAATCGAACCACCATCCCCATCATTCCATATCAGTCAGCTGCAACCGAAACAAATAGACCTTATTGTGCTGTAACGGGTAGGAAGCGTTTTGCAGCCTGACGGCTACACTTCTTGTTGGAGCGGTGAGTGGTTTGACATTGAAGGTTGCAGTGAATAACAGGATGATGACACAAAGTGGCAAGGCCATAGTATGGAGAGAGGGGAGGCTGGGATTTTTGTGGGCTTGGGGAGAATTTTTTAATTCTTTAATTGCATTCTAAGCATTTTAAACATCCAGTAAAGTGCTGAATTTTGCAGTGTGCTCTGGGAGTTACAGGTAAGCATTTTAAGGCTGTAGATGGTCTACAGGTAATTAACTTCTGTCATAAGCACTATTAAATATAATGTGAAATATAATGTGTTTTCACACTGAGATTGTAAAGTGAGATTAGAAAATCAACCAGCATCCTGAAAGCAGCAGGTTGTATCATACATAATTCAGTTTATCAATATTACTCAAATTAATTGCTAGACCGCAAGAGTTATTTAGGTCTGGCACACCCATTTTCCAGATTTATTTATTTATCAGGCCACTATGGCTTATTCAAAAAAGTGATTAAAAAGCATGTTATGTGATTTAGGAACCCAATTTGTATACAGTAAAGCTAACATAGCTTAGCTTGCTGATCTATGTCTGAGAGGACTGGAATAAGCAGACACCACCCAGCTTTGTTCATAAGAATGTAAGAAATATGCCGGATCAGATCCAAGACCCATCTAGTACAGTGGCCCCACTGGCTTCTATGGAAAGAGTATAGGTAGTCCTCAAGTCACGACTGCAATTGGGATTGGGATTGCTGTTGCTAAGCGATGTGGTTGTAAAGTGTGATGTCATGTGACCGTATTACTTAGCAACGGCAATCCAGACAGTCCTGTGGTAGTTGTAACCCATGCATGGATCATTAAGTGGGAAGTGGAGGGAGTCCCAAATAAAGAGCACAGGGATGCTGGGGGGTTAGGGGAGGCCCGGTGCAGGCTGTGCGCAAGTCAGGGAGGGAATGCTCTGTGGTGCAAGCTCAGAAAGGCCAGAGAATGAGGGCATGGGGTGCATGCGATTGCAGGGAGGCTGGGGAAGGAGGGTGCGGGGTGTGTGCAAGCAAAGGGGGGAAGAAGCATACAGTCCATGCGAGCGAAAAGAGACCAGGGGGGTAGAGACTTACCCCAGCAGCTTGCAACCTTCCTTGCTGCCTTCCCATTGACTTTGCTTGGGGGAATCCGGCAGGGAAGGGTGCAAATGGTGATCATGTGACCATGGGATGCTGCAACTGGTTGTAAGTGTGAGCTGGTTGCCAGGCACTCAAATTTTGTTCACATGACTGTGGGGGCACTGCAATGGCCGGAACTTCGAGGACTGGTCATAAGTCCCTTCATTCAGCATCATCACTGAACAAATGGTTGTAACTCGAGGACCACCTGTAGAAATAAGAAAATTGTGACCAAGAGTTATATCCTCTAAGAGTTGATCCAATTCCCTTTAGAACTGGCTAGATTAGTGGTCAACATTGTATCTTGTAGTAGTACATTTCAAAGCTTGACAATGTACCATGTAAAGTAATATTTTTAAAAAATTAAGACCTGGATGGCCCCAAGTTCTATACTGTGAGAATTTTCTCCATGTTATGTTTAGTTGGCTGGTGTGGGTCTTCCGGGCTGTGTGGCCGTGTTCTGGAAGTTTTGTTTCCTACCGTTTCGCCAGCACCTGTGACCGGCATCTTCAGAGTGCAGGAGCACAGACAGGAGCAGTTCTCTCTGGGCTCCTGTCTGTGCTCCTGCCCTCTGAAGATGCCGGTCACAGGTGCTGGCGAAACGGTAGGAAACAAAATTTCCAGAACACGGCCACACAGCCCGGAAGACCCACACCAGCCATCGTATGCCAGCCGTGAAAGCCTTCGACAATACATTATGTTTAGTTCCTTTCTGATGTGATCCTTTTGTTCTTAAACTAAAAAGCACCTATATTGTAAGCTTTTCTCAGTAGTGTTCTCCAAATCCTAGATTATTTTCATTTGACTTTTCTGTATCCTTGATTGTTTTACAATATCCTCTTTAAAGTTCCTCTCTGAGAATGCCAGGTTAGTGAGGCAGGACTTAACTTTACAAAAGCAACGTTGATTCTTCTTCTGTAAGAGCTTCTGTTGTGTTTAATGATACTCTTACCAATTTATCTGGAGTCCTTTTGTAAGATATAACTTTACAATATAAATCAACATTTCTCTAGTATAGATGCTGCTCTTAGGGAACTATTTATCTTTGCTAGAAGATCAGCAGTTGCATATTTGAATTCTCTAAGAATTATTGATTGTGTCTGATCTGCCCTCATTGACTTCTTTGCTTTTAACTAATTATTAAGGGTTAGAACTAGTTCACTCAGTTTTTCAGAAATCTCCTCTGTCTGAAAATATCAGCTCAGGAATCTGCCCTACATCTGCTGAAGTAAAGTCAGGCAAAAACTTTATTTTGCTTCTCTGCAATCTCATTATCTTCCTTTTGTTATTATTTTTCCACCCCTTGTCATCCTAGTTGACCAGGTGCCTTTCTAGATGGTTTCCCAGTTCTGGTGTAATTCACACCAACAAAATAAATTAATGAGTAATTTGTATTATAAATAATGATATGCTGCTCAAAGATATTATGTTGCTTAAAATCCCTTTGGAAATCTGTAATTTTGCCCTTACATTTATTTTATTCAGATTTGTTCTCTTCATTCTTATCGTGGCCAGACATTGCTTATTAACTGTGCTGCGTTGATAGTCTTTTGGATTTTCCTGCCTTACACAGTGTTTCTTACAATGCTGTTGAACAAGCCAAGCATTCGAGAATGGTTTTCTCCTCTTGATTTCCTCTTTTATCTGATTATTACTAATGATGTCTGTGCAGTGATCTGGATTCAGAGGAGAAAAGGTGATTTGGAGGAATGTGTCTGCCAGCAACTTGTTATAGACACATTTCATTTTAAAAAGATGCTGGTAGGTGGAAATCACTTTTTCCCCTTCAAATCTAGATTGCTGCTCACACCTATTATTAATGACTAATTTTAAGTAGATATTCTCTGTTGAAATCAAAAGGGATAGTGTTCAGGCTGCTCGTTTCAATTGTTTTAACAAGGTTCATATCTCATGCTGATCCTGGACAGTAGATACAATTGGAAGTCCAGGGCTATTTCTTATTTTGTTGGTTCTGTGACCAGCTGTCAGGCCTAGCCCAAAGAACTCCTGGAGACCATGCAGGTTCAATCAGCAAGGTTTATTTGCCAGCACCTGTTTACAGAAATCTTCTCAGACTGGCCAGCAGTTCCCAGGCACAAGTCTCTACTATCTTCTGGAATGTTTAGGGATGCGCCAGCTTTCTCCGCTTATCTCCAGAGCGAGTGCTTAGTCTACTTTTCTGATTCAAACAGTGTCCTCCCAGACCAGAATTTCTTGGGGGAATAAAAGTCCACAAGTTCAACTACCTTTTTATTTAATATATAGTTAGTTCATCTAATGTAATATAATTATTGAATACAAGGTATAGTTATGTATAAAACATGCAAAGGAACTTAGTAATTCAATGTGATCCATTCAGTTAATTGATTGACTTGTGTATAATACCTCTTTGCCTTTAAGATACGTTGCCTTTATTTTAATCTCACCTAAAAAAAAACAGATCTCCTCCACACCAGATGGCAAATAACAGGGGCCTCCAATCATTTGTAGATGATCAGCACATAATTTGAACCTTGAGGACACATGGTAGGTGCTCCTGCAAAATGACTGCTGGGTAGAGGAGTTTGTCCATTCATGACTCCCATAAGGACATGATCACATGTTACCTATTTATCAGAATGTTCATGATTATTCCTCTTATTCTCTTTTCTGGGCAAGTGGACACTATTCCAAACAAAGCAATAGATTGCACCCAAGGAAATCTTGAAAATAAAGTTCATGGTAGAAGGTGGGGCTTTGCAACAGGCCAGATTCCATTTTTAATTTTATAGATACAGTGGAACCTCGGTTTACGAACTTAATTCATTCCGTGACTCTGGTCACGACCCAAATTGGTCGCGACCCGAAGCAAATTTTCCCATAAGGTTCAATGTAAATACAGTTAATCCGTTCTGACCCCTCCGAATTTGGTCGTCAACCGATTTTTGATCGCGTCCCGAATCAAATTTCCCCATAAGGTTCAATGTAATTACGGTTAATCCATTCTGAACCTTTTTTTTTTTTTAAACCGCAAAAATATGACACAAAGTACAGTATGGAGAGAGAGAAAGCTAACCTTGCTCGACACGACTTCTGGCGTGGAGGACAGGAAGGCGGGTGGGGAGGCGGATATTGCTTGGAGGGAGAGTCCCCCTCCCTACAGGAAGCCGCGACCACGTGTCACGGGAGGGAAAATGGCCGCGGATCCTGTTCGTCACCCGATGCGGAGTTCATGAACGGAGGCAAAATTTTGTGGCTGGAGCTGGTCATCACCCGAAAAGTTTGTGAAACGTTCGTAACCCGAGGTTCCACTGTATAGGGATAGAGATAGAAGAATCCTGAAAGAACAGGTTAGGGATAGATCTTCATGAACAAAATCTATCTATGTGGCCGCTAGGAGTTGAAAACAACTTGATGGCATATAATCAAGATAGATATATGAGCGAGAGTATGTGTGTGTGACACCACACACTTTTAAAATCAGTAAAGCTCAGTTGTGGGGTAGGGAACCTGGTGGGTGCCAAGGATCTCTATAGTCACATCAGCGTCCCAGGTACCACATTGCAGTCCCAGGGTTGTAATATCCAATATTTTAACTATCTGCTTCTATCAAACTCCTTTTGGCTGAGAAAAAGAGGGGTTTTTTTTCAATTGGAATATAAAAGTTGTAAGGAAGTAATGCTAGTTTACTCCAAATAATACAGGTAGTCCTCACGGACTGCTCATTCAGTGACCATTTGAAGTTATGACGGTGCTGAAAAAGACTTATAACCGGTCCTCAAAGTTGTAGCCATTGCAGCATCCCCACAGTCGCGTGATCATGATTCAGGTGCTTGGCAACCAGCACACATTTACAACAGTTGTAGCATCCTGCAGTCACATCATCGGCATTTATGGCTTTCACAGCCAGCTTCCGACAAGCAAAGTCCATGGGGAAGCTGGCAGGAAGCCACAATTTGTGGTCATGTGATGTTGCACTTAACAACCTGCAGCAATTTGCTTAGTGACTGCAACCAGAATGGATGAACTGATGTCGTAAGTCAGGCGCAGTCACGTGACATTTCACTATTCAACCATGTTGTGTAGCAAGGGAGTTGACGGTCCCAATTGCGGTCAGTAAGTGAGGACTACCTGTAGTTGGAATTGATCATATATTTGTACGTGAGCATGTGTTTTGTTTCCTGAATGAATTACTTAGATATATCTATATATCCCAGACAAACTCTTTAAAACATATTTTTAGAAACCTTGGCCTTTCTGAAAAATATAAGAAAGATCACATCCTCTAGTATTATCACACAGTTTCGGCAACATGATGAGCAAAGAAAAGAGAGAGACTATCAGTAAAGAGGACCTGGCAAGAGCAACTTTAGTCACCATCACCAATAACATTGGCTCGATTGCTCGGATGTGCGCCTTGAATGAGGTGAGACCATGTTTATTAGCAAGCTTTCAAAACTATTTTTTGGTTACTACAGGGATTTGGATCTTTGATTGATATACCTTCTCCCACCAATGAAAATACTGAACAACCCTTTAAAGCATGTTATACTATATACTATATGTATTCATACAATATGAACTGATCCTGCAGTTTTTCTTTTTTAAAAAAAGAGACTGAAATGATAAACTTTTCTAGATAGTGTGTCTTCACTAAGTTGTTCAGAACTTCACTAAGTAGGATGATCACTGTTGCTGAGGCTTCTAATAGTTTGGGACTGTAAGTGGAATTCTGTATTTGCTCAAGATTTACCTTTTAGATGTGCTCTTTTGTTTGAAGCCTCCAACATTTACACTGAAAGCACGTGGACCACATTTACTCAATGGGAGGGTCATTGTTATTGAGGAAGCATAGTTGGTATGACTTGTGTATGTTGTTTGGTCCAATGGGCTGAATTCTTTCCTATCTACATTTTGGAATGTTTGCTTTAGTGGCACCACCATAACAACAATTAAAAAGAGCTATATACCTTCTAACTTATACTTCAGCTGTAGTAGAGAAAACTATACAACCTTTTTAAGGTAAAGCCATAAGAATATCTGTTTATACAAGTGATAACTTGATTTGATCGAGACTACATCAAGGTACTTTAAAGGTATGTGTGGTTAACCCTACATCAATGATTGGGAACCTTCATCAGCTGAGGCTTCCTTCCATCATCCCAAGCCCCCAGATCTTCCTTAGTGAGGAGCAGCTCAGAACAGGTTTTCACTGCTCCTGGTGCCTGGAGGGGACTTGTCCCCAGGAGCCCAATGTTGTCTGCAGGAGAGGAGAGGTTGGAGCTTGGCTTCCTCCTCAGAGATATCACTAGCACCTATAAGTTGATATCAGTGTGGTACTGTTACTAGAATGTTGAACTTAGATGTGAAAGATCAGACTCAGATTCAACTATAATGCTCAATAATTTTTCAAGCAAACTGCTATTGGCATAACCTATCCCAGGCAATTATTGTTAAGCCGGAAGTAGATCTTACGTATAATAGCAACTTATCCTACTGCCCACTGATAACACCTAGTAGCATGCAGGTACGATCTATTGCCTCTCTTTGCAATTTTTCAGGTCAAAGATAGTAAGGGAATATATGACGAGAAGTATATCAAACCGAGGACCTGTTTCAGTTGCTTCTATGTACTGGTGACTGTAAACCTTTAATATTCCTGAATATTTTACATAGGAATATCAGTGGAAGCCTCTGCAATAATAAGTGGTCCTGATCTTCCTCTTTGCTTTCAGCTTCTTTACAGTGTTGCCTTGTGGCATGGAGTTCAAGCAGCATTGTACAGGGCTATCAAAGCATAGAGAGTTAACTGCAGTAAGCAACACAGCTTTCATTTAATATAAAGAGACC
The DNA here is from genome assembly GCF_059951505.1 of Python bivittatus. Lineage (NCBI taxonomy): Eukaryota > Metazoa > Chordata > Lepidosauria > Squamata > Pythonidae > Python > Python bivittatus. The sequence continues at coordinate 3,735,649 of NW_028277108.1, forward strand.
TAGTGAGAACTCTTAAGGTGACCTGTTTAGATTATTGTTACGAAGGCTTGTGAGAACATATGTGAAAGGGATTCTCTATATTTCAGACAAATTATATATTCCTGTTACTATCTAATTTCTGTTCTATCAGCAGAAATTGACTGCAATTTTAGATACGCATTCTGGCGATCTTTGAATCCCACCAAATTTTTGCAAAAGTTTGGAATTCACGAGACTATTGCTCATTTAACATAGTCCTCTAATTCTGGCTTTGAGCTCTTGCCTAATAATTTGCAGCTGTTTGCATAATAAACTGTTAGCAAGTTTAATATGATACCCAGGTTGGTTAATAAGGAGCCTTTTCAAAGAACAGTTTCTAGTTTTGATTTGTAGGACAGATGGAATTTTGCTGATTTTGCAATTGTGGCAGACTATGGTTTGCACTTATGCTGGTCTATGACCGTAATAAAGATTTGATTTGATGGTTTGTGCTAAAGTGAAGCTGTATGAAATAACTGAGCAGAATGCAAATGAGCATGTGACTTGCTCTTTGATTTTCCAAAGTACAATTTGGAGAAATCTAAATTAAGCTTATGCCTTACCATACATAGTTAGAATCCATACTGTGACAATTGTGAGAACCAGTCTGTGGAACATCTTAATTCCATAGTTACAGGTAGTCTCCAGGTTAAGAACGCCAGGTTTAAGGATGACCCATAGTTAAGAACAGAGCCTACTGTAGCAAAATTCGAGTTAAATACACAATGGTTCGAGTTCATTACCTAATACAATTTATACAGTATTATACAATAATACTGTTCCATCTTACATACAAATTTGACCTAAGGACAGACCTTGGGATGGAACTTGTTCTTAAACTGGGGACTTCCTCTATTTCACTTCAGAAAACTTTTAACTGGGGTCTGAACACAAAGACACTGTCTTGCATGCTGTTGCTGTTGTTTTTCTAATGCACCCAAATAATGAATCCACTTAATAATCCCTCATTAGCCCAAAAGTGGTGACTCTAATCTTCCCATTCCTTTTAGTGTATAGTATTAAAAGTGTTCAGAAGTATTAATAATAACATTCTTATTTCAAGAAAGTTTCTCAAACGGTATTTTTACTGTCTTTATAGTAATTAAAAGCATGAGCCATGGACACATTAGACCAGATTGCAGGGAATGCACTTAGTTGACAAGAAAGACAAGCTTAAAATATGCATGATTAACACTAAGCTTTGTCATGATAACACCTCCAACATCTCAAAGCAAAAATAACTTGCAGTGATTACTAAAAGAAGCTGATGCTTGTGACCTTCTTTAAAGGTGAAATAGTATTATCAAAGTAAGGTTTTCACCACAATTGATAGTTAATTATTCTTCCAAATGTTGGTGAATTTCACAATAGCCTTATTATAGAGGCAGAACAGAATAAAGATGTCATATTTCTGATGTGTAAAATATACAAGAGTAAATCAAAAACAGTGCTGAAGTTACCTTCTTTTCCTCTAGTTTTTGCGGTACAAGTTCGTATCCTTGCCATAAGCAGTGGTAGAACTAACTTCTAGGCAATCTTCCCCAACCTATGTCCCTTCCAGAATTCCTCAACTCTATGGCCGTTCCTGAGAATATGGAGAATTGGAGTCTTCACATCTGGAAGGCACCTAGAAGAAGGCTGTTATAGGGTTTTTGTGTGTGTGTGTGTGTGTGTGTGTGGTGGTGGGGATAGGGTGTATAATGGAGTTCCAGTGCATGCCTGGAGATTCCTTTCCTTCCTTTCCATCAAACATTTTCTATTCATTTCAGTGATTACCAACACTGCCAGCAACAAAATTAACTTTAATCTGATACTAACCCTCAGTCCATGTTGAGAACACAATTATCTCTATGCAGTATCAATGAATTGCACAGAGATTCTATGGCTTGGTGAAACTCGGACCTTCACATGATATTTATCACCTTTTTTCAACACTTGGGGTGTTCCAATAGCAGAAATGTATTAATGCAGAGATATAAGAATAGTGTATTGAATTTGATTCAGTGCTTTAGCATAGCTATGGCTAAAAAAATCACTGTTTTTATAAACATTTCTCTAGAATGCCCTAAACTACTCATGTGTTATTTAAATGACCTGTTATATTTAGGGATGAAAATTAAGTACTTACTGGATATATACAGTGGAGAGAGAGAGAGAGAGCGAGCGAGTGAGCAAGCGCCCGACCCAGAATCTTTTCCAGATGACCTATCAGTAGAACATTTATCAGTGAAAAAATAGTCAGCCCTATGCATGCTTGTATAGAAAGAAGCCTTGTTAGTCCTGAACAATTATTCTTCATGGTTCATTGATGTGCTAGAGATTACTATCATAATCTATAGAGACTGGCTAATTTTTTTTTTAATTGAGAAATATGTAAGATTATGTGTTTGCTATGTGTCAATGAATAGAATGAGTCTTCAATAAACTGAAAAGCAACAATATTAGAACTGTATAAATTTCTTTTTCATGTTGCTTGGTTTACAGAAAAATGTTACCCAAGATTAGTTTTTTCATCTAAACAAGCTCATCCTGTTTGTCCATCTGAGGTCCTACTGTCAAAACACCAAAGGAATGTTGCAACTTTACGCACTGTTGAAGAATTTGCTATGCTTAAGGTTGAAAACAAAATCCTTTTAATTGCACATAATTCACTTACTTTTACAGAATATTGATCGAGTGGTGTTTGTAGGAAACTTCCTGAGAATCAACATGGTTGCTATGAAGGTGCTAGCCTATGCTATGGACTATTGGTCAAAGGGACAACTCAAAGCTCTCTTTTTGGAACATGAGGTAAAAACTTTTCAAAAAGAAAAAAAGGCATTACATTTGTTAATACGGTAATGAATTCCTGTCAAAGCTATCATTGCTGATAATCTCCAGTCTAAATCATGGATGGGAAACAAAATCAATATCTGTTCAAAGACTTAAGGCATCTGTTTTAGTAAAGTTACAGGGACATCTAGTAATATTTGGCAAGAAAGAACATTAGGTTCTAATTGGGATCCTTCTGCTGAAGAAAGACTGTTTGACCCAGCAGAGACTATAGAAGCAAGCTCCTATTAGAAAGCAATAATGAGGCTGCAATTAATCTGCTTGTCTTAAAACAAGTTCTGCAGGACTATTGAGTGGACGTGTAGGACTGTTTCTAATTTTCTATCTTCCCTTCGTTATCTGAAATCTGTTAGAAATCATTTAATATTGATATATCGGGTACCATAGAGATGCAGCAGCTAGTCTGTACTAGAGCTGGGCAAAACCATGCACAGATGACATTGTGTAGTAGTTTTGGCAGAAGTGTGTTTTGTACATGCTCAGCCAATGCGGGGAAGACCTCAAAGTGGCTTCATTAAGCCTTGGAGAGGATGAGTTCTTCCGTACACCCACAGAATGGCCTTCTGAACTTTTTGCTACATGTTAAACTTGTGAACAAGCTTGTGCTCATGTTTTGGATTGAGTATGCAAATGTCACATGCGGCGAATTTGCTGGAAATGTGAGTATTTAATCTTTAATGGATCAACCAGGATTTTGTTTAAAAACAAGAGGGGAATTTTTAAGAATAATCCTTTGTGTTCTTTATACTTAGTTGCCACGTCTAATATTTACTAAGTGGTTGCAGGCATAGACACTGGCTAATGCTGATTCTTTCTGTTGTGACTTCTGTATTTTCTTTTACAGTATCAGTCTGATATTTCTACTTTTGGGATGTTAGCCTTAAAAAAAATACTCCATGTGTTAAATTGGTTGAATATTGCAATAATTTAGTTTGGATTTGACTTTGCTAACTCCTCCTCTTAATCATTTTGAAGGGTTATTTTGGTGCTGTGGGAGCTCTTTTAGAGCTGCTCAAAATGACTGATGATAAATGAGGAAGCTCCTAGAAGCTAAGAGCCCGTCAAAGCTGCTTGAAGGATGACAGCTGCTAGGAGGATGGGAAAGAAGCCATGGAGGAAGTTCTACCTGCTGGATTTGTAAATACTGTAATAATTTAAACTTATTTTAGCGGATCTTTTAAATTTAGGGATGGACATTAACTTCAGACTTTGTACCAGGCATTTTTATGGGAATACAACATTTTTAAGATAAACAAAATGTGCAGTGCGGCCAATTTTTATGGATTGTATCTAAAAAATAGGCACTGAGCAGGAAAAGGACCTAAATTATGAGACACTGGTATTATTATTGTTGTTGTTATTATTATTTTCTTCTGGGGTTTACTGATCTAGTGTGATAATGATTCATTTAGTAATCGCTCTAGGAGATTTTTTTTAAATCTTTCATGACGTTTCATGATCGCTGTTGGTTTCAAATGAAACTGCAAAGCTGGCATTTAGTGTGAACACTAAAATAATGAATCTTGCTGCCTTCATTCTATTAAACTATGTTCATCTCCATCATAAATTAACTACCTTTGTTTAGCTGTCCATGTCAGCAGTAATAAGTAGTATTTTTAGATGCGTTATCAATCTACTGAAAAGAAAGAGAATACCTCAATTTTTCTTGGTTATATTTACACATCTTATGAAAACTCATCTATTCAGTACTTCTTCACTGTTGTTTGGAAATCCTCATTTCTAGTTCTCTTAGCTGAACATATGATTATTGAACAAAAGAAAGGCCTTTCCCCGAAACATTAGATGAGGTCAGAGTTGTCTTGGGGGGTGGTAAATGACACATCTGTGATGATGCCATCACACAAATAATGTGACTTATGTACATGCATCATGTCGTCATTGCATAAGCACTTCATTGGTACAATGACCTCATGACCCATATGTCTTCCTTTTGATGTCATTACAGCTTGTATTGGATGCTTCTGGATGAGGTATTAAAACATGTCGTGTAACTGAATGATCTTTCATCCAGAACAGTGGATGAAATGCCCTGGACTGCCTATTCAAACTGTCTGTGTGTAACTTTCTTTGAATGAAAAAAAAAGTGAGTCACTATCATATACTGTACAATCCAGAAACAGGCTTATTTCATCTTCATTTGTGAGAAGTCAGCTTTGAAGGACAGTAATTTTTATGGTAAATAAATATGCAAATTGGAAGACTTGTTACACTACAAGTTTGATATATTTAAAAGTCAGACGTGTCATTTTTTTTGTCCACAGTTAAAAAGTCACACTGAAATTAGCCAATTATTAGTGGTATTAAAATTATGAACACAGTACAGTATTATTTACTGTATTAATCTCTATATTTTATTCTGCTGTCACATTCTACAGGGGGCCATCAGGAGACAACATAGTTTTACTGAGCAAATATTCTGTAATAAATTGGATTGTTTGGAATACATATTTGATTTCTTTACCTTGAAACCTTCAATGCATTAAAAAGAATGGTTCACTTATCTGACTGAAATAAAAGTACATTATTATTGTGATGGTTTGTAGTGTATTTGTGGTCTTAAGCAGTCAGTCCATTCCCCCCCCTCCCCATTTACAGTTTTATCAACAAATGACTATTTTTGGTTTGTAAAAGGACTGGAATATGAATAATATTTGTAAGCAGAGTTTTAAACAACCATTGCACACACAGAAAAAAAAGCAACATCAGCAAACAGATATATGAAACTCAGTTCTGATTTGATACAATACAATAGCTTGTATCTATCCTTGTTTCTTCCAGTCATTTTTACTTACCTTCCAGCAAGGTAATGTTGGAAGAAAAACAGTTCAGAAATTAAAATATTTGTTGAAATGATAATAAAAGTAAGTTTCTGGCCTAGGGTTTTGAAATAGGCATACCTGGATATGTAGTTATTTTGTGCCAATCACAGTGACATCTTCAGTAAACTACTCTTTTTAGTAGTCAATTTTAGGGGTATATACAGTAACTATTGAATGTAGAGTTAGCACAATGATATTTAGTACACTTGTTAAAGAGAAAATTGTACAGTATTCAGATTCATACTCCATTTTGACTGCTGTATTTGTTTCTAAAGAAGCAAGGAAGAATGTAAAACATGCTATAATGTGGTAACATCTTTGAGCATTGAGTTATGAGAACAAAGTTTAGTTACAAATTTGACTTTCAATTGTTGCTTGACCCTTGTACTCTGATTTCAAGATGGACAGTGGGGAAGGGAACACAGGCATCTGTGGGAGGGTAGGTGACAAAATGTGTGCCTTGATGTTGCAACACAACTCTGCTACTTACAGACTTGCATGTAATGTCACAATGAAAGGGTGGAGTTTGGTGACATCACAATGCATGTTTTGCCATTTTGGTATCATGATTAAGAACAGACACCTATGAAAAGAAACATTTTTATCACAGCAGACAAGATTACGTAGAGCAATAGTATTCATTGGTGAGAAATTATATGATCCTTGCTGCCTAGAAAATACCAACTTCTGTCATTGCAATGAATAGAGATGTCTCCACATGTGGGAACGCTACTCCAGTCTTTTGGTGCAGTTAACATTAGTGACTACCCAACTTGGTGAACGGTCATTAGTATCTCAAAGAAGCAAGTACCTTTGGACTTTTGCTGATAAGCCCCTGTTCCAGATTCATCTTGAATGAGGCAGGAAATGTCCTCTAGCAAACTCTAGAGCACAGTGGAAAAAAAATGGGGCTAAGATTAAATATAAAGATGACCAAACTCATGATAAGTACAACAACCAGCCTTAGGAATGGTTTTAGCAAGCCTGGGACACTCTGTGGATGTGAAAGTTGGACTTTGAAGAAGCAGGATAGAACTTTGAACTTTGGTTTTGGAGAAAACTCCTGAGAATACCATGGATAGCCAAGAAAACAAACAAAGGGATCATAAAGCAATCTGGAGTTCTCACTCAGGGCACAAATAACCAGGCTTCAGATTAAGCAAGGTGGATAGACTTAATTACAGCAGTGATGGGTACACATTTGGAAGACCTGAAGGGCCAGGTTGGGGACAGATCAACCTGGATAAGGTCTGTCTATGTAGTCACTAAGAGTTAACATTGCTTGATGGAGCTTTATTAATCAATTGGCCTCTAGTAGTTACAGGTCTTCCCTTTAGGATCCCCAATATTAAGTAATGACATTTGATGGACTTAGGAGGCATGCCTTCTCTGCTGTGGCCCCTGCCCTCTGGAACAGGATATCTCCAAGGGTTCAGACTGCCCTGATTCTGCAAGCTTTTAAATGATCTCTGAAAACATGTTCTTCCCCCAAGCTCTGGGATAGGTCTTGATGTGTATACCATGTTCATTTCTGTTTACCTTTTTAGGTATTGAATCTTTTTTTAATCTGTATGCCCAGAATAAATTTTGCATTGGGAAGCCTTATAAATAAAATTAAAAAACAATTATTTTTTTTTGCTTAGTATCATTTTCTCCAGAGAATATAAACACACACAAACTCTTCTCACCATTGTTAACCAGGACCATCTTGATCACACACTTCACTTTATTATTTACTATTTCTTAGTTTTTGCCTTCATGTTTATGAGCTTCAGCCAGCAAACTAATGACAGCAAGGGATTGGTGGTTCCTGGGAGTTTTTCAGTGATGGAGGTGAAGGAGGGAGTTGGCCTCCAATTGCACAGCATCATACAGTGTCTCCTCGCAGGACAATTCAATTCCAATTTGTCATGGGCAACACAGTGGCTCCCAGGTGACCAGCTGTGAACCACATGCCCTCTTTCGACCAATAGAAAACTTGCAACCACAGCTTCAGGGATCCAGATGGCCTGAACACCAGAGGGAGTAGAAAGTGACAGAACAAGGTGCCTGATTCCTCCACCTTCCTTTGCCAATGTAAAGGCAGTTCCAGTTTCCCGTTTCTACACTGGTTTCACCAAGTACTATCCCCTCCCCACTCCTCAAAGTCCCTGTTACCTTCTGTTCCTCAGAAGTCCTAAGGAAAAGCTATGGAGTGCCTAATCAGCTCAATGTTCTCATAGAACACTAGGAGTACATCAAGAGTTGTGTCATGAGACCACCATCAGGTTGCTACATGGTTCTCCATGTCCTCCTTTACAAAAACATTTAAGATCAATGCCTTGGCCAAAGCATTCTTTGGCAGAAGGGTCCTACAGAAAATAGTTCACAACAAGGATTAGGGGCACCCTGGAAACAGAGTCTCTCAGGAACAGCAGTGCTAGGTCTCACTTCAGAATCCCCTGGATCAGCTGTAAGAAAACTATATATGTATTTAATCAGTCAATTTACATAGCTGCCCTACTCAGCACAAGACTCGGGGCAGCATACATCATCAGTAACAGAAGAATCAATAAAAGCCGCATAATAAAATATTAAAAATGCAGTCCAAAGAAGCAACACACACCATTCCTTGACCTAATGCATGGGGAAAGAACCAGGTCTCTAATGCCTTTTGAGAAGCAGGCAGGGTAGCCAAATCTTAGGTGGGAGGGGATGTTGTTCTAAAGCAGTGTTCCTCAACCTTGGCCACTTTAGCATGCGTGGACTTCAACTCCCAGAATTCCTCAGCCAGCATGGCTGGCTAGGGAATTCTGGGAGTTGAAGTCTGTGCATCTTAAAGTTGCCAAGGTTGAGAAACACTGTTCTAAAGGGTGAAAGCAGCAACAGAGACAACAGAGAAGGTTCACTGGGCTTGTTGTGGAGATCCTTCTGCAGCCAGGAGAGGCATCTAACTCATCCAGGCACTGGTGGAAAAAAGGGGGTGAGATTTCTCAGGAGGCCCATCTATATTCACAACCAAGATGAAGTCTAACATGTCTCTCCTGTATTATTATCTTCTTGAGTTTTATTTCTATGAGCTCCCTTTGTAGTTTGACATTTCAAGATGGGAAGAGAGCTATCTCCTCCCACAGAAGCCAACATCAGAAGACCTTCTAGCTCTCCCTCCAGAGTTAGTGGGAGGGTCCTCACTGTCCCACTAACTGTAATTCTGCTCTGTTATAAATAGCTCACGGAATAACAAACTCATGCAATATTCCCCTTGCAGCATTGCAGCAACCCAGAACAGCAGAAAAAGGAAAAATGGGGTGCATTTAATATTTAAACTATTTTAAAGAGATGCATAATATCTTAAGGGATATTTGCTTTGAGCAAGCTGCAGAGCCTGTTTGTTTGGGATATTAGAAAATATCCTAACAGCTTAGTTGATTATTTGTAAAATAAAACGTACTTAGAAAAGCACATCATATAATTATTTCACCTTTAAGATTTGCTAGAACTTTTTGGACGAGAGGAGAGATAAAAGAGAACTTTAAGTATTTATGCAGGGAGGAAAACATGAACATCCATTACAGGACAGCTCAAACCTCTTACTAAAATTCCTTATTTTCCCCAGTAGATGGCAATGTTAAACTGGAGTTTAAGGTTCCCTAGCCAATAGTTTTCAAAAGCTGCCAAAATATTTTCCAACAATAATAGTAATAGTAATAGTAATAATTCATACCTATTCTTAAGTTTCTAAAACATGTATATATTTTTTAAAAATCAGAAAATATATCCAGAAACTAAGAAAAAGTTTTGCATTTCTTCCTATGAAATTAAACCAAGTAAAGACAATTCAGTGGAAAATCTGCACCCAGCAGTTGTCACTGAATTTAAAAACAAAATCCAATACAATAAAAGTACTGTAATAAGTTTGTGCAAGGAAGTTAGGGCACAAAGCTATAAGGGTAAGCAGAAGATTCAAGAACTAAGGATTCCAAGTCTTCCTCTGAGCTCAAGGCAGTATGTTAATTCCTCTTCCAAGATTTGTTTTTAATCCCCTCCCTCTATTTGAGAAGAGAATTATGTCCTCTGTGGTTGAGACCCTATGAAGTGACTGGGTGAAGTCTTCTCCTGATCTGATCAAAATATCACCCTGTTCCACCCTCTCTGATCTTTTCTGGCTCTTGAAGCGAGAAGGTCCATGGAAGTTTTGGGGGGAGAACCTCAAGAGGACAGATAAAGCCAGATCTCTCTCCAACTCTCAGAGTGATGGACCTGAGATCTTCCAGGACCACAGCTATCATAGGAATCCAACCTAAACCAGTTTTTTTTTAAAGCTCTATTCTCTTAAGAATAGAGTCCTGTTAGAGATGGCACCAATATACTTCTCTTTGTAGGACATTCTGTGCTTGAGGCACTACTGTACAATTTAAGCAGGTGAAACGAATGCAGAAGTTCCCAAGCAGAGCATACAGAAGAAAGGGGGGGGGGGAGAGGGAATATTCCTCTAGAGTTAACAGCCAGAGAATGCCGGTTCATTTGGGGTTTGAGGTTTGCTTTGAACACTTACTTCATGATGTTGCAAGTTTTGTAATCTTGATTACCTTAAGGAAAAGTCAGGGAGTTGAAAAAACACTTAACCGCTGGGAGCTCTCATTCCTTTGCGTCAGGAATGTGATACTGAGGGGAAGAATAAAGAGTTTCAGGCAAATCTGTATCAATCAGACTGGGAATTTCAGAATATATAGGCTATCAAGTCCAACTTCTGTTCAAAATATCTCCATATGGCCAGAATGAGCTAGCCAAATCTTATATGAAATTTTGGCCCCAATGTATTGAATTGTTTTAAAAATTAAAAATATTCTGTAATGATTTGATTTATTTTTAGCACACATTCTGTGAAATGGTGACCATCATCTGAAAAGGTTGCTGGCCTCTGCCTTAACAAGTGGTTCTCCTGTTCAACGTTGGGAACCATATTTTCAGATTTCAGATTTAGCTCCTTCCCCTATTTGATTACCTTGTTTTTCTTTGCTGATGATTCCTCTTGATTATATCATCTTTCTGGTATTCACTTTGGCACATGTTGAACTCAATTAACAAGTCTCTTCCCAAGTAAATTATCACATTACTTAAAGGTATTTCTAATATTTTTACTTGGAACCTTCCCTAAATGGGAGCCTTTATCTCCCATAATTCCCAGCCATGATAGGCTTTGGGAAATGAGAGTTACAGTCCAGAAAATCTATAGGGCTCCAGACTGGGAAAGTTTCTAGCCAGCATCTCCCCAGCCATCTCTAGGGGAAAACTAGAATCAACATTTGCACACAAAGAAGGGAGAGGATAATGATTTCTCCCCCAGCCCCATGTTGACCCTTTCCTAGCTTTTCTGAGCCATCTAAGCAAAAAGTTGAATAAACCAACCATTTATAGCAGGGATGAGTTAATGCCATTCTTCCAAAGCCTAAATTGATGTTCTCCCAGGCACACTTTCAGAGGACATTGACTCAGTCATCTTAGAAGCCATCTCTAAGGAGAGGTCATTTGCACACAGGAGAGAGAAATTAAAAAACACCTTCCCAAATCCCATCTTCTTTAGGGCCTGGAAGAATCAGCACTGATTCAGTTTGAGGCCAGTGTGATGTACAGTTGGACCATGCCCAAGGAGACTCAAGTTCTCATGCTGCCTATTTTACAATTCGTAGGGAAAATGGATGGAAAAGCCATGGTGGAATTAATTAATTGCCTAGCATTCATGTTGAAATCTACCAGAAGAAACCTGGTATCTGCTTAGAGATAACCCTGCCTGACTCAAGAAAGACAGCTGCTGGGCAGTGGGGTGAACACAGCAGAATTCCTACATTGTCCCCGATCCAATGGCATGCACCAGCTTGAACTGAGAATCAGCAGACAGCTGGATGGAACATCTGGTTAGCAATCTAGAATTCCAATAAATGGATGCAACTTCTCTGCCAGCTTAGTTCACTGAACCCCAGAGGAACTTGGTGCGCAGAGCGGAATAGGACAAACACTCTTCAGCCAGGTTTCCGTGATATATTCCAAATAAGCATTTTCATTTAGAATCAAGTCCAGAATGAGTAATTTTCCCAGTATTGGGTTGGTATTAAAAAGCAGGATTTTTGAGCTGGAAAGTCTGCTATCTATAATGCCATCATTTCCTTTCCTGGAGCGGAGCTGGAAAGAAAACACCCACCAGCTTGCTTTCTTTACTCTGTTTGGCATCGTTTCACTGTTATTTCTCCTCATCAACGCTCCTCTTTAAGATCTGAAGCTTTTTATTCCTATTCATTGTTTCCAGTCCTTTTTTTATGAATAATTCTTATTAAAAGAAGATTTTACAAAGATTCAAAAAATCACATAGAGGAAGAAACTTAGAAGAAATAGAAAATGAAAAAGATGATAAAGGGGTAAAAGAAAAGTGAAGAAAAAGGCAAGGAAAAGAAAGATATATAAAGAAGCAACTTCCAATCTTCCTTGCAGCAGTTACAAACATAACAACCCTCCCATACTGCCTATCAGAGTTCCCTTCTTCCCATAAGCAAACCTTTTTAATCAACAAATCCCAAAATCAACAGTTCATGTTGATCGATTTTCACCAAAAAGCCCATAAAGGGTTTCCAGTCTTCTATAAAAGTAGTTGTAGTCCCCTCCTTAATCAAACAAGTCAATTTAGCTATATCTGCAAACACAGCCATCTTCACAATCCATTCCTCCATTATTGCTGTTTCTGTAGTCCATTGTTTCAGCCCTAAGGGCTGTGCTGGCTTTTCTGTTCTAGCCAGTGGGGGAATGCCACAACTGCCTTGTAAATTCCCAAGAATTCTAGGCTCAGAGTGGTCTGGAAGCTGTGCTCTTTGACGTGGTTGCAATTTTAAACTGTGTGGGTCCACAGCATGAGGATAATTGTGGTAGGACGACCAAGGGTCCTCAGCAGAGCCTAGATGGAATATAAGTACCAAAGGTCAAGCAGTACGTTGACGTTCACATCAAGTTTGATTATACAGTGAGGTGAGGGTATACTTGATGAGAGCAGAAGGCCGGACGCAGTATTGCCTGGCCTGATGTGGTAAATTGTATTCTAGCAAGGGGAAAGCAAAAAGGACAGGCACAGGGGGTAGTAGTAATCTGCTCATCTAGAGTTCGCCCCACAGATTTGGAGCAAGTGCTAGAAGGAAATCCAAATTCAATTCCCCATACATTTCAGTTCTGATTTTGGGCCACTGTTAGCCTAACTGAGCCGCTGTTGCGAGAATAAAGTGGCAGAGGCCACCATGAGCACTGTACTGTTTTATTTTATTAGGACAGTCAATACATTCCAAGCAGGAGCAGTCTATCTGAGTACTGTGGTAAGAACTTAGGGATCTTTCAGCTGCTCTTTTCAGGGTCCATCTTATCTTCACGGAAACAAAGGACCTCCCTTGAGCAAGGTATTTTGCCTTCTGGGTAAAGATACTGCGTTTAAACAACGCTGAAGCAAACGTAAATATGCCCAGAGGCACTCTCTTCCTGGAAAAAAGAAGGTCGAGCGAAGCAGGAACCCAAAACGAATTAAAGGCCTGCTTTGAGCTTACACATTTTTGTACAGCCTTGAAAAAGGTGGTCGCCCTGCATCAACCTTCTCACCGAGCACTCCCCGCGCAGCGCTCAGCGCGCCCGCCTTGCGCATAAATGAAGGCGGCCCAACGAATCAACGCGCCTAGCATCGGGTCGGGAGTCCAGGCTGCAGTTGTCAGCTTGGACTGGGGCTACGGGATGAACTCCACCGGAGCGCGGGGCACCTTCCTCAGAGCCTCCCGCTCCCTAACGCCCTTTTCGCAAGTTGGTTTTCCCCCCTCGGTCCGGACTAACGCGCGTTTCCCACCCCCGCTATTCTGGAAGTCCCTGCGCCCCGAATAAGCCCAGCGGACAGAAGTTGGTTGGGTGGGTGGGTGGGTGGGAGGGAGGGAGGGAGGGAAAGGGCCAGCCTGCGCGCTGTTACTTTGATCCCGCGACACCGCAGCTGCTTCGCAGGCGCCTCCGAGGTGGAGCCTCGTCCTGAGCGCGGCCGCCTCCCCTCCCCACCCCACCCATCCCCCGCGCAGAGACGGCCGCGCGGGGCTGCCGAAGGCTCGGCGGAGGCGCTGCGACGCGGCTCCAGGCGCACCTCCGAGGTAGGGCGAGAGGAACCCTGAGCGAGCTGATGGGGCGCTTAATAAAAGGCACGGGAAGGATGCTCCTCTCGCTACTAGCGGTGCTTCTTCCCTTTCAGGTCAGGCAGAAACTCAACAGGTGCAGCATCCCCAACAGGTGTTCTTGGCAATGAGGGAAGAAAGGGGACATGCTCTGGTGGGTGACGGGGATTGACACCCCTAACACCCTGAAGTTCAGGGTAGCCTTCCCGCGTTGGAGAAGGAGCCAGGCAAAATGATTTATGTTGAGGGAGTTGTGGGAATGTATACAACTGGGGTTTATTCAAGTCGTGAGGGAAGCAGAGAAATGACGGTTGCCCGTTGCAGAGGAGGAAGCAAAAGATCTTCCTCGGCTTGTACTCTCCCCATTCTTGCGGGGGTGAGTCCTGGGTGATGGTATGATAACCAAAAGTAGTTTATGAACAAGATTGTTTAGAAGGAGGTGGCTGGCAGTCCAGTGGTGGACTGAGTTTGTCAGCTGCTGCTAGTGGCAGAGTTAAGCACCGTCTGGACGAAAGCCACCACCAAGGATCCTGGTTAGGGCTGCAACAATCCAGGTGACCACCAGCTGCCAGCCCTGATGTGGTAGCCCTCCTTCAAAATTTGGAGCCAAAAAGTGCGCTCCCCAGTCTTCTGAAACAGTTGGAAAAGAGGCCCATCCAATGTTGCTGAATTATATCTCCCAGCCCCTGGTCAAATTGGTTGAGGGTTTGTAGTTCATCAGGTGGGAGACTACAGATTCCCCAGTGTTTATCTTTCTCTTATAACTTCCTCTTTCACAAGTTCCACCTCCATTGGGGTTGACTTCCTACAATACTCAATGTAAAATGGGTCTCGGTGGTCTGTGATTCAGCATGTTATGGGAACTCGGTCATTATTTTACTGCTAAAATGAATCAAGCCATCATAGTTTATTTTGGGGGCATAGTCATTGTGTTTTGTTAGGCCAAGTTTAGGGTGCTGGGCTACCTAATCATGTTATTGCTATTAAACGTTTGTTCAGAAATAAACCCTAACCCTATAAAACGTACTTCAGTGTCTGTGTTCATAGAGTTGCAGCCTTAAGATAGAAAAATTGTCTGTCATCACTTTTAATCAGCAATAGATCATGTAGAATTAATGAATAAAGAGTGGAGATGGTGTATCCTTGCTTCTTCCCCAAATTCACATAGGATAAGACGAGATCTTAAGTACAGTACATGTCTCAAATATGGCACTAGAGATGTAAATAAGATCAGACCAATGTAAGAGACGTGTAAATGAGCAGATGTATCCCTACTGTTATGAAACATTCCTCTAAGGCCTAATGTGATTTGTTTGGCTTGTGTAATCTATGGCTTATTGATCAAACTATGGTTTAGCACTGTGTGTAAACTCAGCCTGTGCTTGTTAATCTGGGAGAATGAGCCTTGATTCTGTATTCTGCTTTACATGTTAAGCTTTTGTGCTTGACCCAATAAGAAAAAGTAAAGCTCGAATTCTAAATCTGATTGGTGGCATGGAACTTGGATAATAACAGTTAATTAGTAATATATGGCAAGTGATGGTGCATCATTAGTCTGGTTTCTCAAAAGCCACAGCCAAGCAAACTCTCAGCAGGTTAAGAAAACTGCTATAGACATAAGGCATAGTGCCGAAGTGCATCTTCAAAGAATCTCAGTTAGTTAGTTCTTCTTGACTCACTTGCACCATCCATTCACACACAAAATCAAGGTGATTAAAGAATGGTGTAAGATGTGAGAATGGTGTACTTTTCCCCATTCATGGGGGAGAGATTGATCCTTGGGAATATGGAGGCAAGTGAAGTTTTTGCTCCACATCTCCTCACCTGATACATATTATCTACCCACTGGTAGGACTGCTGGGAATTCATGCCCATCTTCCAGAGTATAGACATAGCTGCTATGACCCGTATGTTGTTCCACCTGACAAAGGAAACCTTCAACAGTGTCACGAACTCCCACTACTCGGGGCCTTGGAGCAACATCTTTAATTTGCAAACTAGTGATACTAGTTCCTTCCCTGAACTAGGGGACATGCTCTGGGATGCAAAAGGACTGATTGATTGTCATCAAGTTAGTGTCAAAACGTAGTGACCGTATAGATTTCCTCCAGGAGGATCTGGAGAATCTCTAGGATCTGTAGGACCAGAGTGGTCCTACCCATTTTCAAACGGTTGAATGGGCTTTCTAATCTGCTTTAAGCAAATATGCATTCCTGGACTTCCTTCAAGTAAGGACTTAATAAGGTTAATCTCCAGGAAACATTTGCCTGATAACCCTGCTTGAACGCTGTACAGATTGGCAGCCCTCGTTTTGGACTGCTTTATTACAGATGTAAGATTTATGTGTGCGGGTGTGGATGAAGGATATTGGGCACTACCCTGTGTTGAGGAAGCATTGTGATAGAAGCTTGTTTGATTACAGCCAAGGATTGGTACCTCGCTCACGCTCCCCGCTGACCCCCCTTTCCTTCCCCTTCAACCATTCATCTGAGTTGTCTGAGCAAACTTCAAAGAGAGAGCCAGCAGGATGGACTGAAGGCAGGGCCACTTTTCTTTGAAGAAAGGCATGGAGGAGGAGAAAGGGTTTTCTGGATGTTGTTCCGCACAGAGGAAAGTCAGGACCGGCCTGTAGGATGATCATACGCAAGCAAAGGAGGATGGCGCTTCGGTTCCTGTTTGTAGTTTTGCCAAAAAAGGAACACTGGTAGGCACAGCTTGCACCAGCCTGCATGAAAAGCTGTGGGTACCAGCCTTCTTCCTTAACTCACTTGTCAAAGCTGGAGTCTTCCTTTGCACTGGTTGAGAAGGTATATTGTGCAGAGAACAATGCTCAGGGGTATGTCGCCTATTTTTTATGCAGAAAAACTGCTGCAGTTAAGGGCATGGTGAAACCGGGGGTGGGAAAACCTCTGCTTTGCAGCTGTGTCAGTGCTCAGGGGCTGTCCCCAAGATGGAAAAATGAATAACTGACTTTTTGGATTTTGAAAGGCTTAGGGCTGACCCTTTCCTGCATTTTAGTTCTGTTGACTCGATTACAAGGCTTGACTGTTTTCTGGGAAAGCGACAGTTTCATACATTGCATTAAACTGGGGCTTTTAAATCTGGGCTGCGGAAATTGGGGCAGCACAGAAATTTAGAATAGTTTTGTTGCTGTCTAGTGGTTCCCTGCGTTTTTGCAGCCTAAATTTTCTCAGTCTATGTTGAACCAGGAGTAGGAAACCATTTTATAGCTGGGGCCTTCACTATCCTATTTTAAAATTTGGAGGGGACTCCAATAGCAGCAGAGTGTGTGAATGTTATGATCATAGTGTATTTTCCATATATTATATTTGTTTTTTGTTCTCTGTACATCACCTGGACAGATTTTTGATAATGATGGGCATCAAGAAGTCTATGTAACCATAAATGAGACTAAATTGTACTCGTTACATTTTTTAATGTGATTAATTGCTCAGAAAAAAAGCACAAGTAGAATTATCCTAAAACGTTTCAGGAGAGAACTTGAGTGACTTTGCTGGCACAAAGACTTTTACTATAGTGATTTGATTGGAATAACAAGCAGGCTGACATGGATCACCTCTTGCTACTAACTCAGTATTTCTTCCCCCAGGGAGTCAATGAAGGAACACTTCCTTTAATGTTGGCAAATTACTGAGACCACAATGAAATTAGTGAAGCGTGACAAGATTAAAGTAATTTTGCCTTCATTATAAGTAAACCGTTGATTATATACAACACATCCATTCTTTGAATTTATTTTGTGAAAATAAGTCCCTGCTTTACAATATTTGCATCCATAATTATTTTACAATGAACTTATTTTTCAAAATTAATGACAGCTGATGGTTTGCTCCTGTCATTTAGAGACTACTCTGTTCTAAACACTTAGCCATACCTTTATAAAAGGTGCATATTTTTAAATGTATGTGCTTATAACACACCCACACACCCATGTATGTTTAGACAGTAACATGAGGCCTTGGAAAACTGGGATATTTTTTTTTTAATGATTCTCTCTCCCCATATTTTGGGAATGCTTCTGGAAATCAACTCTGAAATATTTTCATTTCTGGAATAAAAGAAATACTTTTTAAGACTAAGCTTGCTTAGTGCCATGGATTCCATTGAGATAAAGCGCATTGGAAAGCATGCAGTGCAAATGTACTGCCTGTTTGTGATTTATTAAAGCAGCCGTGTCTTTTTCCAGGATGAGATGACTGTGCGAGGAGGCTTTCATTCCAACTGTGCAGTTCTGAAAGCAGTTGCTTTCATAAGTCACACACTAGGGCTGTGTTCATCCCCTCACTTGTTCCAAAATACGCCCTGTGAAAATGTGATGTGAGACAACCTACAATAAAAAGTGGTCATTTCGATATATAGGTGTGCAGAAAAGGGATTTGCAAACACTGTCTTGGTGCTTCAGATGCAGCCTGCTTAACTTGTCTTGGAATTCCTTCCCAGTTCCAGCGCTTGATAAAGAAAAAAGGGCTATATTCTTTAGGGGAGAATTCTCCTTGTATCACTAAGAAGTTCTGTCCTTTCAAGGGTGTGTTTCTGCTTTCTCTTCTATAACTAAAAAGTGATTGGGACCCAGAATTTATGTAGAGGAACTTTGTACAGAAAGGCTGAAGTCTGAAACATCTATCTAGCAGAATGAGGAGTTTCTAGAACTATAATTGGGTCTCATTGGATATAGGTTGTACAAGTGACTCTTCTAAAGCTTGCCAGCATCCTTGTTTGGCATTCCCCACTTTTGGAAATAGGATGCTTGCTGTTAGAGTCAAAACTGTTATGCAGTTGCCCAACTGGCAACTACACAAAAAGAGAAGAACTTTCAGTTTGTACATGTCATAAATACTGTGAATCATCTTTTTTTTTTTTTTTAAAGTTAATGAGTAGAAAACCCCTGTTTTCACTGCTTATTTTTCCAAGCTCTGGCCTCCTCTATACATGGAAGTGTGTGGGAATGCTAAAGAGAAAGCAGGCTTCAACTGCAAGTATTTTTTAATATTATGATTGCACATTGCTGTAGTCATGAGATAATGGAAAGGATCCAGGGAGTTATTTTCTTGCTTTATTAAATAATGGAACAAAGCTAACTGCATTGACCTTAAACGACTTTGCCTCAATTTTTGCTTCACTGCTGAGTGTCTTCCAAACACCCTGCCTTGATTAGTTTCTGGAAACAGATTAGGAAGCAGCACTGTTTGTTTTGTCCTGCTTTAACTTCTGTACTATGGAAGCAATGTGTGTGTGTGTGTGTGTGTGTGTGAACTAAGAGATTTCTGTATCATAGTTAATTACTGCTTCGCATCCTTAGGCCTTGTTTGGGCCATCTAGTTTACTGATGATATCTCAATGAACTTTGAGGTGAGCCATTCTTTATTTATTTATTGTTATTATCCTTGTTTGACTTTTCAGTGTAGTTTGTCCAAAGATTGGCAAAATTTAAGGGGTACAGGCCATTCTTCTTGTTGTCCTAATTTCCTGCAGGGTTTAAAAGTTGTGCTGAAGTAACTCAGCCTTCCTTGAGCCTGATGTTGTTTGGCTGGGAATTTTTAGAGGTGTAGTCCAAACATAGCTAGAGGGCACCAGGCTAGGAGAAGGCCAGGGGAACTTTGTTGTTGTTGTTCAGTTGTTAAGTCATGTCCGACTCTTCATGACCCCATGAACCATATTGCGCCAGGCCTTCCTGTCCTTCACTGCCTCCCTGAGTTGGCTCAGTTTCATGCTCATTGCTTCAGTGATGCTATCTAACCATCTCATCCTCTGCCGTCCTCTTCTCCTTTTGCCTTCAATCTTTCCCAGCATCAGGGTCTTCTCCAAAGAGATCTCTCTTCGCATTAGGTGACCAAAGTATCTGAGCTTGAGCTTCATTATCGATCCTTCCAATGAGCAATCAGGGTTGATTTCCTTTAAGATTGACTGGTTTGACCTCCTAGCAGTTCAGGGGACTCTTAAGAGTCTTCTCCAGCACCACAACTGGGTACAGTAGACGGCAAATGCAAGCATGGACTTGGTATTTGTTGATGAGTACTATAGAGTAGATAAAATGATTTTTTTCATCTTCAGTGTATATTCATGAAGAATTATCCATTTTTTTCCACATGGGAAATGAGGCTATAGTAGTAAAGGCTAAGCCCATATGTGAAAGGGAAGGGGTAGGGTTTCAACCCTCTGGTCCCAGAAATTTTATTTACTTTTATTTATCGTATTTATATAGATGCCCATCTCACACAAAGTGACTCTGGGCGGCATAATCCTCTTGGGTTTGGCCCATCTTTCTGCCTTGGTGCAGCACCTTGGTAATTTATGGTTGCAACCACCCTGTTTGTTCAGGGAATGCCTTTATATGGCACCGTCCTCTTAACCCCAGCATGTGGGACAGATAGTCCATATCCTGAACACTTACTTGCCAGTAAACTGAGAATGATGATGATAATTAACAAGGAGAATGAACTCTGTCATGCCAACTTCTGCCCTGTAGCTTTGACCGAAAAGCTGTGATTGAAGAGCTGGAACAAAAGGACAAAAGGACAATTTAAAAATAAACTTTTTAAAAAATTAAAGGCAATAAAAAGGTAAACGTTAAACTTATATGAGCTTTTCTACCTAAAACTTGCAATGCAAGTCAGTTACAAGGGAACAAAATAAGGCATTTAAGTGTAACTAAATCAGAAACAGTCTATTAAAGGAAATCTCTTGTAAAATACTATGAGGAGACGGTCATAGATCTATGTGGGCAGGATCTGTGGCCCAAAGATCACAAGACCTTAGTTTACTATTTGCTCTTTTGCATACAGAGATTTGAACCTTAGATAAAAAAATCTCAGAGACAGGGCTGTCAACTAGTGGACACAGATTCAGATAAAATATGAAATCCTGAGAAATAGTTCTAGCTGAACTTGCTTACTTCAGTCTACTCGTACAACAATGATTTGAATCCGAAGTCCATTCTGGTTAATGTTACCTTGACTTGTTTGTAGCCTTTCTGGCATGCCCAAGGTTGCTTTTGAGGCTCAGAAAAGCTCTGCTTATCCTCAGCATCCTCTTGATTTTCTTTTCCCTGGAATATTCCTCCTCCTCCTCTAAGGCATGGATTTAAAAATGACTTTTTCCCCCCTTTAGAGAGAGAGAGAAAGGCTGAGAGAACTCCATGAAACATGTGCTCATGTCTGTGCCTCAGACAGAAAGATCCCACCTGAGGCAGAGGAATGAGACAGGGATGTTGACTCCATGTCTGGGGAGTTGCTGTCAATCTTCTGATGGCTGACTGGCATCCTAACAGCGACTTATCAGATGAGATTGAGAGGAAATGGTTGGGATCTCAGCTGTAATATAGTGGGATGCTCCAGGACTCCAGACCCTCTACTCTCCTGTGGCTTTGGTTTTTAATTTCCCCAAGAACCAGTCAGCGTTCTTCAGCTAGTAATCATGTTCCATCCTCATTTCTTTTTGGGGCCTGTTTTCACTTTCCTGCAAACATTTGAGTTCCCCCAAAGGTTTTGATTACTCTCTTGTGCATGGATCATACTTGTTGACTCCATAAGCCACAGCGTATGTAGTCATAGCCTGAGGCAGCATTCACAGAACACTGAGTGATGCTTCTTAACCACAATTTGTTGAATAACCCACAATAGCTGCTTTGGATTATGCTAATCCTAAGTAAGCAGACCACATTATTCCTTAGTGCTTATATGACTTTTGTTGAGAATCAACAAAATAGTCCTAAGCTTCAGTGTTACCAGAGTGTGTCTGAGAGACCATCTTCTCCTGTCTTGATCTGCCCATCCCAACAGTTCAATAGATTCAGCCCCATCCAGGCCCTGTCTATACCATTTTGTCATCTGATGGAACCTCAGAAGCAGGCATTTTCTTCACTCCTACTTTTTAATTTCATCCCCACTGAGATCCAGTATTTTCTTTCCCTCCTGGGTTTCAGCAGAGCAGTTAATACCGGGTTGTTCCATCTAGCGTAGGAGGAAGGCATGTTGCAAGTGAGGGTTGGAATCTGGCAAGTACAGGTAGTCCCCAGTTTAAGAACGAGTTCCGTTCCCAAGGTCTGTTCTTAAGTTGAATTTGTATGTAAGCTGGAACAGTATTATTGTATAATACTGTATAAGTAGTATTGTTTAATTAACTCAAACCATTGTGTATGTAACTTGAATCACTGTGTACTAAACTCAAATTTTGCTATAATAGGCTCCGCTCTTAACTATGGGTCATCCTTAAACCGGGTGTTCTTAACCCGGGGACTACCTGTACGTGAGTTTGTATTTTCAGTTTATTATTTTGATGTTGTCCATTTTGTTTATATCCTGGGTAAGTTTATTACTTTTGAGGGGGGCTAATGCTGGTCTTGATTGTTAGCCACCTTTGGGAATAGGCAGCATACAAATAAAGTAAATAAATATCCTCAGCAAGGTTTCAGCCATAGCAAAAACTTATCTTTTCCACTGCCACATTGCAATTCATTCTTTAAATGAAATATTATAAATTACGGATGGAAACTAACATGTGTGTCCTCTCTCCATCAGTACTTTTTCATGCTTAACATTATTGTACCCTTCAAGTGCAAAACGTGTTTGTTCAATATTGCACTAAGGTTTTGCTGCCCATCTTGGATGGGGCTGCAGAAGTCCCATTAACAACTAGACATCAGCAAAGAGTTAACGTTACTTGCTGCTATCTAGTGGTTTTCTGGGTTTCTGCAGCCTAGATCTGATAGCCTAAATATTGGACAATTTCTTGTGTGCTACATTTTTGCCCAGCAAGGTAGTGGCAATAACCAGTCTTGGCTAATCTTGAATGCTAAGCAGGATTGGTTTCAGTGATTATTTGGCATGGGAGACTATTAGGAAATAGTAGGCGTAGACATTAGAGTGGAAAGTCATCAAAACATCCTGGAAGAAGTCAAGGCAGAGCACTTCCATGTTGGTGCCAAGAAAATTACACAAACTGTTCACAAAATTACCAGGAGACAAACTTGTCTCATTCAATAGTTTTGCTATATATGGGAATATGGCTTTGAAGAGTTAAATGTTGCACAGGACATGCTGCTATCTCTGAAGTGTGATGTGAGCAGTGCTGGAAGTTTATCAAATTATTGTAGCTTAGCAGTTGTTCTGAGAGGGTGATAAAGCAATGATTTTCTGAGATGAAGACAGAGAACCTGCCAGGTTAGTTTCTGCTTGTAAACATCAACTATTGAGTAGGTGGAGGTTATTCCCAATGACTTTGAAATAAGAATGCAAAGGCAGGCATAAGAACCACTCCAAAATACATGATCAACTAATACTTTTAAGACCAACCAAAATGTCATAAGATAAGGAACAAACTTAAGTTCTCCAGAGCTTTCACCTGGCTGGATATTAAGCTGAATATAGACTGGCTGTGGTTGCACATAACTCAGAACTATAGCTTGTTTTAACTGCTGTCTATTGGGTTCACTCATTGTGGTATGCCAGAAACAAATAAACCACATTGTGGCTTAACATCATATGTAAACTCAGTCACTCTGTTGCTTCAGTGTAAAGTTAGCTTCCTTCTTTGACCTTCTAAGTGAGGCTTTACATCTGTCTTGAAGGTGAGTTCAGAAGAACTTGAAGCTTTGTTTGTCGCCTTTGGCGATGACAGTGAAAGCATTATCCAAACATGGCTTTTAGAACTCTTGAAATTAGAAATGGTAACTTTCCAATATTTGTATTGCCCTCCTTGTTTTCATCCAAATTTGATGGTTGAACACCTTAAGATTCATTATCATTGTACGACAATTTGAGTGATCTGTCTTATCTTGTTTTCATGGGAAGAGCCATGGTCAGAAGCTGTTGCTCTCCATCATATCAGAAAAGGGCTGGCATGTTTAGGCAACTTTTGAAAAATTGCATCAAAGTGGGATTATTGCAGATAATGAGAGTTATGGGGCAGCTTTGAAAAATTACTAGCATTAGTCTGTTTCTCTCAGGTTAGATCTCTTTCTCCATTCCCAAACCCCTAACTTCTTATTTGTGTTTTACATAACACAAATTACTTGAAACTTTTACACACATTATTTGTTTTTTTAACATCATTTGTTTTGCTTTTTTAAAAATATAATTTGCCACTTGAACACTCAGGTGTTCAACTTGAACAGAAAGTAGGCAGGTAAATTGAGTATATAAAAAAATAAACCACACAGTAATATTTTCCTGGGAACTGCATTATGAGCACATATGGTACATGCATTCAAAGAGGCACTTTCCCCAATATTTCAACTTTACTTTAGTGTCTGCTACTTTTTATTGTCCATGTTCCTCCAGTGTCCTCTTGCCATTTTCTAAATTAAAACTGGAAAGACACTTTAAATGCAAAGGAAAAAAATATACAAATCATATGGAACTGATTTTGACAAGAATGTGTTTCTGACTTTTCAGCATAACTAAATTTTCTGTATGATAATATTTGATCAAAAAGAGGGAAACGTCCTCATGTATTTATATTAAGGGCAATAATTGGCACACTGACAAGTTTGAGAAAATATACCGGACACATTATGCAAAGATCTAGCTACCTGGAGAAGGCTCTAATGCTGGAAAGGTGGAAGGAAAGAGAAGAAGAGGACAACCAACAGCATGGTGGGTGGATCCAGTTGCAAATGGTGATGGGTGTCAACATGGAGAAAATTTATGTTGACACTGACTTGATGGCACGTATCAATTAAAAATATATACATTAAAGTCACTTCTTAAAAAGTACAGTTACTAGTACTAAATTATACTTGAAGATAACAAAATTTTAACGAACCTTTAAAAAAAAAGTGTTGAAAAACATAGCATGACAGGCTGAAAAAAGGGAACCCAGAACTTAACATAAAAATACACAACAAATAATTATCGTTACACACTAAAATAATTTTTTCATACTCAAAACAGGATTTGGACTGGGGATCAGAGGTAGGGGTGAGGATGGCAATGAAATTACTTGGATGTAGTTTGAATTTTTCAAGGTAACCTGAGATGTACATTTGAGAAGACAATTAAGCTGTACATGCAGCAAGGATTTGCATCTTAAAGAAGAACATTCTGTATCCTTGAATGATATATTGTAATCCTACACAGTATGATGCAAACATTAGTTTGCTTTTCTTGCAAAACTGTGTATGTCTGCTCTGGGCAAGCTCTCCTGAGTTCAGTGGAACTCATTTCCAGGAAAGTCTTCTTTCCAGAGTGATGCCTTCCTGATGAGCTGACTATCACCCTCAGTGTCCCCAGGCAGCATGGCTGAAGAGGGCTAGCATATAAGATGTCAATTTTTTTGAAATAAGTTGAAAACTACATTTGAATTTGGAAGCTAGCATATAGGAAATAATTTGGAGGTGGTTGGGAACAGATCTTCCAATGAACAATCCCTTTATCTACAATGTAATAGCTCAGTGAGTCTACTGGACAACAAATGGGATAAAGAACCATGTTTTTAGAATGATTAGTATAGTGTTAGCAACTTCCACTTCTATTCAATTTCGTATTTCATTTATTGTTTGATGCATTTGTATAACATTTTAGAAGTCATCCCTGAACTTGACCTTGAATATTTGGCTGTGATTTCTGTAGATAATGGGGTGACTAATTTGCATATTAGTTGTATTTTATTTTGGTGGTTGCATGATATTAAAAGGAAATAATTGTACTAATTATATTGAAGTGATAGATAGCTTCTGCCTTTTAGGATCTACCATCCACAGTAAAGGAACAAGCAATCAACTAATATGCCACAGACTAGCATTTGGTAGAGTAGCCACGAAAGCCTGTGGAAAAGATATTCAGATGCTGGGATGTGTCTATACCTACAAAGATCAGAATAATGCAGGCAATGTTATTTCCTGTGATACTTTATGGAAGACAAAGTTGGAGAGAAAGAATATTGATGCTTTTGATTTGGTGTGGGAGAAGACTCCTGAGAATAGTGTGGATAGTGAAGATAACAAGCAAATGGATCATTGAACAATGACCAGGTTCAAATTTTCCTACTTCAGACACATTATGCAAAGACGTAGCTCTATAGAGAAGTCTCTAATGCTGGGAAGATGAAAGGAAAGAGAAGAAGAGGATGACCAGTAGGAAGGTGGATGGACTCAGAGTGGCGACAAGTGCACCTTTGGAAGACCTGAAGGACCAGGTTAGGGACAGATTGCCATGGAGAAAATCTATCTATGTGGTTGTTAAGATTCAACACCGACTTTATGGCACATAATCAGTTGTCCAAATCTCCTTTGATCTTTTTCCTAATTTTTAAAAACGTTTACCTTTTTTGCCAAATAGAGTAAAGCTAATCTATCCACAGCTGCCAGGTTGTATAAAAATAATTTATAATAATTATAAACAACCAGCATAGTAACATAGAATGTAATATAGGTACAATAAGAGAATGTGCTAGTAGTTCTAATTCGTTCATTATCTACCTACAGCTGTCAGGTTATTTAAGGAACTCTTTCATGGGAGGAGTTTGATTTGTACCAGGAGATAACAAGCCTAAAAATTGATTTGCACCACCTGTGATTTCTTTTAACTGGAGATATTTGCCCCTCCTTTCTTGACTTTCAACCATTGTTTGATCATTAGACCTACTCAGGATTCTCACCATGGAATTTCCTCATCACTGATCCAACTTACAATATCTGTCCAAATGAAGCCACTGGCATAGACCCACCTGTTTCAGTCCAATTTTCAGTGAGAGGATTTCATACAGGTGTGTTATTCATGCACAAGGCAAGGATGCAATAATCATTGTTGGGCTTTTGTGGTCTCATGTCATCTGAGTCATCCAGCACATGTGCCCACAAATGCCTGTGCAAGTGGGCATCTTGAAACAGTTGAATAAGTTCTTGAAACAGGATATTTGGAAATCCTGCCTAAGGCACAAGTAAGGATCATGTTACCCCGTATTGCAGGAATGGATGCTGTAGCTTTGCTTACTTCCCAAGCTGGATGTATTTTTCCAAAAGTCAGATATATGAGCAAAAACAGGAAGGCCCTTAGCCTTGTACTGGCCTGGGACACATTCTCCTGTTACCTTTCTTCACTCCCCAGTGTTGCAGATGGGTAAGAAACAGCCAGAGGTCAGTAATAAGAAAGATTCCAGTTCCTAGCATTCTTAGGAGAAAGTTGTGCTAATGTATACAATTGATACCTGAATACTTTTTTGAGCCTGGGAATGTTTCAGGTTACATGAAAATCATGATGTGCAATTAGCTCATGAGTCAGATAAAAATGTGCCAGGAATCCTGAAGCAGTATAGCACACCCTTGTTTGCCTTGTATTGTAAGCTTATTATTGGCAGCTGTTGGCTGTAAAGTTGATATACCCCCAAAAGAACATCATTGGCAATTCAGACTTGTAAGTAAAAACAGAAGGAAAACAAGGAGACTTCATTCTTTTCTTCTTGTTGTTCTTCCCTGTCCTGCCTTCTAGAAGAAGGAAAAATGACTGACAAATGAGAACAATATTTAACACATAACGCTGAACTCTGGTTTAATGCTTTTGGAATGAATCTGGATGAACTTTGGCATGGAAGCACTTGTTCTCTTTGCAACTTCTTTCTTGCTGGGTCCTTCCTGTTACAAAGGCTGGGTTCACACACTGACCTAAACTAGTTTTTTTAAAAACATACTAATATGACTAGGTCATGCTTGGGTGACTTTACATACTAAGAAGTAAATCATGGGTTATATTAAGCCAACAAGAAAGAAACCACACTATGACTGAATACAATGTGTCTATCAGCCCAAAATGTGATTAGTGCAACAAATCAATTTCAAATGATTGTTGTTCCTTGCTTATTTTACAAAACCACAGTTGACATAGTTCTTGGAAAAAAACATAGTTCATTGAACAGAGGAGCAAAAGCTTCTTGCAGATACCCTGGAAGAGAAGATATGGTGGAGCATACAACCATGTCTCCTGCTCATAGTATTAAACCAGAGTTTAGAGTTAGAGTACATGTGAAATGGACCAATGTACAGTACTGATCTTTTCTATCTCATGGAATAGAAGAAAATAGATGCTGGATAACCTGTGGTCCTTAGGACGTTGCTGAACTAAAACTTCTAGCTTCCTCACTGTTAGCATGCTGGCTGAGGTTACTGGGAATTGTAGCCAGAAACAGCTGGAGGATCACAGATTCTTGCTTTTCTTTCCCTACATCCTTATTTTGCCTCTAGCATTAAAATGATAGACCAGCTGTTTATCCTCAGTAGAATCAGTTAGACTCTGTCTTCCACTTGCTTTCCGATTATTGCTTGTAGCATTGGAATTATTGAAATAACAGGGGAAACTGGGGATAACAATAATTAATAAGCAGGCCATATTGGGATAATAGTAATGGACAGTTTCAATCATCTTCATATAGATTGGGGGAAAGCATGATCTGGACATGACAAAGGGACCAAATTTTTAGATATTCTTAAAGCCCACAGCAGCTAGCAAGGGAGCCAGATAGAAAGGACACAGCTCTGTGCTTCTTCTTAAATATGTTTAGGATCAAATGATTTCTGATCTGTTGGAAACAGTGACCCTGGTACTAACATCCATGTAAGTGGGTGATTGCCAGAATAGTTCATATTTGACTTCAGAAATATGACCTTTCAAAAAGGATTGGTAAAAAGAAAGTTAAAAAGCAGGATCAAGTTTCTTCAGAACACTTGAAAATAACTCAAAGGTACAGCCCTAAAAGCTCAGCTGGAATGTAGTGCCATGAAATTCACAGCATGCTAGAGTGGCTAATGAGCAAAGTCAGATGCACAGAGACAAGAGCGCTGCTTTCAAAATATGGAAGTCCTGATTTTAAAAAGGCGAATAAAAAGGAACATGGCCACTGCTCACCCCTAACTCCAGAACATTTTTAAACATGTTAAAAAGCATAGGAACCAAACTTTGGTAATGTGCTAGCCATTGGTAATGTGATCTTTGGTAATGTGCTAGCCATTGGCTGAAGATATGCAGGAATTCCCTAAAAGCCCCCTCCCCCAAGAGAAAAAGGACTTGGAACAGCGTATGCCAAAGAATATTAAGATGAATGACAAAGCTGCCTTTAAAAATAATCAAAGCAGAAAATGCTTGTTGCACAACAAGAGCATTAAAGGTGTGTTAAAGGAGGAGATGGAAGTTGCAAAAAAATGTCATCAATTGGTTCTTTCTTCCCTGCTGAGTTGTAAGGCAGATGGCCTGAGTTGTAAGGAGAGAAATTGGATGCACCGAGATAACAAGGGGCAGCCTGAAGTAAAATTCTGTCACCCATTATTTTGGAGGAAAGTCAAGTGATTGGCAGTGAATAGAGACCATTGAGGCAGGCTAGGGATCAGCAATGGAGACAAATTTCATGCTGGGGTTGTTTTCTGCCAGCTTGAGGATGGGTGGAAAGCACTTCAACTTGCCTGCAGGGAAGGGCTCACTGTAGCTGAAGTTTGAATGCCAGTTCTCCTGCATTCAGCATGCAGAGAGAGATACAGTAATAGCTACCTCTGTGAAAAGAGCCACTTGTGGGTTTTCTGCACTTTATGTAACATCTGAGATCGCTCTGTGCTAGAAATTGCAGCTGTGGAGTGTCTTCACCTCTTCTCAAGGGACAAAAGCCTTGGTCCTTTTGGAGAATCATTGCCATCCTTCACACGTCCTGAGTCTTGGTCTATGACCCTTGTTTTGCCCTGAAATTGGCACACCCCTTGAGAACACTGGGAGTGGTTGATCAAAAGGTGGTGGCTTTAGATGGTGATTGATTTAATTGTATCATGTACCACTCAAGCACATTTGCTTTTGATTGAAAGGATTAAGCAGATTATTAGACCATAGAAAGTATGATTAGCCAAGAGGCTCAAGTGACATGCATATCCTGAGAGTAGACTGCCTCCAATAATAAACTTTTCATCAGTTTAGCCTCCCTCACCAAGAAGATTTATAAAGCTAATCTGGCATAGTCTTTCACATATAAATACATGTATACTGTGAAGCATGCTAAAGTGATTATGTGATCATGGATTGTCATCTTGACTTGGCATTCTTTTTTTCTATTAATAATTTTATTGACATTTTTAATAAACATAGTAAAAACGAATACAAACTAAACTAAAAGAAAAAAGAAATCAAAGTTCCGAAGGGAACAAAGAGAAAAGAAAAAGGCAACGAAGACAATATTAAAGAAGTGGCTTCCAACCTTCATCACACCGAGTATAAGCTAATATACTAACTTTTCGCCTTCGTTTAAAGTTACAAATAAAAAAACTCTTCTCCTCATAGTCTAACTTTTATCTAGATGCAATCCAGAAATCATTTTTTCAATCCTAGTTCAGCAAAAAGTCCATTAGGGGTTGCCAGAAATATCAAACAAATAGTTTATCCCTGATCAAATAGTCCAACTTCATATTCCTTCTTTTTGCTCTGCACAATCTTGACCTTTAAATCATTCCTATGGCATTGCAGGATTTGATTTTTCATCACTCTTTGATATTAAAAGGAGTCTTCAAAGCTTTCACCGACCTACTTTGTAAATGCCATGAAGAGGCATCGCCCAGGATTTCTTGTGGCAGCTGTTCCATGTCCAGATCCTTTTCTTGATTTGTCTTCTGTATCCCCATTCTGGTCATCTCAATTTTGTTGTCTTCAAAGTCTATAATGTCTATGTCAGGCAAAAGTTTTTTAAAGTTTTCCTCATTGTCTTCTAAAAGTTTATTCACTGAAATCTGTATCCTTTCTGAGATATTAGTTATTAATATTGCAGTCCATATTTCAAAAAACTCTTCAAGATAAGAAAGAGTTATAGCTGGCTTAGCCATTTTAACTCTTTTCTGCCTGGCCCTTTAGTTCCCCCTAGCGTCCATTTGCAACCTTCATCAAGCCTCAGTTCCCAATATGGATTTAGTTCCGTTTCAGTTGTTTCCCACAAGTATATTATTCAATTATATACTTGTTTTTTCAAATCTTACAGCAAAAATAACCAATATTCCAAATTTCTTTGGTCTCCCAATCCATTTAAAACTTTCTTAAATCAAAATCTTTTTTTTTTTTTGCTTTTTGTATAAACAATTGTATATTATTTTAAATATGCAATTCTATTTAAAATTTCTTATCCAAAGAAGAAGGTAAAATTCACCAGGTGTCAAATTAAGCTCGCCAGTTTGAAGGTCTCTAATATCCATAAGGTGGTTAAATTGAACATTTCCAAAAAGTGATTAGGAAGTGAGTTTGGCTGGCTTAGTGTCCGTATGAAAGGCTCTGCCATTGCTGAGAGCAAAGATGTCTTCTACCTCAGCTCTTGGTGCTCAAACCTGCAGGAGACCACTGTTTTACATCTCCTCGCAAGAAGCTGTCATTCAAATCACTCATGGATCTCCCAATCTCTCCTTCTCTGGAGAAATGCAAAGGACTGGTCTACTCATCAGTCTTTAATTCTTCACAGTGGTTGTCATCGTGAAGATGTCTTCAGTCAGCCATGACTCACAAGCTCTGAAGTATGGTGAAGCTTCCTAGGTGCCACCTGGGGCTGTCTGAATCTGGTGATCAGAATCTGGTATTTGCAAGATGGGGAGAAGTTGATTGACCTGTTAATCTGCAGGCTATATTAGTATAACAAAAGATGGATTACCATTCTGTGCTTAACTTCAACTAGCACTTGTTCTGACAAGCCTTTTCTTGGTGTCATGGTTCTCATATTTTTTGTGGGTAAAATTGATTCACATGGGTCAGTAGTTTTGCACACTCAGGCAAAAAGTATTTTGCCCTACCATTGTCCCATCAAAAGAGTTTTTCACAGACCCAAAGACTGTGATGCCTAGGGGAACTTGGTTTCAGCTTAGCCTCTTAAGATATATAAGCCAGCTGTCGGGTTATGGCTTAATATATACCATGAATTTATTCAACAAAATTTGCCTTAGTGTCTTGTGTGAATCAAGTTACAACATCTAGGCTGCTAGGATGATCCTGGCTTCAGATCTTAAATGCATGATGGAATAGTCCTTGCTGATATATGCGATTTCTCTTTTCTGGATACATTTTTGTAAAAACTGGATGTTTGAGTTTTTGATAAGTAGCTACTACATGTAAATGTGGAAAGAATCTCATACTTGTAGGTTGCTGAGTTACTGATAATCCATTTTCCAAAGGCATCTTGGGGGTATGTGTGAGGATGGGAACCTTGACTGCATGATCAAAGCTGCATTCTTTTGTGTCCATTTCTATATAAATCCTTTTTAAAAAGATCTTATATTCATTTCTTTACAGAAGTGTCTTTCCATCTCTTTGCTTTGATCTGCAGATGAAGACCTATCTTGGCAGTCTTCAATTCTTTGAGGTAAAGATATTCGTTTTATTCCTTCTCTCACAAATTTTGCAATGTGGAACAATGCAGAGAAGCTAAATACTAATGTATTACGGTTTATAGCAGATATAACAAAATATACCAAAATGTACAGCTGTAGCTCTCTCAGTGCTATATTTAAGGCTGGACTTTTCTAGCCTGGGGCCCTCCAGCTGTTGGTGAGTATAGTGTCTACAAGTCCCAACAACACATAGTCACTTGAGGTCTGGGAATTATAGCACCAGGTTGAGGAAGACTGTTATATGAATATTGGGAATATTATCACATAATTAATTTTATTTTTATAATCCATTCAGACAGTTAAGAATATAAGCAGTGCCCTGCTGGATAGGATCTCTGACCCATGTCATCCATCAGTCTGTTCTCAGAGTGGCCAATCAACTGCACAAGGAAGTCCATTAGTCTCCCAGCAGATGGCTTTCAGAGGCAGTTACATTGCCATCAAGACTAATAGCCATTGCTTCCCATGACTTTCCTGAAGTTGTCCAACCTTTTTTTGAAGTTAGCTAAGCTTGTAGCCAGCACCACATCTCGTTGTTAACCCATATCTTCATTATTCCTTAGAAAAGTCATTTCACTAATCTGTGTGATTTAGCTAACAATTTCACAAGCTTTGCTGATTTGGCAGGAGGTAAATATGGAATAACAAGATTTTTGTGGCTGTTTTCAACCCAAGGTCAAGGACTCAAAGGATATTTAATAGGACTGTGCAGAGCTTCAGACTGGATTTGCAAAATTCAATTTTTACAGATTGGAGCACGCAAAAAACTAACTGCTGTAGTTGTCTGCACCTTATGAAAGCAGCTTTGTCTTTTTCTGGGATCATGGGATTTGCTTTCTGCAGCAGCATGATTCCAAGGAATGATAACAGCTGATGTAAGAGAACTCATATAGTCCAGTGCAGTACTTAAGGACCCAAAAACTGAATATAAGGCTCCTATTCAAAGTCATGCTTAGTGGTGGTAGATCTGTTTAAAAAACATCAACCCTACCTGGAATAAGTGTATGCCTCTGTGTGAAAAAATAAGTATCAAATAATGTAAGCAGGGTAATTTGCTTTAAATTGCCCAATAACCTTTTTTAATGCTAACAGTTATACAAATTGTTGTATTATAGGAAATACTAAGTATAAGGACTCTATAAATTAGGAGACTGTAAGCATAAAGGGTTCTTGATTTTTTCTGTAGCTTAAAACAATTGTAAAATTAATAGTCCTATACAACTGGGGGGGGGGGTTAGTTTTAAAATCAGTAAAAACAATGCCATACTGGAATACTACCCTAACTAACTTGGAATATAAAATAAGACTGATAATTTCTGAAAGAAAGCTTGTACCTAGCTGATTTTAGGTTTGGAGATTTTAGATTTGGAATTCTGGGAGTTGAAGTCCACATGTCTTAAAGTTGCTGAGGTTGAGAAACACTGTTCTAGAGTACCAGGACATAAACAACTCTTTGCTCATGTGTCCTTTGGTATATCATGCTTTCAATTTCCCTGTCCCCACCCCTTGGGGTTCTTGGACCTCTAAAACAGGGCAGGACAAAATATGGGCTCCATTTTTGCAGCCCTCCAAAAGTTCGTGCTGCCAAAATCCAAGTGACAAAACCTAAACATTTAAAATGTAGCAGTCATTCAACAGAAATGGCTGAACTGTTAATTGTTTCATTTGTTCCATGTCAAAAAAAGTTCTGCATTTCCGCCCTTCAGGGAGCCGTTAAAAATCACAGATACCACCTAGAAAAAACATTTCCACTTTCTTTGAAGACAGCTCTTTTTTCTGTTTTGCATCTGCCTTGTAGCAAATAAACAGATTATTCTTACTTTTGTTTGCATTGCTCATCTTGTTAAGTGATACCAAAGGGCAATATTTGATTTAAAGATTATCAAGGGGTATCTACTTTCACTGGGGTTAATGCAGTGAGATCTCCAAATGACCAGAGGATCCAGAACTTGCAGTTATTAGTATAAGACTAATACATTTATGATGGCATAAAGCTTCTATGGAATGGCACCAACTTCTTCACATGCAGGAAGGGTAATATATCAGTTGGAAGACTGGGTAACTTCACGATAATATTTTAGGACCCAGTTTCCCAACCTGATGCGCAGGAGCCCAATTACAACCTGTAAAGCATTATTTGACGTTCTCTAACTTCCTTGCCATCCTACTTTTCTTTTCTCCTTTCCTTTCCTTTCCTTTCCTTTCCTTTCCTTTCCTTTCCTTTCCTTTCCTTTCCTTTCCTTTCCTTTCCCTTTTCCTTTTCCTTTTCCTTTTCCTTTTCCTTTTCCTTTCCCTTTCCCTTTCCCTTTCCCTTTCCCTTTCCCTTCCCTTCCCTTCCCTTCCCTTCCCTTCCCTTCCCTTCCCTTCCCTTCCCTTCCCTTCCCCTTTCCCTTTCCCTTTCCCTTTCCCTTTCCCTTTCCCTTTCCCTTTTCCTTTTTCTTTTTCTTTTTCTTTTCTTGGGATCATTTAATTAAAAATGAATGAGAAACTACTGCAAAGCAAATCTGTCCTTAAGCATAATTGTATTTCTAGCAATGTCTTCTGATCTCACATACATACTCAAAATTCCAGATGTACCCATGTACCCAAAAGTATGAAGAGTTGGAACTTCAAATGAAAAGATGAAGAACACAATGATTCTAAAGCTTTTAAAAAACCCATTAATACAATATCTGTAAATCTAACAAACTTTCAAGAAGATAAAGAAGGATAAATTATTATTAAAATTGTAGCACAGTGGCATTGGGTTATCTTCTGCACAGTTAGATTAGGTACAAAACCTATATTAACAACCCTACTGCGGTGAAGGTGAAGTAGGAATGCTCTTCAAGTCTTTCCATTTCAGACTCATAAAATGGATGTTTTGATTTTACTATTTCAACCTACAGGAAAATGTCAAGCAGTTAAGTCACATAAAAGAAAGAGAGAAAATGGTTGGGAGAATGATGTCTGTGGAGTCCGTGGGGTTCTCTGAGCTTGGTTGTTTTCTTGCAAACGTTTTGTTACCCGGCTAGGTAACATGTTAACATGCTTCTATTAGAATGATATCTAGACAATGCAATAATATTATATATGGTTGTTCAACCAAATGGTCATACTCATTTGAGGAGACTTTAGAGAGTTTATGCAGTTGGTTTTTATAAAGAACAGGAAAATATTATCCATATAAAGTTGTTATTACCTATCCAAGGGCCACAAATGACTTCAGAGTGTGTTTCCAGAAGGGTGGCTCTGAATGCTGTTCATTCAAAAGACATTGAGCAGCTAGCTATTCCATCTTTCCTTGTTCAGTGGTTTTTCTGGGTAAGAAAAAAGATGGAAGAAGCAATATAGGAGGTGTTTACAAATGGAAGACAACATATTCTGCCAGCACTGGAAAATTTCAGGAATGAGTAAAGGTGATTTCCTCATAAAAAGTTGGCTGGAAGCACCTTTGGTCAGAAAATTGAAATAATATGTCATTTTGATTCTCAGATATATTTTCAGGGATCCCAGTATCAGTTTTGCCAAAAAAAAATTGCTGTTTGATCTTTGCAAACATTCTTAAAATTCTCCAGTTTAGATTCTACCCAAGAATCTTAGTGAGGAATTTGATTATGCAAATGTGTATGGCATGTATGATGTCATATGGTTGACAAATGTGTTAATAGCAAAGCTATAAAACTCATTTGTTTTGGGGCACTTTTCATATCAGGGCTGAGAATGCTTGGACTTTAAATCGCTTCACGGAAAGGCCTACTTCCAACTGGTTGTCCTTCAAATTTGTTGGAACCATGACTCCCAGGATACTGCCTGGGAATTCTGGGGACTGTAGTCCAAAGTTCTCAACACCTCTAAAGGGCAACAGGCTGGAGAAGATTGGCACAGACCATTTAAAAATATCAGAGACCTCATAGGATCTGGATCTTGTTACTCTATTGTACTTTCAGTGAAACATGAATCACCATAACTTGGAAAACAAATTACATAACTTGGAAAACAGACTCTCCTCCAAGACTTGTCTCCTCCCTCAAGGCAAGATTACCCAAAGGTATTGTAGAAGGTAAAGTTTATGGGCCTCCTATTGGTAACCACCTGCCACTATTTAACAAAAGTGTATCTCAGCACAAACCCTAAGGCTAAACTAAAATGGTTTGTTTGCTTTCTTTTCATGGAGATGCACATTGTGGAGATGTAGACAGTAAACAGGCATGACTCAGTGCATCTCTGTCTCAGAAGGAATGTAGGAACTGTCTCTCATAAAATTCCCCAAAGAACTCTGTCCAGTTCTGTGAGATCTCATCATTTCCCTACATGAACTGATTTTACCTAGAAATGGCCCAAACCATTTCCAAAATGGTCCAGGTGGGTGGAGGGAGTCAGGCTGAGGAAAGCAGAGATATCCTGAGGATGTTGCTATCTTTTTCGGCTGCTAACTGCAGGAGGATGCTGAGCAAGAGGTTTTTAAGGAAGTTTTCTCATCAAACTCTCTGCTCCCATCCCAACCTGGAAGAAACCTCAGGAAAATAGTTGGAAAGACCTTCTTCTAAATACAAGATGAATTCCTTGCCAAAGTCAAGCCTTTAAGCTTACTTTCCCTTTGAACCATTGCCAAAGAAATGGCTAAGATTATTTATCACGTAGTTTAAGTCATCATCTGTTCACTTGGGAATCTTTCACTCAAAGGTAGAGCAACCGTTCCTTGCTTTGAAGCAGTTACTTTTAAATAGGGCTTCTGGATCAGGCTGCAAAAATCCAGATGACCAATAAACAGCAAAGAGTGAGTCATCTGGATTTTTGCAGCCCTGATCCAGAAGCCCTACTTAAAAGTAACTCTGCTTCAGAGCAAGTAATATACAGTATGTTTAGGGCCTTTTTGACATATCAACTTTTCTGTGCATTCGAATGTTCAAAATCCTGTTAACAGAGGAACATGCACTGCTTTCTCCCTTTACAAACGGGCAGCAAATTGCACATATTATCACAACCCTCCAAGTGGCTTTTATTCATCAAAAATGGCAAATGAGTATTTTGAATCCGAAGCAACAGAGGAGCTAAAGCACAGATTTAAGATTATCTTTAAGGTTGCCCCTTGCTAATTTTTCTTTTTTTACTTAAGCAGTTAACTTCTGTACATTCAGTAGGTGCTAGGTTATTTTTTTGATGTAGCCGTTCACCAAACTGCATTTCTTGACTTTCTTTCAGGCAGCTGTGAAATATTGTAAACTGTTACACTACGTAATGATAACTTTGATGGATTTCAAACTTGTTGCAAGGCCCTTTTGCCCATATTCAGTATGAGGATAGTTAAAAAAAGAGGAAAAGTCTCCTTCAAGTTCAGCTTAACGGCTGGTGGCTTCATGGACAAGGACATTATTTTTCTTGGCAGCAACAGTGGTGTGCCAAAGCCGCCTCCCAAGATATTTTTTTTGACTTTCCAGTGTAACCTACCTTTCTGGAAGTCTCTCATCCAAGTACTCATTGAGCCTAATCGGGCAAAGTTGGCTAAGTCCAGCTACCCATACAGAAACATGGTTAATACTGCTCATACCAAAATGTTGCAAAAAGGTAAATGTAGATTTACAAAGAAATTGTGTCTAAGAGTAATGTATAAAATGTCAAGATTCTGCAAAAGCTAGTCCTTCTAAGATCAGATGTTGAATACGAAAGCATTAATTCAAAAAACCTTTACCGATATGCACAAAGAATTGTGTAATGTATGAGCTTGGTGGACTGCAGCAGGCTGTCTGTGATTGTCTTGGCAGGGTCATTAGCGGCATTTGCCAACTGCACTGCAGGTGAGAATGCCATGAGTTTTTTCCCCGCAGCATGAATATTTTGCCGAGTTAAAATACAATTGGCTAGTCCGTGAGGGGGGAGAAAACTATACTAGCCAAAATGTTTATGTTTTTAAGAAAGGAGGAAAACACGTGCTGCTTTCTCTTTGCTGGCCTCGTTCCCTGTGGCCTCTCTGTTTCTGAGCACTGCAGTTCACTGAGTCAACCCTCTTTTGCCACTCTTTTACTGACCTGTCGGTCAGTGAATGGAATGCCAGAAAGGGACAACAGAGTCCTGTCAGTGAAGAAGGGGACCTTCCAAGGAAAGAGGATGAGCTCCTCAACCAGCTGCACCAATCCTTCTAGCACCTCAGAAATCCCTGTAAGCAGTGCCAGCAAAGCTGCTCCATCTCACAAGAGCAAGTCAAGCGTCATTCTGCCCAAAAGAACCCAACATTTGCCAGGGTGTCCTGCCCAGCTTGGCTTGCCACAGAAGTCACGTGTGCCAGCTCTGCTAGCACTCCACAACATCCAAGGACTAAGGGCAGCAAAGCACCCAGCAAGTTTAAGTCAGTTGTCATTTATCGGCGTCATGGTAAGCTCAATGCCCCAGAAATGCAAATGGAAAAAACAAGAGCTTAGTTTTTAAGCAGTTTTTTAAGGTTTTTAATTTTCAAGTTGAGTCGGAAACTTTTGATAGTGGTTCAGCCAAACTTTGGCTCTTCCAAGGAGAGTTTGGTGGCGGTGGTGCTGTCCTTTACTTCACACTGCTACCTCTGCCTGTAAAGAACTGAGGAAGAATGCTTGAAAAACTTACTGTGTTGAAACCTGGACAGTACCAAGCCAAAATTAGAGGTGTCTTCTATAATCTCTACTGTTTTCATCCCATTCTACCCCGGAAGGAAGCAGCTGCAGGGTTTTAATGCTTCCCTACTATAGCACAGGGCTGAATCCTATTTCAAACAAATTGCAGGGTGGCCAATTGAATTGCTTTTCCCTCAAATTGCACACTCAGACTGGATCATTGTGCCTTCTTCGATTCTTAGATTTCTAACTGGAATTGAATCAGGACTGATTTGCAACCAGGGAATTTCTGGAGGTTAACTGCACACACACATGTGCACTCAGAGGTAATTTCCACAGGGATGGCCATCCAAATGAAGCCGTGGCTGATATCTTCCTCTTCCAGTCAAAGCACCCCTCCAAATGGTATGCACAGCCCTCGCAATCCCTAGCATTTCTCATTATTCTAGAAACCAATTCAGTTGTTGTTGTTGTTCAGTCGTTAAGTCGTGTCCGACTCTTCATGACCCCATGAACCATATCGCGTCAGCCCTTCCTGTCCTTCACTGCCTCCTTGAGTTTGCTCAATTTCATGCTCATTGCTTCAGTGATGCTATCTAACCATCTCATCCTCTGCTGTCCTCTTCTCCTTTTGCCTTCAATCTTTCCCAGCATCAGGGTCTTTTCCAAGGAGTCCTTTCTTCGCATTAGGTGACCAAAGTATCTGAGCTTGAGCTTCATTATCAATCCTTCCAATGAGCAATCAGAGTTGATTTCCTTTAAGATTGACTGGTTTGACCTCCTAGCAGTCCAGGGGACTCTTAAGAGTCTTCTCCAGCACCACAGTTCAAAGGCATAAATTCTTTGGTGCTCAGCCTTCTTTATGGTCCAGCTCTCACAGCCATACATTACCACTGGAAAAACCATAGCTTTGACTATGCGGATCTTTGTCAGCAAGGTGATATCTCTGCTTTTTAATATGCTATCTAGGTTTGCCATAGCTTTCCTCCCAAGGAGCAAGTGTCTTTAATTTCATGGCTGTAGTCTCCGTCTGCGGTGATCTTGGAGACCAAATAAATGAAGTCTCTTACTGCTTCCATTTCTACCCCTTCTATTTGCCAGGAATTGATGGGTCCGGATGCCATGATCTTAGTTTTTTTAATGTTGAGTTTCAAGCCAGCTTTCACACTCTCCTCTTTCACCCTCATCAAGAGGCTCTTTAGTTCTTCTTCACTTTCTGCCATTAGGGTGGTATCATCTGCATATCTGAGGTTGTTGATGTTTCTCCCTGCAATCCTAATTCCGGCTTGTGATTCTTTCAGCCTGGCATTTCTCATGATGTACTCTGCATATAGGTTAAATAAGCAGGGTGACAGTATACAGCCTTGTCGTACACCTTTCCCTATTTTGAACCAATCGGTTGTTCCATGACCGGTTCTAACTCTTGCTTCTTGGCCCGCATACAGATTTCTCAGGAGACAGGTAAGATGGTCTGTAACCCCCATCTCTTTAAGAATTTGCCACAGTTTGTTGTGGTCCACAGAATCGAAGGCTTTTGCATAGTCAATGAAGCAGAAGTAGATATTTTTCTGGAACTCTCGTGCTTTCTCCATGATCCAGCAAATGTTGGCAGTTTGATCTCTAGTTCCTCTGCCTCTTCGAAATCCAGCTTGTACATCTGGTAGTTCTCAGTTCACATACTGCTGAAGCCTAACTTGTAGGATTTTGAGCATAACCTTACTAGCATGTGAAATGAGTGCAGTTGTGCAATAGTTTGAGCATTCTTTGGCATTGCCCTTCTTTGGAATTGGAACGTAAACTGACCTTTCCCAATCCCGTGGCCACTTGCGTTTTCCAAGCTTGCTGGCATATTGAGTGCAGCACTTTAACAGCATCATCTTTTAGTATTTTAAATAACTCAGCTGGAATACTGTCATCTCCACTAGCTTTGTTGTTAGTAATGCTTCCTAAGGCCCACTTGACTTCACTCTCTAGGATGTCTGGCTCAAGGTCAGTGACCACACCATCATGGACATCAGGGACATTAAGATCTCTCTTGTATAGTTCTTCTGTGTATTCTTGCCACCTCTTCTTAATCTCTTCTGCTTCTGTTAGGTCTCTGCCTTTTTTGTCCTGTATCATGCCCATCTTTGCACTAAATGTTCCTTTGATATCTCCAATTTTCTTGAAGAGATCTCTTCAAGATCTTCAAGATCTCTACCGATTCAGTAGATGTCTTTAAATCTCATGCCAGTGGCTGAGCTTCTCATCCTTATTTTCTTTTTGGCAGAAAATTGCACCACTGAAATGTAACCGTTTTGCTGCCTTATTTCAATGGAATGGTCTTGGAAAGCTTTGAAGGCCACACATGGGGGCAGGGGGCCCAGGAAGCATCAGAATAGATCTGTGTTGCCCAGCCAAATATCAAGCATATCTCAAAGCACTGTCAATAAGGGATCCTCTGGGTAGAATCCAAGGATCCAGTCAAACATTTACAGCTGAAAAATGTTTTTTATGGGTGCTGTGAGCAGGCATTGCCTAGTTATAGAGTCTGTTACATTCTCCCTTTTTAAGTTCATATCGTCCCCATCTTGCATAAGCAATGCAGCTGCTGAACAAACAGCAGCAGTCAGGGGAGGTTGTCTGTTTGTTTATTGTATATTCATCTGTTTTCTGCCGCTTCAAAGGTTTGCGTGGTGTCTGTGATGTGGAGTGTACACGCTGTCTCTCCTTCCTTTTTCCCATTCTTGAGTCCTGTTTTATATTTTACTGAGTTGTAGCTGGAGCAGATCGGTGACCTCCCAGGTGTTACACTTTTTATAAAGTAAATTAAAAGTACAGTATCTAAAAATGAAAATAGCAAGTTGAAAGATAAAATAAAATAGAGTAAAACAGAGAGCATAGACTCAGAGCTCCTCAACCATCGCCATCTTGAGGCCACTTCCCCTTTTTTATAGGCTGGTAGCTCAGATGTGGTAAAGGCCATAATGCAAATTAATTACCAACCTGTGGCCTGGTTGTGTAGGAAGCTCTTATATTGGTGTTGGACAATCCTAGCATTTCCTTGGTAGTTATGATGTAAGACTGTCTTAGATTAGTGCTAGTTAGAGACGGTGACTTGAAGATTTCTCTGAAGTTACTTCTGATGGTTTACAGAGAAATGGCCTCAGCCCCTCATCCAAGTGGCATCAGATGACATTTGATGGGTCAGCCTGTGATTCTTGTCAGCATGAATATTGTGCGTACAATAGCTGGTTAGACTGCAGCTGGGCCACTTGAAGTTCCTCTCCAAGAAAAAC
This sequence comes from Python bivittatus, assembly GCF_059951505.1. NCBI lineage: Eukaryota > Metazoa > Chordata > Lepidosauria > Squamata > Pythonidae > Python > Python bivittatus. The sequence continues at coordinate 3,777,676 of NW_028277108.1, forward strand.
GGAATCACATCCCAGACAGTTTTTCTTACTTGTTTAAAATCTTAATTCAGAAGGTTGTGGGGCGGGGGCCCACATAGCTTTCAACAGAACAGTGAGCAGTTAGGATAATTGCTCTATCTAAAGGATTTTCTCCATTTGCTGTGTCCATAGGGGTGATTTAAAAAGTCAAAATGGCAGTCACAACCATACACTCAAAGCCCCACCCCCTTTTTTATATGCATGTCTGGTTTGGCTGCCATCTTGACTTTTTTGGATTACCCCCCCCCTCCATTGTGGACACCCCCTGAGCTTGCAAGAGTATATTTTGAAAGAAGAGATACCAGACTTCAAGTCTGCCAAGGATGAAGTCCTCTGCTTGGGAAATTGGTTTGCTTGTTCTGAGATGTATTTTAGTTACTTCTAATGGGCACATTCAGATCATTTCAGTAGAATGAGAAGGTTTTTATCAGCTTATCATACCTTTTCCTGTAAAATTCTGGGGGATGCAATTTTGTGAGTGTATGAGAATATATTCTAATCTAATCCCCTTTCTCTGGACATAAGTAACCATGACATCAGATAGACTACATGTGTACAATATATTAAAGAGGATCAACACTTCATTTTGTTTCCAATGCAGATCAATGTCTCCATGAAATTTCCGGGGGTGATCTGGAGACTAGGAGCTGATGATACCCATACTCATTTGTCTATATTTTCTTCAGAAAATGGTGGGGTTCCCCTGAATACCTGCCTGCAGACAGGAATGGATTAGATTAGGGATAATAAATGGACAGGGGACGGGGTGGTGCAGCAGCTTAATGACGCTGAAAGTTGCCGGCCAGAAATGGTCGACGCTTCAGCGGTTCGAGTCCAGCCTTCGCGTTAACAGGGTGAGCTCCTGTTTCCTCCCCAGTTCCTGTCAACCCAACAGTTTGAAAACTCATGTGAGTAGATACGTACTCTCACTCCAGTGGGAGGAAAAATGCTGGCAGCACCTTGCAAAAGGAGTTGGGAGCAGTTGCCGGTAAGCGCGAAAAACCATGCGCGCCCGAAAAGGGCGCAAAGCAATGGAAACCCCGCCTCCTGCACTCGCCAGCTGGGCTCTGCTCTAAGAAGGAGGCACTGGCAAACCACTTCCGAAACACTTTGCCTTGAAAACTGCAAGGACTCGTCCAAGCAGTCACTGCAGAGTTGGTAACGACTGAGTGCAGATTAAAAAAAAAATAAAAAAAAATAAATGGACACTGAATCCAGATAAGATGGAGGTGTCCCTTGTGAACAACTTCAAAGTTGTGGTAGATCTGACTGTTCTGAATGGGCTTGAAGGAGGAGGTATGCATTTTTTAAGTATTTCTGGATCCAGATCAGTCTCTCTCTGATTTCCTAGATTAAAGAAATGGCCAGGAACACCTTTGATCACCTTTGCTGGTATGTCAACAGCATTCCTTTCTGAAAAAGAATGACGTTAAAGCTATGATGCGCATGCTGGTATGTGCCAGGCTAGAGCTCTACATGGGGCTATGTTTGACTCTTACCTGGGAACTTCAGTTGATACAAAACCTAGCAGCCAGGTTGGTTTCAGGAAGGATGCAAAGAGGCCATACGATGCCTGTGCTTACAGCCTGCATTGGCTGCCAACTGGCTGGTAAATATAACATACTGGTCATTATCTTTAAGCCCTCTACTGCTTAGGTTCAGGTTATTGAAGAAAAGATATGAACTTCCATGCTTACTGAGAGTATCTGTGGACCTACAGTTATGGTTACCTGGAGCTCATCTGACAATGCCTGGAGATCAGTCTTTCCTGCTGCCATCCAAGCTCACCCAAGTGGCACAGTATTTTCATTAGCTTTTAAAAAGGCCATTAAAAGGCAACTTTTCATACAGGGTTTTAACCCTGATTTTAACTCTTGATTTTAGTTCATTCTACTTTTTTTACTTGTTTGTTTTAATTGCACTTTTCACTGTCTTTTAAAATTGTGACTTTAAATTTGTTTTTTTTTTTGTTTTGTTTTGGTTAACCACTGAGATTTAGTAGTTGGTATTACGCCAAGTCAAACTGATCAGTAAAATCAAATCAGACAATTTAGCTTACTGTAGGGACTCTTGATTTCTCTAGATAATACAGGTGAAACTCGAAAAATTAGAATATCGTGCAAATGTTCATTTATGTCAGTAAGGCAACTCAAAAGGTGAAACCAATATATGAGATAGATGCATTACATGCAAAGCGAGATATGTCAAGCCTTACTTTGGTATAATTGTGATGATTATGGCGTACAGCTTATGAAAACCCCAAATTCACAATCCCAAAAAATTAGAATATTACATGATATCAATAACACAAGGATTGGAAATAGAACAATATCGGACCTCTGCAAAGTATAAGCATGCATATGTACTCAGTAGTTGGTTTGGGCCCCTTTTGCAGCAATGACTGCCGCAATGCGGCGTGGCATGGATGCTATCAGCCTGTGGCACTGCTGAGGTGTTATGGAAGACCAGGATGCTTCAATAGCGGCCTTCAGCTCCGCTGCATTGTTCGGTCTCATGTCCCTCATCTTTCTCTTGGCAATGCGAGGTCAGGCGAGTTTGCTGGCCAATCAAGCACAGTAATCCCATGGTCACTGAACCAGGTTTTGGTACTTTTGGCAGTGTGGGCAGGTGCCAAGTCCTTCTGGAAAATGAAGTCAGCATCCCCATAAAGCTCGTCTGCGGAAGGAAGCATGAAGTGCTCCAAAATCTCCTGGTAGATGGCTGCATTGACCCTGGACTTAATGAAGCACAGTGGACCAACACCAGCAGATGACATGGCTCCCCAAATCAACACAGACTGTGGAAACTTCACACTGGACTTCAAGCATTGTGCATTGTGTGCCTCTCCATTCTTCCTCCAGACTCTGGGTCCTTGGTTCCCAAATGAGATGCAGAAGTTGCTCTCATCAGAAAAGAGGACTTTGGCCCACTGGGCAACAGACCAGTTCTTTTTTTCTGTAGCCCAGGTAAGACACTTCTGACGTTGTTTGTTGTTCAGGAGCGGCTTGACAAGAGGAATACGACATTTGAAGCCCATGTCCAGGATCCGTCTGTGTGTGGTGGCTCTTGATGTACTAACTCCAGCCTCAGTCCACTCCTTGTGAAAGTCCCCAACACTTTTGAACGGCCTTTTCCTGACCATCCTCTCCAGGCTGCGGTCATCCCTGCTGCTTGTGCACCTTTTTCTTCCACACTTTTCCCTTCCACATAACCTTCTATTGATGTGCTTTGCTACAGCACTTTGGGAACATCCAACTTCTTTTGCAATTACCTTTTGGGGCTTTCCCTCCTTATGGAGGGTGTCAGTGATGGTTTTCTGCACAATTGTCAGGTCAGCAGTCTTTCCCATGCTTGTGATTCCTACTGAATCAGCCTGAGATACCATTTCAAGGCTCAGGAACCCTTTGCAGGTGTTATGGATTCATTAGCTGATTAGAGTGGGACACTTTGAGCCTAGAATATTGAACCTTTTCACACTATTCTAATTTTCTGAGATTGTGAATTTGGGGTTTTCATAAGCTGTACGCCATAATCATCACAATTATACCAAAGTAAGGCTTGACATATCTCGCTTTGCATGTAATGCGTCTATCTCATATATTGGTTTCACCTTTTGAGTTGCCTTACTGACATAAATGAACATTTACACGATATTCTAATTTTTCGAGTTTCACCTGTATGTTCCAACGACGTGTAGAATTTGCCTCCTGCAGTCCTCAGAGCGAAACGTACACCATAACTTTTGATGACAGAGCAGTACATCTGTTAAATCATTTGATAACACTTTTTAGAGAACAAAATATGGCTTGCTTTGATCTTTCTTTCTTTTTGTTTCAGATGTTGAATAATCCTTGCATCAGGTAACATTCCCTGCACATTCTGCCTGTCAACTGGCAGTCGTCTTTACAGATTTACTCTGGTTTAAAAAGCGGTAATTCGTCATCATAGCTATGGCTGCAGCAAGGAAAGGTTCAAGTACCTCCCCTCCCGATGGCGGATGGGGGTGGGTGATTGTGATTGGCTGCTTCCTTGTTACGATCTGCACTCGAGCTGTGACCAGGTAACACTCGTTGCATGTGAGACTTTGCCCTATGTTACTAATGTCCCTTGCTTAAAAGTAGCAGGAGACGATTTCTAATGGCCAGGATGAAAACAAGCAGAGGTGGGCACTGGTGGCCCTTGCTTTCGTCTTCTGCAGCCTTTGGCCTAATTTCAAAAGCCCTTTGCAAACTATTCATTGAGACTTTTGGAAAAAGGTGTCTGCCCTCTCTCTGCAGCCTGCGGTGCAAGAGGGAAGGAAGAAAAGGAAAGGAAAGGGAGCAGAAAAAGAGAAAGCAAAGGAGGTATCAGGGAAAGAAAAAGAGGAGTGTCAGAAAAATGCTGAATTTGGCCTGCCCATTGCCATGAAAGCAATGTGGCTCCAACATTTCTTGCAGAAATGTGATCCTTGATAGAAAAAGGATTGCCCATCCTCAGTCAAGAAGATCTTAGATACTTCCAACATCATTCTATAATGATATCTGGACACTTTTTCTGCAGCATATAAGAAGACCCGCTTGATACATAATTGCAAACCAAAGTGAAATCAAAACATGGAAGCCCACCCACCCCAAGTCTTGAAAAAGTACCATATTTTCCCTTATTGTCAGGAAACCATTGATGGGTGGCCTTCTTTGGAACTGTGTACAACTACAACTGTGATAGACGATTGACCTCTTCCTAGCTTTCACCTGGTTTACCTAACAACCTCTCCTCTGCACAATTAGAAGAATAAAGTACATGACAAAGCTGTTCTTTGTGATTCTAAAAGGCAATAGCAACATTTTGATTAAATCTTGGCTGTAATCAATTCAGAGTATGTTGAGCACAGGATATTGTTTGCCCCTATAGTTGAAGTCAGACTCAGTGTCTTCAAAAACAGTTCTGTCTCTAATCAGGGCTGCGTAAGGCATTTGGACACCTAAAAATGTATTTTGCAACATTCTTCCCAGGGGTGTTTGCAGGATGTGGTCAAACAAGTCAAGATGGCAGCTGTGATGGTACAATTGAAGCACCACTTGTTTCGTATGTGCAATCAGAGTTACACAGCTAAGCTATAATATTGTCTTTTTGACTTGAGCTTAGTGGATGTGAATTTACCCACAGCTTAACATTATGGATAGAAATCCTGGAGGATTGATAACTGGAGCAACAGGTTGAAGAAGAGTAGTCTTAACTCTCTGAAAACTGTGCCTTGTACTCTTCTTTGCAGAACTTCTCCAGACTGAATTGAAATATGTTCACCATATTTTAATGGGAAATACCCCTGAGAAAAATCTCTTCTTGATCAAGCATCATTGTTTACTTTCTTGTGTTTCTTCTTTTTGCTTTCCTGCATACTATCCACAGTTGCAATGTTCACATTTATTTATATAAGTAAATGAAATTCTGCCAATTTATGAACCATTTTTATTTTAACACCCCTTCCGGGTCTCTCCATGCTCCAACCGAAATCTGAAATGGCTCATCTCCTCTGGGTAGCAAAACTAGGCCTTGTCCACCAATCTTTCAGTCAGACAAGGCAGGTTCATGCAATTGTCACTAAAATGGGACTTGGGTGACCATTTCATTGCATAAAATATGTCTGGATAGACTTTGACCAACTGTAAAATTAATGAGAAGTCTTGTGGGTAGGAGGGAAGCAAAGTGTCCTTTTCATCTGAAAGATTCAGCAAATTGAAGGCTCCCTCTTACGGTTGTTAGTTTCTCTTCTAAAGAAATCTGTTTTCATTTTGATGGGTGAGATTCAAAGTAAGCTGGCAAGAACCTTGTCTGAATTTGTTAACATAGTACGGATTTGTATTATCTTCTTTACAGTACAATTACAACAACTGCATCTGTAAATGGCTCTCTCCCTGCTACTCACATACACACAACACAGACACAAACCCAAGATGGATGGAAAGCCCCTACCCAATATTTGGCACTGTTGGCTGGCTTACTATGATGGAAACAGTGAGAAGCGTAGGAGCAGATGTGATGCAGCATAGCTATATTAAACCTGGTGGTGGCGTGGCGGGGGTGCTCGCTCTAAATGAGCCTCCATACACCAACAAAACTGGCTGTCACAGAAAGACATGCCTGGGTTGTTTTTCAGAGATTCAAATACTTTGGTTAATGCTCTGTCATAATGAACAGGAATAAACAGTTCAATTAAACATGAGTTGCATACCTATGGGTCTCCTGGGAAAAGAGTTTTCAGTGATGATTGCAATTCTTCTAGAGGAATTGAAAACACAATCCTCTAGGCAGCTGCCCCTAACTAGGCCAATGAAATTAATGGCAAAACTGCCCCCTTTTAGATAGACATGCACATGTGCCCTTTAAAAGTGGAAAATAAGTGTTTTTAAGTCTCCAAGCCCTGAATATTGATATTACAAATATGTGTATAGATAAAATAGGAGTATAGAAAATTATTGAGAAATTAATGCTACCAGTGACTAAGGAAACCATAACTAAACATAAAAATATTGAACATACTTAACCAAAAAAAAAAATTGAGCCAACAGCAATAAACAAGAAAAAACTGACTTCCACAGAGAAGTAGTTCCCCATCTCAACCCCCTCCTCCTCCTCTTCCTCCATCCCCCCCCCAACTGTAAAACAAACAGGAAAAAAAATAAAGTTAACATCAGAGCATATGTAACAAGATTCAGCAGAGGGCAATGCTGGCCAGCCAAAGACAAAACAAATAACTTTTCCCATAACAAGGTAAGCCTTCCAATATGGCAACAGTTAGTCATTGCAGTGTCAGAAATGCTAATGCAGCATCAGGTCTGTAAAAACACTTGATCTGGTCAGAGATGGACAGGCAAAAAATACCAGAAAACAAGAAAAAATACTTAACAGATTTCTCTTGAGCCAGACCTGAAAAGAGTGTCTTCCTCAGAGAAATCACAGACTGAGGAAGACAGAGAAATCTTGCAATTTGTATTCCTTGTATTTCAGTGAAGAGATCTCATATGGCCTTCCTCAGAACCATATCACAACAATCCTGCAATATTTAACAATCAGAGGAGTACTCTTGGGAATCCCCAGCCATGATTTAACTTCATAAGAATCCTCTATTTTCAGGTTCACACCTGAAGACAATGAAAATGTGTCTTACACAGATTTTTCTAGTAAATCAGGCAAAGTTTCTGTGCTTTCTACATCTAGGAAGACCCCTTATCTTTATGTTTCTGCAGGTCAGGTCTCCTTGTAGTTTAGTCAAAGTTTTATCACACAGATCTAAATTCCTTCAGTTGTAGATTCTTCTGTTCAGCCTGGTTTCATGAGAATGATCAGTTATTGTCTTTACATTCTCCAGCTCTATTTGAAATTTGTTAATTTGAGCTTTCACTGTATTCATATCATCTCATAAAAAGATGATTCAATATCATGTTGTAATCCAGAGTGCTAATATTTTTATACAGTATGCCAATGTCTTTATAAACATTAACCATCTCAGAGAATAAATTGCCATAAGGTTACACACTGATTGCAATTTATTCATCATCTGGGGAGTCGATTCATTCTGAGAAGGATTCTCAGCCCCAGATTGAATTCAACCTGAAGATACTGGAGGCATTTCATCTTGAATTCCAAGAATCTCGGCAACAGGAACAGTTTCATCTTGAGGAATGACCATCAAGAGTAACTCTCCTATGGTGGAAGGGCTGTGTATTTCCTCCTTGGCTTTTTCCACCCTCATTTTATGAGGCATAATTAACACTTCTTCTCAAAAAGTACACAAAGACTGTCATGGCCCATGCTCAGGACTCAGATTCTGAATCTGACCCTGAAGAAGCTACTCCAGTTGAGCCTGTGGAATGTCAACCTCAGGAGACATAAAGCTGGGAATCATGTGAAGCTGATCACACACAGGCATCACCTGAGCAGCTGGAGAAGTCAGGTGAGGATGAGTAAGGCCTCTCAGCCCCTGCACCTGACAAGCAGAGAAGAGAGCAGAACAGCAAAGGTCTAACAGTCTTCTTGCCAAGCAAGGGAGTAATCTCCCCATTAGTGACAGCTGGCTGCAGCCTTATTTAAGAAGCAGCTCTGAGCCATGCTTTTTTTTTTTTATGGAAACAATATCTGACCTCCTGCATAACATTCCTGTAAATACCATTTGTACTGGAAGCCTTGGACCTCTGGATGGGCAACAACCCTGACCTGGCTCTTGGAACCCTGGATTTGGATTTGGACTATTCTTCTGCATGCTCCAATTTAGAAAGCAAACTCTTCAGGCAAGCCTCAGTTTTGTTTACATTCCTTTGTTTGCTGTTATCTCTTCAGCCTTGGAGTAAAATTGCTAAGCTCCATAAGCAACTGTGTGTGAGTGTACATGGCTGAAACTTGAAGCAGGACATTTAGCAAAGTACTTTAAAGGAGGGAGAGGAGAGGAAGAATTTAGATCTTTGTGCCACCAAAGTCAACTTTGAACATTTATCCTGTTAATAAGTGTTATAAGTGTGGCCTGTCAAGGATAAGGTAAGATACATTTCTCCTCCTTGTTCTTGACAAGAGCAGGTGGACATGTTGATAAGATACCCCTATTCTCTCTGTCCTTGGCGGAGATGAGCAGACATTATCAGCCTTTCCAGGTAGACCAGACTAGGAAACCAAGGCTATGTAGATCAGTACTATTTTTATTGTAAGGTTATAGTAACAGAATCTTATGAAGTCTGAATAGGCTTCCTCCCTTTCTCCCTTTATCTTCGTATGAACTACGGAGGGGCTTGTCTGAGACGTTTACTCACATTACTTTCTTGGCCTGGGCTCAGGCCCCTTTTGTCTGATCATTGCCGTGGTAACAGTTCTTCCTCCTATTCTTGAAGGCCATTCCCTCTGCCCTCTACAGACATATACAGGTATAATTGATTATTGTCTGTGATCTATGTAAACCAGTCAGAAGCCCCTCTAGAGGAGAATCTCTGTGTAGACCTAACCCGGGGGGCGGGGGGCTACACTTGCCAGCTTGAAGAAAGGGTCCACCTGCCATCACCCTCAGGGTTTCCTGACTGGCAGGGGGGGTGTAAGGTTCTTTGTCTCTCTGAGATCTTGTTAGCACTATACTCTCTGTAAGCTGTCTTTCATTGCTTCTTAAATATATTATACTCTTTGTAAGCTGTATTCTATTGTTTTTCCTTGTTTCTCATACTGCCTTGGAATAAAGCTTTAATTACCCATACTGCTGTGCTTATTGTCTCTGAATGCAAAAGTACCTGTAGCCGAAACAATATGCAGTCCTCAGAATCAAGCAGCTATTACATAGATTGACGTATTTGATGTTCAATTGCCAACTATTTTTCCTGTACTGATAACAATATTTTTTGGTGTCTGCTCAGTGCTCCACTTGAACACAGTGGCTACTGTGACATAATCATTTTCACGTGACCACTGGCCAATGTTTTGAGGGTAGAAGTTGTCCCCCTCCACTGTAGATTCCCCCATACTGAAAATACAATAATAATGTCTAAAGAGTGAGCATTGCTATTTTTTTGAAATATATTCCCCAATCCATAACATGCATAACTTTAATTTGTCAGATGGCAGGACTGGCACTTCCTGAATATAGAAAGATGAATTCTTTTCCCATTGCACTCCTCGTATTGCCCCAGTCTATTTTTGAGTTTATTTGGCCTGTTCTTATCATGGTTCTTCAGTCATACCAGACAATTCCATCTATTTATTTTGTACAATCATAACATTGAAAAAAAGCTCTCAAACTCTGCCCTCCCTGCTAATGACAGAAATCCACCAGCACTGCATAGTTTTGTCATTATACAAGCGAGCTCCATTCAGGCAAGCCTTTTGGTGCAGTGAACAGACCTGAACGGAGGCAATAGGAAAACTCTATTCCCCATCCGTACACATTCATGAGACTGCTTAAAACTGTATTTGCAAAGGTTCTGTCCAGTTGTTTTCTACGTAAGTATTTTAGTGGGCAGGAATCTGTTGCTCTTAAGTTTACCTGTGCTTGTTCAGTCTGTGTGAAAATAATTGCACTTAGGGAGAAGTTTGTTGCTGCTCTTATCTTGGTAGGATGGTTGATATGCAGACTGGATGTTACAGACATTGTAAACTGCAACATTAGCATGTTGAAGAGAGCATCTCCATATCTTTGAACATGGACATCTTTTTAGAGATTTTGGCTTAGTCCTGGCATTAGTAGGTCTTCGGTCACCTTCCATTTAATCTTTCACTGTGGTGGTATTTATCTGAAAGGCTTGTGATCGCATCCAATGAGATTTTGTTGTTTTTTTCTTTCCCAGATGTATCTCAATTTTTTTTGTGGAGTTCCAGACTTACTTTGCACAAGATTATGCCCGGACAGCTTGGATCCATTCCATTGTAGACTGTGCTACTATGTTATGTGGTAAGTATTTATATATTACCATGGTGAATGATGAGCTACTTTTAAGATGCAGTCCTCCATTGAGCACTGCACGTGTTTCTGCTGTGTTTTGTGCTACGTATATCTGCCTTATGCTTAGTCCCAAATAACTAGAAGCAAATGGACACAGTCCTTGATCTTGTCTAATTCAGCTTTCCTAACTCAGTGCCCTCCAGATTTGTTGGGATTTCAACTCCCAGAATTGTTAACTGGGAATTTGGGGAATTGCAGCCCTATTGCATCTGAAAGACACCAGGTTGGAGAAGGCTGATACAAGGTGAGTTATTCTGGAACTTAGAAGAACCTGCTTGCTTTCCTGATTGCAGTTAGACTTGTCTTTCCTCCAGGAACTCCGGTTTGGGAATCTGTAACTCCTTGCCCACTCTGTTTTTTCTTTATTTCTACATTAAATGAAGAGGGATTGGTTCAGAGTCACCCAATGAGCTGCATGGCTCTGGGGGAACCTAAATCTGGCTCTCCCCAGTTAGAGTCCAGCCATATAACCATGACACCCTACTGGTGTAGGGTTCTGCGGGTCACTTTGTCCATGTGAAACTAAAGCTTTGCCAGTGTCCTCCAGTCCCCTGAAACTAAACATCCTTTCTGAAAGATGCTCCTTTTTTTTTTCCTATTTATTTTACCTTAAACATAAACATCGTATTCTCCCCGCATCAGAATTTCATGAAAAAACAAAAACTCTTCTCCTTTGCAGGAACACAAAGAAAAATCAAAATTTGTTTTAAAAATCCATCAGAATGTAAAGGGGACAATTAAAATAGTTGATGCTTTGGCATGGCTTTAAATGAAAGTATCCTTTCTGGTATGAAGGCGTGTTCACTTCTCGCTGCATTTCTTTCCCTTCCAAGCTCCTCTGGGGAGTTTCATCAGCAATCATGTCTCTAGTCAAGTGGGTATCATGCTCGGAGGACTCCTTGCATCTGCTGGATTTATCCTGAGTTCCTTTGCCACAACTCTGGAGCATCTTTACCTTTCCTTGGGCATTCTTACAGGTATTGTTATTACTGGCACTGATATGATTGTCCGCACATTAGTGGGAGCTGTTCTGCTATTGTCTGCAGCCTACAATGCATGGGAGTGTAATCTTACGGTGCCACTCCTGTGCATTAACCTAGGAGACAATCAGACTGCATTCAGTAGAATTTACTCTGGAACGTATTTATTGAGGATTGCAGCCTGAGTACCTTTCTTATTTAGACATTTGAATTAGGCTGCTATAATTTCCCTGTTCTAGTTTGGGAATTGAGGAAGAGAGAATGTTTGTACAAAGCCATCCAGTGAGAGTTATATCCAAGAAAATTATCTTCTTTTCTTTAAAAAATCTTAAATTTATACAACTTAGTTGTGTCAGTATCATGTTTTTATCATTTGTCCTAGTGATCAAAAGCTTTAGTCAATGCTTATAGTATTACACTATTACTTTAATGGCACAGTTGTAATGTTACTCTTCAAAGCTTTGCTTTGCTGGTTGATTGCTCAAATAAAGAGATTTGAGTTGACATCCAAGCAAAAATTTAAAGAAAGTAAGAAGGCATTTTGTAGATCACTTTGAACAAAACCAGCAAAGAAACATCATGAAAAATTGAATAGAAGTAAAGTTAGATCTGGAAAACCATACTCACATTTGAGTGGTGGTGAAATCTTAATTTTGGCATAAAATTTAGGTTTGCTGTTTTTTATCTGGGTATATGTGCAGGGTTAACTTTCAATGGTTCATTGATTATATCTACATGTAGAATTAGCATCCTTTGCTGATTGTGTTGCCCAGAGTCTCATTCCCAATGAACTGAGTCATTCCTTTTCAAAACAAACCAAGAGCATCCCATTGTTCTGGTTCAAAATGAGACAGAAATGTTTATGCTAAAATTGCTGACTTATTAAAGCCTGCATTGTAGCTATAGTGATGTGAGCTGACTGCTTAGACCCCCGCCGTTTAATAACAATTTTGCAGAAATATTGCACTGAAATGCTGCCAAGAACTTGTTTGTGCAAGGAACAAAAACCCAGAGCTATGATGGATGTTTGATGTGTTGGGCCAACAATTCTACATCAACCTTTGTTGGAAGTGTCATCAGTAAATCCAATTGTTCTTTTTACTGATGGCGTTATAAAGTACCCATAGGGTACTTAATGGGATTTATTTTGAGAAATGAAATACCTATAGAACTCAAAAGCTTTAGGAGTGTTAATGATTGGTATCTTAGGGAAACAAATTAACAGAAGATAGGTGGAATGGTAGGTGCTGAGTGAAATATAAATGTGGCTCTTAACCTTAGGTGCAGTAGAGGAGGAGGAGAACCTGTTGCCTCCATGCTGGTTCTTAAGGGTAATGCTGGAAAAAATATGTGCAAACCAGTCTTGGCATTTCAACTCAGTGTCATACAGATATTTTAAAAGACAGGTTAATACAAAACAGGAAGGGAAATGTAGGAAAACAAACAAACCCCATGAAAGTGCCATGAATCAGGGTACCCACAACCACGGTTGAGCTTTTCATTCTGCTGTATGTACAAGTCACAGGTTCAAGCTAAGGTCATTGTTATGGCGTCTGCAAAAGGTGGGTTGCCGGCCGTATCCCACCCTCTTCCCCATCATGTAGATCCATGCAGTGTTTCACTGCTCATCCCCTCCTGATTGCTGCTGTTAATTTGCCTTCTGCTTGTTTGTGTACGTGTGTGATGTTCTCTTTCCAGGACTGGGGTTTGCCCTTTCATACTCCCCAGCCATAGCAATGGTGGGCAACTATTTTCACAAGAGGAAAGCCCTGGCATATGGAATCGCCATGTCAGGCTGTGGCATTGGGACCTTCCTCCTCGCTCCCGTGGTCCAGCTTCTCATTGAGCACTTTTCCTGGCGCGGCGCCTTGCTCATCCTGGGTGGTTTTGTTTTGAACCTTTGTGTCTGTGGTGCCTTAATGAGGCCAGTTGCAGGAAAAGAGGACCACAAGAACACGCTGGAATTCCCTGAGCAAGACTTTGAGCTGGAAGTGCAAAAGCCGGGCTTCAAGCAGTGGTCCTTCTGCTCCCCTGTGATCAAAATTTGGTCGCACAAGTGTGTGTGCCGCTGCTCGCAGCAGGAGTACAACTTTGCACTGATGCCAGACTTTGTGATGCTTGCAATCTCCATCTTATTCATGGCTTATGGCTGCAGTCCACTCTTTGTTTACCTAGTGCCTTACGCGTTAAGCGTCGGAGTCAGCCACCAACGGGCGGCTTTTCTCATGTCTGTCCTTGGGGTCATCAACATCGTTGGCAATATTACTTTTGGATGGCTCACAGATCAAAGGTAAATGTCAGAGGGCTGTGTGGGAGAAGGACAGGGTGCAAGACAATAAGCACTTGGATGCTCTCCTTGCATGCCAGTACTTGTTTTCAGAAGACATTTCCTTGTGATGCAGCCTTTGTCTTATTCTCAGGCCACGGTGGATGCAGCCTAGAGTCATCCTCAGCTGCTCTCATTCTATTGTCATGTTTTCCACCTTCTCCTGAGAGAAGCCTTAGGGTCTGAATTATCTATGAAGCATCTCTGCATAATGACCGTCACTCAGGCAACTTGAAAAGTGACTAATGCCTCATCCCACATCCCACCCATCCACCCTTGCCCAAGCTATCCTGCCACGCTTTAAGGAGCATGATTCACATTGGTCCCCCTCACTAAATGTTGCAATTAACTCCTTTTTGTTTTCCCTTGTTCCTATCCTATTATCTTTCTTTGAAGATTTGAACCTTCCTTCGGATGGGTGTGGACTTTATGTGTGCACACAGTCCCACAGCAGGCTGAAAGGGGGAGCAAGAGAGTCTGTTTCCCTGCAGTTCTTCCACAAATCAAATGTTCCCTTGGTCAAAGAAGGGGATGGCAGCTTCTGGAAGTAGTGACTTCACAGGGCTAATGGGTCCCCTGGCCAGGGACAGAAACCCGAGTGGGTTTCCCTTCTGAACAGTAGCCGTAAGTCAACTGGCAGTTGGAATAGGAAGTTGCCCTCGGTAGGAAGAAGGAAGCCCACCCTTTGTAATGACTTTTCCTCATGTAGTTGGAAAACTGGGAGCAGTTTTCCCCTCAGTAGCCAAGCTTGTCCAAGTCTAGAACGGGACATTAGAGACAAGCCTGGTTGCTTATCTCTTTTGGGTTGTGGGACCCTGACTTCGGAACACCCTCCTGAGGATGGTTACAAGAGTCTTGTTAGTGCTGGGGTTTTTATGAGCCTAGCCTTTTCAGACCTGTAAACTGCTATTGCTAGAATACTTTGCTTCTTTTAAACCATGTTGTGGGCCTCTCAGGGAGCCTTTCTGAGCTGAAAGATGGGATACCAAACACTTTGGTTCAGGCTTCTCCAGCCTGGCGTCCTCTGGAGAGAGGGGAGGGCAGGGGAGGAGAGGGGAGGAGAGGGGAAGAGACTTCATGTAATATTCCTGGTCAGCACTGAAAGTAGTAATTCTGAAAAGTGCCAACCCAACACAAATTGGGCAGGTTCCAGATCTGGGAATGCTATACCTAAACCACTACACCCAAACCCATTAAATTCATAAAGGAAAAATGAAAAATCAAGCAGCAACCAGGGAGTAAAGTGGGCAGGGCAGGAAAGGGATGGGATTTTTCCATGAGCTTTTCCACAAGAATAGTAGCATTTCCACAAGTTACAAGTCTGGAAAAAGGTTCCGAAAGCAACTTGAATTGGATTCCCAGAAAGGGATAAAGCAAGTAGATAATGTTTAATTTCTACTTGTACACAGTACACTTTAGTTTTAGCATATAACCTGAACAGCAGCTGTTGCTTTTTATTCGGATGAAGTGATAGCCAGGCTGGAGGAGAAAAAATCTGTATAGGCTCAAAGTCCAAAGATGGGAAAGAAGAACGAGAGATGGAACCACAAGACCAACAAAGAGCCTCCCTCATCCCCCCCTCCCGGAGAAAGAGGATCTTATGACAACTAACTCTCTCCTTCTTCCTTTTCTTGACCATCCCCTCAGGTGTTTGAAGAAATACCGTTACATTTGCTACCTCTTTGCAGTGGCAATGGATGGTCTCTGTTGCCTCTTCCTTCCAGTTCTCCAAAGCTTTCCCCTCCTGCTGCCTTTCTCTTTCATCTTTGGCTATTTTGATGGAGCCTACATCACTCTAATCCCGGTGGTGACAGCAGATGTCGTGGGGACCGCGTCCTTATCCTCCGCCCTTGGCATGGTCTACTTCCTTCACGCAATCCCTTACCTGATCAGCCCACCTGTTGCAGGTCAGTATGGAGGAGGGAATCAGACAATATACAGACTAGTCTATATACACCTGCAGAATATGGCTTCACTCAGTTCGTCTCTCTATTCCAGTTGTAACTAATGCACACTGATGATGGATAGAGTGGACACAAAGCTAACATTACATTTTTAAAAATCAGATCCACATTCATCTTTTTATTTTATATAAGATTGCATTTATTAAGTATAGGAACAATTTATTTCTCTCAAAGAATGGTTGATTAATATTCAGTCATCTGAATATAAACACATGCATTCTAATGCCTTCTATATGTCAATTTCAGAGAGGGTTTTCTGCGTAAATCAGAAACGAATGGGATCATTTCTCCAAGATGAGTACTGTATTTACATTTTCCCTACCAGGCGTTACCTTCAATTTTTTGGTTTGGTTTCAGTAGACAAGTCAAGGTCTTTAAAAATTATATAATGTGCTTCTTTTGATACTGTATATATATATATAATGCTTATTTTAGCTAGGAATTTAAATCAATCAGATGGATTGGCAGTTGGTCTGAATCCAGCTGGTGATCCTTTCTTCCATTTACATTTTGGTAGATCTCCATGGTAGCATTTAGATTGGTTCATCACTGGCCCCAGAACATTTTTCCTCTTTGGCAGTTTATTTATTTGTTTGTTCAATTTAGGCACTGCCCAACTTCAGACTGACTCTGGGTGGCTCACAATACAAGTGATATAAAAATAATAGATAACAATCTACATAAAAGAGTAAACAGATGGCGGATCCAGTCAACACATAAAACAAATACCGTACCCCCAGCAGGAGCTCCAACCACTCTAGCCGAGTACCTGGGAGAACAGCCAGGGTTTGAAGGCCCTCTGGGATGTCATCTTCTCTGGTCTCACCCTTGAACCTTTATGGACTTGTGATCACTCATGTATGAATGAGCTTTTAGCAGTACAAACACTGCCCAATCCGTTTTAGGATCACTAGCCATGTCTTTGCTGAACTATCACTCTGTCTTCAACCACCACCAGAGCTGTCTCCATTTCAGCCATGTCATCTGTCAGGCATCACCTTCATATGCAAGCTTCCTCTTCCCAACAAACCCCTGGGTTTTTTAAGGCTTCCCTCTTTCCTAACTCCACATCTGCTACTCTGCCATCTCCCATGAGTACCATGTCTATGAGAATTTAAGCCATCTTCTGTTTCCAGCTCCTTATCATCAAAACTTAGTGCAAAGAACTTGGGTGCATGTGTAGATGCATGGATATGTGAAGAGCCAGCGAAATACTATGGTGTTCGTCACAGGAGTGAAGTAAAATTTCAGGCAGCCATTGTTATGTGACTCAAAATGGAGAATTACTTATAAAAGACACCCTCTCAGAAAATAAACTTATGCAGAGATTAAGGCCAGAGCAGTGAAAGCATGCAATCTGTGGAAGAATGTAAATCTGTAGCACGAAAGGATGGAGTGAGGAAACCAAAGACTGTTCAAAAATTAGAGAACAAAAGAACTGAGAAAGGAGCCATGTGCAGCTTAGCAAATACAAAAGAAAAGTAACTCAGCCTTTATTCCTAGAGAGAGGAATGTTATAGAAATATGGCCTCCTTTTTTCTCTTGTTCATTTGCACTCTCACACTAGAGAGGTTATAGCTGCTAGTTTTGCCTGGGCCTCATGTTAGAAGGCTCAAGGGCTCCCCCAATGAGAAAAAAGGAAGGTGTATCTCCATAGTATCTACAGACTTCCCTTCCTACAAGCTGCTTACAGCTAGGCCAAAGATAGCTCTAAGGCTAAACACACTGCAGTATACTCATCAAGTACAAGTCCTGTTGAACATATGTAAGATCTAATTGAATGTAAATAACAACAACAATGGAGGCTACTTATGCCTGACAAGTCGCAATACTGTACAAGGATGAAATCAGTCATATGGTGCCTTCTAGTGGTCAGCAGCAAATATGACAACTTGTAAGAGAGAGAACAGAGAAAGGAACATCCCAGCCTCTAGTGCAGAGCCACAGTGTTTATGCAAGTAATTACACCAGGTAGAAACAGATACCCACTGTCTTTTACAAATGATTACATTTCAGTACTTGGCTGGTGACAAGAGTCAAGTCCCAGAGAAATTCAAAGTATGTGCGTCTTTGGCGTGCAACGAACTTAGCAGAAAGTCCCAAATTCTGTGCACAGGTAATGGAGGTGGATCTATGGCAAATCAAATGCAAGGGTACTTGAAAGAACAAGGGGATGTACATCACACTACAGTGCGCTGTTTCCCAGAACAGAATTTGTGGCAATGATGAAAATTTGCTGTCTTCGTAGAAGTCATGAGGTGCAGGAGGCAGAGCTGGCAACTAAATCCTGGGGAGCAGCAGCCAACATGGACACAAAATACTGTCATATCAATGGTGGCGTGGAAGAAAGTCCAGCCTAGGTTACGGTACGTGAGAATGTTTGGTTCTAAGGTTTTGCCCATGGGCCAAAAAGAAGAGAACCAAACTGGATTGCGGACGTGAGGATGGAGTGCTGGTTGGATATTTGCTATATGCAAGAATTGCAGATCTCTCCACGCTAATTATTCAAATATGCCACATTGCTTATTTTGATGAAAGGGAGAAACAGAATAACCTTGAAGTGTCAGATCTTGTTCCACATGTCCAGATGAGCAATGAGTCGAGGGCATCAGCATCAAAGAGCTTTTGATCTGTGCCTGGAGTTTGATGACAAGGCAGAGCCAGAAGGGGAAATTGAATGCTGCAGGCAATCAGAGAGATTCAACAAAGGGGATCAACCCAGAATATTGCCAACAGGGAACAGATGCAAGAGCCCTGCCGATGGGAAGACACATCAGCTTCTGAATCTAAGGAATGGAGAAAACCTCCGGAAGAGAAAACAAAAGCAGTCCATAAAAACCACAGGCTTAAGCTCCTGCGCACAGCCAAAATTACAAGGCTGGAAATTGCCGCATCAGTTGGAATCCAGTGTAGGAAGGTGATTATACCAAATAAATGGGTTTGTTGCCCATTTGCAGCCAAGGGACTGGGGCAGTTATAGATTATCAATCTGCACACGTAGATTGCCAGCCAACAACAGCCCCACATTGGTAGACTACATGGACAGGGGACAGGTGGAAAGTCCTGTAGATCAGTTGGATAAGTGGACAATATGCAGAACAAGTGTGCCAAAGAGTGTGAGGCTGCATTCAGGGACTTTGGGATTGATGAGCCAAAGCCAATCGTGTTGTTGGAAGTCAATCAGGATGGGTCCAACTCTCCCAGATGGAGACGACTACATCCAGAACAGTGACACATAGTACATAGACAGAAAATATCACTGTGTTTGAGATGCTGAAGACAAGGGACTCACTGAGCTATTGCCAATCAGAAGACATGCTGGACTCACTAATCCTTTTACCAAGAGATCACCGACAACCTTTTGAGATATGATGAGAGTTTTCAATCAGCACATGAGCCAATGAGAAGCAGTACTTGAAACAGGAATTCAGGCTTGCCACCTGTTCAGCATCTCACAACCTACTGCCCACAAGGAAGAATTTCTTCCAGATCTCTTCTTTCTCTCTCCTTCAGATTGCTCTTTACCTCTCCTCTAAGATTGCTGATCTCCAGCGAACGAATTACTTCATTCAACAAACATAACAATGTGTCTTCTTAAAGGGGAAAAGCTTATCTACTTCAATGCCCCCATCTACCAGCCATGTTGGTCCTGATGGAAGGGATGGTGGTGGTGTGCCTCGTGGTGTTATCAGTCAGTTTCTGAGTGCAGTACAAAGGCTTGGTGCTTATTGACCATTTGAGGCTCCTAGTTACTCCTCCAAAGACAAGCCTTCCAGTTTGCTCATCTTTCAGAGAGGGGTTGTTTCAAGTCCCCACTGCATGTAAATTGAAGCAAGGAGGGTCCTGGAGGCAGCCTTTCTCTACTATGAATCCACAATTGTGGAATAGCCACCTCTCACAGTCAGATTGGCCACTTTCCTGACTTTCAGAAATGTGGTCAAGTATTTCTGTTCTGCTGGGCTTTGAGAGATTAAGATTGTTGGGCTGCCTGGTTTGGGGTACAGATTTGTTTGTATTACATGTATATTTATTTCTGGTTCTCTAGCTAGTAAGATGGATTTTAGTAATTGGTTGATTTTATTTTATTGCTCTCGTACGTTCTTCAGAATCTTGCAATGAGTGGGATGAAACATATAACACTGTTAAATAAAAATAAATCTAAAAAATTAACATATTTGGTATGGACAAGCATTGTAGCAGGTAGAGCAATGATGTAAAGTGGATATGGTCAACCCAGTCAGATGGACTGAGCTGGGTTTTAGTTTTCCCCATTTTGGGGGGATTTGGAAGGAAATATTTCTTTCCATTTTCAACTATGTAAAGTCTATTTGACAGGGTACACCAGAAGCCCATCTCTTAATTTCACCAACGTACTGGGAAAGTTTGGAAGGGATTCTGAGGACCACAGAAGGACCCTTGGGGGCCACATAAATCTCTGAGGCTGGAGGTTGCCTGCATTTATATGAATATAATATAAGGAAACTTTGCTAGTTTCAGAAAGAAAGACATCCTAGTCACTGTCATTTGTACACCATTGTTTATACCACATTGTATAAGCCCAGCTAACTTAGTGTCAATAAACCTTGATTCACAAAATTGTGTGAACAAGGCGAAATACATGAACTAGTCTTCTGTGTTAACTACAGGTTGGCTTGTGGATACAACTGGCAACTACACTGCATCTTTCCTGCTTTGTGGGTTTTCCATGTTACTCAGTTCGACACTGT
The DNA here is from genome assembly GCF_059951505.1 of Python bivittatus. NCBI lineage: Eukaryota > Metazoa > Chordata > Lepidosauria > Squamata > Pythonidae > Python > Python bivittatus. Next base: position 3,798,141 of record NW_028277108.1, read on the forward strand.
TGTGCTGTGCAAGACTGGCCAAGATCAGACCCACTTCCTCAGGGCCAGGAGGCAGAGACACTCAGGCCAAGCAAGAAACTTGGACGAATGGAACCATAGTTTATTTGGTAACTGGCGAACTGGATCAAAGAGGTGAAGAATTGTTGGCTGGTGAGGCAAACAGCTACAGCAAAAGATGACATATGTGCTAAATCTCCCTCTACCTAAAACAGATTTTGCTAAGTCTGCTACAGTTGATTTTGTTTTTCTCCAATAGAGGGAGGGAAGAATTCCAGACTTTTCATCCAGAAATGTTCTGTCTTCCTAGCAAATTAAAAAGTCTGTGGTAAACAAAGGGTTCGATGATGGTGATGATGATGATTTTGTAAAATGTGATGGGATCCCTGTACTGTAGTGTGAGGTGAATGAGTTCATCCTTAAAAATAACTTGTGTTGGAGGGAGGGAGGAGTCATTGAAATAGAGGACAAAGAAATGGTTTAAATGATGTTGGCACAGTAAGCCCCCTGATGTCATACATGTTTTAGATGGGCTCCATCTATATACTACTAAAACTCTCTGTAACCTTCAACTGGGTGAAATGGTGTGTCATAGGGCAACAGTTTTTGAACCATTGTACTTCAAATGGGCCAACCTACAGAATGAGTCCAAAATCCAGGACCCATTATTCCAATGGAATTGAAATTTGGGAAATCTGTGGCCACTTCAGCACTGCTGTGCTGCCGCACCACTGTAATCAGCCCAGGCCATGTGATCATTATGGACATATCCCCAACCTTTCTCCTACCTACCTCTGTCCCCTGCACCCAATCAACTGGTGGCAATGCCTGATGGGTGAGTGGCGAGTGGCTGCTTTGGAAATGAGAAATTTGAAATCTCTTAACGGCAGTGGGCATTGAGGGAAGGATGAGGGAGTAACTTGTATCCCTACTGGCAAGGAAGGGCTGCCTGGAGGGTGCCAGTGGTTGATGGGCGAGCCCTCTTCCTCCCTCGAGGGAGGGAGCCCTTGGAGTCAAGCCAGAATGGAGAGTGGGGGTGCAGTTTTCCTCATGGTCTGCAGCTCCCTTTTTCCACCTCCCCCCAGCAAAGTGGCAGGCAGTTCTGTGGGTCAGCTGAGGAGGAAGTGGCGGTGGCTTCACTGGGACTCTCCTAAGGATTGTGAGGGGAGGACAAACAATGTAAGACTAGAAGGGAGGGAGGAAGGAGGGAGGAAGGAAGGAAGGAAGGAGGAAGAGGGAGGGAGGGAAGGGGAAGGAAAAGGGAGGAAGGAAGGAGAAGGGAGGAAGGAAGGACAGAGAGGAAGAGAGGAAGGAAGGAATAGTTCTGACACTTCCTGCCAGCTGCCCACAAGCAAAGACAATGGGGAAGCTGGCAGCAAGTCATAAGTCGCTCACACTCCCACTGCTTTTTTGCCTTTGGTCATTCTCTTTCTCTGTTTAGGTAAGGAAATATCTCTGAAAATATGACCCAACGGGTCACCGGTTGTCTAGTCTGTCTCTGAAAATCCATTGACACGTCTCAGCATTGTTTGCAAGGAACTGTTCTGGAGATCCATGTTTGATAGTGTGGCTTGCCTTCTTTTTAGTGGCAAAGAACAAGCTTTTTACTCGGATTTGGATAGGCAGATGGAAATGGACTTTGGAAGGCTGAAGCGTCTCAGAGGTTTCCTTTTCAAAGCATCTGAAAACCATTCACAGTAGCATGAAAACACTGAAATAGAGGATAATTCAAGAAATTGGTATCCCATTGGTGAATTGATGAATCCAAGTTCCCTGGGCCTGAGCAGCCCTGGACGTCTGCTGCAATGATTTATTTCTGTTCATAATTTGATCTCCCATCTTCAAGCCACAGACACACAGTTGTCTTTTATGTGGTTCATGCAAGCATGGATGCTGGCTTGTGCGACAGCCTCCAAAACACACCTGTTACTGCTCTTGCAGGAGAAACAAGCTGATAATAAGTTTGCACCAGTTTAATTGGCAAGAGATGCCTCTAATATTCAATATATTTTATATGATGATTGGGATCAGCTTTAACCTGAGTGTGGTTGTTTTAAATCTTGCTTTCTATATAAAGGGGTCTACAGCAGTATGTATATGTGTGTACATATACTGTGTGTACACACACACACACACAATTACCCACTCAAAGATTCTTTGATTGCCATGGGGCAGTTGCTTGAATAAGTAATTAATTTGAAACTTTCCTGCTTTTTCTAAAAAGCTATCCAACATCAAAAGCTTCCAGTTGATTTTCCCCATCTAACATGTTTATTGGAAACTAGACAATGTTCGTTTTTGATGCTGGAAAATCCTGCTCCTACAGAGGTAGGAGTTGCAATCACACCTTTAATCAACTGCCTTCAGGCTTCCCAATGGTGTCATGTGACCCTCTGATTACTTTTGGCATGTGAAACTGAAGGAAGGATGCCAGAAGCTGATCCTGGATTATTAAGGAAACAAGACTTCAAGACCACGGCCACACAGCCCGGAAGACCCACACCAGCCATGATCCTGGATTATTAAGAAGGCACTGAGAAGTCATTTTAAAGGGTAGAGCAATTAAGTAATCTATTAAGGCTTAATTTGGAAACCACACTGTGGGGCTGTCAATACTGTCTAGACTTATTCCCATGCTATCCCAACAGACAGTGGCTCCAACTGGTTTTAGCCAAATTCTTTGGAATATCAGGGTAATTCAGTGGTTGCTGTGAATTATTTAATTATAATTACTAATTATATATTATAATTATTTAATTATAATTCAGAGATTATGACCTTTGAATTACTGTACAAGAACTACTTGCTTGTGAATTAACCACGTAGTTATGGCAGCTTGTTTAGTAAGGCAGTCTATGTGACTTCAAATGTCCTATTTGCACATTTCAGAGAGGTAGTTGTATTTACTTGTTGCAGCAAAAATAGCTAAGAATCTTGTGGCATGTTAAGAACTATCAAGTTTATTATAGCATGTAAATTTTTGGACTACAGTCTACTTTATCCCTGGGAGTGTTTGCCATTCTTGCTCACTTGTATACCAAATACCATTGGCTTGGTGGAAATCTATGCAAAGTCTCTAGTTCAACTATTGAATATATAATCTGATCCACAAAAGAATTTGGAAGTTACTCTCTCAGATGTCCAGCAGTATTGTTAAGGCTGGACAGAACTAGGGACTTAAATTCAGCTTTGCATATAGTATAAAATCAAAACGAAGGTGGTAGAGGTCTTGTCCTCCTCCTCTTCCTTCAGCTGAGGAGGTTTTACTCAGCAACTTATCCAAACTCTTCTAAATAAGTTTAAAAGTTTAAGAGAGATAGGAGGGAAGGAAGGAAGGACTGACTGACTATTGGATGGTATGCTCCCAAGTGCATTTAAGTATATATGTACAAGAATCTACAGTCTACTTTATCCCTGGGAGTATTTGCCATTCTTTCTCAGTTATGTACCATATAACATTGCCTTGGTGGAAATCTGTGTGAAGTCTCTAGTTCAACTATTGAACATATAATCTGATTCACAAGAAAATTGGAAGTTACTGTCTCAGGATCTCCAGAGGTATTCTAGAACTTCTTAAACTAGAAGTTTAAATGCAGCTTTGCAGAGTTTTGAGAACACTGAAAGCACCAGCTGCTTGTAAGGGAATGGAACATTACCTTCTCTGTGGAAGAAGCTGGTCCTTATCTAGTCCTCAGATATGTGGAGCTGTGCATTCAATTAATGGACACTGGAGAGGATAAGTAAAAGGCCAATTAGAAGGCACAATGCTACACAGGGAAAAATTCATTTGATGGAATATTTACAAGGATTGAATGAAAAATAATGCCTCCAATAAGTTGGCAACAGATGGCAGTACTGATGGGCTAGAAGCTCTGAAAAAAGCTCTGCTCTTTGCCATCTGTTCTTTTACTTCATTTGGTGGGAAACTGCTATAAGAAAAGGTGGTGTTGCTATTGTTCATGAAATGGAAGCCTGCAGCCTACAATGCACCATTGCTAAAGGAGTCCCTCCAAGTGAAATTCATCACCAAGTTGCTTACAGTAATGACTATGTTAATGTGAGTACTGTGCATTGCTGGCCAAAAAATGGTGAAGATGGTGAATTGGGAAGAGCTGATTTGTGTGATCAAGAATAAAGCTGATGTCAGGTTCAGCTCAAAGAACTCCACGAGACAGTACAGAATCAGTTCTACTGCATTTATTAGCTTCCACCTACAAGACAGAATCTCGCCAGACTGAATCTAAACTTCCCCAGCCAGCAAGCAAACACTGCAAATTCCTTAGGGTGGTGCCAGTCTTCTTCACCTTCCCACGCTCCTTCTGGGGGCTAATGCTTATCTCCCCAAGCGTGGCCTTCACCAAACCAAACCATTTGACTTGTAACAGCAGTCAAAGAGTTTCACATAGAAAAGGTTGTGAAATTATTAAGGACAAATAGCAGATCATTCAGAGGGAAACTACTATCAAGCTTGGCATTTCATAGGAATACACGGACCATATTTTTTGAGTTCTTCAGTATCTGAAGGTTTGTGCAAGGTGAGTTCCTCATTTGCTGGCAGCAGAGATGAAGGCTTCAGGGGCTGAATGACCCAGAAAGAAAGTGTCAGTCCATGTATTTTCATCATAAAACTTCACCTCTCTCCCCACACCCCACAAAAACATTCAAAACTCAGGCTTTAGCAGGAAAACTCATGGTTACAGCTTTTTGGGATGCAAATTGTGTTCACATGGATTTTCCTGAATCTGGCACACGATCAGAGTGCTACACTGCAACAATTAAGTGGAGTTCAGTAACCCAAGAAAGACATTTTGCTGCAACATGACAATACTAGGCCTCACACCTTACAAGCCACCAAGAGAGAATTGCTAAGCTGGATCTCACCATCTTACCCCATTCACCATACAGTTCAGACTTGGCACATGAGACTTCCACCTTTTATAATTCAAATTTTGGTTATAACATATGGATGGATAAATGGGAGGGAATGTGGGTAAATGGGATGAAATTTCAAATTGTTTCATAATGTAAAAGATAATTTTTATAAAATGATGTACTGTTGGTATATGACCCCAGAGAAATGATCAAAGATGTATAAAAGTACTTCAAATAAATGTTGGAAATGTGAAAAACATGAAGGGACAATTTACCATGCATGGTGGACTTGTGAAAAAGCCAAAAGATTTTGGATACAAATACATACAATGATACAAAAAAATTTAAAGATTAATATTCAGAAAAAGCCAGAACTCTTATTATTGGGACTTATGGATAGCCAATTAGAAAAGACTTATGGAAGACTGGTTTTATATATGATAACTGCAGCAAGGTTATTATTGTATGTGCACAGCAATGGAGGAGTATTGAAGCTCCCACAATGGAGGAATGGATTGTGAAGATGTCAGAATTGGCAGAAATGGCAAAACTGACCTATTTGGTCAGGGACAAAGTGGCAAGTACTTTTATAAAAGACTGGAAACCTTTTATGACTTTTTGCTGGAAATGGGAAAAAAGTGATGATTTATGATTTTGATGACTGAAAAAGGATTAAATAACGGGCTGAAGGGATCTTTGTAATACCAAGAGGGAGGAGGGATAATGAGTTTGTTTGATAGTTGAAAAGAAGGTTGGAAGTTGCTTATTTTTTATTCTTTAACTATTTTTCTTTCTCATTCTGTTTTGCTTTCTTTCTTTCTTTCTTCTTTTCTTTATATTTTTTCTTTACATTTGCTTTTTACTTACATAAATATTCTTAATAAAATTTAGAGAAAGAGAGAGACAAAGACTTCCACCTGTTCATCATATCTTCATTGGCATCTTTTTGCCCCAAATAAAGAGATGGAAGGGACTATCAGAACCTGACTGAAGAGACAAAGCGTGGAGCTCTTTCATGACACTGTCCATTGTTAGCAGAAGTATGTAGTGAATGGTAGTAATTATGTGGAAAAGTAAACACAGGTAACAAGAGTGCATTTTGAAGGACTATTTTCTGTTTCATTTATTAAAATATCCCTATTTAAAATTATGGAAGTGGAGGCATTACTTTTCATTTAGCCCTCATAGTTCTTCCTCTTCTACAATATTACAATTTGGTATATGGTCGTCTTTGTATTTTGAACTTTGCAGTTACCCTGCAGGGTTCGTCATATAGTGCTGGAGACAAAAGATATTCCACGATAACTTAAGTACAATCAAGTGCATATTTACAAAGATCATCAACATGTTACATTTAGGGTTTTGGATCCCTCCTCTTTCCTGATTGCAGCCTGCATGACTTACACTTTCCGTAGTCAGGACATTTCAGCCTTATAAAGTCCTCCCAAAGGTTAAACGAAACCTGCAGCCAAGAGCAGTTTTGAACTCAAAGGATCTCAACTTCTTCCAGGCTGCTCCCAACCTGAGAAGAAACTTAGATCAGTGGGAGCTTTTGGGGGCAAGAGTAAACAAAATCGAATAGGTGATCAACACTAGAGCTGTTCAAAAGACATGGCTGCTTTAATGATTCAATAAAAGGTATACAGGATCCAGCCCTTTGTGAAATACCTCTTTCAAAGGTTCCCTGCAGCCCTAGAGAACTTGTGCTCACAAATGAACGCTTTTAAAAGTTTACCAATTTGGCAAGCTCCAGTGAGTCCAGAGTTCTCAGCCTGGTAGACAGCATCTGCCCATGCTCATCAATCCTTTTATCTTTACTAATGCCATAGACAAGTAATGTCAGGTCCAGGAGGTCAACACAGGTTCTCAATGATGGGATGCACCACCACCACCACCACCACCTCCAGATTGTAAGCAAATTTGAAGGGATGCCTCATGGGTGCCCACCACAGAATTCCTGGTGTCTGGGATCCTGGCACCAGGGGTCTCCTTCCACGGCCACTTCACTTGCCACGATGGCTTCTGCAAAAGCCCCAACCTGCTCCTGAGCATTGCTCAGTAAAGCAGCCTGGACAGGATTGAAACTCCCTTTCCTCATCTCATTTTTCCCTAATTCCAAAGATGGACGATGCTGGGCTTCCTCCTGAGGAGCGCCATAGGAATCCTAGAGCCGAGTCTGCATCCCTGCTCCTGGCAGCCTGAGCAATCCGGCCTTCCATGCAATGGCATCATCTTCCTTCAAGATGCAACACCCCCAATCCCAGCTCGGAATAAAGAATGCGCACAAGAATGAACATGAACTCACCATTGCCACCACCACGACATGAAATCAAGTAGTTGCACAAGTAGCCAAGCTGCTCCTCCTCTTCCATCGCAGCTGGCAGAAATGACCCAGTCTTCAAGGGCGGCCAGTGGACCGCTGCTTCACTCATCCATTCCAAATCGCAACGATGCCATGCAACAAAATGCATGTTAGTGATAACACAGCACAAGCTCTGCCTTCCATACATGCATCACAACACCGTGCACAAGTACATAACGTCAGAATCTGTGTTCAATGAATGACTAAGCTGTGCATGGCTCTGTTAAAACTGGTCCTCCTTTCAAATCTTGTATGCAAGCAAGGACACTGAATGATGATGTTCCATCTTTTCCTGGCCAGGATTCCTGTGTGTGAAGCAAATTCATCATCAGAAAATTCCACACGTTAAAAATCGGGGCTGTTATAACCAGTCAGGGCCTGCAGATCCTGGGACCAGGAAGACTCCTCCCATCCTCAGCCATGGAAACTCTGCGCCAGACCTACCTGACAGGACTGTTGTTGTGGGGCTCAAGTAAAGTTAAATCCCCACATCAGCTGCCTTGAAGTCTGGCACAAAAGATGGGATGCAAATCTAACACGTATAATAAAAATAAATGGCTGGGCACACCAAAGACAAACCTGAAGAAAAATGTAGAGTTTAGGTTTAATTTAAACTGAATGTGCTGGAAGGAAATTTTGGGCCAGATTTCTCTGAGGAATGAAACTGGAGTCAGCATCAGTTTCCAGCAGGAAGAGTTCACTGTGGCAGCTCAGTTCCAAAATAGGAATGTGTGTCGAAGAGTTTACTGACCTCTTATTCACCTTTGCGTGGACATGTGCACTACTACCCGTTTTACAACCCTTCGGAGCCTTTCTTTTCCGCTATATAGACAGTCACCCCCCCCCCCCCAAGCCCCTCTGCTTACCGGTCTCTCGCCATTAGGCCTAATGGAGATCTCTGGGCAGGCATTTTTACAAAAGCACATGACATTTAGCAGATTTAAACATTTCCTCCTTCAAACGAAAGTGCAGTTATGGCCATTCCCCCTTCCAGCTCGGCAAAGTTTCGTTTCGGTTTCCCTCAAACTGACTCTCCCAAATTTCGGTTTCCTCAGAGCAGGCGGGGGCCTTTTCTCTCCCGCTCTCTCTGCTCTCAGACGCCAAGAAAAAGCAGAGCAGCGGCGGTCAGTCCGTAGGAAAAGCAGATCCGGTCGCTTCCCCCCCCCCCCACCTGAAACCGCGGTCATGAGGTGAGGAACTGAGAACAAGGGAGACTTTTGTGTCTTCGCGAGGGGCGCGTCGGCTTCGGCTGCTCGCCACGGCTCGGCCCCTGGGCGCAGCTCGATGATTTCGCGGTCGGAGGCGGCGGGCGGCGTCGCATCTGAGCGGGGTTTCCCAAAGTCGGAGCAGAGGCCGAGAGGTCAACGGACGCGCTCCTGAGGCGGTGTCTGCTCTGGCCGCGCTCGGACTGCGGCCCCAGGCGAGCGTCCTCCGGGCCGCCCGGGTGGCTCACGAGGCGATTTCTTCCGTTCTGATCTCCGCGACGGCAGCCCTGGAGGGCAGGCCCGGCTGGGGGAGAGCGGGCTCTTGCATCCCGTAGGGCGGGATCTCCGAGGATGTTACCCGGCCGGGGCTGCAAGAAAACAGCCCAGCTCAGAGAACCGCAAGGGCTCCACAGTTCATCCCTGCGCTGCACAGGTTCTCCTGGTACATGGTACTGGCGGCACCGCCTGCTCCCCCTCAGTCCTGCCCCCCGGGGGGGAGAAGAGGGGAGGTGGGCGAACTGGCACCCGGAAGACCCCCCCCCGTCCCTCCTGCCATCCGCTGGGTGCCAGGAGGGGAAAACGGCCTTGCAAATCGGGGCCTGGGGGCGTCCACCGTAGTCTCCGGGGCGCGATAGGGGCAGGGCAGCCCCGCCGCGGAACATACCCTGGAGCGGCTTGCCGCAGAAAGGGAGGAAGGCCGCTTTTGCAGCCGGGCAGCGTGCCATGGGCGGTGGGGCAGGGGCCTTCGGGGCTGGGCTGTCGGAAAGTCAAGGTGGCAGACTGTGACTGCAAAGCTCCGTCCCTTTTATGTGCCATGCATGAGGAAGAAAAGGGCAGGGCTTCTGAACGAAAAGAAAGAAAGATGTGTATGAACCCCCCCCCCCTTAAAACACAACTCTGGGTCGCTCCTAATTGTTGAAAGAGAATGGAAAACAAAGGTGAGGAGGAATTGAGCAGGTGGATTCGAGTCTACCCTGGCTGTATTTATCTGCAGAGAACCACCAACCAGCATAAGCTTAGTGGTCAGCTTATGGCTGGGTGTGTGATTTCAACCCAGGATATACATTGAACAGTGGCTGGGGGAGGGGTTGTGCTTTTATGCAGGCAGCTCCATCTTTTTGCAGGAGCTTTTGAGCTAAAGTCAAGAGTCAAGTGGCTTCATGGCAACAATAACAGCAACAAAATGGTTAAGAACCGTTCATGTTCAGACTCATGGTCTTCAAGATACTGATTGGAGAGCATGGAATACCAAGGAGATGAGTAATAGAGCAAAAAGGGGTTTGTGGCTAAAAACATAAGTAATTTTTAAAATAATATAGTTGACCTGCAAATCTTATTTGGAAAGCTGCCTAAAAAGCCCTCTGCTGGTTAATTACCAACCCAATTTCTGAAGATAAGACAAAATATTTCTCTTGTTAGATTTTAGGTCAGATTTGAAACGACCAAATTGGGAAGCTGCAGAGTTATTTTCATATGAAATACAATTAGAATACAAGTTAAATCATGTAACGAAGATCCACATATTACTGTAACTACTGCTTTTTTAAAAAAAATATTTTTATTAAAAAATACAAAGATAAAACCTTATACAGACTAAAAAAATAAAATTAAAAAAATAGGTGCAGAAAAGAAAGAAAAATAGAAAAGAAAAAAATAATATAGTAAAGAAAAAGAAATGTATAAAGGAATGGCTTCCCCCTTCATTACAAGTATAAACAATTATAGTAACTTATCATCTTCTTTTCTTGTTCCCATATCCCATCTCTTGTCTATAAACAAATCCTTAAAGCATTGTCATTTCAGTTCTGATCAGCAAAAGTCCATGGAGGGTTACCAGAGATAACAACATACCTGTTGTAACCTTGATTAAATAAACCAACTTTATATTCCTTCCCTTTACTTTTAATGAACTTGCTCTTTAGTCCCTTCAAATAATGTCCTAAACTTGATTTCTTTTCATTTTTTCTTTCTCCCTTCTCACAAGATTCTTCAAAGCTTCAAGAAGCTTCTTTTGCAAACCCAATATAGGAATATTATCCAGGTCATTCTCCTGGTTTGTTATTTGTATATCCCTTTTAATTATTAAGACATCAGTCAGTTTATTTTGTATGTCGAGTGTAGCGTCCTTTTTTGTATCATTCTTGTAGCCTGTCATTTTTAAATCCACTTTCAGATCAGTCTCAGTCTTGCCTGGTAAAACTTGTTCTTCTTCCATAACATCTTTTAAACAGTCTATCTGCAAAGGCAGAGAATCTCAAATTTAAGTTCTGGAACCATTGTTCAAAAATATCCTTCGGTATGTCCAATGTTAAAATATTTTTCTTCATTCTATATTAGTACGTCAAATTTAAGTATTCTTCTCCTTTAATTGTAATCTTTAGTTCCTTCTGGTTCCCTCTAGTGTCCATCCTATCTTTTTTTTTTTTTTTAAGAATTAAAAACAAAAGCACTTTTCCACAGGAAAGATTTCTTATAATGAATTCCAAAATCTTATTTCAAATCCATCTGGACTTAATCGACCCTTAGTTGATTTGTAATTTTCCAAAATCAAAGTTCTAATCATTCTTTTGCTGTTTATTCAAAAAAGAATGTTTTTAAAGTCCTTAAACTTATATTTATAACTTATTTCGCTAAGGATTGAAAGAAACTCACCTGGTGGTTTCAGACTTGTCAGTCCAAAGGTTCCTAATAGCTAAAAAGCAGTTAACAAGCAGTTTCCAAAAGTGATTAGAAAAGGAAGCACGTGAACCCAGTGTTCTCTTAAAACCACTGACCACAGTTTGAGCAAGATGACTATTCCTTCGTCTCCCAGAGTTCTAAACCTGCCGGGGACCACTCTCTTGCTGTCTTTACGTGAGGAGCAGCTGTCTGGAGCATTTGTGGGTGATCTCCTCTTCTACGGAGAGGAATTACAAAGAGTTGGTCTACTCGCCAAATCTTCGTTCCACTGCGTCATTGGCCCCATTACTGCTAATTCCTATCTCTAAGTAAAATCATATTTAAAAAGTACAAAAATGCCAAAGTTCAGTTTTTTTAAACATCTCCCATGACAGGGGATTATAGGGCAGAATCATTTTTTCCTTTCAAAACGTAAATGTCTCTTACTCTTTTTCCTTTTGTTCTGCAGTCTCCTCTCCCAGGAAGGTTTAAAGGAGGTTCTTCAACAATTGGAATGCCACTTTACATGGATGTTGCAGAAGGAGGATATTGATCCCGATGAATTGGAGGAAAGAATTGTTGAGCAGATCCAGTTCTTAAGCAGCAAATCCAAAGTTCAAAATTACAACCTGCTCGCCTACGTGAAATTCCTGAATGACAAGAAGGACGAAGCACTGGAATACTTACAGAAAGCGGAAGAGGCTGTGCCCGTAGAGTACCCTGGAGAAGTGGAAAAGGAAAGCCTGGTTACGTGGGGCAACTACGCCTGGGTGAACTACCACATGGACAATCTTACTGAATCCCAAGCCTACGTGAAAAAAATAGAGAGCGTCTGCAAGCAACCTGGAAGCGAGTCTCCTTATAAGATGGAGCTCCCACAGATCTACTGTGAAAAGGGTTGGGCGCTCCTAAAATTTGGAGGAAAGTACTATGAAAAGGCCAAGGAGAACTTTGAAAAGGCACGGCAAAAAGATCCAGAAAACCCAGAATTTAACTTGGGCTATGCAATCACAGTATACCGCCTGGAAGATTATTATGCAAAAAAACATTCAGGGAAAGGGTCATCACTGGAACCTCTGAGGATTGCAGTAAAACTAAATCCCAACGATATACTTGTGATTCCCCTTCTTGCATTAAAACTGCAAGAAACAAACAGAGTGAAGGAAGGAGAAAAGTACATTGAGGAAGCGCTTAGAAAATATCCTGACATTCCTTACGTGTTAAGGTACGCTGCCAAATTTTACAGGAAGAAAGGTGATGTAGAGGCATCCCTGCAACATTTGAAGAAAGCATTAAGCTTGACCCCAAACTCTGGATTCTTGCACCATCAGATTGGGATTTGCTATAGAACACAGTACTTTGCATTGAAAAAAGAAGTGTCAAAAGGCAAATTCCAACTCATTGGAGAGATGTTTGAATTGATGAGGCTTTGCATTTTTCACTTTAATAAAGTGGTGGAGCGTAAGACCAGGTTTGCCTATGCTTATATTGACCTTGCCAACATATACGCAGAACACGGACAGCTAAAGAAGGCAGATGAAACCTTTCAGAAAGTGTTTGCCATGAGCAATCTAACTTCTACAGAGCAGCAACAGCTCCATTTTAATTACGGGCGCTTTCAGGAACGTCACAGAAAATCGGTAGCCAACGCTCTGAAACAGTACCTGGCAGGACTGAAAATTACAAACAGCTCATTTGAGAAAAAGAAGTGTGAACGGAGTTTGAAGCAATTGTTAAACAAGGCAGTTAAGAAAGGTGCAAAAGATGCTGAGATATTTGAAAGCTTGGGATTCTTCTGCCAACGCACTGGATTAAAAGAGAAAGCCATAGAAGCCTTTGAAAAAGCCCTGGAAATGGATCCTGCCAATGAAGAATATCTGAGCGCAGTTATGAACTTGAAGGTTTCCTTAGAGAGCTAAATGTTTGTATATATTTGGAAAGTATGTGGTTTTGAAACATTTTTAGCTTTGCATTTCATGCCATGTCAAAACCCAAACACTTTGCATTCACACTTGCTTTGAGCTAGAGAACTTACATTTCTGCCATGCATTTTCTTTGAAAGTACTTGATAGAAGTATATTAGCTTCTAATAAAGTCTTCTGGGGCCCTTCAGTTCCATTAAAGAGACTGAATGCCTCAGAGTCTCTAATGTACGGACATAGTTAGAAAACAACATACCAGGAATAGGGATTTTGAATCTTAGGTGTTTAGATGGCCATTTCTATAGTTTGGCACCATTAGCCACCATTAATCCCCTAAACCTCATCCTCTGGTCATAGAACTCATATATGCCTTAGGAAATGAATGAGTCCACTCAAGCATTTAAATTCTAGTTCACCAATGTCTTAAAGAAACCATAAAAACGAAAGTTGGCTAAATGCTTGGATTGATGCATTGATTCATTGATTATGTGCCATCAAGTCGGTGTTGACTCTAAGCAAACTCATAGGTTTTCTCCATGATGATCTGTCCCTACCCTGTTAGATGGGAGAAGTCAAGTCCTTATAAAATCATCTGAGTTTCCAAATGATTGGCACATGCAGCAGCAACTACAACAAGCCAGAGTTATGCCAAAATGATAATAGATGTGCAATAGCTTCACTGCACAAATGCCCCAGTTGTGCACTTGTATCAAGATAGCGTTGCATGTTTATGTCATCCCGCACTTGTCAGCATTTGTCTCAGCTTGCTCCCCCTGCAGACTCCCATGGGGAACTTTAATAACATTGCTATGGAAACATTTAACGATCTGAGCTGCCTGCGTGGGTTGGTTTTTCTGTTAGCCAGTGAACCTAAGCACGCTGTACAAATTAAATGCATCACAATTAAGTGCTTGGATTAAATTAGCTACCATTTGGTTGAGGGAATACATGGGGAATAGATGTGTCAAGGCATTGCACACCATGGAACTGCTCCGGTTTTTACAATGATGCTGTTTCTCATTGCAAAAATTCTAAAGCAGTTTATAACATTCATTAAAAATGGTAGCGGGGGAGGGCTAATGGCTGGAGAAGACCAACCTTCAAAGAAGAGTTTTAAAATACTCCTACCCTGTCAGTGTTGGGCCTGGCATACTCCAGGGGGGAGGTCATTTCACAGGGCAGGGGCCAAAGCAAAACATGAAGAGAAGAGGCAATTCAGGTTTTTTTCTTCTCTGTGTTACTCAAACAGGGAATACTCCTAAGGTGACTGTTTGGCACTCAGCTCAGAGCATTAAAAAGTAAGCCCTTTATACCCTGCGTCATTCACGTTCCACATTCAAGGGACAGAATAGATGTCCCTGGCTCTGAATGGCAGAAGACGCAGCCTTAGGCAGGCAGTGCAGATAGAGCGACGTGGATGATGATGGATCAATGCTCTCACTTGGCACGGCATTCCAGCAACTGGTCTTGCGAGAATGCAAAGAGGAGTGTCCAGAGGCCAAACAGCACAGCCCACCTTTGATGCTGCACAGCTGACCTGACCACTGTGTGAAGTTGCTTGAATGTGTAGATTTGAAGGTCCTCCTTGAAGGAAAGAGGTTCTAGTACGACCTGGGTTCTCTGTGTGTGCTTTATGCAGCCACAGCCATGGGATCTCTCCCACAGGATCAGATACCAGCATTGGGATGGTTACCCAAACATGCGTCATACAATGGGTCCATTTCTCCTTGGTGTAACGTATGCTTTCCCCTTACATGTGTTGCACATAGAAAAACAGTTTGTTTTCGTGTGCTTTTAAAATGCTGACTGGTCACTCCCCAGTCTAGAATACCCTGACTTGTGTACTAATGCACTGCTTGGTTTCCTTGTACGTGGCCCGTCTGCCTAGAAGTCATGGAGCCAGTTGTCAGGTTTCTGGGCTTTCTTTCCCACAGGAAAGCTGCAGGGAGGATCCTTGGGGCGTGTATGACGTTACTCTATTTCAAGCATGATAAAGAAGCTTGAAGTCTTTTGTGTGGGATTGGATGAGTGTTTTGGACGTCTCAATCCCTGTGGTTGGATAGGATCAATGACGCAGTGGTTCATTTTTCAACAGAGCTACCAGGCTTTGATGCTTCTCTGCTTAATATTTTGTTTCTTTGTTTCCTTATATTTGAGATGAAGGAAAAAGTCAGCGTTCTCATGAGATTGATGTCCGATTAGGAAAGATCTGCTGGAAACTCTACTGTTGGCTGCTCATGTAGATGATTTTGAAAAGAGAATTCCACACATTTTAAAGAAGATACAGTACCAGTTTGGTGTAGTAATTAAAGGTGCTGAATTAGAGGCTGGGAACAATGAGTCTTTGCCTTAGGCACGAAGGCAGCTGGGTGACTTTGGGCCAGTCACTCTCTCTCAGCCTAGAAAGAAGATTCTGGCAAGCCACTTGTGAAAATGTTTGCAAGGAAACTGCAGAGACCTGTTCTTGCGGTCACAGGAGTCAGGGCGGTCTTAATGGGCCATGAAAAGAACTGTGGTATCGGTGCTCATGAGTCATAGCCACTGCATCGAATCTCCACACTAGGCAGTGAATAGAAACTCTCCTGGGAGGTTTAGTGGACTTCTCTTCCAAGCTTCGTTGCTGACTTCCTTTGAGACATTTGATCATCCACTGAGGAATGGGTTGCTGGCTTAGTGTGGCTTGAAATGAGCTCCACAAGCCCAGTTTCCTAACAAGTAGATCTAATACCTTCTTGCATTTTTGTATCAAGCATCGGGGGGGCTGGGGTGTTCGTAACCCCAGGAGCATCTGCACCTTTCTCTGGCTGAACAGATTTGCACGCTTAAGCTTTCCTAACTCTCAGTAGTAAGAAGTTCCAGTGGTTTACCCAGAATTCATTTCTTTTGGGCAATTAACTTTGATATCTTTACAGCTTAAGCCTATTGATGAAGATAAATGTAAAAACAGCAGCAAAGCCACTGGGCTGGTATTGGATTGCGATGGCCCTGTTCAAGGTGACGTGAGCACTCCTGGGGAAGGCTGGGGCAGAAGATCACCTATTAGGCTACTGTGACCAATTCACAAGACATCTGGAGGAGTAAATCGCTCATATTCATGCAGAGGTGGATGTTGGCTGGGCAAGTCTATTCGAGATGACAGAGGCAATGTCATGTGAGGTGGTCTGGCCTGCTGGATCTCTTGGTTTCCTTCAGGACCATCGTTCATGCTATCCTGGACTTCCTGTGAGACTGGGAATGGGGGTCACTGTTCTGTTGGCTATCTGAGCAGCAGTTCCAGTCAACGGTAATGGAGGGGAGAGGGTGAGGTACTTGTGGGCTACCTCAGGATTTGACTTTCTCCCTCTCCTGTTCAACATCTCCATGAAGCCATTGGCATAGGTGCAGATGGAGATATCACTATGCTGATCGTACCTATTTAAACTTCTCCATCTGGGCTGAACAGGGATGCAGCTGAATTTCTGTCCCAGTCCCTGGAGGCTGTATGGGGAGAAAGAGATTCAGTCCCAGCAGGATGGAGTGGCTGGGAATTCAGAAGCCCACAGATTCCAGAAGAGTTCCAGCTTTGATCCTGGATGAGGCTGCATGCCTGTTTCCTGTAAGATGCTGTGCAATGCTTGCTTTCTCAAAACACGCTAAGCTTCAAAGTACCCATCATCAATCAACAGCATCATCATCATCTAAATTGTATCCCACAGAATCATGCAGACTGATGACAATCTGCAACACACAAATTAGTATAAAGCATCCGTGCTAAATAATAGTAACAACAGGAAGAATAATATAAGCACAGGGAGGAAAATTACCCCACAACCGCAAACAGCACTATAATGCAACATGCATTATGCTAATAAAAGAAAAGCAAATTCAGCAGAATCAACAACCTCAATGCGGATTTTAAAAAATCTGGAAATTATATTCATTAGCTATTTTCTTACAAAATGCAGTGTTAGCTACCCAGAAGTCTAGTTTTAAAGAAAATAAAAAGATGCACATTTAATAGCCAGACAAATTCTTGGTTGAAAGGGATTGTGAATTCCTGGGAAGGGCTGACCCACCTTTAGCCCCTGTTCTGGTAGGGTAAAGGGTGTGGCTGCAGGTTGAATCCTGGCAATAAAACATAATTTGCAAGAGAGAGGCAGAATTAGCTTTGCAGATGCTTTCACAGCTGCTTAGTGTTGAATGACTTAAAATGAATTGCTTGATTGCAAACTCTTTACCTCAGGAATCATGCTTTCATTTCTACCCAAGCAAAATCTTGTGGTTACCAACAGTACGCAATGAGAGGAGCGGTCAAAATCAGCAAGATGAAAGTTGGAATGTCACAGTGCCAGCCCCACTGATTTTGTGTGTGCATTGATGCCCCTGCTGACTCCTGGGACTGTCCCAAGGACAAATATAGCCCCCCCTCTCACACAAAGAGTCGCTTTGTGTGAGATGGGCAGCTATATAGATGTAATATATCAGTAAAGGAATAAAATAAAAATCACAGGATGCTCCTAGTAGAAAAACCAACCAGAGAAGATTAAGCTAAAAGCTGTTAAATTCTTATTTATTAGATTTATATCCCACCTTTCATTCAGCTCAAGGCGATGCACACAGTGCTGCCTTTCTGTCAGCCTTATCAGGTAGACTACATAGAAAACATGACCAAATAAACTAATTCTGCTTTATTGTAAAGTCACATTACGAGATTCTTGCAAGCCTGAAAGTAGAATTCTCCCACCGTCTCTTTTACAGCCTGAGAAACTAGGGAGGGCCCCTTCTGAGCCTTTTGCCCCACTGCCCTCCAGCCGAGGGCTGTGCTATGTCTTATCTGACCATTCCCCAGGAAGCATCTCTTTGTCCCGTCTCCCAAGGTCTTTCCCACATACCATTACACTTTCCCATTTCCTCGCACAACAGCGGCCCTGTAAGAAGGTTGGACCAGTTTCTTGAGTGGAGGGATTTGAGTTTTCTGACTTCCGCTCCTCCTCTGTAATGCTTGTAGTGCAAGTTTGCCATCTTGGTTAATGCTAGACGTTCCTCATTTGGAATGTTGTACTGGGATCTGATGCAATCTGATGGGAGGGTCAGAGTCTTTCACCTAGCTACTTATAACAGCAGGCAGATCAGTCTTTAAAATGAGAAGAAAAGAGGCGGCTCGGTGTGAACACCTGTCTGTGGGAAGATCCAATAAGTGAGTAAACTGCATTCAAATGCTTTTTTTAAAAAAAGAGAACAAAATGGAGGTGTTGCTGAGAAACATCAGCTGCTGGAAGAGAAGAAGGAGAAAGTGGGGCAAGGCCTAAATATTAGGAATTAACATTTTACATATTGATTTTGGAGTGAGCAGAGTGAGTGCTGTGCTGGGAAAGGTGTCAAACTAAAGGGAGAAAACTCAAGCTGATACATAATTTTCTTTTAGGTTTCACAGTAAGATTTGTAAGATGTATTGATTACACCATCCTGTGAGCAAATGAGGTTGTCAGGGTGGCTTTCTTTGAAAGCCCGATAGACTGAAACAAATATTTGATTTAAATCAAGGACCTTACTGTTATTTTAACTGCTATAAAACCAGCCATATGGATCATGTTTATTTACAACTAGATTACTGTTTATATGCTGTTTCAATCTTCCAATCAGGTATTTTATCTGCAACACACACCATCGCAGCTGTTATTTTGACTTTTTTTAACCGTAGTCTGTGGACACCCCTGCAGGTAGCCATGATCTCATCCTGCTGGATGGACTAGAGCAGGCACTCTCAGCAGGACGAAATGAAATGCTTTCATCTGGTAGGCAGAGTGTAAATGTTCCTATTTGCAAAGCAAGCTAATTTGGACTTCAATAGCAAAGTATCTTGTAGAAGGAACGGAATCAGTTTTGAGAGGAACTCTAGGACTAACTGACCTGTGTACATGTATATTTAGATGGTTCAACATAAGCTAAGAGTGGATTCCTACACACACTCAACAAGAAGGTACCTAATGTCAGTGGCTGCAGAGGCTTGGGATGGAGCTCCAGAGACTCGTGGGGAGGTTGTGCACCCACGTTGATGAAAAGCTACTCTTGGCTTTTCCCTGGTTCAGTGGCAGGTGGCCCAATCCCCAAAACGGTGGGATGACAAGAGCCAACTTTGCTGCTACTGGAGCTAAAGTAATTCCAGGACTCTGGGTGTTCCGGCTTGGGGACCATCTGCAATGCCAGCCTGGCATCAAGAATGCCAGTGAGTTGGCGGAAGACTGCGAATGCCAAGGTTCCCTAGAGCTTTCAGCCAGGTGAAAGTACTGAAGCCTCTACTGAGCCGTTGTGAGAACATGGGACTTGTGATCTGGTGGGGGATTCCGCTTCCTCCTGGCCCAAGGTATTAGCATTTGAAAAGAGAAACATATTTGTTTTAAAAAATAAACTCTGCCACCAGAATAGCTTGGCTGCTCCTTTCAAGATCTTACTGTTTAAATACTGTCAGGGATAGCTACCACCAAGGCAATGATCAGAGTGGGCTTAGCCAAGTTCTTAACCAAAGAAACTAATTTGAGAAAACATCTCAGACTGACCCCTCCCTAGTTCACATGAAGATAAAGTGTGTGGAGGGGGGGGAGAGCACATTCACACTTTCAATATTCTGTCACTACAGGTAGTCCTCATTTAGCAACTGCCTCAGATAGCAACCAGTCACAATTACTGTGGTGATGAAAAAGTAACTTTTCAATCAATGCCTGCATTTACAAGAACAGCCTTCAGTGTGGAACCAATTAAGTCTGATCAGTTTCAGGCAGCAGCTGGGAGCTGGCCAGAGGGTTCTAATCCACTAATCAAGGTCCCTGCATGAGCAAGGAGGACTAAGGAATCACCTAGGTCACAGAAGTTTAGGAAAGAAAATGGCAGGATGTGAGCGGCAGAGTTCTCATCTTCCTTTAGCAGATTATATCATAGCTTGGTGTGCAGGATTGCACAGGAGAGGCTGAGATCTTAGGGGTTCCTGTCTGATTTCCAACAGCTGCTAGGCAACCTAGTGTGGTACCTAGAGATGCCAATACATATGAAGATATTTGATTTGGTGTCTGTCAATTTCCCATTCCCAGCTGACTTTTCAAAATGTTAAGATCTCCCCCTCCCCTCCCCTCCCATTCCTCCTCCTCCTCCATCAATAAGCAAATATAGCTAAAGAACCCAAATGGGCCCACCTGTTGGATTTTGTCACTGAACTTCTGTGGCGGGGAGTGGGATGTTGCAGTAATGCCTTGCACCACTCTATATCCTGCTCAGTCTTGGTATCATCAGGTGAATTGCAGTGATCTGGAGAGATGGAGAGCTGACATGGTGATAAGCAGCCTTATAAAGCTATAGAGACTGTCACAGATTTTAACATTCAGTTTATTACTGAGGAGCAGAGTGAGCTGAAAGCTGTACATGAGACTGCTTGCATTCCTGTAGGCAGAGTCCTTGATCCACGGCCCCACCGAAACAGCATTTCAAATAGTCTCCACGTGGTGGTCATACTATTTGTCACTTCACGTTAGTTTTCAACCACACCAGCAAGATGGGACTTGTTTATTCAGAATGTTAATTAACCCAAGCTTTGGTCAACTAATCAGAGGGACATTTTTACTTATATGATCAAGGAACAAATGGATATTTGAATGAAATTGAAAAGGACATCCCAAAGGAGCAACCATTCCGGAGCTAATCTCTCCTTCCACCTATGCACAGTAATTAAAATTTGTACAGGTTGAGGGAGGCAGAACCTGTTGAAATGCAGTGACGTGTAGCCCCACATGGGGGCAAAGAGAGGGAACATCTCTTTTAACATGATTTCATGGGTTGTTTCAACATTATTTCATGCTCATGGAAAACAGAATGAAAAAAAAAATAGCTAAAGATGGGCTTTCTAACCATTGGAAGTTGGTTAAATTTCCTTTCCTTTTTTTAAATAGCATGTTCAAGCAAAATACTGTAGCTAGGCTGGGCTTTCAGAAACGAGGGAAATGTGCTGAAATGGAACTGATTCAACAGCTAAAACCACAATGATTAATCCAATGTAAATTCCTCTGTGGGATGTTGAGCACCATGAATGCCAGCGATGGGACAGTCTGGGAGATAATTGGGTCACCCACAGTCTTTTGCCATTCTCCATGTGGGCAGGGGCTGATGGGAGTTGAAGTCTGGAGTTATCTACTTTGGACTGGCTTGTGTGACAGAGCGTAGAAAAACAGCTGAACATTCCCATCTCCATTTCTTATCAAGACAGACGTAGAGATCTGAATTCTGAATGCATTTTTAGTAACATTTCTACCCCATGTTTTCAGCATTAAAAACAATCCCGGAGTGATATACGTGCAAGAGAAAAAGACAGACCTACAGGACCTTCTACTTTTCTCTAATCACAGCACAAATTCAGATCATCTCTTTTTTCCGCTGTGTCACCATGGCATTGCCATGATTTAAACCAAGTGAGGCAGGTTGAAATCACTCGTAGCTGTTTCTGGTTTGAAAGCTGTGATTTCCCCTTCAGGATGGCAGCTTAAGGCACCATGATAGATCTCGCACTCAGTAAATCAGGGCACCATCCACTTGTCAGCAAGCCAGAATAGAGGCAGGATAAGGATTGGCAGTGGGGACTCTGCATTTTATACCAGTGTAATCTGATTTGAAGATGGGTGGAGAGCACTTTAATTCAGCAGTGAGGAAAGGGTGAGAGAAAAGGCATCTTCATGCCTCTTAAGAAAAATTCTCACTTGTATGACTCTGGGAGACTTACAACATACATCAGTACATCCGTTAAAAAATCACCCCAATGTGAAAACAATATCTGTTGATGTACTCAACTAAAATCTTTTCTCACTGAATGCCTTTCAATGGCTATTCTAACACCGATACCAGATCATCTGCAAAGGCTCTTAGTTTGTATGTCTCTTTTTTACTTTTTACACCCATTACCCCTCTTTTTCCCTTATGTCTCTGTTCAGAACTTCAAAAACCAATAACAAAGTCTAATAATTCACAATGCTGTTTTGCTCAAGGAAGATCTTATCTTTGCAATCACCGATCCTTGGCCTTCAACACAAGAGTTGCTGGCTACAACAGGCAACTGTTTCCATTTGTTGTTCTATTACTTAAGCAGGATGTCAGTTGTGTAACTTAAGCAGGATGTCAGTTGTGTAACCCCTTCATGGATCACTGCCTTGTCGTGGCGAAGGGGCTTGCGTAACTCAGTGAAGCCATGAGCTATACCGTGCAGGGCCACCCAAGACGGACAGGTCATGACAGAGAGTTCTGACAAAATGTGGTCCACTGGAGAAGGAAATGGCAACCCACTCCAGTATCCTTGCCAAGAAAACCCCATGGACAATGTTAAAAGGCTAAAAGATATGACGCCGGAAGATGAGCCCCTCAGGTCGGAAGGTGTCCAATATGCTACTGGGGAAGAGCGGAGGGCAATTCCAAGTAGCTCCAGAAAGAGTGAAGTGGCTGGGCCAAAGCCGAAAGGACGTTCAGCTGTGGATGTATCTGGAAGCGAAAAGAAAGTCCGATGCTGTAAAGAACAATATTGTATAGGTACCTGGAATGTAAGATCTATGAACCAAGGCAAGCTGGATGTGGTCAGACATGAGATGACAAGATTGATCATCGACATCTTGGGAATCAGTGAACTGAAATGGACGGGAATGGGTGAATTTAATTCGGGTGACCATTATATCTACTACTGTGGGCAAGAAACCCTTAGAAGAAATGGAGTTGCACTCATAGTCAATAAGAGAGTGGGAAAGGCAGTAATGGGGTACAACCTCAAAAACGACAGAATGATTTCAGTGCGTATCCAAGGCAAACCATTCAATATCACAGTCATCCAAGTCTATGCCCCAACCACTGATGCTGAAGAAGCTGAAGTTGACCGCTTCTATGAAGACCTACAACACCTTCTAGAACTAGCACCAAAAAAAGATGTCCTTTTCATCATAGGGGATTGGAATGCTAAAGTAGGAAGTCAAGGAGTAATCGGAATAACAGGCAAGTTTGGCCTTGGAGTACAAAATGAAGCAGGGCAAAGGCTAATAGAGTTCTGTCAAGAGAACAAGCTAGTCATAGCAAACACTCTTTTCCAACAACACAAGAGACGACTCTACACATGGACATCACCAGATGGTCAATACCGAAACCAGATTGATTATATACTTTGCAGCCAAAGATGGAGAAGCTCTATACAGACAGCAAAAACAAGACCAGGAGCTGACTGTGGCTCAGATCATGAGCTGCTTACTGCAAAATTTAGGCTTAAATTGAAGAATGTAGGGAAAACCACTAGACCACTCAGGTATGACTTAGATCATATTCCTTGTGAGTACACAGTGAAGGTGATGAATAGATTTAGAGGATTAGATTTGGTAGACAGAGTGCCTGAAGAACTATGGACGGAGGTCCGTAACATTGTACAGGAGGCAGCAACTAAAACCATCCCAAAGAAAAAGAAATGCAAGAAAGCAAAATGGCTGTCTGATGAGGCTTTACAAATAGCTGTGGAAAGAAGGAATGCGAAAAGCAAGGGTGAAAGGGAAAGATATAAGCAGCTGAATGCAGATTTCCAGAGAATAGCCAGGAGAGATAAGAAGGCCTTCTTAAATGAACAATGCAAAGAAATTGAGGAAAACAATAGAATGGGGAAGACTAGAGATCTCTTCAAGAAAATTGGAGATATGAAAGGAACGTTTAGTGCAAAGATGGGCATGATAAAGGACAAAAAAGGCAGGGACCTAACAGAAGCAGAAGAGATTAAGAAGAGGTGGCAAGAATACACAGAAGAACTATACAAGAAAGATCTTAATGTCCCTGATGTCCACGCTGGTGTGATCACTGACCTTGAGCCAGACATCCTAGAGAGTGAAGTCAAGTGGGCCTTAGGAAGCATTGCTAACAACAAAGCTAGTGGAGATGACAGGATTCCAGCTGAGTTATTTAAAATACTAAAAGATGATGGTGTTAAAGTGCTGCACTCAATATGCCAGCAAGTTTGGAAAACGCAACAGTGGCCACGGGATTGGAAAAGGTCAGTTTACGTTCCAATTCCAAAGAAGGGCAACGCCAAAGAATGCTCAAACTATCGCACAATTGCACTCATTTCACATGCTAGCAAGGTTATGCTCAAAATCCTACAAGCTAGGCTTCAGCAATATATGAACCGAGAACTACCGGATGTACAAGCTGGGTTTCGAAGAGGCAGAGGAACTAGAGATCAAATCGCCAACATTCGCTGGATCATGGAGAAAGCACGAGAGTTCCAGAAAAATATCTACTTCTGCTTCATTGACTATGCAAAAGCCTTTGATTGTGTGGATCACAACAAACTGTGGCAAATTCTTAAAGAGATGGGAATACCAGACCACCTTACCTGTCTCCTGAGAAATCTGTATGCGGGCCAAGAAGCAACAGTTAGAACCGGTCACGGAACAACCGATTGGTTCAAAATAGGGAAAGGTGTACGACAAGGCTGTATACTGTCACCCTGCTTATTTAACCTATATGCAGAGTACATCATGAGAAATGCCAGGCTGGAAGAATCACAAGCCGGAATTAAGATTGCAGGGAGAATCATCAACAACCTCAGATATGTGGACGATACCACCCTAATGGCAGAAAGTGAAGAAGAACTAAAGAGCCTCTTGATGAGGGTGAAAGAGGAGAGTGCAAAAGCTGGCTTGAAACTCAACATTAAAAAAACTAAGATCATGGCATCTGGACCCATCAATTCCTGGCAAATAGAAGGGGTAGAAATGGAAGCAGTAACAGACTTCATTTATTTGGGCTCCAAGATCACCGCAGACGGAGACTGCAGCCATGAAATTAAAAGACGCTTGCTCCTTGGGAGGAAAGCTATGGCAAGCCTAGATAGCATATTAAAAAGCAGAGACGTCACCTTGCCGACAAAGATCCGCATAGTCAAAGCTATGGTTTTTCCAGTAGTAATGTATGGCTGTGAGAGCTGGACCATAAAAAAGGCCGAGCGCCGAAGAATTGATGCCTTTGAACTGTGGTGCTGGAGAAGACTCTTAAGAGTTCCCTGGACTGCTAGGAGGTCAAACCAGTCAATCTTAAAGGAAATCAACCCTGATTGCTCATTGGAAGGATCGATAATGAAGCTCAAGCTCAGATATTTTGGCCACCTAATGCGAAGAGAGATCTCTTTGGAGAAGACCCTGATGCTGGGAAAGATTGAAGGCAAAAGGAGAAGAGGACGGCAGAGGATGAGATGGTTAGATAGCATCACTGAAGCAATGAGCATGAAACTGAGCAAACTCAGGGAGGCAGTGAAGGACAGGAAGGCCTGGCGCAATATGGTTCATGGGGTCACGAAGAGTCGGACACGACTTAACGACTAAACAACAACAACAACAACAGTTGTGTAAGAGTATTCTTTTTCATCAGGAAAATAGAGGTCAATTTCTTTCACAAGATTACATATGCAATATGTCCACTGGAAAGCTGAAAAAACATCTTGGGGAAGAAGGTAATGGCAAACCACTTTGATATTGTTGCCAATAAAATTGCATCTATGTGTCCATGAAGTCACCAAGAATCAGGTTTGACTTTAGAAGCTTTTACATTTAACATAACCTTTCCATCCATTCCACACATCCCAACCACCCATGGTTACTTCTCTCCCCTCCCCTACTTTCCTCTCCTCTCCTCTTCTCTCCTCTTACCAACAGAAGTAATTTCAGCACATACAACCCCTAGCTCACAGCCAATGTAGAGAGCTACGCTACATTCAAAGTGCCCAACAATAACTAATGCTCCATTTATTACAAACAAGGTTTAAGTAGGTGATGATTCAATCGCGAGAGTTAGGAAAGGGGAAACCTACTGTACTATTTCCCATCAGACTTATTGTTTTAAATAAAATTAACCTTCCTTCCAATACTGCAAGTTTTATAAAATAATTCCATTGGCACCAATGAATTTTTTAAAAATCCATATTGTCCTAGAGAAGGTGAACGAATTTAAAACCATGGGGTTGGAGCAAAGACAGATTTTCTTCTTTTTGTGTGTGGTGGTTGGCCCCATATTTGCTCCTCCTTGCTTATAATTAAGGTAATAAAATCAGGAATGGGGCAAGATGATGCATAATTTGCACATTATATAGGATTTTGGTATAATATCTTGTCCTTTGACATTGTAAGACTCTGAATGCCCAACTACCAGGTGGACCCACATTTTATTGTTTCCAGAAGATTGCTAGAGCTTCATTGATTGAAAGAAAAATGCCAAGAAATCTTTGGCCAAATTCTAGCATAGTTAACAGAGATTGTGGGTGATATCATTCATGATCTAGAAATGATATGTTCAATGATTATCGACTTTTCCTTCTCATTTGTATGCCACCAGAATCCAAAGACTCCTGGCAGTTTACAACTGTAAATATATCTATATCAATATCAATATATAATTTATCATTTGAATTTCTATGGCTGCCCACTTGAACATGATTTTGTGAAACTAACGAAGGTTAAAAACAATGTAACAATTAAGAGGAACAAAACAAGCATACCAAGGATAGAAAACTATAGCATTTACACAACTCAACCTCAACAGTGGATACACATTGGATCTTATTGGAAGGGCAAACACAAAGGAGACAATCAGTCTTGCAAATGTCCAGGCCAAATGCCATCTAAGCTTTATAGATAACAACCAGCATCTTGAATTGCATCCAGAAGCCTACCTGTAAGCAATGCAGCTTGTGTAGTAGAGGCTTTATATGGATGTACCCATAGTTTCATCACACTCTGGATCAGCTTCTGAGTGACCTTCAAGAGCAGCCCTAGGTAGAACACTTTACAGTAATCCACACATAAAGTGATTAAATCTTGAGTGACTGTAAGTGGGACCTTCTTCACTAGGTAGGGTTGCAACTGATACATCAGCCAAAGCTTAACAAAGCCACTGCCCTAGCCATGGCCTCAGCTGGTCCATCAAGTAGTCAGCATAGGTCCAGGAGGACACCCAGATCACAGACCTGCTTCTTCAGGAGGAGAGATGCCCTATTCAAGTAACGACTGGAAGAGAGAACCAGTGATCTCTGGACAAACAAACAACTCTGTCTTGTTTGTGTTCAACCTTACTTGTTTCATCCTGTCTTGACCCACCTAGTTTCCAGGCACCAACTCCATACCTGAACAAATCTTTCTTTCATATATTTGTTTTGCGATTGCATCCTCAGTCATTCTCTGCATATGATCCAACCACCTCAACATGCTCCTTCCATGCAGGTCACTCACTCTTGTACCTAATCCACATTAATTCAGCACCCATCCATACTTGCTATCTACATGCATTTCCCAAGTAACCCGAGGCATTCAGCAATGAGATCGAAACCAGTGTCGTGGCAGGTTCATTTCCTAAAGAAAGAAAGAGAATAAGACACTGTGTAATAATTCATATCTATATCTGTATCTGAACTTTCAACCTAAATGCTGTAAATTCCAGGATGTTAGGAGTTCAGGGATGAGGTGTTACGTGATCTTGCTTAATATAAATAAGCTATGGAAGACTGTAATGAAGCATGGCTTCAATGTTTTGATATATTTATGTCTGTAAATACATATCTCGTATGTTTTTGTTTCTTTTTCCCAGTTCCCACTCCCTTTTTTTATAATTTTGTGTATTTTTTTCTTTCTTTTTGATATTTAGTTGGTTAAAAAAAGAAAGAACACAAGACAATAGGTAACTTTTCAGGCTCAGTGCATGCTACGTATGTGAAAATAAAATCAAGTCCGGCTCTACTGTTGGATATGTGAGGCAGTTGCCCAAGGATCAGCAGTAGTATTAAGTAGTTGGAGGCAAGAGTTATGGTTCTCTGTTGTCCGTCTTGCAGCCCTAACCTCATTTGTCATCGATGTTGACTTCTGTCTGTGGAACTGTGTGTGGTGCCCTGTCTCCTTCTTCACAAGAACAAAATATCTGAGGTTATCCAAATATGTATAAGACATCTACCTAGGTTTCCCCTACTTCTATTTGACCTATTTCTTCTGCTTTTCTTTTTGTAGTTGTTGTTCCATAGATGAACAAATCCTAATCAGCTGTTGCTCTACATGTTGCTACCGTTGCCTTTGTGATGATAGTGCTAGCAGTGGTTGCATCCCTCTTAGTCCTCCATTTTCTCCCAAGTGAGGGCAGCAATGGTGGTAAGTCCCTGGTCATCTTATATCAATATTGCAATATCAGGGGGATAGTGATGCTCATGAAGTTATTCTCAATTGCACTTGAGGGATTTCTTACAAGGATGGGATTGAAATGATTTTGGTCCATTCATTTTCCCTCACAGGACTTTTCTCAGGGTGTTCATATCCCCATATGCTCATTAAAAAAAGGGTGGGATTACAATGAAGAAAAATACTGGGACAGGAGATTTGGAAGAAAGGGTGGTCCTGGGGGAAAAGTAGAAGAGGATTAAATGGCTGGCACTAATTCTCAAATTGCAGTTCTTTCCTGGCTACTTCTGGTGATGATGGTCACATTGCCAACTGCCATATAAAGGAGACCAATGGAAGAGAATGTCAGTTCTTGATGCTCTCTGAGCTTGGTTGTTTGCTTGCAGGCGTTTCATTACCCGACTAGGGCACTGAGGCATTGAACACTGATGATGTCACCTAGTCATGTAATGAAATGTCTGCAACAAACAGCCAAGCTCGGAGTGCACCAAGGACTCCACAGAAAAAGGAGATATTTAAATGCTGTGGTTGAACATGGAGGGCAGGTTCAGGGTCTTGTAGTCTGTCAATAGGTATGGATACTACAAGGCAAGGGACATGTAATGGGGGAAAAGAGGAGAAAAAGAAGGAGAAACTAAGCTAGATTAAAAAAAGAAGCAAGGCATGGTAGGGTGCCCTGAAACACTGTGCCTGAGGGGCTCAAAACTAATGATATCATGGATTTCACAGCTTTTTCTTCTAAACATGGCACTACTTGTACTTCTCCCTTGACTCCTTGGAGTTCTCCCAAAGGAGAGCAAGAACTGAGACAGTGTCTCGGACAGTTCCTTCCTTGCTGACCTCTCTAGGATCTATTAACTATGGTGAGAGCCAGAAGTCATTATAGTCTTCCATTCCATCACTGATTCTGCTTCTTGTTGAACTTTGTCTCAGAAACAGGAAATAAAATTTGCAGAAAACAACGGTACCCTCTTTTTGGGTACTGTAATGGAAGGCATGTGCAAGGAGGATATTGGAATGGAGGATCAAGGTTATCAGGAGGGAGGGGGAGCATCCCTGAGCAAGCGCTTCCTCAGTCTGCAGCAGGACCGTGAGAAGGTGAAGAGGCTGAGACTGGCCCCACCCTAGAGTCTTATGGGGTATAGCCACCAGTTGCTTTAGCATGCATTTAGTCTGGCAAGATTCTGTCTGTTACATGCAAGCTAATAAAGGAACTATATTGGACTGGACTGCCTCGGGAGGGGCCAGTCTCAGCTTCTTCACCTTCTCATGGTCCTGCTGTGAACTAAAGAAGCGCTTGCTCAGGAATGCTCCCCCTCCCTCCTGATAACCTTGATCCTCCATTCCAGTATCCTCCTCGCACATGTCTTCCATTACAGGTACCAAACCTTGCATGCCTTTACAATCTAAATATTGCCCCTCACAAGGTGGGTCACCACCACTTAAATCTTCCATCATGAGTGAACACACTTCTCATCCTGAAGGTGCTGTGCTCTCAAGGCAGTTTCATTTCATTAGACTCATTTTGGACTCCTCAAACAGCATTCTTTCAACCATGTAAAGCTAGGTTTAAGAACTTAGATATGGTTTTCAGTTCCAGATTCTGCACTACCCTGCTTCTGTGTTGGAAGGAGTGCCCAATTCTTCTATATATGTTTTTCAGGTGTTAATCCTGCATATTCTAAAGAGGGTTACTTAATCGGTGTTGGTCGGGCAGATTGTACTGGTCCTGTAGCTGAAGTACCTTTCGTGAGTATTTGCCTGGACTCGACAGCTCACAGCCTACTTACACCAACCATTTAATGTCCTACCCAAACTCCTGCCTATCCTGTTCAGAGTCCCACCCTTGACCCCTTTCTATCAAGCTCTCATCCAAGCATGGAGCCATGGGCCTCATGCCTTCTGCTCTCTTACAATGGGAGAGGAGGCTTCTCCTTCAGTCCCTGTCTACCCCATGAAACCCTTTCCCCTCCAGTCCTATAATATTCCCACTCTGGTCCTCTGAACTGCCTTCTTTCCAATCCTCTATATCACAGCAAGTTAAAGCTCCCAGCCAGGACCACTTCCTTCTCCTCTGGCTTCTACCTTTTCCTATTCTTCTTCTTCCATTGTTAGCCCTTCAAGCTAGCACAAACATGAAGAATGACAATGAACACTAGCTCCCCTCTTCTGCCGGTAACTCTGCCAAGGTCATTCCCACATACTATTATGTTCATTCCAACTTTCTTCTACAACAACTGTAGATTCCTTCTCAAGATTCTCTTAGGAAAAATATACCGATATGTCAGTAATAATGAAATGCACCACTCTGCCTATTTTGGGGCCCCTACTCTGAAGGAGTGTTACCATCAGGGATCACAAAGTCTTCTGCGTTGCTTCCCCAGTTTTTGGAACAGCATTTCTCCCAAGCTTAAACTGGCAACAACCCTGTGGGGGGTTTAGAAAGCTTGGCTGTTCCAAAAGGCCTTTGGGGGTTTGGAGATGAGTAGATGGCATCATGGGAGAGAGTAAGTATAGTTCCCATATTTATGGAACAATATGTGTACGGAATGTAAGTAATTCTATTCCTATATTTTAATTTTTTTAACTTAGCAAATTAGAGTCAGTCACTGCTGAAGCAGTTTCTAATGTTAAGTAAATGAATAAATAATAAAATCTTGTGTTCCACTGTAGATAAACTATGCCAGTCCAGATCAGACTGGTACAGGCATAATCTCACGACAATATTGCAGAAGTTTCATCCTTGCTGAGCGAAAGAATAACACCAAACGAGTAGTCTTTGCTGTTGCTGAGATAGGAATGATGTCTCAAAGAGTGAGGCTAGAGGTAAGTAGGGAATGACCTGACTGGATATTTTATTTCCTTTTTGCTTTGTATGAGCTGAAGTATACCAACATGCCTTAACCACAGTGATGCTGTGATACTTACTTAAAGATTTAGGACATTGTGTGGCTAACGGTTATATACTTTCAGATGATGTAAGTATCCTTGGGATTTGAGGAATGGAGCTGGATTTCACCAATAGGCACTGTATATAAAATGATTTTTCATCGACCATATAATGTCCAAAATCAAGAAAGAAAATAGAAAGTGGGAAAAGAGCAACAGTAACCCTTAGGAAAAAACCCAAACAGATATACTTGAATGCCACACTAGTAGAAACTTAGGAATTAAAAGATAGATCCTTAATTTTAGTTAACTTCTACATGTAGACCATCAGATATCAATTCATAGAGGGAGCTGGCTTCCGTTTTCTGGCCATGCTTTCTGTGTTATGGATTATTTCATGTATTTAATTCATCACTGCAGATAATCCTCAGGTCAAATCCTGCTCCCAAAACCCAGCATTGTAATTAAGACAGCCTTTCTTCAGCTGGCTTAGAAGGGGTGGACCATAATCCCAACATCCCCAGGCATGGTTTAGAATTTTCCCTACAGAAACCTTGATAAATGCACACAGGTGCATGTCTTTAAAGTGCCTTAGCACACTTTCTCTGGGTATGTGTGTACACTCACACATTTCTAATTCTCATCACTGAATGCCTTCAGAAATACCTTTCTCCTTGTTCTATAGGAAAGATTTTATACAAAAGTAAAATCTAACAACGTAAGAGAATATATTTCTTGCAAACTTTTTTTAAGGTAATGAAACAGTTAAAAGATAAATATGGAGATCTCTACAAACACGACAATGTTATATTGAGTGGAACTCATACTCATTCTACACCTGGAGGGTATTTCCAAGGAACCCTCCTTCTGATAGCAAGTAGAGGACTTATAAAGCCATCACTAACTGCCATTATCAATGGGATCCTAAAGGTAAGACCACATCCAATCTAGCATTTTAACTGCATGTACATATAGTCCTTGACTTATGAACACAATTGGGACCAGAACATCTGTTGTTAAGCGGTGCCGTCATTAAGTGAGTCATGCCTGATTTTATGAACGTTTTTGCTGCAGTTGTTAAGTGAATCACGCAGTTGTTAAGCAAATCCAGATTCCCTCATTGACTTTGCTTGTCGGAAGTTCCCTGGGAAGGTCACAGATGGTGATTATGTGACTCCAGGACACTGCAACCATTGTAAATACATGCCAATTGCCAAATGTTGAAATTTTGATCACGTGACCCTGGGGACACTGCGACAGTTTAAGTGTGAGGACCAGTTTTCTGTGACTTTTTTCAGTGCTGTCATATTCGACATTCATTAAACGAATGGCCGTAAGTGAAGGACCACCTGTAATGGTACCTTTTGAGGCTAAAAGAGATTCTCATTCTCCTGTAGACGTTGCTCCAAGAGAACAGCATCTTCCTCCACAGCCTTGAGACACTGAGAAAGTATCCATTGTAGCAACCTGGAAGATAAATTGGATTCTAATGGGAAAACAATCCAGTTACTAAGATTTCTACAACCTTATCTTATCCAGGAACTCTAGAAGGATCTTGCTTTCTGTGGAAGGAGGGCAGCTAAAACCTTGACCCTGCCCTATCAAGGGCAGGATGCGGTAGGGGGATCCAGAAGGTAGCAACATAGACAAGGTTAAAAATGAAGAGTTAGATGTGCTGTTCCTTTACTGTCTATATAGAGTTCAGGGATTAACCTCTAACTGTCCTTGGGTAATCTCCAAGAAAGCTAAGGAGGATTGCATCTGGTTAGTAGTGGGATGGGAGATCACTGGGAAATTCCAGAAAGGGTGAAAAAACCTCAAAAGGAGAAGGCAATGGTCAACAACATTTGTAGTGTTGTGAGGAAAGCTACATGGAAGTTC
Organism: Python bivittatus; assembly: GCF_059951505.1. Lineage (NCBI taxonomy): Eukaryota > Metazoa > Chordata > Lepidosauria > Squamata > Pythonidae > Python > Python bivittatus. The sequence goes on from NW_028277108.1 coordinate 3,831,112, forward strand.
CCCTGTTGTCACCAGGAGCTGAGCTCAACTTGAAGGAGTCTTTACCTTTTTCAACAGATGCATTTGTTTCTTTTGATTCATTTAGCACAATTACTACATAGATAAATAAGGTTCCCAATGTGTTCAATTCAGTGAGAGTTTCCCCCCCCCATTAAACACATATAAGATTGTGATGTTAATATTCCATTGCAGGCTGACACCTGATTGTTCTACCTGGTTCTCATCTGAGAGATGTCTAGTGGCATAAATAGGATTTGTTTAGATTTACCTCTGTGGTTGGATGCAGCCTGTCTGTATCATTACTTTGAACTATGATTTTCTTCCTTTCTTGTATTATCAAATGTTCAGTTCATGCTTCCCATTCTATGTTGCAAAACAGGAGTGCCCAGGCAACCATCCTTTGGCTTGGGAGGGCTGCTGGCACGTGTGGCTTCATCCGAGGGTGGGGTTCTCCCCTGCATTTTCACAGCCTCTTCTCTTTGCCCATGAGAAAATCTGCCATAAGAAGATCTGTGAGATTTTCAGGGGCCACAGACTCTTTGTTGTGATGCTTTTTTGTTATGTAACTAGTCTTGTGCTAACCTTTCATTAGCAAAAGAGCCGGACGCAAATCAAAGTGTCTCAATCCCCATCTTTTTATCCCTATTTTCTAATTTTCAGAGTATTGAGATGGCCCATGAAAATATGGTGAAAGGACACATTTTTATCAATACAGGTTTGGCAGAGAACTGCCAGATCAACAGAAGCCCGTTTTCTTACCTTCAGAATCCAGACTCTGAAAGACGAAGGTAAAGGGGGGAAAGTCTGGAGCCATTTTCATTAATTGTAATGGAAGCATTGTGGGTCTTATAATTCAGCTAAGATACAGTATTTACATCCTCACAACCATGGTTTAAGAGTCCCTTGCTCTAAGCCAGTGTTTCTCAACTTTAGCAAATGTGTGCTGTATGGACTTCAGCTCCCAGAATTCCCTCCAGCATATTGAAATCCGCACAGCTTAAACTTGCCAAGGTTGAGAAACATTGCTCTAAGCAATTATTTCTAGGTTTGGTCAAAAAAAAAAAAAAGGAATCCTATAAGTATTTTATAGGATCCATACCTGGAATACTATGACTTATTGTTTTGTTAATTTTTCACCTTATTCATGTTTTGTGTCCTACACTTGCTTTGGACCAACTCCTAATAGTTGCATCTCTTATGACCAATAACATAGGGCTGTGAGACTCATAGTCCAAAGCATCTCAAGGTACAAGTTGTTAGGCAGTCAGGCTGTTGGAAGGGCACTAGCTAGGTGGCCTTTATTTTCAGCACAGAAATTGTAGACACCATTTGATCAGTCAGAGCTGAAAATAGGGAAACATTTAAGGAGAGATGGCACATCAACGCATTGTCTTCTCAGGAAAATCCAGAACTGGATTTAGATCTCCCCCTATTAGAGATATAATGAACATATCTGATTTTTATTTAAGGGGAGGCTTGCTAAAGTTGTATATAAACATAGCTCCAAGACAGAGAGAGAGAGAGAGAGAGAGAGAGAGAGAGAGAGAGAGAGAGAGAGAGAGAGAAAACAATGACTAGTTTATGAGACATGATGGGCATTTTGCAAATCTGATGAGCCCTATCTGTATAAACAATAAGCAATACAGGTAGTCTTCGTTTAACGTCCACTCATTCAGTGGCTCTTCAAAGTTAATGATGGCAATGAAGGAGGGAGACTTATAACAGGTCCTTGTAGTGCAGCTGTTGCAGTGCCCCACAGTCATGTGATCACAATTCAGGCACTCGGCAACTGGCTTGAAATTACAATGTTGCGGCATTCTATCACATGATTGCCATTTGAAACTTTCCCTGCTGGCTTCCAACAAGCAAAATCAACGGGGAAGCCGACAGCAGTTTGCAAATGGTGATCACATGACCACGGGACACCGCAACCACACTGATTTGCCTACAGATGGCAACTGGGACTGCTGGAACTGCCATTGCAAGTCAGTGTGGTCACGTGATGTTCCTTACAACTGGATTGCTTAGCTACGGAGTTCCCCATCCCAATTACTGTCAGTAAGTGAGGTCTACCTGTACTAACCAACTCTATTTTTAGTTAATAGAATGCATCCATTCCTTATATAAAAGTGAACAACAGCAAGATATTAAAACTTTGGCCAGAAGAGCAATGATAATAAATAACCCACCTTATCTGTGAGAACCAGTTGTTCAGCCCTTTGGGACAAGGAACAATGTGCATACACAGAGACTGATATCCTACTGCTAACCAATCTTCAGATGTTAATCTTGTAGAAAAAGAAAACTAAAAACAACTGGGGGAAAATAATTTTTCCCCCATTTGAAAGTTTCATATTTCCTGACTCAGTTTCACATGACTGAATTTTCACACAAATAACAAGGAAGTTCACTCTCATCAGTAATTAATATAGTATTAATGTTATACAGTATATTGAATGTTCCCAGAAGAGCCACTTTAAATGGACATACAACGTGCATGACTGCACACAAGCAGTCAGCTCTGCATTCCTGCATATCACAATTAAAACTTTGGGACTTCCCTATGTATTAACTGCCTGTTATTAGCCTTATCCTCCCTATGCATGGCCAGTGTCAGGATGCAAATATCGAAGGCCTGAAGTTGCGTCATGATTTCCTGATGCCTGTTGCGTCTTTTGCCAACATTGCAGTTTGTGTCAGAGAGCTCTGCCTCTGCTCTATCAATGGAAACAGAAAGGCCATTTGGCAGTCCTTGGGCAACCAACACTAGTTCTAGAGTGGGAGGAGGCAAGTGTTTGAGGGCTGGTGGGCACTTTTGGAATTGGGTTGCTGTTCTTAAAATATGACACAGCTTGTGACCCTCTCCAGAATTATTCAAGTGGTGTTTCACTGAGGTTTCGTGCCGTGAGCAAGCTGAGCTTTCTCTTCTGCCTGCTCAGTTAGGGCTGAGAGAACCTCACAGGTGCAGCAGAAACACCATTTCTAGTCTTTGGGGCTTGTAGACAGAATGAAAACAAAAAATCGTGACAGACAGTACACACGGAGGCATCGGAAAGCCGCCCTGTTCTGGCTTCCCTTCTGGTTGCCTTTAACAAGAACGACACAATGAAGTTGGCTTCGGGTTTTGGTAGGGTTTTAGCACCAGTTTCTCCATAGATCCTTTTCCTCCTTTCATGGTTAGTTTTCCCCAATCGCTTTCCAAAATGCATTCATGCCCAGAAGGAGAGGACAAGATATTTAGAAGGCACTGTCTCTTTTCTCCTTCCACTCCCTTTCGGGCTCTTTCTGGGCCATTCATTTATTTATTCTTTTTAAACCACTTGAAACTTATGCCATTCAGCAGTTTACAGAAAACAAAACATCCATGGTATAATAGTGGTATAATAGATATAAATATCGCTGTAAAGCATTATTAGTTGAAAAACCAGAGCAATATAAAAATGGGATTTGCCACATATCCGACAAGGCCTTTTTACAGCAGAACAATATTCTTGTATAACCTCCATGACATTAGAAGTATATATATGGATGGATGTACAAGAGACCTTTCCAAGGAACTGTGTCCTATGTAGTCTATCTGTTAAATGTTTGCTTCTGACTCCACAATTAAATAGTACAGTTGCTGTGAAAGTTTCTCTTTTCTCCCTCCCTTCCCCACCCCCACCCCCGGTTGTCCAGGTATTCATCAAACACAGACAAAGAAATGTTGGTGCTGAAAATGGTTGCAGATAATGGCCAAGAGATTGGAATGTTTAGGTGAGAACTCCTTTGAAAACAGGAAGGGAGCCCTCCCAGGCAGGCTGTATCCATTGTATTCCCAGCAGGGCAATTACATGATTTCTTTAGTTATAGCCGACATATATAGGAGCTCAAGAAGACTGGTATATTGAGGTAGGTTGGGATGAGGGAGAGAGTGACTGGCCCAAAGTCAACCTGTGAGCTTGAATGGTCAAAGGTAGCCTTGAACCTTGGTCTTCCTGCTTCAAGTCCAACACTTTTCTACTACTTATTTGGTCTGATGTGTTGGTGAAGATGAAGTTAGTGGTGGGTAAACTGGTGGGTGAAGGAAAGAAAGTATGGCAGAGTTGAGAGATGCTGATTTGTGGAGTGAAGAACAAAGGAAGGAAAATAAGACCATACCCAAGGGATTTCCAGATTGGCATCCTCCACCGGTATTGAAACTGCAACTCCAGTTTTATTTGGTTCTTTAAATGATAACTAAGCTGAATCTGATGCTGTAAATGTATTTAACATCATGATTCTAAGATGAATGTGCTGACATTAATGGCTGGAGAAATCATTACATTGTCTTGAGAAGTTTGTGCATTTCCATTATATCTGGTGTGCAGCCATTCTTGGATCATTAGATCTTGCTCATGGCCACTCATATCCTGGTCACCTCCCAGTTGGATTACTATAAAGCACTATAAATGAGGCTGCCTTTGAAGAACATCTGGAAGCTACAGCTGGTGCAAAATGTTGGCGCAGGCAGTGATGGATGTGCCCAAATATATTTGGGTGATCTGTCTGCAGGAGCTCCATTGTTTGCAAGTGGTCTTCTGGGTGAGATCCAGGATGTTAGTGGTGACCTTTAAAGTCCTATATGGCTCTTATCCAGGGTACCTCAGAAACCATATCCTCTGGCATTCATCTATCCATCCAACCAGATCTCAACGATCAATGATCTCCAGGCCCCAACCGTGCAGGATTGTTATCTGAGAGGGCCTCCGAAGCAGGCTTTTTCCATCAGTGCCCATTCTCTGGAACTCCCTCCCAATGAAATTTCTGCCACTTCATCCCTCCTGTCCTTCAGGAAACATATAAAAATGTTCTCTTCTGGCCTGCACAGGAGAAGGAGGCTTTGCAATATGCAGGTGGGGTCTGAAGGATGCATGGCTGATTTATATGACATAGATAGATAGATAGATAGATAGATAGATAGATAGATAGATAGATAGATAGAGTTTGGGGGTGGAGTGTTAAATCATAAATGGTTAGCTGCATAGAATCTCTGGGAATGGGTGGCATACTAGTAACTAACTAATTAACTAACTAACTAACTAAATGCTTTTCCAACAGGTTTCCCTCTTTTAATTTAAATTAATATAATTTTAATTACTTACTAGCTGGTTTGCCATTCACCCCGTCAGTATGAACAAGACCAACCGTTTAGTAAGTAGTGACAACATTGGCTATGCAGCTTATCTCTTTGAACAAGAGAAAAATGAAGGATACCTTCCAGGAAAGGTAAGACAACTCATGGGCATCATTGCATGCAACACAGTAAGCTGTGTCACCCTTCTCCTGAATGCAGCTAGTCCAATGTGGTTGGCAGTGACGGACAGCTGCCCAGAGTTTCAGACAGCAAATCTTCCATTGCTATGTGAAATGGTTGGGATTTGAACCTGGGACCTTTCCCAAGCAATGCATGGAATCGTAACCCCAAACTATCACTCCCAATTAAGATTTTAACAATATTTAAAATTTTGTTAGTACTTTAGCTTTTACCGGTATTATGAACTTCAGCGGTGCTACTCTCCAGAAGCATTGCAACTTCAATTCCTAGAATTCCATGTTCTACTGGCCAAGAAATATGGGGACTGTAGTCCCAATACAGTTGGGAGCCTAAGGTGAGGGGCCTAAATTGGAGAAGGCCGAGCAATGAAATGTGTTCCTTTCTGCAGTTGGCAGGAGAAATGTGGGACAGGAGCCCACTCTCCTGGGGTTCCAGAAAGCCATAAAACCTGGTTCTGTCCCCGGGCCAGAGGTTGATGTGTTTATGGGTGTGGTTTGATTTGTAACTTTGGTTGTTTTGGTCCAGGCTGCCTGTGGGGTTGTATGTTTTAACTGTTTTTATTGTTTTTGTGTCTTTGAAGCCGCCCAGAGTTTATTGGAGTGGGTAGCTATAAGAAGTTTAAATAAATAAATAATAATAACAAAGCAATGCATAGAAATGAAATGAAATAAATACAAGAAAGCAAACTTTCATTTCCACTTCTCATTCCTTTGAATGAGAAATCATCTTTAAATATGAAATATAAACATGTACTTTATTTAAATATAAAATACCCCCAACCCCACAAAACGCCAATGAACCTGCACGATTAATGCTGTGGTATCAATGGGAGTCACTGACGTGATTTTCTTCCTCTTCAGGGTCCGTATGTAGCAGCTTTTGCAGCCTCCAACCTGGGTGATGTGTCTCCAAATACAAAAGGCCCACATTGCATCAACACAGGAGAGCCATGTGAAAACATGGGCAGTTACTGCCCTGTAGGCGGGGTAAGTGTTAGACCTGGATCCAAGGTTTGAGTGTTTTGTGGTTGAAATCACATGGGGTTTTTAAGGACAACAAGTCAAAGCAGGATAGTTGGGAGTCTCTTTCGCACACTTTCTACTGTCCCAGGACTGAACAACGGTCTTGCCTCTCCCACTACCTTCTCAAGGCCAGAGTGACATTGAGCACAGCTAGGTTCTTTAGTTAAATCGAAATGTCAAAATAGGGAAGGATTACATTGTTATATGCCAGCAACAGATGCACGGAAAGGGCAGTATAAGAAAATCCCAGACGAAGATGGCTCTGTCCACTGACATGAATTTTATAGCAACCACATCCCATTTTCTTTTATGCCGTATTCTCTATCAGGCATCCGTACATCATCTCTATCAGGCATCTGTACATATATAATTCCAGGAGCAGTGGGTGTTCTATCTTTGGTGCCTTTTAGCAGATCAAAATGACTTAATTTCTCCAAATGTCTCTACATTCCGCTATATGGTCTGTAGAATACAGACACAACTGACTGTATGGATTAATATTAATGTTATATTGCTGTCAGTTTTAGTAATGTTATTAATTTTCTGATTTATATAGTTTTGGGCTTTGACCATAATACTTTACAGAACTAGTACTATAATGCTAGTTTTTATGTATAGGGTTTGCTTTATAGCTTGACTTTTCAATTGATTAACTAATTTTAATTAATTAATATGGCATTTATTTTTAATTGTTTGTGGGTTTTGTTTTAATTGTGAGCCACCCAGACTCACCCATTGGGGGAGAAGGGCAGCATTCAAATTTAATAAATAAATAAATAAATAAATGTTACTGTTAAACTAGACAGCATTCCATGTGCCGTCACAAACTCATCATTCATCAATCGTTCTCACAGAATGATTGTGATGATGGGCTAATCAACCTTACTTGGCCTTTCTCATCCCATTGTTCTGAGGAGGCTACGTGAGAATGAAACCTTTGCAAGCACATTCTAGCTCCCCATTCCTCTTTGATACCTGCCCTAGTTCTAGCTACAGAATGACATGGCTGACTAGACCATCCATGATCTGTAGGATCATCATTTCAGAGATATTTCTTTACCTAAACAGAGAAACAGAATGACTAACGGCAAAAAGCAGCGGGAGTGTGAGCGACGTGACTGCTACTGGCTTCCCCATTGACTTTTCTTGTGGGAAGCTGGCAGAGAGCGTCAGAAATTTTTCCCTCCCTCCCTCCCTCCCACATATAATATAGGCTTGTGCCATTTGGCTCCCGCTCACAAGCCTCAGGAGAGCCCCAGTGAAGCCTTCTCTTCCTCCTTCTCACCTGACCTGCAGAAAGGCCTGCCACTTTGCTGGGGAGAAGTGAAACAAAGGGAGCTGTGGACCATGAGGAAAACTGCACCCCTGCTCCCCTTTGTGGTGTGATCCCAAGGGCCCCCTCCCTCGAGGGAGGAAGAGTCTCACCCATTGATCACCGACACCTCCCAGCCAGCCGTACCTTGCCAGCAGGCTTCCGAGTTGCTCCCTTCTTCTTCCTCCAATGCCCACAGACGTTAAGAGATTTCAAATTTCTGCCTTGTTTCCAAAGCAGCCAATTGTCGCTCACCTGTCGGGCCTTGCCACCATCCAACTGGGCACAGGGGACAGATGGAGGCAGGAAAGAGGTTGGGGATACGCCCATAGCGATCACATGAGCTCAGCTGATCATGCCAGCGCAGCAGCACAGTAGTGCTGATGCAGCCACAAATTTCCCAAATTTCAATCCCGCAGGATTAATGGGCCCTGGATTTTGGGTGTGTTCTGTAAGTTAGCCCACTTGAGGAACCCTGGTTCAAAAATTGCTGCTGTATGACACACCGTTTCATCTAGGTGAAGGTTACAAACATGAGAGTTTTAGTAGTATATAGATAGGACCTTGGTGGTCAATTCCTTTCTTCTCCTCTTCAGTAGAGAAAGTGCTCTGTAGGACCCAATGGAGCATTCCTGAGAAAAAGCCTCTCCCTCATCTCCTTCAGTCAAGTCAAGTCTGCCATATCACAAGGCTGGTCATTTACATTTCACTATTTTTTTAAAAAATCAACCCAGAGATAGTAGAAATTTTCCTTCAGGCAGTGTCCACCAATTATGACTTCTATCAGATGAAGTTTTCTGGACTGCACTTATTTCATTTACCTGCTGCAAATCCATACCACCATGTTTCTCAAGAACTCACTGAATGCAGGAGTTGATCGACTGTTGCTGCATACAATACTTTGGCATGAATGGTGTTGTGCTGCTCGGTATGGCGTGTTTAATCAAAAACAAAAAAATTAAAAAACCACCCAAGTATTAGAGCTATATAAAATACGCTGCCTGACTAGCAGCAAGTGAAAGGGAAATTGAAATGGGTTTATAATCAGGACTCAGAATAGAGGGAATAAAGATAAAATGGAAGGAAGGGGATGCAGAGATGAAGGCTGGTCAAGCATATGAGACTTTTCCCTTCTACTCTGTTGTTCTGAAACTCAATTTAGGCCAAGATGTGCATTGCTACAGGTCCTGGAGAAGACATGTTTCAGAGCACACAAATAATTGGGAGACAAATCTACTTGAAAGCAAAGGTAGGTCTAGAAATGTAAAATTCTTGGAAAAGATGAATGCTAGAGTTTGTCACTTTTCTTGATAACATGCCACCTTTCATTTCCTTTTAATTAGAATATTTTTTCTGTTTTTTAAAAAAACTTTATTTAAGAACGGTACAGCATATACAGATATGTCAAATACAGTGGTACCTCGGGTCACAAACGCTTCTGTTCATGACCAATTCGGGTCACCTTCCGCAAAATTTTGCTTCCATTCGGGAACTCCGCATCAGGTGACGAACAGGATCCGCGGCCATTTTCCCTGCTGTGACACATGGTCGTGGCTTCCTGTAGGGAGGGGGACTCTCCCTCCAAGCAATAACCACCTCCCCACCCGCCTTCCTGTCCTCCACGCCTCAAGCAAGGTTAGCGTTCTCTCTCTTCACAGTGTACTGTACTGTACTTTGTGTCATATTTTTGTGGTTTAAAAAAAAAATACCTATGGTTCAGAACGGATTAACCATATTTACATTGAACCTTATGGGAAAATTTGATTCAGGTCACGACCAAAATCGATTGGCGACCAAATTCGTAGGAGTCAGAACGGATTAACCGTATTTACATTGAACCTTATGGGAAAATTTGATTCGGGTCACGACCAATTCAGGTCGCGACCAGATTCGCGGAACGAATTAAGTTCGTGACCCGAGGTACCACTGTATATATAATTAGAGATTTAATTGGAATAATTTTTAACGTAAAAATCAGTTGGTATAAGGTGCCTGACAGACACTGAGAAAGTTGTCTACAGGCATCTGCATGAGGTTTAGATCCTTTTCCTATGAGGGCTTGGACCTAAAATTAGCTCAAACAGACTGTACGATTCGGGAAAGATATAAGCTAGTCTTCTGTTACTTGATTGTTCTTTAAATATGTTGAACTACAACTCCCATCACCTCTAACTAACATGCCCATTGGGGATAGGGCATGATATGGCACATATCATAGCTTTTTTTCTAACAGTATCTTATCTGGTTAGAGTTCTCACTTCCTAGCTAGTAGGATACTGTGAGTGTATGAGCTACACTGAGGGAGGAGAAAAGACCTTCCCCTGTGATGATCACTCTTACCCCTCTGTCAGGGTAAGATCATGGCTGGGGCTCTTTGTGCTGTATTTCATGTCTCCCCAACCTGCTAGCCTTGCTGAGCCATTGTTGAACTGCAAATCATAGTAGCTTCCACCCGCATGTCTAATGATGAGGGTCACTGGGAGTTGCAGTTCAGGAGGGCCAGAACCTCCCTATCACATATTCACACACAGACCCACACTTGAAATACACACATACACACACACACACATACAGTACACGTGTATCAGCAGATTAGAGTGATGGTTGGTTCCCATCTGTATTTCAGGAAATATATATGAAGGCCTCCAAAGAGATTGATGGTCCCATCAGTTCAGCTCACCAATGGGTGGACATGAGTAACATCACTGTTCAGCTCAACTCTACTCATACGGTAGTATACCTCCATTGCCACATTCTAGGCAGACAATAACAATGTAGGAGCATTTATAATGCAGACCTTAACTGTTTGCAATGCTTTTCCAAAGGGTAAAACATGTAAAGCAGCCTTGGGATACAGCTTTGCTGCAGGTACCATAGATGGATCAGGAATGTTCAATTTCACCCAAGGCAAGTGGAAAGAAATATCTTCAGATTCTCTTTATTACTGTTACTCTTTCTATTACACAGCATTCCCCAAGCTACTACTCTGCTCTACTCTAGATGTGTTGGGACTGCAGTTTAAAAATAGATTTGTATCCTGCCTTGGCCCTGCAGTACACAGCAGCTGATTCTGACAAATTGGGGATCTTGTCTTCCAATCTTTGAATATTTTTTCTTATTCAAATTCCTGCATCTTGGCCACTTATCCTTGTAATGGTATGTGGGACAGACCTTGGGAGATGGGTGAAGAGATGCTATGTTGGGAATGGTCAGATAGAAGAGGGTATAGCCTGGAGTTGGACAGTGGGTGGAGCAAGAGGCTCAGAAGGGACGCTCCCTACCTTCTAGGGCTCAAAGGAGAGAGCGGGAGATTTGTACTTTCAGACTTGCAAAATTCTTGTACTGTAACTAACCATATAGTAAAGTAGAATTAGCTCATTTGTTTCCTGTCTGGTCTACCTGAGAAGGCTGACCATCCCTGGGACACTTCCTTTTGCACCCCAGCCCCTTTCCTAAACCCTGCTTCTCTTAGTCTGTCAGATTTTAGCTAAGCGATTCCTCAGCATCAATAAGACCTAATCATCCAGTAGCCTTTCCTAGCCTTAACTTCTTTCTTGTCAGGGGAAATAATAAGAGAGTTTCAATCAGGGTTTTCCCTTCCTTTACTTCCCCGCCAAGAAGAGACGTTGACTTCTGAATGAGTCAAAAGATAAGCAAAGGAGAGAGATCCATCCAGCTCTGCCCACCCAACTGTGTCTTTCCAGCTTTATTTGTACCAGCGTCAGAAACAGTTATGGTGTGGTAGGTGAGACACTGATTAGTGTGAAAGCAATCCATCTGATAACACAGGAACATTGTTTACAACTTCTGTTGTAAAATGTAGAAATACTATTAACAGTTGGATATCACTCCTATGGGCTGACTCTCCAGCCAAATGTGGCTCTCCAGGAGAAGCTCAGTTGTGTCTCCAACAACTATGAAGGTTGGGGCGATGCGTAGTAAGACAAGGCCTTTTCAGTAGCATCACCCAATTTACTTCCAGGTAGAACAAGGCTGGCTGCCTTCTTTCCCTGGTTTCAGCAGGCAGTAAAGCATTGCTCAACGGGGTGTCTTTCAAAACTTTATATCACCTCTGTGAAAAGGGCACAATGTAGGAATATCATCAACAAAACAAAACAAAACGAAATGAAATGAAATATATTAGCCCTGAATACAGCTAATATTAAAGATGGCTAGTTCTTATAAAATGGCATGGTAACCCATGTTTTGGCATATCAGCAAAGTTAATGAAGACAAATCATATTCCAGTTATTGGAAGTTATTCCCTTTTACAGTTTTTTCTTCACTGAATTTCAGTTAATTACTTAAGTATTTGATTAATTAATCATTAGGCCAAGCCCCACTGAGCTCGAGGACATCAAGACAGCAAAACCTCCGCAGATTACAATCAGGCATATTTAATGGTAATCTGTGCATAAATACAGAATCTTGGAAATTGTAAGAGGAATTTCCAGTCCTATTCATAAGGAGTTCATTAAGTCATTTTGAATGATCTGTAGCACTTCTTCCTGGATTTCTTGCCAGCTGGGCTAAGTTGCCTTTTATGAGATAAACCCCCAAATATCGTGTCCACTATCTCTTGGTTGTAGGTGTACTCCCTCTTTCATTCCTCTCCCAGGCTCCCACAACCTCTCTCACATCTGCACCTTATAAAATAATAGATGGCTGTAAGTAACAGGCATCCTTAACTTTACCGCTCAGTCCTCACCAGCAATCAGAACAAATGTTTTCCGGTTGTAAACATGTTTAGATGAGTCTCTTGCTTCTTTGTTTAAAGGCAATGGTGCTGAATCTAGAAATCTGTCAAATGCCCTTTGACAATGATAGATTCTATAAATTATACTGCCTTTAAAAAAAGTAAAAGGAACCAGAATGTGTGCCTTTAAGTTAGTCTTGTCTCCTGGCAACTCCTGCAGTTTTCTTGCCAACATTTTCAGAAATGGTTTGCCATCATCTTCTTCCTGGGGTTGAGAGAGAGGGCCTGGCCCAAACACCTCCTATGGCAGGGCCGCGACTCACAGTCTCCCAGCTTCCTGTCCCCCATCTTTGACTACTACACCAAACTGGTACTTCTTGAAAAAATGGCATTTGCTGTAACTACAGTGAGATCTTCTTAAACTTTTCATATTAGTTCAATAATATATTTTAAAATGGTGGGAAACATTCTATCGTCACGTACCTTTTTGTGACAGGCACTGTTGAAGGCCACCCATTCTGGGACGCGTTACGTGATGCATTGCATCGGCCGTCGGATGAATCGGTAGAATGCCAGAAACCTAAGCCTATTCTAATTCCTACAGGAGAGGTATGAGCCACCAGGTCCCACCGGGAGCAGGAAACTCATTGGTTAAACTGGTTATTGCATCAGAGTTCATTGCACTTAGCGGCCGCAAGAAGTTCAGCCCTTACTCAGATGTATTGTTTTGGAAAATATCATAGGAAGGTTAGAAAATTTTCTATAATTTAATAGGCTTCACTGTGATGATATGCCTCATGCCACAAAGGGAACAACTGTTGCCTTTTTTGAGGGGTGCATCGTGGGCTTTAGGGGACTCGGGGTGCAAAGGGAACTAGGGAACTTGGGGCAGGTTCTATGGCTCATTGAACAGGAATTGCTGTGCATGAATATACGTACAAGCAAGCAAGCAAAGAAATAGAAGAAAGAGGCGATGCCATTTCCTTTGATGCGTTTCATACCTTACAGTCTTTTATTATCTTCCTGTGCAGAATCCTCCTCTGAGAAGGTTGCAGAAGAGTGCAAAGCCAAGCATAAATTCTTTTGTCTCACAACACGCGGGTTTTGCATTTTACATTCTACTTAGTAACAGGTGCAAAATATTGGGAAGCGAAACATTATATTAAAGCCAAAAGCATGGTTGCTGAAAATAACGAGAAGACTGGCAAAATACTCCTACTTTCCTGTTCCTGTTCTCTCATTTTTTGGCCAAAGGCTGGCATCATCGGCATTGTTATTGACATCATTATCATCATCTGGGGAATGGAAGCCATGAAAAACAGAGTAGAAGCATCATGACATCATGGAAATAATGGGCAATTTTTTAGTTTATTTTTTGGGTTTTCAGGGATTTCGGGTTCCAGGTTTGTGGTGTTTTGGATGAGCTGAACCTATCAAAGGATTTGTGCATCGTATTTCTGATGTTTTCTACTGGAAAACAGAATGGCATCCATCGTAGGGCTTGGTTTGAGAGTTCCCTGGTCTCAGATTGCCCTCCCCAGTTCTGAGCTAGCATAAGTCTCTTGAATGACATCAGAGACAATGTGGTTTTATTGTTGATATGATTCGACATTTGTTTGTGGAGTCAAAACGCAGGACACAAATGCAAAATAATCAGGGCTTCACTGCAATGTTTATTAGGCAGTACGAATCGGTGGGAGACACTCCCCTGTAGGCAAAATGAATGTCCTGCTATTTCTACAAGAAGGGGAAGGGAAAAGAATGCATATGCATACATATTCATATAATGATGCAGGCATACCTAAATGAGCAATGCTTCTCAAGTTACTCTCCGTCCCTGTTCTTGTATGCTATCTATAAGGAAAGCCACAGTGTCAGAGAGGAAGAAACAAATTGGTTCAGGGTGCCAAATGCCAGGAAGAAGGCTTCCTCCCTTACGTTGCTAGGAGGAGGTTTGGGATAAGGGGTTTACAATCAGCCTAGTTCACACCAGCTTCAAGGATCCTGAGCATTCCTTTATGTTTCAATTGTATTAAGGCGATCCCATTCATCTGAGGCCTCTAAAAACTTGCCTCTTTCACCCAAAGATTCACCCAAAGATATATTTTCCTCATAGTTAATGTATATTGTTGATATTGTTGACATTATTTAATATAATGGCTGTCCTGAGATTCCCTTTTCTTTCTTGAATTACCTAAGCTTACCAAGCCTTACCCATGGAATCCAAAAATAATTGATGTTCAGATGGTTACCATTGGATCTGCAGCTATCGTGGCTCTTCCGGGAGAGTTTACGTATGAATTTATATACTGTATTTATAATATAATATCATTCACGTACATAGTTGGTATTTTATGGTTAACTGAAAAAAAAAGACAATACTCTACTTGTGTTCTATAAAATGAACAAGGGAAAATCAAAGTCAGTGATTGACATTTCAATATTCCTGACCTAATTTAAGTGGATTAAGATGCAGTCCACCACTTTCTTTGGTGAAAGTCCCACCCATTAAATTCAGTGGGTCTTGAGTAACATGTTCAACCCCTATTTAAAAAAATGTGACAAATTAATAATGACTCAACCATTTGGTTAGTTTCCATGGTTTTCTGTGGCATCAGAGCTGATAGGAAACTGTTTTTGTATTCTCTTGCTCAGAAGTATTAATCATTATCCTTCCAGTTTTCTTAAAATGAATTATCTAACAACCTCCTATGAGAATCTGTCAGCAACTCTGTAGAAGGATATGGAAACTGATACTACTTGTGTGTGTGTGTGTGTCTTCCAGGACAATGGCTGGACGAAGAGTCCGCGAAGCTGTGAAAAAAGTAAGTGGGCAGCTTTAGAATAAGAAAGGAAGGAGTGAGTGTTGGTAGAGAAATCTCCTTGCAATGTTTAAAGCCGGGACTCACTCAATTTGACAAAAGAGGCTTTTTCTTTGGAAGAGGTTGAGAAATTCTTACCAGTGGAGTGTGACATTCCTGCACATATTGGTGAGATGGCCAAGGAACATATATGAATGTCTTGTTCTTCATTACATAGTTAGCTCACTAACAAATTGCAGTCGCCATGATTTTTTTTCCGTAGGAGCATTACTGTCACTGCAAAGAAAAAAAAACTTGCTGGAGAATTTCTCCTTCCCATGGAAAAAAAAAGGAGAAATCCTCTATCCAGCTTCTCTAGCCATGTTTACTGAGGAATTTCAAAAGGCTGCTGTGTGCAATTTAATTTTTGTATTATGATAACAATTTGTTCTTAATTTGGTTTATGATCGTTCACCACCCAGAATCACTTGTTGAGATGCATGGCCGTACAAACTAGATTGAATGAATGAATAAATAACTTAATGTGTACTCAACTTCTAGAATGAATGGATGAGCTTAGATGAACTTTCTTTTTTCTGGTTTCTCTATTTCTCCTTGACTTCATAACTGGGTTTGGGGTCCCTGATTCTTTTCAATCCTACTCCCTTACATCTTGGGACCTTTGCTTGGTATCTACGCTGTTTTCATTTAAACAGAAAGCCAAATATTGATGTCTTCCAAGCTCTTTATTAAATACATGGCTGTTTTACTCTCTGGCAGCTTTCTTTGGGGAGCGGGGTACTTTGTAGACGTTAATTTAATAGCATTTTGTAATTATTTTAGGACGGGCTATTACATTTCAATGTGTTTCTGTTTGCAATTCTGGTCAGTGATTGTTATCAAAATATTCTATTCTAGTCTAATGATTTTAGGGCTGCATCTTTGACTTTGTCAGGGACAAAACCTCATTAAATACAGGAGACAGACACACCATAAAACAAGTCACCTCTAAGTTCTAAGTTCTTCTAAGAGCTTTATTGAAAGTTAGTTCAGCAAGAAAGTAAAATGCAGTCAACAACATGCAAGGTACTTACTTAGATACACATTGCAATGCGGACCGACAGGAGCAGGCCGTCACTGGGACAGCCTAACCCGTGTGGGTGAAGACCCCCAAATTGCAATCCTTTTTATCCTTTAAAACCACAAACCACAATCATGACTCTTGGATTGTCATAACGTCCCCAGAGCTAATTTCACCACACTTTCCCGTTCCCTTTGTCCCTGTCACGTCTGTTCCCATCAACAAGTCTGCTTATTTAACAGGTTGCTCTGGTTTTGAAAGTATTATTTCCCATCAGTGCCCCACAGGTCATTTCTAAGCTAGCCCTTGCTTTTATGATTAAATGTAATTAAGCAACATATATCTATATCAAAATAAATTTTAGGCTACTCGCATTTTTCCTCTCACAACTGCATATTTTGCTTTTTTTCTAAATTGCTAGTCATGGTAGAAATCTTGAAGACATGAATAAATGCTCTGTTTGTGCTCTGAATTCAGATTCATTTTTGGGGGGGTTTGTTTCTTTTTTTATTTTTGTTTTAAACACTGTTCTTCTGTTTCATAGGAATTTGAAATTCAAGGGAAAGCAGGAATGGATATTATTCTTTCAGGATTGTGCAACGTTTACACCCATTATATAGCTACTTATGAAGAATATCAGGTAATTAACTGGTAACATTCTTAATACAAAATATGTAGCATGTATGGGTTGTGGCTATGGTCTGTATAAAATTCAGTCTTCTGTTAGGATCTTGAAACTATCATGAATTCATAGATCTTCATGTCTCACTTTGCAGGTTCAACGGTATGAAGGAGCATCCACCATTTTTGGACCACACACGCTTTCTGCTTATATACATTTATTTCAAGGTCTGGCCAAAGCTATTGCTACGGTAAGAACAAATTGCAAACATGCATTGTTAAAAAACTGATATCTGTGACACTTTATATTTGTGGAAATAGAAGTGCAAAATGGAAACGAAAAATAGAAGTGAGGATTCAGAAGAGGATACAGAAATCCTGAACAGGATCTCTCAGCTCTGCATAGTAGAACTTCTTTATTATATAATCCCTCTCCCTTTTTCCTTTGCTCTATTTCTTGGTTAAGGTTAACACACCTTTCCTTCCAAACTGAATTACATTTGTTTCAGGGTACCACTCAGGATTTACCAAGTCTTCCAGAGCCACCCTGCTTAAATATAACACACCTGAATCTTTTGCCCCTTATTTTTGACGCAAAGCCACTTGGTCGGAAGTACGGTGATGTGCTACAAGATGTTCAGCTAACATACAAAGTGGTAGGTATACTTCTTTTTCACAGAATGGTGCAGCACTGAGGGCATTAGATTAGGATTAGGATTAAGAAACCTTAAGTGCCTTTGGAACAGACCTATCTCTCAACCTAGCCTCTTTTTTTATATGAAATTTATACCGCCTTTTCAGATGATAAAAGCAGTCATGGCATTTACAAGAATAAAATAAAGTGCAAAATATAAATATGACAATAAAATGAAAATAAGGATCACATCTTTTCTGCTGTGGCACCCACCCTAAGGAATATTCTGCCTGTAGAAATTAGGATGGCCCCGGTCCTGCTGGCCTTTCATAAGGCCTTAAAGACCAGGTTCTGGGCCTAGCTGCTGTGTTGGGCAACAGTGGGATTGCCAAATACTTTTCAAGAATATTCCACAAAGGATATGTTTCAATAGTAAATCAGCCTATAACCAAGGCATAAATAACTTGTTGCCGAGTCCAACCAGCTCAGGAAGGCACACCACCCATAGTTGTGCAACTGCTATGTGCAAATCTATCCTAGGGGATAGTCAAGATGTAGATTGCTCTTTTGGGGTGAGTTCATCCTCATCTAAAACAAGTCTCCTCTCAGTCCCTAAATTCACTTTTCCTTTTATCAGTAGCACCTCAACTTTGCCTCATTCTTTTCAGCCTATTCTCTCTCTTCCGACCCTTTATTGATATTAGGCACGGTTCAAGAGTACTGACTGCTTCCTTGGACTTAGAAGAGTATGGAGCATAGCACAGCATAGGGGCAAGCATTCTGATGGCCCTCCATTCCAAAACTGTGAAGGGTCCCTCTCCCCAGTGATTTCATGCAGTTCTTAAATAACATAGGAGACAGGACGTCATCGGTCAGCGTTCTAGGCATTGAACAGTAGTCTCCCTGCACCACCTTCTAAACATATCCCAACAAGAAGGATCCAACCCACTGCAAATCAGCATCTCCAACCACATCAGAGGGACCAGAAAGTTATTGTGACTGAGGGTATCAAATGCTGCTGAGATATTCAGGACAATTAGTAGGATTGAACTCCTTCTCCACTGAATATAATTTCCAGTGTAGGTCATTCAAAGACACAACCAAAGCAGTCTCAGTACCATGATCTAGATGAAAGCCCAACTGAAATGGCTCCAGAAAATCAGCTTCATCCAAATGCATCTGGAACTGTGAGGCCATAACTTCCTCAATCACCTAACCAAGACAGGAATATTTGAGAGTAATTGATAATTACAGAAGTAAGGAGGGTTCTCCAATAGAAGTCCTCCTCCTTTAATCGGGTAGGAACCTATCCCTCACTCAAGGATCATTTCTATGCTGCTGATCCCTAATGGTACGTCTCAAGCCCAGGCTGCATAGGTGAAGCTGTCAGTGTATTGACCTAGTGTCTGGAGGCTGCTCAGCCTGGTGGGGAAGAATACTCCATCGTGATGATGGAGTGGCTGTGGCTGTTTGGGCCTCCTAGGTTTGCGATGTTTTTACCTTTGGCCTTGGATAGGGCTGCACTTCTCCATTCAAGACTAATGCGTAATTTGGGGTTCCTCCTGGACTCACTCCTGCTGTTCCAGGAGTACTCCTTAACAGCCTCCAGCGAATAAGTCAATACATTGTACTCTTTCAATTTCATTGACAGTTAAGGAGGGGTGTTTTTCTTCCATGTTGAAGCTCTGAACACTGATGTACATATTTGCAGTGGTACTAGAAAGTTTCTAGCACTAAAGATGTTCCTACTCTTTAAAGAAATGCCTAGTAGAATATGTGCCTGCACACATGTACACACATCGCCTTACCCATTTGTATTTTACGAGTTGAACAGCCACAGCACAACACCCAGGGAAGCTGCTTATTTTGAACACAAGGTAATCTCTGAAGGTCAAGAGCCTTGTGCCATAACAGTATGGATTAGCTTCTGCCATGTATATGACTTAAGGCTCATTTTCTCAAAACTCATTCTGACTCTTTCACCTAGGGGGAGGCTGCTGACGTGCATTTTATAGGTGCAAATCCAAGGAATTCTGCAAAGTATATGGTAAGATAAGAACCAGGAAAGACTATTCAGAAGAATTGAGTCGGACTTTAGATTCCCTACATTTAACTATGTAATTCATGGATGTAATATCTATTATCTGTCTGTCTGTCTGTCTGTCTGTCTGTCTGTCTATCTGTCTCATTTATAATCATAACTGCAAAAAAGGAGAAGGAAGATGGGGAAGAGGAAACAAATGAACAGAAGATACATAACCATGAAAGAGGTTTAAACAATAAAGCATTAGGTGACCCAGAGAGATCCTCTGATCATATCTGACATATATCCGTAATTGATAGTCCCTGGGAAGCTTGTTTCATGTCTCTATCGCTGTATTATTCTTTCCAGACCACTTTTACTTTCCTGACAGTAGAGAAATATGACAACATTTCTAAAAGTTGGCAAGTGCTGCAGGACGATGCCTCATGGGATACCCGGTAAGGAATCCTCTCCAGACTTTATGTATTTCAGCAGATATTCACACTGGGCTACATTTTCCAAACACAGATGCACGCTATCGTCTGACGTTGCTTAGGTCTTTTTGAAAGATTGCAACAGTGCAGGGAGGTCAAAATCAGGACCAGGAACTGCACAGAAAGAGGTGTAAACCTTGCTTTTATTGCGTGGCATCTCTGAGATGTTCCTTCTCTGGTCAAATAATATTGCAGGTAGACAATTGTGGCAGGACTAGTGTTTGGGAAGAATGACTTAAAATTTTCTATGTGCACTTTGAACCAGTATAATCATAGGGTCTGCCAAAAGATATCTATTGATAGACTCTATCGATGTGCTCTAGTGTTAATTGCTAGAGGAGGGAAGAAACAAACTGTGCCCAGACAAACATTGCGTAGGTAAGACCTGATGTTGATTCTTTAAGCTGGAGGCTGTTCCAGTTCATCAGTGAGCTTTGAGGATGATACGGTGAGATGTTGAGTTATGTAAATATTATAATTCAGCCACTTAGGTCATTGACGTCTGACTTAATCTTTCATTTGCACATATTATGACATTAAAGGCCTTGGTCACAATGAAAGATCACTTGCCAGGTTTTCTTTTCTTTTTTCTTTTTACTCTTCCTGAAGGGATTGGCTTTGGAAAGCCAAGGCAGGTAGTGTTCCTCCCTTCCCCACAATGAACGAATTCCTACTGGTGGGCTATAATCCAGCATGTCCTTACCCATAATGCTAGATTATAATGTGGTTTCTTTGCTTTTGTTCTTGACTTTCATCACCACCGTATCACTGTGTTCTAGCAGTGAAGGTGTTCATGAGAACTGGACAGAACCACATCGAAGTCCACCTTCAGCTATAGAACTTTTATGAGAAATCCTCCTTTTCTGTCCCACAGAACTTGCTGAATCTTCTTTCATTCTACGGTCATCTGAATTTGAAAAGGGACGAATTTCTAGAACAATTTCTAGACAATGCCTGTTTCCTCTCCAGTATTCCACTATGGAAAGCGGGGCTGTTCTATAGCCCACTTTCATTCATGAAACTCCTTTTCCCATCAGGTTCATCTGGAGGAAAGGCATGTGGGGCCAAAGTACATCTATCATAGAATGGCGCATCCCAAAGACCACCGAACCAGGAAAGTACAGAATGCGGTATTTTGGACACAGCAAAGAATTCCTTAATTCAGTCCAGGCCTTTAATGGGACATCTTCAACATTTGAAGTTTCTAATTGACAATTTCCTATTGGAAAGCATCAAGTTGCCACTTTCAGCCTGAGGAAAGGATGATTCCATAGCCCCTCTCTTGTCCGTTAAGACTTTGCAAGTTGCTGTAGCAGAATGGAAATTTTACTACCAATGGGGGCTGCCTGCAGTTCCCAGTATGATCCAATTTTGGAAACTGATTTTGTTTGCATACTACTAAGAATTTGTTTCCAATCTTCCTTAGTTTTTCCCCAGAAACCTATCAGAAATGAAAAAGGCTCCCACATTTATGCCTTGTTCTTTCCAAAGTAGTCACGGCATCACCACCATGCTCCCTGATGCCCTCTAAGGCTTTCTTGAAATGTAAAACCTTGCAGAAACATTCTTCATTCCTCCTTTTGGGAGCTCCTGCAATTGAAGATTTGATGTGAATCCTTGTGCTACAATTAACACTTCTCTCAAGTCTCAGAATCTCCTCTGCGTAGAGCAGCTGCAATTTCTGAGATGTAATATATATGAAGGAGGTAGGTTTGTAAAGTGTAAATGGAAGAGAGAGGATCAACAACTGGATTCAGACCAACTGCCAATCCATCTGATTAATTTAAATTCCTAGCTAAAATAAGCAGTACACCGTATCAGAAGAAGCACATTATTTAATTTTTAAAGACCTTCACTTTTCTACTGAGCATATTGCCAAACCAAAAAATCGAAGGTCATGCCTGGTAGGGAAAATGTAAATACTCATCTTGGAGAAACGATCCCATTAGTTTTTGATTTACACAGAAAACCCTCTCTGAAATTGACACACAGAAGGCATTGGAATGCATGTGTTTATATTCAGATGACTGAATATTAATCAACCATTCTTTGAGAGAAATAAGTCATTCCTATACTTAATAAATGCAATCTTATATAAAATAAAAACATGAATGTGGATCTGATTTTTAAAAATGTAATGTTAGCTTTGTGTCCACTCTATCCATCATCAGTGTGCATTAGTTACAACTGGAATAGAGAGACGAACTGGGTGAAGCCATATTCTGCAGGTATAAATAGGCAGGTCTGTATATTATCTGATTCCCTCCTCCATACTGACCTGCAACAGATGGGCTGATCAGGTAAGGGATTGCCTGAAGGAAGTAGACCATGCCAAGGGCGGAGGATAAGGACGCACTCCCCACGACATCTGTTGTCACCACCGGGATTAGAGTGATGTAGGCTCCATCAAAATAGCCAAAGGTGAAAGAGAAAGGCAGCAGGAGGGGAAAGCTTTGGAGAACTGGATGGAAGAGGCAACAGAGACCATCCATTGCCACTGCAAAGAGGTAGCAAACGTAACGGTATTTCTTCAAACCCCTGAGAGGGGATGGTCAAGAAAAGGAAGAAGGAGTTAGTTGTCATAAGATCCTCTTTCTCCCGGGGCGGGGGGGGGGGGGAGGCTCCTTGTTGGTCTTGTGGTTCCACTTCTCATTCTTCTTTCCCATCTTTGGACTTTGAGCCTATACAGATTTTTTCTCCTCCAGCCTGGCTATCACTTCATCCGAATAAAAAGCAACAGCTGCTGTTCAGGTTATATGCTAAAACTAGAGTGTAGTGTCTATTTTCAGAAATTAAACATTATCCACTTGCTTTATCCCTTTCTGGGAATCCAATTCAAGTTGCTTTTGGAACCTTTTTCCAGACTTGTAGCTTGTGGAAATGCTACTATTCTTGTGGAAAAGCTCATGGAAAAATCCCATCCCTTTCCTGCCCTGCCCACTTTCCTCCCTGGTTGCTGCTTGATTTTTCATTTTTCCTTTATGAATTTAATGGGTTTGGATGTAGTGGTTTAGGTATAGCATTCCCAGATCTGGAACCTGCCCAATTTGTGTTGGGTTGGCACTTTTCAGAATTACTACTTTCAGTGCTGACAAGGAATATTACATGAAGTCTCTTCCCCTCTCCTCCCCTGCCCTCCCCTCTCTCCAGAGGACACCAGGCTGGAGAAGCCTGAACCAAAGTGTTTGGTATCCCATCTTTCAGCTCAGAAAGGCTCCAGGAGAAGCCCACAACATGGTTTAAAAGAAGCAAAGTATTCTAGCAATAGCACTTTACAGGTCTGAAAAGGCTAGGCTCATAAAAAACCCAGCACTAACAAGACTCTTGTGCCCATCCTTGGGAGGGTGTTCCGAAGTCAGGGTCCCACAACCAAAAACAGAGAAGCAACCAGGCGGTAATTGCAACATTTAGTGAGGGGGACCAATGTGAATGATGCTCCTTAAAGCGTGGCAGGATAGCTTGGGCAAGGGTGGATGGGTGGGATGTGGGATGAGGCATTAGTTGCTTTTCAAGTTGCCTGAGTGACGGTCATTATGCAGAGACGCTTCATAGATAATTCAGACCCCAAGCCTTCTCTCAGGAGAAGGTGGAAAACATGACATTAGAACGAGAGCAGCTGAGGATGACTCTAGGGATTGTCCACCATGGCTGCATAAATGCAACTGTTCTTTTTATTGAGGGCATTGTAAAGTACCCACAGAGGTTTCCTTAATGGGATTTATTATGAGAAATGAAATATCTATAGAACTCAAAAGCTTTAGGAGTATTTATGATTGGTATCTTAGGTAAACAAATTAACAGAAGATAGGTGGAATGGTAGGTGCTGACTGTGATATATAAATGGGGTCTCATTCTTAGGTGTAGTAGAGGAGGAGGAGAACCTGTTGCCTCCATGCTGGTTCATAGAATAAGACAAAGGCTGCATCACAAGGAAATGTCTTCTGAAAACAGCTACTGGCATGCAAGGAGGGCATCCCAGTGCTTATTGTCTTGCACCCTGTCCTTCTCCCATGCCGGCCTCTGACATTTACCTTCGATCCATGAGCCATCCAAAAGTAAGATTGCCAGCGATGTCGATGACCCCAAGGACAGACATGAGAAAAGCCGCCCGTTGGTGGCTGACTCCGACGCTTAACGCGTAAGGCACTAGGTAAACAAAGAGTGGACTGCAGCCATAAGCCATGAATAAGATGGAGCCTGCAAACATCACAAAGTCTGGCATCAACGCAAAGTTGCACTCCTGTTGCGAGCAGCGGCACACACACTCGTGCGACCATATTTTGATCACAGAGGAGCAGAAGGACCACTGCTCGAAGCCTGGCTTTTGCACTTCCAGCTCAAAGTCTTGCTCAGGGAATTCCAGCGTATTCTTGTGGTCCTCTTTTCCTGCAACTGGCCTCATTAAGGCACCACAGACACAGAGGTTCAAAACAAAACCACCCAGGATGAGCAAGGCGCCGCGCCAGGAAAAGTGCTCAATGAGAAGCTGGACCACGGGAGCGAGGAGGAAGGTCCCAATGCCACAGCCTGACATGGCGATTCCATATGCCAGGGCTTTCCTCTTGTGAAAATAGTTGCCCACCATTGCTATGGCTGGGGAGTATGAAAGGGCAAACCCCAGTCCTGGAAAGAGAACATCACACACGTACACAAACAAGCAGAAGGCAAATTAACAGCAGCAATCAGGAGGGGATGAGCAGTGAAACACTGCATGGATCTGCATGATGGGGAAGAGGGTGGGATACGGCCGGCAACCCACCTTTTGCGGACGCCATAACAATGACCTTAGCTTGAACCTGTGACTTGTACATACAGCAGAATGAAAAGCTCAACCGTGGTTGTGGGTACCCTGATTCATGGCACTTTCATGGGGTTTGTTTGTTTTCCTACATTTCCCTTCCTGTTTTGTATTAACCTGTCTTTTAAAATATCTGTATGACACTGAGTTGAAATGCCAAGACTGGTTTGCACATATTTTTTCCAGCATTACCCTTAAGAACCAGCATGGAGGCAACAGGTTCTCCTCCTCCTCTACTGCACCTAAGGTTAAGAGCCACATTTATATTTCACTCAGCACCTACCATTCCACCTATCTTCTGTTAATTTGTTTCCCTAAGATACCAATCATTAACACTCCTAAAGCTTTTGAGTTCTATAGGTATTTCATTTCTCAAAATAAATCCCATTAAATACCCTATGGGTACTTTATAACGCCATCAGTAAAAAGAACAGTTGGATTTACTGATGACACTTCCAACAAAGGTTGATGTAGAATTGTTGGCCCAACACATCAAACATCCATCATAGCTCTGGGTTTTTGTTCCTTGCACAAACAAGTTCTTGGCAGCATTTCAGTGCAATATTTCTGCAAAATTGTTATTAAACGGCGGGGGTCTAAGCAGTCAGCTCACATCACTATAGCTACAATGCAGGCTTTAATAAGTCAGCAATTTTAGCATAAACATTTCTGTCTCATTTTGAACCAGAACAATGGGATGCTCTTGGTTTGTTTTGAAAAGGAATGACTCAGTTCATTGGGAATGAGACTCTGGGCAACACAATCAGCAAAGGATGCTAATTCTACATGTAGATATAGTCAATGAACCATTGAAAGTTAACCCTGCACATATACCCAGATAAAAAACAGCAAACCTAAATTTTGAATGCCAAAATTAAGATTTCACCACCACTCAAATGTGAGTATGGTTTTCCAGATCTAACTTTACTTCTATTCAATTTTTCGTGATGTTTCTTTGCTGGTTTTGTTCAAAGTGATCTACAAAATGCCTTTTTCTTACTTTCTTTAAATTTTTGCTTGGATGTCAACTCAAATCTCTTTATTTGAGCAATCAACCAGCAAAGCAAAGCTTTGAAGAGTAACATTACAACTGTGCCATTAAAGTAATAGTGTAATACTATAAGCATTGACTAAAGCTTTTGATCACTAGGACAAATGATAAAAACATGATACAGACACAACTAAGTTGTATAAATTTAAGATTTTTTAAAGAAAAGAAGATAATTTTCTTGGATATAACTCTCACTGGATGGCTTTGTACAAACATTCTCTCTTCCTCAATTCCCAAACTAGAACAGGGAAATTATAGCAGCCTAATTCAAATGTCTAAATAAGAAAGGTACTCAGGCTGCAATCCTCAATAAATACGTTCCAGAGTAAATTCTACTGAATGCAGTCTGATTGTCTCCTAGGTTAATGCACAGGAGTGGCACCGTAAGATTACACTCCCATGCATTGTAGGCTGCAGACAATAGCAGAACAGCTCCCACTAATGTGTGCACAAACAATCATATCAGGGCCAGTAATAACAACACCTGTAAGAATGCCCAAGGAAAGGTAAAGATGCTCCAGAGTTGTGGCAAAGGAACTCAGGATAAATCCAGCAGATGCAAGGAGTCCTCCGAGCATGATACCCACTTGACTAGAGACATGATTGCTGATGAAACTCCCCAGAGGAGCTTGGAAGTGAAGGGGAGGTGGGGGGGATTTTCTTAGCCTGGCTCTTGCTATCTCGCCTTTGTATTTTTTGCTTGCGCTAGGAAGAAACTATTATCTTGAAGCGAGAAGGACATGTACACAGAAGACCTTGAGGGGGGGCACAGGAAAAAGGTCTTGAGGGTAACGGGGACACTGGTTCAAACTGCCTTAAGCGGCCTTATTCGTTGCAATCTATTGTCCTTGCAAAGCTATAAAAACTGCCTTTGAAATCTTGTTGGTGTGGAGCTTCCCAGCACTTTTTGGGATTGCTGCCCACCCAGCTGCTTCACTCGGCCGATTAAAGAGCTGTTTTCTTTTTAAGAGCCTCCGCCTGAATTCTGGGTATTGAATTCCTTAAGATTCAGGTCTACAAACCTTACAGAAGGGAAAGAAATGCAGCAAAAAGTGAACATGCCTTTGTACCAGAAAGTATACTTTCATTTAAAGCCACGCCAAAGCGTCAACTATTTTTCTTGTCCCCTTTACATTCTGATGGATTTTTAATTTTAATTTTTATTTTTCTTTGTGTTCCTCCAAAGGAGAAGAGTTTTTGTTTTTTCATGAAATTCTGACGCGGGGAGAATACGATGTTTATGTTTAAGGTAAAATAAATAGAATAAAAAAGAGGAGCATCTTTCAGAAGGGAAGTTTAGTTTCAGGGGATTGGAGGATACTCACTGTACCACTGAGACCAGGCTGGGCCCTGAAGGGGGAGTGCCCCTTTCAGAAATATGCCCAGCTGGGTTCACAGTTTGGCATCAGCCAAGACCCCAGGGCAGGGGAGGAGGGGTAGCGGTTGTCATCAGAGAATCTCTGTTGGCCTTCAGGGGTGCTTCTCCGCAAGTGGCCGATTGTGAGACCCTGTTCCTGAAGTTGGGCTCATGATCATAGTTGGGATTGTTGTTACTGTACCAGCCACTCTGCTGTGTAGATATTTCCCTGTCTGAGCTGTTAGAGGCCATTGCAGGGCTGGCGGTGGAGTTCCCCAGACTTATGGTCTTGGGGGACTTCAATCTGCCATCCCTAGGGCATGCCTGAGAGGCAGTGTGGGAATTCATGGTTACCATGGTAACTATGGACCTGTCCCAGATTACCCATGATCCGACTTGGGACAGTGGTCTCACACCGGCTTGGTTTTCTTGTCAGAGTAGTGGCAATGTGATCTGAAGGAGGAATTACATCTGCCCCCCTTCTCATGGTCAGATCATGTCCTGGTGGCCTTGAGATTCTCCTACGCTACCCCCCGCAGGAAGGCAGGACCCATTTAATCGGTCCACTCCTGGTGACTGATGGACCCAGTTGGGTTTGAACGGGAGCTGGAGGTTATACCCGAGAGTCTGCTGCACAGTCCAGCAGAGGCCTTGGCTACTACCTGGAATAGGTAGTGCACCTGGGCAACCTCTCTTGACCCATCGAACCCGACACTCCCCGTGGTTTACAGAGGAGTTGAGAGTTTTGAAAAGGGTTAAGAGACATCTAGAGTGCTGCTGGAGGAAAACAAGGACCAAACCTGACCAAACACAAGCTACAGCTGCTATTAAGGCCTTCCTTGTGGCAGTAAGAGATGTGAAACATCAGTATTTCTCTGCTCCTATTGCATCCACAGAATGCCATTCAGTGGCCCTGTTTCAGATCACCCGATCCCTTTGGGGAAAGGGGACCTAAGTGCCCCAATTACAGGGACGTGCAGAGGAGTTTTCTAGGCATCTGGAGGATAAAATTGCTTGGATCCAGTTCCAGTTGGATGCCAAGTGTGATGCACCGTACATCTGGGAACAGTTTGATCCTGTTGAACCCAAGGAAGTGGACAGGGTCCTCCGGATGGTCAATGCCACCACCTGTAAAATATAACCATGTCCCTCCTGGCTAGTCAAGCTACTTGGGAGGTGATACGTGGGTGGGTCCAGGCAACGGTGAATTCATCCTTGAGGGAGGGAGTGTTTCCAGCTGCCTTTAAAGAGGAGCTGGTGCACTTTTATCCAGTCTGCCATCTCCCCTTTTTAGGGAAGGTGGTTGAGAAGGTGGTAGCGTTGCAGCTCCAGAGGATCCTGGAGCAAACGGATTATCTGGACGTTTTTCAGTCAGGTTTCAGGCCTGGATACAGGATGGAAATGGCATTGGTCACGCTCATGGATGCTGTCTGGTGGGAGCAGGATGAGGGTAATGCATCCATCCTTGCTCTTCATGACCTCTCAGCGGCTTTCAATGCCATTGGCCATGGTATCCTTTTGGGTCGACTTAGGGAGTTGGGAGTGGATGGCACAGTTTTGTGCTAGTTCTCTTCCTTCCTCCAAGGTCGATCCCAATTGGTGTTGACTGGGAGCGAGAGGTCCATGCCTGAGGCCCTGCCTCTGTGGGGTGCCGTAGGGTTCAGCACTCTCTCCACTCCTTTTTAACATCTACATGAAACCACTGGGCGAGATCATCTGCAACCATGGGATGAGGCATCATCAATATGTAGATGATACCCAGTTATACACCCCCATCCTGGGCGAGGTGAGTGATGCTGTGACTGCCCTTCTGCAGTGTCTGGAGGCTGTGAGGATGTGGATGGGGTGCAACAGTCTTCAGCTGAACCCTGGTAAGACGGAGTGGCTGTGGATTGGAGGCCTCTCTGTATTCGAGGACTGACTATTCCTGGTTCTGGATGGTGTTGCACTGCTCCAGACAGACCCGGTGCGTAATCTGGGGGTCCTCCTGGACTCACGACTCCTGCTCGAGCAGGTGGCAGTTGTGGCCAGGAGGGCCTTTGCCCACCTTTGTGTGGTACACCAGTTATGCCCTTTCCTGGATCAGGAGCCTCTCCGGTCAGACACTCACGCCCTGATCATCTCTTGGCTAGACTATTGCAATGCACTCTACATGGGGCTACCCATGAAGAGTATCCGGAAGCTACAGCTGGTTCAAAATGTGGCTGAGCAGACAATCTTGGGTGCCCCAAGAATGGCACATATAACACCTTTGCTGCGGGAGCAGCATTGGATCCCAATCTGCTTCTGGGTCCAATTCAGAGTGTTGGTTATTACCTTTAAAGCCCTACATAGCATGGGTTCAGGTTACCTGAGGTACCGTCTCACGTCAACCCGTCCCACCCGGTCAGGCAGAGAGGGCATGTTGTGGACCCCGTCAGCAAGAGAATTTCACCTGGCAGGGCCCAGGAGGAGAGCCTTCTCTGCCATTGCCCCCGCCCTCTGGAATATTCTCCCACTAGAGATGCGGCAGGATCCCTACCCTACCGGCTTTCCGGAAAGGATTAAAGACCTGGCTCTGCCAGCTTGCGTGGGGTGACAACAATCTTGCCCAATCCTGGGGGTGGCTGGCACCTTGATGACGCTCCCCAAGTGACTGCCAATTTTAACATCTATCCTTGGATCTATTTATTTTCCATTATATTGTAATTTTAATTGATTTTAACTATTTTGTAAACCGCCCAGAGTCATTTCAATGACACGGACGGTGACAGATTTGATATATAAATATATAAATAAATATTTTCTTCTTTTGTTTTTCTTCTTTTTACTTTGATTCTTTATACCTTATCCTTTTTATTGCATTTAACAATATAAATAAATAAATAAATAAATAAATAAATAAATAAATAAATAAGGAAAATGTGTTATGGTGTCCAACACTTGAATGTTGACATGTTTCAATGATGCCCCATCCACCATCTTCTCAGCTGGCTGGATATTGGGTAGCCTGAATTCATCAGAACTCTCCCCATGTACCTTTCCAACTTTACACATTGTTCAGTTCCTTATTCGTTTAACAGCGGGATCATTGAAGAAACATGGTGGGTTTATTCACCAGGGACTAGAGTGGGTACAGCAATGAGGCAAAGTGGGTATGGACACCCATATGCATGGGCAGGCCTATTTGTCCCCCATTTGTACAGCTGGGAATGAAAAGTTTCTGTTTTCAATTATACAAAATGTATTTGACAAGATATGCCAGAATCCCATCTCTGATTTTCACCACCACACTGGAAGTCTGGAGGGGATTCTGAGGGGATTCACCAGAAAAAGTCCCTGTCTCTAATGCTGGAGATTGCCTGCACTTGCGCTGTTGTGTTACTGCAGTTTGGTTTAGGAGTACATACAACCATTCTGGGAAAATATGTTTGAAAATATACCTTTATAGGTATTATATATATATATGTATATCGTATAAAAATGTATTATGGATATCAAAATACATAATATATTGTATGGACTTACCAATGGGAAATAAGTTCCAAAAACAGATTGATCTCCTCATCTGCCAGTCAAAAGCGTGATTTTCCAAACACTCAACACCAGAGGGCAGAACATTCCTATCTCTTCTCCTGCATCCTGGAAAATACAGGAAAGAAAGAATAGACTATTGTTGCTCTTCTGTGAGCAATATTTCAGGGGGGTTGATGAATCTGAAAGAATTATGAACAGTTTTATTGCTTGTTTCCACCATATATTGGTTCTTTTTCATCCTTTCATTGCCAAAGTCATTTCCTGTTTTCTGGAGCTATGCAACTCCTTCAGAAGAGGTCCTTTGGGATGACAGGGAGCCTGTCTGAAGCACCCCTTTTGGAATTGTTAAAGCAGTCAAGTCTTTTTCCTGGCAACTTGGAAGCACGTCTCCTTATAAGATGGAGCTCCCACATCTGCTGTGAGAAGGGTTGGGCGCTTCTAAAATTTGGAGGAAAGTACTATGAAAAGGCCAAGGAGAGCTTTGAAAAGGCACGGCAAAAAGATCCAGAAAACTCAGAATGTAACTCAGGCTATGCAATCACGGTATACCGCCTGGAAGATTATTATGCAAAAAAATGTTCAGGGAAAGGGTCATCACTGGAACCTCTGAGGATTGCAGTAAAACTGAATCCCAACGATATACTTGTGATTCCCCTTCTTGCACTAAAGCTGCAAGAAACAAAGTGAAGGAAGGAGAAAAAGTACATTGAGGAAGCGCTTAGAAAATATCCTGACGTCCTTACGTGTTAAGGTACGCTGCCAAATTTTACAGGAAGAAAGGTGATGTAGAGGCATCCCTGCAACTTTTGAAGAAAGCATTAAGCTTGACCCCAAACTCTGGATTCTTGCACCATCAGATTGGGATTTGCTATAGAACACAGTACTTTGCATTGAAAAAAGAAGTGTCAAAAGGCAAATTCCAACTCATTGGCGAGATGGTTGAATTGATGAGGCTTTGCATTTTTCACTTTAATAAAGTGGTGGA
This sequence comes from Python bivittatus, assembly GCF_059951505.1. Lineage (NCBI taxonomy): Eukaryota > Metazoa > Chordata > Lepidosauria > Squamata > Pythonidae > Python > Python bivittatus. The sequence goes on from NW_028277108.1 coordinate 3,862,799, forward strand.
GCGTAAGACCAGGTTTGCCCATGCTTATATTAACCTTGCCAACATATACGCAGAACACGGACAGCTAAAGAAGGCAGATGAAACCTTTCAGAAAGTGTTTGCCATGAGCAGTCTAACTTCTACAGAGCAGCAACAGCTCCATTTTAATTACGGGTGCTTTCAGGAACATCACAAAAAATCAGAAGCCAACGCTATGAAACAGTACCTGGCAGGACTGAAAATTACAAACAGCTCATTTGAGAAAAAGAACTGTGAACGGAGTTTGAAGCAATTGTTAGATGAGGCAGTTAAGAAAGGTGCAAAAAATGCTGAGATATTTGAAAGCTTGGGATTCTTCTGCCAACGCATTGGATTAAAAGCGAAAGCCATAGAAGCCTATGAAAAAGCCCTGGAAATGGAACCTGCCTATGAAGAATATCTGAGCGCAGTTATGAACTTGAAGCTTTCCTTAGAGAGCTAAATGTTTGCATATATTTGGAAAGTATGTGGTTTTGAAACATTTTTAGCTTTGCATTTCATGCTATGTCAAAACCCAAACACTTTGCATTCACAGTTGCTCTGAGCTAGAGAACTTACATTTCTGCCATGCATTTTCTTTGAAAGTACTTGATAGAAGTATATTAGCTTCTAATAAAGTCTTCTGGGACCTTTCAGTTCCATTAAAGAGACTGAACGCCTCAGAGTCTCTAATGTACGGACATAGTTAGAAAACAACATACCAGGAATAGGGATTTTGAATCTTAGGTGTTTAGACGGCCATTTCTATATTTTAGCACCATTAGCCACCATTAATCCCCTAAACCTCATCCTCTGGTCATAGAACTCATTTACACCTTAGCAAATGAATGAGTCCACTCAAGGATTTAAATTCTAGTTGACCAATGTCTTAAAGGAACCATAAAAACGAAAGTTGGCTAAATGCTTGGATTGATGCATTGATTGATTGATTATGTGCCATCAAGTCGGTGTTGACTCTTAGCAACCTCTTAGGTTTTCTCCATTGAAGGGCATTATTTTAGTACACAATTTTATATTCTATATATATTTTATAGAGATATAGATATGTTTCACATAATGTATAACTATACCTGTAAGAGTGCACTCTATTCTAAAGAGTTAACTTACTTTATAAAGAGCACACCATTCTTCTACCCCATCTCCCTTAAAAGCAATTAACCAGAGGCCTGTAGCCATAAATTAATTCTGTACCAGGCTGGTGTTAGGCCGATGTCCGGAGAGAAAGGTTTGGGATTCCAAAGGATAGATAAGAAGGAAAAAAAGTTAAACTTAGATTCAACTTTCAGGGACTACCTCAACCTCTCCTTAGACCATCCCCAAAACCCCATGTATGGATATAGGGGAATGTATCACCTGCATACATTAATGGATGTCTATAAAACTCTGTTTGCTTTGTGAGGTGTGATTCCTTCAACATTCCTTTCTAATGGGTGTTGATTGGAGTCACCCAGCTGTGTCTTGATCAATATACATCTGTTATCTTAAAGAAGCCTCGTCTCAAGTCTCTTTATTTGGCTTTATTGGAACTTGGGAAATAAAAAGTGCCATACACCATGATGATCTGTCCCTACCCTGTTAGATGGGAGAAGTCAAGTCCTTGTAAAATCTGCTGAGTTTCTAAATGGTTGGCACATACAGCAGCAACTACAACAAGCCAGAGTTATGCCAAAACGATAATATATGTGCAATAGCTTCACTGCACAAATGCCCCAGTTGTGCACTTGTATCAAGATAGCGTTGCATGTTTATGTCATCCCGCACGTGTCAGCATTTGTTTCGACTTGCTCCCCCTGCAGACTCCCAGGGGGTTCTTTAAATAACATTGCCATGGAAACATTTAACGATCTGAGCTGCCTGCGTGGGTTGGTTTTTCTGTTAGAGTTAGCCAGTGAACCTAAGCACACCGTACAAATTAAATGCATCACAATTAAGTGCTTGGATTAAATTAGCTACCATTCGCTTGAGGGAATGCATGGGGAATAGATGTGTCAAGGCACCGCACACCATGGAACTGCTCCGGTTTTCACAATGATGCTGTTTGTCATTGCAAAAAATCTAAAGCAGTTTATAACATTCGTTAAAAATGGTAGCGGGGGAGGGCTAATGGCTGGAGAAGACCAACCTTCAAAGAAGAGTTTTAAAACACTCCTACCCTGTCAGTGTTGGGCCTGGCATACTCCAGGGGGGAGGTCATTTCACAGGGCATAGCAAAGCATGAAGAGAACAGACAATTCAGGTTTTTTCCTGCTCCGTGTTACTAGAACAGGGAATACTCCTAAGGTGACTGTTTGGCACTAAGCTCAGAGCATTAAAAAGTAAGCCCTTTATACCCTGCGTCATTCACGTTCCACATTCAAGGGACAGAATAGATGTCCCTGGCTCTGAATGGCAGAAGACGCAGCCTTAGGCAGGCAGTGCAGATAGAGCGACGTGGACGATGATGGATCAATGCTCTCACTTGGCACGGCATTCCAGCAACTGGTCTTGAATGTATGCAAGGAGGGGGGCCAGAGGCCAAACAGCACAGCCCACCTTTGATGCTACACAGCTGACCTGACCACTGTGTGAAGTTGCTTGGATGTGTAGATCTGAAGGTCCTCTTTGAAGGAAAGAGGTTCTAGTAAGATCTGGGTTCTCAGTGTGCTTTATGTAGCCACAGCCGTGGGATCTCTCCCACAGGATCAGATACCAGCATTGGGATGGTTACCCAAACATGCATAGCACAATGGGTCCATTTCTCTTTGGTGTCACGTATGCTTTCGCCTTACACGTGTTGCACATAGAAAAACACTTAGTTTTCGTGTACTTTTAAAATGCTGACTGGTCACTCCCCAGTCTAGAATACCCTGACCTATGTACTAATGCACTGCTTGGTTTCCTTGTACGTGGCCCGTCTGCCTAGAAGTCATGGAGCCAGTTGTCAGGTTTCTGGGCTTCTTTCTTTCCCACAGGAAAGCTGCAGGGAGGATCCTTGGGGCGTGTACGACGTTACTCTATTTCAAGCATGATAAAGAAGCTTGAAGTCTCTTGTGTGGGATTAGATGAGTGGTTAGGACTTCACTCCATCCCTATGGTTGGATAGGATCAATGACGCAGTGGTTCATTTTTCAACAGAGCTACTAGGCTTTGATGCTTCTTTGCTTAATATTTTGTTTCTTTGTTTCCTTATATTTGAGATGAAGGAAAAAGTCAGCGTTCTCATGAGATTGATGTCCGATTAGGAAAGATCTGCTGGAAACTCTACTGTTGGCTGCTCGTGTAGATGATTTTGAAAAGAGAATTCCACACATTTTAAAGAAGATACAGTACCAGTTTGGTGTAGTAATTAAAGGTGCTGAATTAGAGGCTGGGAACAATGAGTCTTTGCCTTAGGCACGAAGGCAGCTGGGTGACTTTGGGCCAGTCACTCTCTCTCAGCCTAGAAAGAAGATTCTGGCAAGCCACTTGTGAAAATGTTTGCAAGGAAACTGCAGAGACCTGTTCTTGCGGTCACAGGAGTCAGGGCGGTCTTAATGGGCCATGAAAAGAACTGTGGTATCGGTGCTCATGAGTCATAGCCACTGCATCGAATCTCCACACTAGGCAGTGAATAGAAACTCTCCTGGGAGGTTTAGTGGACTTCTCTTCCAAGCTTCGTTGCTGACTTCCTTTGAGACATTTGATCATCCACTGAGGAATGGGTTGCTGGCTTAGTGTGGCTTGAAATGAGCTCCACAAGCCCAGTTTCCTAACAAGTAGATCTAATACCTTCTTGCATTTTTGTATCAAGCATCGGGGGGGCTGGGGTGTTCGTAACCCCAGGAGCATCTGCACCTTTCTCTGGCTGAACAGATTTGCACGCTTAAGCTTTCCTAACTCTCAGTAGTAAGAAGTTCCAGTGGTTTACCCAGAATTCATTTCTTTTGGGCAATTAACTTTGATATCTTTACAGCTTAAGCCTATTGATGAAGATAAATGTAAAAACAGCAGCAAAGCCACTGGGCTGGTATTGGATTGCGATGGCCCTGTTCAAGGTGACGTGAGCACTCCTGGGGAAGGCTGGGGCAGAAGATCACCTATTAGGCTACTGTGACCAATTCACAAGACATCTGGAGGAGTAAATCGCTCATATTCATGCAGAGGTGGATGTTGGCTGGGCAAGTCTATTCGAGATGACAGAGGCAATGTCATGTGAGGTGGTCTGGCCTGCTGGATCTCTTGGTTTCCTTCAGGACCATCGTTCATGCTATCCTGGACTTCCTGTGAGACTGGGAATGGGGGTCACTGTTCTGTTGGCTATCTGAGCAGCAGTTCCAGTCAACGGTAATGGAGGGGAGAGGGTGAGGTACTTGTGGGCTACCTCAGGATTTGACTTTCTCCCCTCTCCTGTTCAACATCTCCATGAAGCCATTGGCATAGGTGCAGATGGAGATATCACTATGCTGATCGTACCTATTTAAACTTCTCCATCTGGGCTGAACAGGGATGCAGCTGAATTTCTGTCCCAGTCCCTGGAGGCTGTATGGGGAGAAAGAGATTCAGTCCCAGCAGGATGGAGTGGCTGGGAATTCAGAAGCCCACAGATTCCAGAAGAGTTCCAGCTTTGATCCTGGATGAGGCTGCATGCCTGTTTCCTGTAAGATGCTGTGCAATGCTTGCTTTCTCAAAACACGCTAAGCTTCAAAGTACCCATCATCAATCAACAGCATCATCATCATCTAAATTGTATCCCACAGAATCATGCAGACTGATGACAATCTGCAACACACAAATTAGTATAAAGCATCCGTGCTAAATAATAGTAACAACAGGAAGAATAATATAAGCACAGGGAGGAAAATTACCCCACAACCGCAAACAGCACTATAATGCAACATGCATTATGCTAATAAAAGAAAAGCAAATTCAGCAGAATCAACAACCTCAATGCGGATTTTAAAAAATCTGGAAATTATATTCATTAGCTATTTTCTTACAAAATGCAGTGTTAGCTACCCAGAAGTCTAGTTTTAAAGAAAATAAAAAAGATGCACATTTAATAGCCAGACAAATTCTTGGTTGAAAGGGATTGTGAATTCCTGGGAAGGGCTGACCCACCTTTAGCCCCTGTTCTGGTAGGGTAAAGGGTGTGGCTGCAGGTTGAATCCTGGCAATAAAACATAATTTGCAAGAGAGAGGCAGAATTAGCTTTGCAGATGCTTTCACAGCTGCTTAGTGTTGAATGACTTAAAATGAATTGCTTGATTGCAAACTCTTTACCTCAGGAATCATGCTTTCATTTCTACCCAAGCAAAATCTTGTGGTTACCAACAGTACGCAATGAGAGGAGCGGTCAAAATCAGCAAGATGAAAGTTGGAATGTCACAGTGCCAGCCCCACTGATTTTGTGTGTGCATTGATGCCCCTGCTGACTCCTGGGACTGTCCCAAGGACAAATATAGCCCCCCCTCTCACACAAAGAGTCGCTTTGTGTGAGATGGGCAGCTATATAGATGTAATATATCAGTAAAGGAATAAAATAAAAATCACAGGATGCTCCTAGTAGAAAAACCAACCAGAGAAGATTAAGCTAAAAGCTGTTAAATTCTTATTTATTAGATTTATATCCCACCTTTCATTCAGCTCAAGGCGATGCACACAGTGCTGCCTTTCTGTCAGCCTTATCAGGTAGACTACATAGAAAACATGACCAAATAAACTAATTCTGCTTTATTGTAAAGTCACATTACGAGATTCTTGCAAGCCTGAAAGTAGAATTCTCCCACCGTCTCTTTTACAGCCTGAGAAACTAGGGAGGGCCCCTTCTGAGCCTTTTGCCCCACTGCCCTCCAGCCGAGGGCTGTGCTATGTCTTATCTGACCATTCCCCAGGAAGCATCTCTTTGTCCCGTCTCCCAAGGTCTTTCCCACATACCATTACACTTTCCCATTTCCTCGCACAACAGCGGCCCTGTAAGAAGGTTGGACCAGTTTCTTGAGTGGAGGGATTTGAGTTTTCTGACTTCCGCTCCTCCTCTGTAATGCTTGTAGTGCAAGTTTGCCATCTTGGTTAATGCTAGACGTTCCTCATTTGGAATGTTGTACTGGGATCTGATGCAATCTGATGGGAGGGTCAGAGTCTTTCACCTAGCTACTTATAACAGCAGGCAGATCAGTCTTTAAAATGAGAAGAAAAGAGGCGGCTCGGTGTGAACACCTGTCTGTGGGAAGATCCAATAAGTGAGTAAACTGCATTCAAATGCTTTTTTTAAAAAAGAGAACAAAATGGGGGTGTTTGCTGAGAAACATCAACTGCTGGAAGAGAAGAAGAAAAAGTTGGGGTAAGGCATCCACCAGCTAAATATTAGGAATTAACATTTTACATACTGATTTTGGAGTGAGCAGAGTGAGTGCTGTGCTCAGAAAGTTGACAAGCTAAAGGGAGAAAACTCAAGTTGATGCATAATTTTCTTTCAGGTTTCACAGTAACGTTTGTTAGATGTTTTGATTGCAACATCCTGCAAGCAAATGAGGTTGTCAGGCTGGCTTTCTTTGAAAGCCAGACAGACTGAAACAAGTATTTGATTTAAATCAAGGACCTTACTGTTATTTAACAATGCTATAAAACCAGCCATATGGATCACGTTTATTGACAACTAGATTATTGTTTATATGCTGTTTCAATCTTCCAATCAGGTATTTTATCTGCAACACACACCATTGCAGCTGTCATTTTGACTTTTTTTAACCGTAGTCTGTGGACACCCCTGCAGGCAGCCATGATCTCATCGTGCTGGATGGACTAGAGCAGGCACTCTCAGCAGGACGAAATGAAATGCTTGCATCTGGTAGGCAGAGTGTAAATGTTCCTATTTGCAAAGCAAGCTAATTTGGACTTCAATAGCAAAGTATCTTGTAGAAGGAACGGAATCAGTTTTGAGAGGAACTCTAGGACTAACTGACCTGTGTACATGTATATTTAGATGGTTCAACATAAGCTAAGAGTGGATTCTTACACACACTCAACAAGGTACCTAATGTCAGTGGCTGCAGAGGCTTGGGATGGGGCTCCAGAGACTCGTGGGGAGGTTGTGCACCCACGTTGATGAACAGCTACTCTTGGCTTTTCCCTGGTTCAGTGGCAGATGGCCCAATCCCCAAAACAGGGTGGGATGACAAGAGCCAACTTTGCTGCTACTGGAGCTAAAGTAATTCCAGGACTCTGGGTGTTCCGGCTTGGGGACCATCTGCAATGCCAGCCTGGCATCAAGAATGCCAGTGAGTTGGCGGAAGACTGCGAATGCCAAGGTTCCCTAGAGCTTTCAGCCAGGTGAAAGTACTGAAGCCTCTACTGAGCCGTTGTGAGAACATGGGACTTGTGATCTGGTGGGGGATTCCGCTTCCTCCTGGCCCAAGGTATTAGCATTTGAAAAGAGAAACATATTTGTTTTAAAAAATAAACTCTGCCACCAGAATAGCTTGGCTGCTCCTTTCAAGATCTTACTGTTTATCCATGCTTCTTGGATGCTATGAGGATATAGATAAGGCTTTGATGGGTGTAGAGGACATAGGGAACAACCTTGAAGGACAGGAGGGATAGCTACCACCAAGGCAACAATCAGGTAAGTGGGCATAACACATTCCAAGAGACTAATCTGAGAAAACATCCAGACGTGCCCCTCCCTAGTTTACATAAAGATGAACTGTGTGGGGGGAGGGGGAGAGCACATTCACCCTTTCAATATTCTGTCACTACAGGTAGTACTCATTTAGTGATTGCCTCGGATAGCAACCATTCACAATTAATATGGTGATGAAAAAGGAACCTTCCAACCAATGCCTTCATTTCCAACAACAGCCTTCAGTGTGAAACTGATTAAGGTCTGGTCAGTTTCAGGCAGCAGCTGGGAGCTGGCCAGAGGGTTCTAATCAAGAATTAAGGTCCCAGAATGAGCCCAGCTTGTTAACTTGCTGTTAGCACTTTTTAGGGACACCCTGAGCTCTGGAGAAAAGCAGTCAGGAAATGATCAGCAGTGGTCTGGTGGAGCCAACTCAAAGAAGCAAAGGGAGGCATCTGGAAGCATAAGCAACAAGAAGATGCCTTTTTGGGTGTTCAATTTATGCAATGAATAGCAACACAAAGCTAGAGAAGAGGGCAGTATCCTGTGGAGATCACACTAATTGAAAGGAGCCAAAAGTTCTCAGGATTTCACAACTTGTATGGAGGCAGCCGGACTACTGAATGGCTAGTAGAGGGATTAAGTAAAACATGAGAGTGTGCCACTCCATTTGGTTACTGATCACACAAACTGCATGACCAAGGAAGACTAAGGAATCACCTAGGTCCCAGAAGTTTGGGAGAAGAAATGCAGTATGTGAGAGGCAGAGTTCTCATCTCAGGATTGCACAGGAGAGGCTGAGATCTTAGGGGATCCGGTCTGATTTCCAACAGCTGCTAGGCAACCTAGTGTGGTACCTAGAGATGCCAATACAAATGAAGATACTTGATTCAGTGTCTGTCATTTTCCCATTCCCAGCTGACTTTTCAAAATTGTAAGATCTCTCCCTCCCCTTCCATTCTTCCTCCTCCTCCTCCTCTCCATCAATAAGCAAATATAGCTAAAGATCCCAAATGGGCCCACCTGTTGGACTTTGTCACTCAATGTCTGGTGCAGAGGGCGGGGGGAATGTTGCAGTAACTTTTCAAAATTTTAAGATCCTTAGCCCAGGATGGCGATGTGTAGCTGAATATCATCAGTGTATTAGTAATTCTTCACCCCAAACTGACAGATGATCTCTCCCAGTGGCCTCATATAGATACTATGCAGCAGGATGAGAGAATCCATTCCTGTGGAACCACCCAAGGGGGTGTTGAACTTTCCTGTCCCACTACAAATGATCGGAACTGCTCTCTAAGGAAGGAACAGAACCACTCTAAAATAGTGCCTCCAACCCCTAACTCTCACGGACAGTTCAGAAGGATGCAGTGGCTGATGCTATCAAAGGCTAACAAGAGGTCAAGTGGGAACAAGAGAGGTTGACCCATCCAGGTCCAAACCAAGTTTCTTCAGCAGAGTGAGGCTTTATCAAATAGTTCTTCATTAGCTCTTAAAAACAAAACAAAACCCTACAGTACTTGTAGATACCTGGATATATTGGAAATTCATCCCACTATTATCTTCAGGGATGAGCAACATGATGCAAAGTGCAAAACAGAATAAGAAATAGTAAGCCAAAGAAATTAAAGGTATGAGATAAGAATATGTAGTTTATGCCAACACATTCACTGTTGCTTGCCTCCATCATATACTGTTTCACATGTTGCCCTTTTCTTTTAACTTCTCAGTTCTCTCTTCCTGAGGATCTCATCAGTTCCATCTAACTATAACTCTCTTGGTCTTCTCCTTCCTCTTGATCTATTCTCTTCTCTTTCATATATCCATTTTGCAATTGGGTCCTCAGCATTCAGCAATGAGGTCAAAACCAGTGTCATGGCAAGTTCATTTCCTAAAGAGAGAAAGAGAATAAGAGACCGTGTAATAATTCATATCTACAGTATATACATATCTGAACTTTGCAACCTAAATGCTGTAAATTCCAGGATGTTAGGAGTTCTTAATAGATCCCAGAGAGGTCAGTAAGGAAGGAACTCATCCTTGAAGTGATACAAGATCTTGCTTAATATAAATCAGCTATGGATGGCCGTGATGAATAATGGCTTCAATGTTTTGATATATGTATGTCTGTAAATACACATCTTGTATGTTTTTGATTTTTTTTCCCCGCACCCACTCCCTCTTTTTAAATAATGTTGCATATTCCTTGTTTTTGATATTCAGTTGGTTTTAAAAAAGAGAGAAAGAACACAAGACAATAGCTAACTTTTCAGGCTCAGTGCATGCTACGTATGTGAAAATAAAATCAAGTCTGGCTCTACTGTTGGATATGTGAGGCAGTTGCCCAAGGATCAGCAGTAGTATTAAGTAGTTGGAGGCAAGAGTTATGGTTCTCTGTTGTCCGTTTGTTATCGATGTTGACTTCTGTCTGTGGAACTGTGTGTGGTGCCCTGTCTCCTTCTTCACAAGAACAAAATATCTGAGGTTATCCAAATATGTATAAGACATCTACCTAGGTTTCCCCTACTTCTATTTGACCTATTTCTTCTGCTTTTCTTTTTGTAGTTGTTGTTCCATAGATGAACAAATCCTAATCAGCTGTTGCTCTATGTGTTGCTGTTGTTGCCTTTGTGATGATAGTGCTAGCAGTGGTTGCATCCCTCTTAGTCCTCCATTTTCTCCCAAGTGAGGGCAGCCATGGTGGTAAGTCCCTGGTCATCTTATATCAATATTGCAATATCAGGGGGATAGTAATGCTCATGAAGTTATTCTCAATTGCACTTGAGGGATTTCTTACAAGGATGGGATTGAAATGATTTTGGTCCATTCATTTTCCCTCACAGGACTTTTCTCAGAGTGTTCATATCCCCATATGCTCACGAAAAAAGGGTGGGATTACAATGAAGGAAAATACTGGGACAGGAGATATGGAAGAAAGGGTGGTCCTGGGGAAAAGTCGAAGAGGATTAAATGGCTGGCATTAATACTCAAATTGCATTTCTTTCCTGGCTGCTTCTGGGGATGATGGTCATATTGCCAACTGCCAGATAAAGGAGAATAATGGAAGAGAATGTCTGTAGCTCAGGGTTGAACTGTGGAGTTCTTGGTGCTCTCTGGGCTTGGTTGTTTGCTTGCAGACATTTCATTACCCGACTAGGGCACTGTCAGGTTCAGCCCAAAGAACTCCATGTTGCGTTTATTAGCTTCACCTCAAAACAGAAATCTCTCCAGACTGAACCTAAGTTCCCAAGCCAGCAAGCCACAACACCGTGAATTCCTTAGGGTGGTGCCAGTCTCATCTTCTTAAACTTCCCATGCTCCTGTTGAGGGCTAAGGAAATGGTTATCTCCCTGAGCATGACCTTCAAAACACCATTCCATCACAGGCACTGAGGCACTGAGCACTGATGAAGTTACCTAGTCAAACAGCCAATTCAGAGTGCACCAAAGATTCCACAGAAAAAGGAGATATTTAAATGCTGTGGTTGAACATGGAGGACTGGTTCAGGGTCTTGTAGTCTGTCAACAGGTATGCATACAGCAAGCCAAGGGACATATAATGGGGAAAAGAGGAGAAAAAGAAGGAGAAACTAAGCTAGATTAAAAAAAGAAGCAAGGCATGGTAGGGTGCCCTGAAACGTTGTGCGTGAAGAGCTCAAAACTAATGATATCATGGCTTTTTCTTCTAAAAATGGCACTGTTTGGACTTCTCCCTTGACTCCTTGGAGTTCTCTGTTCTTCCTGCCCAAAGGAGAGCAAGAACTGGGACAGTGTCTTGGACATTTCCTTCCTTACTGACCTCTCTGGGGTCTATTAAGAATGGTGAGAGACAGACGTCATTATAATCTCCCATTCCATCATTGATTCCGTTGCGAATCAAACTCTGTCTGGGAAACAGGAAATACAATTTTCAGAAAACAAAGGTACCCTCTTTGAGGGTACCAAACCTGACATACTTTTGGAATCTAAATATTGCCCCTCACAAGGTGGTTATTGCAGTCACCACTGCTGAAATCTTCCATCATGAGGGAACAGACTTCTCATCCTGAACGCGCTGTGCTCTCAAGGCAGTTTCATTTCATTGGACTCATTTTGGACTCCTCAAGCAGCATTCTTTCAACCATGTAAAGCTAGGTTTAAGAACTTAGATATGGTTTTCAATTCCAAATTCTGCACTGCCCCGCTTCTGCGTTGGAAGGAGTGCCCAATTCTTCTATATGTGTTTTTCAGGTGTTTATCCTCTATTTTCTAAAGAGGGTTACTTACTTGGTGTTGGTCGGGCAGATTGTACTGGTCCTGTAGCTGAAGTACCTTTCGTGAGTATTTGCCTGGACTCGACAGCTCACAGCCTACTTACACTAACCATTTAATATACTACCCAAACTCCTGCCTATTCTGTTCAGAGTCCCCCCCTTGACCCTGTTCTGTCAAGCTCTCATCCAAGCATGGAGCCATGGGCCTCATGCCTTCTGCTCTCTTACAATGGGACAGGAGGCTTCTTCTTCAGTCCCTGTCTACCCCATGAAACCCTTTCCCCTCCAGTCCTATAATATTCCCACTCTGGTCCTCTGAACTGCCTTCTTTCCAATCCTCTATATCACAGCAAGTTAAAGCTCCCAGCCAGGACCACTTCCTTCTCCTCTGGCTTCTACCTTTTCCTATTCTTCTTCTTCCATTGTTAGTCCTTCAAGGTAGCGCAAACATGGAGAACGACAATGAATACTAGCTCCCCTCTTCTGCTGGTAACTCTGCCAAGGTCATTCCCACATACCATTACCTTCATTCCAACTTTTTTCTACAACTACCGTAGATTCCTTCTCAAGATTCGCTTCGGAAAACTATACCAATAAGTCAATAATAATGAAATGCACTCCTCCGCCTACCTTTGGGCCCCTACTCTGAAGGAGTGTGACCATCAGGGATCACAAGGTCTTCTGCGTTGCTTCCCCAGTTTTTGGAACAGCATTTCTCCCAAGCTTAAACTGGCAACAACCCTGTGGGGGTTTAAGAAAGCTTGGCTGTTCCAAAAGGCCTTTGGGGTTGAGATGAGTAGATCTCCTCTTATAGTAAGATGAGAGCTTATATGAGTTTGCTTGTTGCTCCTTGGTACAGGCTGATGGTATGACGTGAAAGAGTAATTCTTGTTCCCATATTTATCGAACAATATGAGTACAGAATGTAAGTAATTATATCGCTATATTTTCATTTTTTTTAACTTAGCAAATTAGAGTCAGTCACTGCTGAAGCAGTTTCTAATGTTAAGTAAATGAATAAATAATAAAATCTTGTGTTCCACTGTAGATGGGCTATGGCAGTCCAGATCAGACTGGTAAAGGCATAATCTCACGACAATATTGTAGAAGTTTCATCCTTGCTGAGCGAAAGAATAACACCAAACGAGTAGTCTTTGCTGTTGCTGAGATAGGAATGATGTCTCAAAGAGTGAGGCTAGAGGTAAGTAGGGAATGACCTGACTGGATATTTTATTTCCTTTTTGCTTTGTATGAGCTGAAGTATACCAACACGCCTTAACCACAGTGATGCTGTGATACTTACTTAAAGATTTAGGACATTGTGTGGCTAACGGTTATATACTTTGGGATGATGTAAGTATCCTTGGGATTTGAGGAATGGAGCTGGATTTCACCAATAGGCACTGTACATAAAATGGTTTTTCATTGACCATATAATGTCCAAAATCAAGAAAGAAAACAGAAAGTGAGAAAAGAGCAACAGTAACCCTTAGGAAAAAACCCAAACAGATATACTTGAATGCCACACTAGTAGAAACTTAGGAATTAAAAGATAGATCCTTAATTTTATTCCAGTTCTACATGTAGACCATCAGATATCAGTTCATAGAGGGAGCTGGCTTCCGTTTTCTGGCCATGCTTTCTGTGTTATGGATTATTTCATGTATTTAATTCATCACTGCAGATAATCCTCAGGTTAAATCCTGCTCCCGAAACCCAGCATTGTAATTAAGACAGCCTTTCTTCAGCTGGCTTAGAAGGGGTGGATCATAATCCCAACATCCCCAGGCATGGTTTAGAATTTTCCCTACAGAAACCTTGATAAGTGCACACAGGTGCATGTCTTTAAAGTGCCTTAGCACACTTTCTCTGGGTATGTGTTTATACTCACATAGTGCTAATTCTCAACATTGAATGTCTTCAGAAATACCCTTCTCCTTGTTCTATAGGAAAGATTTATATAAAAGTAAAATCTAACAACGTAAGAGAATATATTTCTTGCAAACCTTCTTTAAGGTAATGAAACAGTTAAAAGATAAATATGGAGATCTCTACAAACACGACAATGTTATATTGAGTGGAACTCATACTCATTCTGCACCTGGAGGCTATTTCCAAGAAACCCTCCTTCTGATAGCAAGTAGAGGACTTATAAAGCCATCACTAACTGCCATTATCAATGGGATCCTAAAGGTAAGACCACATCCAATCTAGTATTTTAACTGCATGTAATGATACCTTTTGAGGTTGAAAGAGATTCTCATCCTCCTTTGGACATTGCTCCAAGAAGACAGCTTCTTTCTCCACAGCCTCGAGACACTGGGAAAGTATCCACTGTAGTAACCTGGAAGATAAATTGGATTGTAATGGGAAAACAATCCAGTTACAAAGTTTTCTAAAATCTTATCTCATCCAAGAGCTCTAGAAGGATCTTGCTTTCTGTAGGAGGGGGGCAGCTAAAACCTTGACCCTGCCCTATCAAGGGCAGGATGCGGTAGGGGGATCCAGAAGGTAGCAACATAGACAAGGTTAAAAATGAAGAGTTAGATGTGCTGTTCCTTCATTGTCTATATAAAGTTCAGGGATTAACCTCTAACTGTCCTTGGGTAATCTCCAAGAAAGCTAAGGAGGATTGCATCTGGTTAGTAGTGGGATGGGAGATCACTGGGAAATTCCAGAAAGGGTGAAAAAGCCTCAAAAGGAGAAGGCAATGGTCAACAACATTTGTAGTGTTGTGAGGAAAACTACATGGAAGTTCCCCTGTTGTCACCAGGAGCTGAGCTCAACTTGAAGGAGTCTTTACCTTTTTCAACAGATGCATTTGTTTCTTTTGATTCATTTAGCACAATTACTACATAGATAAATAAGGTTCTGAATGTGTTCAATTCAGTGAGAGTTTTTTTGCATTAAATACATATAAGATTGTGATGTTCATAGTCCATTGCAGGCTGATATCTGATTGTACTACCTGATCCTCATCTGAGTGATATCTAGTGGCATAAATAGGATTTGTTTAGATTTACCTCTGTGATAGGATGCAGCCTGTCTGTATCATTACTTTGAACTATGATTTTCTTCCTTTCTTGTATTATCAACTGTTCAGTCCATGCTTCCCATTCTATGTTGCAAAACAGGAGTGCTCGGGCAGCCATCCTTTGGCTTGGCAGGGCAGGGTGTGGCTTCATCCGAGGTTGGGGTTCTCCCCTGCATTCTCACAGCCTCTTCTCTTTGCCCATGAGAAAATCTGCCAGGAGAGGATCTGTAAGATTTTCAGGGGCACAGGACTCTTTGTTGTGATGATTTTCTGTTAGGTAACTAGTCTTGTGCTAACTCTTCATTAGCAAAAAAGCCAGATACAAATCAAAGTGTCTCAATCTCCATCTTTTTATCCCTATTTTCTAATTTTCAGAGTATTGAGATGGCCCATCAAAATATGGTGAAAGGACACATTTTTATCAATACAGGTTGGGCAGAGAACTGCCAGATCAACAGAAGTCCTTTTTCTTACCTTCAGAATCCAGACTCTGAAAGACGCAGGTAAAGGGGGGAAAGTCTGGAGCCATTTTCATTAATTGTAATGGAAGCATTGTGGGTCTTATAATTCAGCTAAGTATTTATATCCTCACAACCATGGATTAAGATTCACTTGCTCTAAGCCAGCATTTCTCCACTTTAGCAAGTTTAAGCTGTATGGACTTGAGCTCCCGGAATTCCCTCCCGCATGTTGAAATCCACACAGCTTAAAGTCACCAAGGTTAAGAAACATTGCCCTAAGCAGTTATTTGTACATTTGTTTGTTTAGACCTTGCTCAAAAAAAAACAGAATCCTACAGGTGTTTTATAGGAGCCGTACCTGGAATACTATGACTTATTGTTTTGTTCATTTTTCACCCTATTCCTGTTTTATGCCCTATACTTGTTCTGCACCAACTCCTAATAGTTGGATTGGTTGTGGCCAATAACATAGGGCTGTGCGTGTCAGAGTCCAAAGTATCATGCGGCACAACTTGTTAGGCAGGCAGGCTGTCGGAAGGGAACTAGGTGGGCTTTATTTTCAGCGCACAATTTGTAGACGCCATTTGATAGTTGTAGCTGTTGCAGCGGCCCCACAGTCATGTGATCGCAATTCAGGTGCTCAGCAACTGGCTCGCAATTACTATGTCACAGCATCCCACTGTCATGTGGTTGCCATTCGCAACCTTCCCTGCCAGCTTCCAACAAGCAAAATCAACGGGGAAGCCGGCAGGAGTTTGCAAATGGTGATCACGTGACTGCGGGACGCTGAAACCATCTAGGATTTGCTTAAGGATGGCAACTGGGACTGCTGGAACTGCCATTGTAAGTCAGTGTGATCACGTGATGTTGTGCCTTACAACTGGGTTGCTTAGCAACGGAGTTCCCCATCCCAATTACCATCAGTAAGCGAGGACTACCTGTACTAACCAACTCTGCTTTTAGTTAATACAATGCATCCATTCCTTATATAAAAGTGAACAACAGCAAGGTATTAAAACTTTTGGCCAGAAGAGCAATGATAATAAATAACCCAACCTTATCTGTGAGAACCAGTTGTTCAGCCCTTTGGGACAAGGAACAATGTGCATACACAGAGACTGATATCCTACTGCTAACCAATCTTCAGATGTTAATCTTGTAGAAAAAGAAAACTAAAAGCAACTGGGGGAAGATCATTTTTCCCCCATTTGAAAGTTTCATATTTGCTGACTCAGTTTCACATGACCGAATTTTCACACAAATAACAAGGAAGTTCACTCTCATCAGTAATTAATATAGTATTAATGTTATATATTGAATGTTCCCAGAAGAGCCACTTTAAATGGACATACAACATGTGCATGACTGCACACAAGCAGTCAGCTCTGCATTCCTGCATATCACAATTAAAACTTTGGGACTTCCTTGTACATTAACTGCCTGTTATTAGCCTTATCCTCCCTATGCATGGCCAGTATCAGGAGGCAAATATCGAAGGCCTGAAGTTGCGTCATGATTTCCTGATGCCTGTTGCGTCTTTTGCCAACATTGCAGTTTGTGTCAGAGAGCTCTGCCTCTGCTCTATCAATGGAAACAGAAAGGCCATTTGGCAGTCCTTGGGCAACCAACACTAGTTCTAGAGTGGGAGGAGGCAAGTGTTTGAGGGCTGGTGGGCACTTTTGGAATTGGGTTGCTGTTCTTAAAATATGACACAGCTTGTGACCCTCTCCAGAATTATTCAAGTGGTGTTTCACTGAGGTTTCGTGCCGTGAGCAAGCTGAGCTTTCTCTTCTGCCTGCTCAGTTAGGGCTGAGAGAACCTCACAGGTGCAGCAGAAACACCATTTCTAGTCTTTGGGGCTTGTAGACAGAATGAAAACAAAAAATCATGACAGACAGTACACACGGAGGCATCGGAAAGCCGCCCTGTTCTGGCTTCCCTTCTGGTTGCTGTTCCTCCTTTCCTCCTTTCCTCCTTTCATGGTTGGTTTTCCCCAACTGTTGTTCCTCCTTTCCTCCTTTCCTCCTTTCATGGTTGGTTTTCCCCAATTGCTTTCCAAAATGCATTCATGCCCAGAAGGAGAGGACTAGATATTTAGAAGGTGCTATCTCTTTTCTCCTTCTTCCACTCCCTTTCGGGCTCTTTCTGGGCCATTCATTTATTTATTCTTTTTAAACCACCTGAAACGTATGTCATTCAGCAGTTTACAGAAAACAAAACATCCATGGTATAATAGTGGTATAATAGATATAAATATAGCCATAAAGCATTATTAATTGAAAAACCAGAGCAATATAAAAATGGAATTTGGCACATATCCGACAAGGCCTTTTTACAGCAGAACAGTAGTGTTGTATAACCTCCATGACATTCGAAGTGTATATATGGATGAATGTACAAGAGACCTTTCCAAGGAACTGCGTCCTATGTAATCTATCTGTTAAATATTTGCTTCTGACTCCACAATTAAATAGTCCAGTTGCTGTGAAAGTTTCTCTTTTCTCCATCCCTTCCCCGCCCCCTCCCTCCCCCCATGGTTGTCCAGGTATTCATCAAACACAGACAAACAAATGATGGTGCTGAAAATGGTTGCAGATAATGGCCAAGAGATTGGAATGTTTAGGTGAGAATTCCTTTGAAAACAGTAAGGGATCCTTCCCAGGCAGGCTGTATCCATTGTATTTCCAGCAGGGCAATTACATGATTTCTTTAGTTATAGCCGACAAATATAGGAGCTCAAGAAGATTGGTATATTGAGGTAGGTTGGGATGAGGGAGAGAGTGACTGGCCCAAAGTCAACCTGCGAGCTTAATGGTCAAAAGTAGCCTAGAACCTTGGTCTTCCTGCTTCAAGTCCAACACTTTTCTACTACTTCATATTTGGTCTGATGTGTTGGTGAAGATGAAGTTAGTGGTGGGTAAACTGGTGGGTGAAGGAAAGAAAGTATGGCAGAAGAGAGAGATGCTGACTTGTGGGGTGAAGAACAAAGGAAGGAAAATAAGAGCATACCCAAGGAAATTCCAGATTGGCGTCCTCCACAGGTATTGAAACTGCAACTCCGGTTTTATTTGGTTCTTTAAATGGTAACTAAGCTGAATCTGATGCTGTAAGTTTATTTAACATCATGATTTTAAGATGAACTTGCTGACATTAATGGCTGGAGAAATCATTACATTGTCTTGAGAACTTTGTGCATTTCCATTATATCTGGTGTGCCAGTTGCAGCCATTCTTGGATCATTAGATCTTGCTCATGGGCACTCATATCCTAATCACCTCCCAGGTGGATTACTATAAAGCACTATAAATGAGGCTGCCTTTGAAGAACATCTGGAAGCTACAGCTGGTGTAAAATGTTGGCCCAGGCAGTGATGGATGTGCCCAAATATATTTGGGTGATCTGTCTGCTGCAGGAGCTCCATTGTTTGCGAGTGGTCTTCTGGGTGAGATCCAAGATGTTAGTCGTGACCTTTAAAGTCCTATATGGCTCTTATCCAGGGTACCTCAGAAACCATATCCTCTGGCATTCATCTATCCATCCAACCAGATCTCAACGATCAATGATCTCCAGGCCCCAACCGTGCAGGATTGTTATCTGAGAGGGCCTCCGAAGCAGGCTTTTTCCATCAGTGCCCATTCTCTGGAACTCCCTCCCAATGAAATTTCTGCCACTTCATCCCTCCTGTACTTCAGGAAACTTATAAAAATGTTCTCTTCTGGCCTGCACAGGAGAAGGAGGCTTTACCATATGCAGGTGGGGTCTGAAGGATGCATGGCTAATTTATATGGGATAGATAGATACTTTCCCAACAGTTTTCCTCTTTTGATTATTTACTAGCTGGTTTGCCATTCACCCCGTCAGTATGAACAACACCAACCGTTTAGTAAGTAGTGACAACATTGGCTATGCAGCTTATCTCTTTGAACAAGAGAAAAATGAAGGATACCTTCCAGGAAAGGTAAGACAACTCATGGGCATCATTGCATGTAACACAGTAAGCTGTGTCACCCTTCTCCTGAATTCAACTAGTCCAATGTGGTTGGCAGTGACAGACAGGTGCCCAGAGTTTCAGACAGCAAATCTTCCATTGCTATGTGAAATGGTTGGGATTCAAACCTGGGACCTTTCCCACGCAATGCATGGAATCCTAACCCCAAACTATCACTCCCAATTAAGATTTTAACAATATTTAAAATTTTATTAGTACTTTAGCTTTTACCGGTATTATGAACTTCAGCTGTGCTACTCTCCAGAAGCATTGCAACTTCAATTCCTAGAATTCCACTTTCTATTGGCCAAGAAATATGGGGACTGTAGTCCCAATACAGTTGGGAGCCTAAGGTGAGGGGCCTAAATTGGAGAAGGCAGAGCAATGAAATGTGTTCCTTTCTGCAGTTGGCAGGAGAAATGTGGGACAGGAGCCCACTCTCCTAGGGTTCCAGAAAGCCATAAATTCTGGTTCTGTCCCCGGGCCGGAGGTTGATGTGTTTGTGGGTGTGGTTTGATTTGTAACTTTGGTTGTTTTGGTCCAGGCTGCCTGTGGGGTTGTATGTTTTAACTGTTTTTATTGTTTTTGTGTCTTTGAAGCCGCCCAGAATTTATTGGAGTGGGTAGCTATAAGAAGTTTAAATAAATAAATAATAATAACAAAGCATGGCATAGTAATGAAATGAAATAAATACAAGAAAGCAAACTTTCATCTCCATTTCTCATTCCTTTGAATGAGAAATCATCTTTAAATATGAAATATAAACATGTACTTTATTTAAATATAAAATACCCCCAACCCCACAAAACACCAATGAACCTGCACGATTAATGCTGTGGTATCAGTGGGAGTCACTGACGTGATTTTCTTCCCCTTCAGGGTCCGTATGTAGCAGCTTTTGCAGCCTCCAACCTGGGTGATGTGTCTCCAAATACAAAAGGCCCACATTGCATCAACACAGGAGAGCCATGTGAAAACATGGGCAGTTACTGCCCCATAGGTGGGGTAAGTGTTAGACCTGGATCGAAGGAGTGAGTGTTTTGTGGTTGAAATCACACTGGGTTTTAGACGCCTCCCTCTTATATTCCAGAGGCCAACGATACTCAGGATGAAAAGTACAAGAACATTATAAATAAAACTCCAACCAGACTGTCTTTCAAAGAGAGCATCTCGTTCCTTTGATTTCAATTTACGTAGTAGATTACTCTTTGAATTGCTGAGGATGGTCTAGGTGCCCATTAACAAATGTTAAAAATAATCATTCCATTGCTGCCTTTGGTTACAGCATAACCCTCTGATTGTTGGGTAAGAGTACTCATTCATGCCAGGCTTTGAAAGAACATTTGGTTCCTTCTCATTACTCTGCTGTGCCTACTGTAATAGAGAGCCAGTTTTGTTTATTGGTTAAGGCATCAGTCCAGAAACCGGGATACCATGAGTTCTGGTCTCACCTTAGGGACAAAGCCAGCTGGGTGACCTTGCGCCAGTCACTCTCTCTCTGTCAGGCTCAGCCCAAGAACAACGACGAGACAGTCCACTCCAATATGGTTTCTTTATTTTGTTGTTGTTCAGTCGTTAAGTCGTGTCTGACTCTTCATGAACCCATGAACCATATCGCGTCAGGCCTTCCTGTCCTTCACTGCCTCCCTGAATTGGCTCAGTTTCATGCTCATTGCTTTAGTGATGCTATCTAACCATCTCATCCTCTGCCGTCCTCTTCTCCTTTTGCCTTCAATCTTTCCCAGCATCAGGGCCTTTTCCAAAGAGTCCTCTCTTCGCATTAGGTGACCAAAGTATCTGAGCTTGAGCTTCAGTATCAATCCTTCCAATGAGCAATCAGGGTTGATTTTCTTTAAGATTGACTGGTTTGACCTCCTAGCAGTCCAGGGGACTCTTAAGAGTCTTCTCCAGCACCACAGTTCAAAGTCATCAATTATTCCGCGCTCGGCCTTCTTTATGGTCCAGCTCTCACAGCCATACATTACTACTGGAAAAACCATAGCTTGACTATGCGGATCTTTGTCGGCAAGGTGATATCTCTGCTTTTTAATATGCTATCTAGGTTTGCCATAGCTTTGCTCCCAAGGAGCAAGCGTCTTTTAATTTCATGGCTGCAGTCTCCGTCTGCGGTGATCTTGGAGCCCAAATAAATGAAGTGTCTTACTGCTTCCATTTCTACACCTTCTATTTGCCAGGAATTGATGGGTCCGGATGCCATGATCTTAGTTTTTTAATGTTGAGTTTTAAGCCAGCTTTTGCACTCACCCTCATCAAGAGGCTCTTTAGTTCTTCTTCAGTTTCTGCCATTAGGGTGGTATCATCTGCATATCTGAGGTTGTTGATGTTTCTCCCTGCAATCTTAATTCTGGCTTGTGATTCTTCCAGCCTGGCATTTCTCATGATGTACTCTGCATATAAGTTAAATAAGCAGGGTGACAGTATACAGCCTTGTTGTACTCCTTTCCCTATTTTGAACCAATCGGTTGTTCCATGACTGGTTCTAACTGTTGCTTCTTGGCCCGCATACAGATTTCTCAGGAGACAGGTAAGATGGTCTGGTACCCCCATCTCTTTAAGAATTTGCCACAGTTTGTTTTGATCCACATAATCAAAGGCTTTTGCAAAGTCAATGAAACAGAAGTAGATGTTTTTCTGGAACTCTTGTGCTTTCTCCATGATCCAGCAAATGTTGGCAATTTGATCTCTAGTTCCTCTGCCTCTTCAAAACACAGCTTGTACATCTGGTAGTTCTCGGTTCACATACTGCTGAAGCCTAGCTTGTAGGATGTTGAGCATGACCTTGCTAGCATGTGAAATGAGTGCAACTGTGCGATAGTTTGAGCAGTCTTTATTTGTTATATTCCTTTATTAGCTTGCTCCTAATAGACAGAATCTCACCAGACTAAACCTCTGCTAAAGCAACTAGTGGACATACCCCGTGAGACTCCAGGGAGGGGCTGTCCTCATCCTCTTTGCCTTCCCACGTTCCTGCTGTGGACTGAGAAAGAGCTTGCTCTGGAATGTTCCCCCTCCCTCCTGATAACCTTGATCCTCCATTCCACTACCCTCCTTGCTCATGCCATCTATTATACTCTCAGCCCAACCCAAACTAGGAGATTCTGAGTTCTAGTCCCGCCTTAGGCACAAAGCCAGCTGGGTGACCTTGGCCAGTCACTCTCTCTCAGTCCAACCCACCTCACAGGGTTGGTGTTGTGGGGAAAAAGGAGCCAGGTGTAGTAGGTATATTCTGTGACTTGAGTTACGTATAAAAAGGCAGTATAAAAATCAAATAATCATAATAATAGGCCAAATTAGAGCTAAGCTGGACAATTCCAGATATAGGAGACAAGAGGCAGAAATAAGTCTGCCAAGAGGGATTCCTTTGAGGTGGGCCAGATCAAGAAGAAGATATCCTAAAGGGATTCCAGGAGCACATCTTCATTGTAGGTATATTAACAGAATCTCAAAGGCCTGTCAAAACCTTCCCTGCCCCATTTTTAAGGACAAGAAGTCAAGGCAGGATAGTTGGGAATCTCTTTCGCACACTTTCTACTGTCCCAGGACTAAACAACAGTTTTGCCTCTCCCACTACCTTCTCAAGGCCACAGCGACACTCAGCACAGCTAGGTTCTTAAGTTAAATCAAAATATTGAAGTAGGGAAGGGTTACATTGTTAGCACATTTTAAAAATGTGCCAGCAACAGATGTACTGGAAGGGCAGTATAAGAAAAATCCCAAATGAAGATGGCTCTGTCGACTGAGATGAGTTTTATAGCCACCACATCCCATTTTCTTTTATGCCGTATTCTCTATCAGGCATCCATATACTGTATATATAATTCCAGGAATAGTGAGTGTTCTGTCTTCAGTACCTTTTAACAGATCAGAATGCTTAATTTCTCCAAATGTCTCTACATTCCGCAATATGGTCTGTAGAATACAGACACAATTGACTGTATGGAATAATATTAATGTTATATTGCTGTCAGTTTTAGTAATTTTATTAATTTTCTGATTTATATGGTTTTGCGCTTTGACCATAATACTTTACAGAACTGGTACTATAATGCTAGTTTTTATGTATAGGGTTTGCTTTATAGCTTGACTTTTCAATTGATTAACTAATTTTAATTAATTAATATGGCATTTATTTTTAATTGTTTGTGGGTTTTGTTTTAATTGTGAGCCACCCAGACTCACCCATTGGGGGAGAAGGGCAGCATTCAAATTTAATAAATAAATAAATAAATAAATGTTACTGTTAAACTAGACAGCATTCCATGTGCCGTCACAAACTCATCATTCATCAATCGTTCTCACAGAATGATTGTGATGATGAGCTAGTCACCCTTGCTTGGCCTTTCTCATCCTCAGGAGTGGCCCATTGTTCTGAGGAGGCTACGTGAGAATGAAACCTTGGCAAGCACATTCTAGCTCCCCATTCCTCTTTGATACCTGCCCTAGTTCTAGCTACAGAATGACATGGCTGATAGGCCCTTGCTGGTCAATTCATTTCTTCTCCTCTTCATTAGAGAAATTGCTCTATAGGACCTAATGGAACATTCCTGAGAAAAGACCTCTCCCTCATCTCCTTTGGTCAAGTCAAGTCAAGTCCACCATGTCACAAGTCTGTCTATTTAAATTTCACTATTAACAAAAAAAAAAAAAAAAAAAAACAGCCCAGAGTTAATAGAAATTTTCCTTCAGGCAGTGTCCACCAATTATGACTTCTATCAGATGAAGGTTTTCTGGACTGCTCTTATTTCATTTACCTGCTGCAAATCCATACCACCATATTTCCCAAGAACTCACTGAATGCAGGAGTTGATCGACTGTTGCTGCATACAATACTTTGGCATGAATGGTGTTGTGCTGCTCGGTATGGCGTGTTTAATGAAAAACAAAAAAATTAAAAAACCACCCAAGTATTAGAGCTATATAAAATACACTGCCTGATTAGCAGCAAGTGAAAGGGAAATTGAAATGGGTTTATAATCAGGACTCAGAATAGAGGGAATAAAGATAAAATGGAAGGAAGGGGATGCAGAGATGAAGGCTGGTCAAGGACATGTGACTTTCCCCTTCTACTCTGTTGTTCTGAAACCCAATTTAGGCCAAGATGTGCATTGCTACAGGTCCTGGAGAAGACATGTTTGAGAGCACACAAATAATTGGGAGACAAATCTACTTGAAAGCAAAGGTAGGTCTAGAAACGTAAAATTCTTAGAAAAGATGGATGCTAGAGTTTGTCACTTTCCTTGATAACATGCCACCTTTCATTGCCTTTTAATTAGATTTTTTTTTTCTGTTTTTTAAAAAAACTTTATTTAACAACGGTACAGCATATACAGATATGCAAATATATATAGTTAGAGATTTAATTGGAATAATTTTTAACATAAAAATCAGTTGGTGTAAGGTGCCTAACAGACACTGAGAAAGTTGTCTACAGGCATCTGCATGAAGTTTAGATCCTTTTCCTATGAGGGCTTGGACCTAAAATTAGCTCAAACAGACTGTACGATTCAGGAAAGATATAAGCTAGTCTTCTGTTACTTGATTGTTCTTTAAATATGTTGAACTACAACTCCCATCACCTCCAACTAACATGCCCATTGGCGATAGGAGAAAGTTGACACATATCATAGCTTTTTTTCTAACATTATCTTATCTGGTTAGAGTTCTCACTTCCTAGCTAGTAGAATACCGTGAGTATATGAGCTACACTGAGGGAAGAGAAAAGACCTTCCCCTGTGACAAACAGTCTTACCCCTCTGTCAGGGTAAGATCATGGCTGGGGCTCTTTGTGCTGTATTTCATGTCTCCCCAACTTGCTAGCCTTGCTGAGGAACCGATGCCCATTATTGAACTGCAAATCATAGTAGCTTCTACCCGCAAGTCTAATGATGAGGGTCACTGGGAGTTGCAGTTCAGGAGGTCCAGGACCTTCCTACTACATATTCACACACAGACCCACACTTGAAATACACACATACACACACACACACACACAGTACACATGTATCAGCAGATTAGAGTGATGGTTGGTTCCCATTTGTATTTCAGGAAATATATATGAAGGCCTCCAAAGAGATTGATGGTCCCATCAGTTCAGCTCACCAATGGGTGGACATGAGTAACATCACTGTTCAGCTCAACTCTACTCATACGGTAGTGTACCTCCATTGCCATGTTCTAGGCAGACAATAACAATGTAGGACCATTTACAATGCAGACCTTAACTGTTTGCCATGCTTTTCCAAAGGGTAAAACATGTAAAGCAGCCTTGGGATACAGCTTTGCTGCAGGTACCATAGATGGACCAGGGATGTTCAATTTCACCCAAGGCAAGTGGAAAGAAATACCTACAGATTCTCTTTATTACTGTTACTCTTTCTATTACACAGCATTCCCCAAGCTACTACTCAGCTCTACTCTAGATGTGTTGGGACTGCAGTTTAAAAATAGATTTGCATCCTGCCTTGGCCCTGCAGTACACAGCAGCTGATTCTGACAAATTGGGAATCTTGTGTTCCAATATTTGAATATTTTTTCTTATTCAAATTCCATCAATCTCTTTGGGACCATCAATCTCTTTGGAGGCCTTCATATATATTTCCTGAAATACAAATGGGAACCAACCATCACTCTAATCTGCTGATACATGTGTACTGTGTGTGTGTATGTGTGTGTATGTGTGTATTTCAAGTGTGGGTCTGTGTGTGAACATGTGGTAGGGAGGTCCTGGACCTCCTGAACTGCAACTCCCAGTGACCCTCATCATTAGACTTGCGGGTAGAAGCTACTATGATTTGCAGTTCAACAATGGGCATCGGTTCCTCACCAAGGCTAGCAGGTTGGGGAGACATGAAATACAGCACAAAGAGCCCCAGCCATGATCTTACCCTGACAGAGGGGTAAGACTGTTCGTCACAGGGGAAGGTCTTTTCTCTTCCCTCAGTGTAGCTCATATACTTGGATAAGGGCTTGGCCCCTTATCCAAGAGATTGTAAAATGTAGAAATACTATTAACAGTTGGATATCACTCCTATGGGGCTGACTCTCCAGGCAAATGTGCCTGTCCAGGAGAAGCTCAGTTGTGTCTCCAACAACTATGAAGGTTGGGGCGATGCGTAGTAAGACAAGGCCTTTTCAGTAGCATCACCCAATTTACTTCCAGGTAGAACAAGGCTGGCTGCCTTCTTTCCCTGGTTTCAGCAGGCAGTAAAGCATTGCTCAACAGGGTGTCTTTCAAACTTTTATATCACCTCTGTGAAAAGGGCACAATGTAGGAATATCATCAACAAAACAAAACAAAATGAAATGAAATGAAATATATTAGCCCTGAATACAGCTAATATTAAAGATGGCTAGTTCTTATAAAATGGCATGGTAACCCATGTTTTGGCATATCAGCAAAGTTAATGAAGACAAATCATATTCCAGTTATTGGAAGTTATTCCCTTTTACAGTTTTTTCTTCACTGAATTTCAGTTAATTACTTAAGTATTTGATTAATTAATCATTAGGCCAAGCCCCACTGAGCTCGAGGACATCAAGACAGGAAAACCTCCGCAGATTACAATCAGGCATATTTAATGGTAATCTGTGCATAAATACAGAATCTTGGAAATTGTAAGAGGAATTTCCAGTCCTATTCATAAGGAGTTCATTAAGTCATTTTGAATGATCTGTAGCACTTCTTCCTGGATTTCTTGCCAGCTGGGCTAAGTTGCCTTTTATGAGATAAACCCCCAAATATCGTGTCCACTATCTCTTGGTTGTAGGTGTACTCCCTCTTTCATTCCTCTCCCAGGCTCCCACAACCTCTCTCACATCTGCACCTTATAAAATAATAGATGGCTGTAAGTAACAGGCATCCTTAACTTTACCGCTCAGTCCTCACCAGCAATCAGAACAAATGTTTTCCGGTTGTAAACATGTTTAGATGAGTCTCTTGCTTCTTTGTTTAAAGGCAATGGTGCTGAATCTAGAAATCTGTCAAATGCCCTTTGACAATGATAGATTCTATAAATTATACTGCCTTTAAAAAAAGTAAAAGGAACCAGAATGTGTGCCTTTAAGTTAGTCTTGTCTCCTGGCAACTCCTGCAGTTTTCTTGCCAACATTTTCAGAAATGGTTTGCCATCATCTTCTTCCTGGGGTTGAGAGAGAGGGCCTGGCCCAAACACCTCCTATGGCAGGACCGCGACTCACAGTCTCCCAGCTTCCTGTCCCCCATCTTTGACTACTACACCAAACTGGTTCTTCTTGAAAAAATGGCATTTGCTGTAACTACAGTGAGATCTTCTTAAACTTTTCATATTAATTCAATAATATATTTTAAAAGGGTGGGAAACATTCTATCGTCACGTACCTTTTTTTGACAGGCACTGTTGAAGGCCACCCATTCTGGGACGCGTTACGTGATGCATTGCATCGGCCGTCGGATGAATCGGTAGAATGCCAGAAACCTAAGCCTATTCTAATTCCTACAGGAGAGGTATGAGCCACCAGGTCCCACCGGGAGCAGGAAACTCATTGGTTAAACTGGTTATTGCATCAGAGTTCATTGCACTTAGCGGCCGCAAGAAGTTCAGCCCTTACTCAGATGTATTGTTTTGGAAAATATCATAGGAAGGTTAGAAAATTTTCTATAATTTAATAGGCTTCACTGTGATGATATGCCTCATGCCACAAAGGGAACAACTGTTGCCTTTTTTGAGGGGTGCATCGTGGGCTTTAGGGGACTCGGGGTGCAAAGGGAACTAGGGAACTTGGGGCAGGTTCTATGGCTCATTGAACAGGAATTGCTGTGCATGAATATACGTACAAGCAAGCAAGCAAAGAAATAGAAGAAAGAGGCGATGCCATTTCCTTTGATGCATTTCATACCTTACAGTCTTTAATTATCTTCCTGTGCAGAATCCTCCTCTGAGAAGGTTGCAGAAGAGTGGAAAGCCAAGCATAAATTCTTATGCCTCACAACACTTGGGTTTTGCATTTGACATTATATTAAAGCCAAAATCATGGTTTCTGAGAATAACCAGAAGACTGGCAAAATACTCCTACTTTCCTGTTCCTGTTCTCTCATTTTTTGGCCAAAAGCTGGCATCATCGTTGTCGTTATTGACATCATTATCATCATCTGGGGAATGGAAGCCATAAAAAATTTTTTAGTTTATTTTTTGGGTTTTCAGGGATTTAGGGTTCCAGATTTGTGGTGTTTTAGGTGAGCTGAACCTATCAAAGGATTTGTGCATCGTATTTCTGATGTTTTCTACTGGAAAACAGAATGGCATCCATCGTGGGGCTTGGTTTGAGAGTTCCCTGGTCTCAGATTGCCCTCCCCAGTCCTGATCTACCACAAGTCCCTTGAATGACATCAGAGAGACAATGTGGTTTTATTGTTGATATGATTTGACATTCGTTTGTGGAGTCAAAATGCAGGATAGAAATGCAAAATAATCAGGGCTTCACTGCAATGTTTATGTATGTATGTATGTATGTATGTATGTATGTATCGGAGTATGTATGTATGTATCGGAGGGGGATCCCACCAAAGGTTAGTGGGAGACGCTCCCCTGTAGGCAAAATGGATGCCCTGATATTTCTACAAGAAGGGGAAGGGAAAAGAACGCATATGCATACATATTCATATGATGATGCAGGCATACCTAAATGAGCAATGCTTCTCAAGTTAATCTCCATCCCTGTTCTTGTGTGCTATCTATAAGGAAAGCAATAATGTCAGAGAGGAAGAAACAAATTGGTTCAGGGTGCCAAATGCCAGGAAGAAGGCTTCCTCCCTTACGTTGCTATGGGGAGGTTTGGGATAAGGGGTTTACAATCAGCCTAGTTCACACCAGCTTCAAGGATCCTGAGCATTCCTTTATGTTTCAATTGTATTAAGGCGATCCCATTCATCTGAGGCCTCTAAAAACTTGCCTCTTTCACCCAAAGATTCACCCAAAGATATATTTTCCTCATAGTTAATGTATATTGTTGATATTGTTGACATTATTTAATATAATGGCTGTCCTGAGATTCCCTTTTCTTTCTTGAATTACCTAAGCTTACCAAGCCTTACCCATGGAATCCAAAAATAATTGATGTTCAGATGGTTACCATTGGATCTGCAGCTATCATGGCTCTTCCAGGAGAGTTTACGTATGAATTTATATACTGTATTTATAATATAATATCATTCATGTACATAGTTGGTATTTTATGGTTAACTCAAAAAAAAAGACAATACTCTACTTGTGTCCTATAAAATGAACAAGGGAAAATCAAAGTCAGTGATTGACATTTCAATATTCCTGACCTAATTTAAGTGGATTAAGATGCAGTCCACCACTTTCTTTGGTGAAAGTCCCACCCATTAAATTCAGTGGGTCTTGAGTAACATGTTCAAACCCTATTTAAAAAAATGTGACAAATTAATAATGACTCAACCATTTGGTTAGTTTCCATGGTTTTCTGTGGCATCAGAGCTGATAGGAAACTGTTTTTGTATTCTCTTGCTCAGAAGTATTAATCATTATCCTTCCAGTTTTCTTAAAATGAATTATCTAACAACCTCCTATGAGAATCTGTCAGCAACTCTGTAGAAGGATATGGAAACTGATACTACTTGTGTGTGTGTGTGTGTGTGTGTGTCTGTGTCTGTGTCTTCCAGGACAATGGCTGGACGAAGAGTCCGCGAAGCTGTGAAAAAAGTAAGTGGGCAGCTTTAGAATAAGAAAGGAAGGAGTGAGTGTTGGTAGAGAAACTCCTTGCAATGTTTAAAGCCAGGACTCACTCAGTTTGACAAAAGAGGCTTTCTCTTTGGAAGAGGTTGAGAAATTCTTACCAGTGGAGTGTGACATTCCTGCACATATTGGTGAGATGGCCAAGGAACATATATGAATATCTTGTTCTTCATTACATAGTTAGCTCACTAACAAATTGCAGTCGCCATGATTTTTTTTCCGTAGGAGCATTACTGTCACTGCAAAGAAAAAAAAACTTGCTGGAGAATTTCTCCTTCCCATGGAAAAAAAAAGGAGAAATCCTCTATCCAGCTTCTCTAGCCATGTTTACTGAGGAATTTCAAAAGGCTGCTGTGTGCAATTTAATTTTTGTATTATGATAACAATTTGTTCTTAATTTGGTTTATGATCGTTCACCACCCAGAATCACTTGTTGAGATGCATGGCCGTACAAACTAGATTGAATGAATGAATAAATAACTTAATGTGTACTCAACTTCTAGAATGAATGGATGAGCTTAGATGAACTTTCTTTTTTCTGGTTTCTCTATTTCTCCTTGACTTCATAACTGGGTTTGGGGTCCCTGATTCTTTTCAATCCTACTCCCTTACATCTTGGGACCTTTGCTTGGTATCTACGCTGTTTTCATTTAAATGGAAAGCCAAATATGTATTTCTTCCAAGCTCTTTATTAAATACATGGCTGTTTTACTCTCTGGCAGCTTTCTTTGGGGAGCGGGGTACTTTGTAGACATTAATTTAATAGCATTTTGTAATTATTTTAGGATGGGCTATTACATTTCAATGTGTTTCTGTTTGCAATTCTGGTCAGTGATTGTTATCAAAATATTCTATTCTACTCTAATGATTTTAGGGCTGCATCTTTGACTTCATATTCTGGTTTTTTTCTAAATTGCTAGTTGTGGTAGAAATCTTGAAGACGTGAATAAATGCTCTGTTTGTGCTCTGAATTCAGATTCATTTTTTGTTTGTTTCTTTTTTTATTTTTGTTTTAAACACTGTTCTTCTGTTTCATAGGAATTTGAAATTCAAGGGAAAGCAGGAATGGATATTATTCTTTCAGGATTGTGCAACGTTTACACCCATTATATAGCTACTTATGAAGAATATCAGGTAATTAACTGGTAACATTCTTAATACAAAATATGTAGCATGTATGGGTTGTGGCTACGGTCTGTATAAAATTTAGTCTTCTGTTAGGATCTTGAAACTATCATGAATTCATAGATCTTCGTGTCTCACTTTGCAGGTTCAACGGTATGAAGGAGCATCCACCATTTTTGGACCACACACGCTTTCTGCTTATATACATTTATTTCAAGGTCTGGCCAAAGCTATTGCTACGGTAAGAACAAATTGCAAACATGCATTGTTAAAAAACTGATATCTGTGACACTTTATATTTGTGGAAATAGAAGTGCAAAATGGAAACGAAAAATAGAAGTGAGGATTCAGAAGAGGATACAGAAATCCTGAACAAGATCTCTCAGCTCTGCATAGTAGAACTTCTTTATTATATAATCCCTCTCCCTTTTTCCTTTGCTCTATTTCTTGGTTAAGGTTAACACACCTTTCCTTCCAAACTGAATTACATTTGTTTCAGGGTACCACTCAGGATTTACCAAGTCTTCCAGAGCCACCCTGCTTAAATATAACACACCTGAATCTTTTGCCCCTTATTTTTGACGCAAAGCCACTTGGTCGGAAGTACGGCGATGTACTACAAGATGTTCAGCTAACATACAAAGTGGTAGGTATACTTCTTTTTCACAGAATGGTGCAGCACTGAGGGCATTAGATTAGGATTAGGATTAAGAAACCTTAAGTGCCTTTGGAACAGACCTATCTCTCAACCTAGCCTCTTTTTTTATATGAAATTTATACCGCCTTTTCAGATGATAAAAGCAGTCATGGCATTTACAAGAATAAAATAAAGTGCAAAATATAAATATGACAATAAAATGAAAATAAGGATCACATCTTTTCTGCCGTGGCACCCACTCTAAGGAATATTCTGCCTGTAGAAATTAGGATGGCCCCGGTCCTGCTGGCCTTTCATAAGGCCTTAAAGACCAGGTTCTGGGCCTAGCTGCTGTGTTGGGCAACAGTGGGATTGCCAAATACTTTTCAAGAATATTCCACAAAGGATATGTTTCAATAGTAAATCAGCCTATAACCAAGGCGTAAATAACTTGTTGCCGAGTCCAACCAGCTCAGGAAGGCACACCACCCATAGTTATGCAACTGCTATGGGCAAATCTATCCTAGGGGAGAGTCAAGATGTAGATTGCTCTTTTGGGGTGAGTTCATCCTCATCTAAAACAAGTCTCCTCTCAGTCCCTAAATTCACTTTTCCTTTTATCAGTAGCACCTCAACTTTGCCTCATTCTTTTCAGCCTATTCTCTCTCTTCCGACCCTTTATTGATATTAGGCACGGTTCAAGAGTACTGACTGCTTCCTTGGACTTAGAAGAGTATGGAGCATAGCACAGCATAGGGGCAAGCATTCTGATGGCCCTCCATTCCAAAACTGTGAAGGGTCCCTCTCCCCAGTGATTTCATGCAGTTCTTAAATAACATAGGAGACAGGACGTCATCGGTCAGCGTTCTAGGCATTGAACAGTAGTCTCCCTGCATCACCTTCTAAACATATCCCAAGAAGAAGGATCCAACCCAATGCAAATCAGCATCTCCAACCATATCAGAGGGACCAGAAAGTTATTGTGACTGAGGGTATCAAATGCTACTGAGATATTCAGGACAATTAGTAGGATTGAACTCCTCCACTGAATATAATTTCCAGTGTAGGCCATTCACAGACGCAACCAAAGCAGTCTCGGTACCATGGTCTAGATGAAGCCCAACTGAAATGGGTCCAGAAAATCAGCTTCATCCAAATGCATCTGGAACTGTGAGGCCATAACTTCCTCAATCACCTAACCAAGACAGGAATATTTGAGAGTAATTGATAATTACAGAAGTAAGGATGGTTTTCCAGTAGAAGTCCTCCTCCTTTAATCGGGTAGGAACCTATCCCTCACTCAAGGATCATTTCTATGCTGCTGATCCCTAATGGTACGTCTCAAGCCCAGGCTGCATAGGTGAAGCTGTCAGTGTATTGACCTGGTGTCTGGAGGCTGTTCAGCCTGGTGGGGAAGAATACTCAGTCGTGATGATGGAGTCGCTGTGGCTATTTGGACCCCCTAGGTCTGGGATGTTTTTACCTTTGGTCTTGGATAGGGCTGCACTTCTCCATTCAAGACTAATGCGTAATTTGAGGTTCCTCCTGGACTCACAGCTGCTGCTCCAGGAGTACTGGAGCCTCCGACAGCCTCCAACCAATGAGTCAATACATTATGCCCTTTCATTGATAGTTAAGGAGGGTTTGTTTTTCTTCCATTTTGAAGCTCTGAACACTGATGTAGATATTTGCAGTGGTACTAGAAAGTTTCTAGCACTAAAGATGTTCCTACTCTTTAAAGAACTGCCTAGTAGAATATGATCCTGCACACATGTACACACATCGCCTTACCCATTTGTATTTTAAGAGTTGAACAGCCACAGTACAACACCCAGGGAAGCTGCTCATTTTGAACACAAGGTAATCTCTGAAGGTCAAGAGCCTTGTGCTATAACAGTATGGATTAGCTTCTGCCATGTATATGACTTAAGGCTCATTTTCTCAAAACTCATTCCGACTCTTTCACCTAGGGGGAGGCTGCTGAAGTGCATTTTATAGGTGCAAATCCAAGGAATTCTGCAAAGTATATGGTAAGACAAGAACTTGGAAAGATTATTGAGAAGAATTGAGTGGGTCGTTCGATTCCCTGCACTTAACTAAGTAATTCTGAGATGTAATATCTATTTATTGTCTGTCTGTCTGTCTGTCTGTCTGTCTGTCTCTGTCTATCTGTCTGTCTGTCTGTCTGTCTGTCTATCTATCTATCTATCTATCTATCTGTCTGTCTGTCTGTCTGTCTGTCTGTCTGTCTATCTGTCTATCTGTCTATCTGTCTATCTGTCTATCTGTCTCATTTATAATCGTAACTGCAAATAAGGAGAGGGAAGATAGGGAAGAGGAAACAAATGAACAGAAGAAACATAATCGTGAAAGAGGTTTAAACAATAAAGCATTAGGTGACCCAGAGAGATCCTCTGATCATATCCGACACATATCCGTAATTGATAGTCCCTGGGAAGCTTGTTTCATGTCTCTATCGCTGTATTATTCTTTCCAGACCACTTTTACTTTCCTGACAGTAGAGAAATATCACAACGTTTCTAAAAGTTGGCAAGTGCTGCAGGATGATGCCTCATGGGATACCCGGTAAGGAATCCTCTCCAGACTTTATGTATTTCAGCAGATATTCACACTGGGCTACATTTTCCAAACACAGATGCACGCTATCGTCTGACGTTGCTTAGGTCTTTTTGAAAGATTGCAACCGTGCAGGGAGGTCAAAATCAGGACCAGGAGCTGCACGGAAAGAGGTGTAAAGCTTGCTTTTATTGCATGGCATCTCTGAGATGTTCCTTCTCTGGTCAAATAATATTGCAGGTAGAGAATTGTGGCAGGACTAGTGTTTGGGAGGAATGGTTTAAAATTTTCTATGTGCACTTTGAACCAGTACAATCATAGGGTCTGCCAAAAGATATCTATTGATAGACTCTACCGATGTGCTCTAGTGTTGATTTCTAGAGGAGGGAAGAAACAAACTGTGCCCAGACAAACATTGCGTAGGTAAGACCTGATGTTGATTCTTTAAGCTGGAGGCTGTTCCAGTTCATCGGTGAGCTTTGAGGATGATACGGTGAGATGTTGAGTTATGTAAATATTATAATTCAGCCACTTAGGTCATTGACGTCTGACTTAATCTTTCATTTGCACATATTATGACATTAAAGGCCTTGGTCACAATGAAAGATCACTTGCCAGGTTTTCTTTTCTTTTTTCTTTTTACTCTTCCTGAAGGGATTGGCTTTGGAAAGCCAAGGCAGGTAGTGTTCCTCCCTTCCCCACAATGAACGAATTCCTACTGGTGGGCTATAATCCAGCATGTCCTTACCCATAATGCTAGATTATAATGTGGTTTCTTTGCTTTTGTTCTTGACTTTCATCACCACCGTATCACTGTGTTCTAGCAGTGAAGGTGTTCATGAGAACTGGACAGAACCACATCGAAGTCCACCTTCAGCTATAGAACTTTTATGAGAAATCCTCCTTTTCTGTCCCACAGAACTTGCTGAATCTTCTTTCATTCTACGGTCATCTGAATTTGAAAAGGGACGAATTTCTAGAACAATTTCTAGACAATGCCTGTTTCCTCTCCAGTATTCCACTATGGAAAGCGGGGCTGTTCTATAGCCCCTTTCATTCATGAAACTCCTTTTCCCATCAGGTTCATCTGGAGGAAAGGCATGTGGGGCCAAAGTACATCTATAATAGAATGGCGCATCCCAAAGACCACTGAACCAGGAAAATACAGAATGCGGTATTTTGGACACAGCAAAGAATTCCTTAATTCGGTCCAGGCCTTTAATGGGACATCTTCAACATTTGAAGTTTCTAATTGACAATTTCCTATTGGAAAGCATCAAGTTGCCACTTTCAGCTTGAAGAAAGGATGATTTCATAGCCCCTCTCTGACCCATTGAGACTTTGCAGGTTGCTGTAACAGAATGGAAAATTTACTACCGGTGGGGGTTGCGTGCAGCCTGCAGTTCCCAGTACTATCAAATTTTGGAAACTCATTTTGTTTGCATACCACTAAGAATTTGTTTTCTGATCTTCTAAGATCCTCTGATCTTAGTTGTGATGAAACCGATGAAGGAACACAATCAGTTTATGTATAAATTGTTTAGCTGTGTTTGTAAATGGATTCAGGAAACCCTTTGGTTTCTAAAGGAAGGATCAGACAGCAAAATAATCTGTTTTATCAAGCAACAGTGAAAAGTTGAAGTGACAAGAATATCAAAGATTCATAATTCAGAAACCAGAACTGTGTCCATGCAATTGGATATCTTCAGTGAGGCTAATACTGTTGAGGTGATCCTGAACAAAATGCCCTACAGATTGTTACACATTTACCTACACACATAAACGCATTCGGGGCATACCATCCAATACTTAGTCAATCCTCCTTCCCTCCTATCTCTCTTACACATTTAAAACTTGTTTAGAAGAGTTTGGGTAAGCTGCTGGGTAAAACATCCTCAACTGGAGGGAGAGGAAGAGGAGGAGGACAAGCCCTCTGCCATTTTTAAAAAATTTTTAATATATGCAAAGCTGAATTTAGGTTCCTAGTCCTGCCCAGCCTTAGCAATACTGCTGGAGTTCCTGACAGAGTAACTTCCAAATTCTCTTGCAGATCAGATTATATATTCAATACTTGAACTAGAGACTTTGCATAGATTTCCGCCAAGCCAATGGTATTTGGTACAGACGTGAGCAAGAATGGCAAACACTCCCAGGGATAAAGTGGATGTAGGACAAAAATCCACATGCTACAATAAAATTGATAGTTCTTAACGTGCCGCAAGATTCTTAGTTGTTTTTGCTGCAACGAGCAAATATAACTACCTCTTTGAAATGTACAAATAGGACATTTGAAATCACACAGACCACCTTTTTGTTTAAAATGATTCACAGCGACCTCTGAATTACCATGATACTCCAAAGGATTTGGATGAAACCAGTTGGGGCCACTGCTCATTGGGATAGCGTGGGAATAAATCTAGGCAGTGTTGGCAGCCCCACAGTGTGGTTTCTCAATTAAGCCTTAATAGATTACTTGACTGCTCTACCCTTTAAAATGACTTCTCAGCACCTTCTTAATAATCTGGGATCAGCTTCTGGCATCCTTCCTTCTTTGTCACATGCCAAAAGTAATCACAGAGTCACATGACACCATTGGGAAGTCCTCAAGGCAGTTGATTAAAGGTGTGATTGCAGTTCCTACCTCTGTAGAAACAGGATTTCCCAGTGCAGTTAATATAACCATATCTGGAAAGTGTTTATTGCATTGAATAAGCAGTAATGTGTTATTCACCCCTGGGCAGTACAGAGAAAAAGTAGGCTATTGCTTCAGTTTTAGACTCCTAGACCCCTGTTGGGAAGGGTAGGTGTGAATGCATCCAGCATCAAAAATGATGAACGTTCTCTGGTTTCCAATAAAGTTGATCAATGGGGAAAACCTACTGGAAGCTTTTGATCTTGGATAGATTTTTAGAAAAAGCAGGGAAGGTCCAGCTTAAAATATACATCTGTAATGAATGGGTTTCAGACACTTTTCTAAAGTCCATGTCCAGCTTTATGTCTAATCCAGGCAAAACCTTCTTTGCCACTAAAAGGAAGGCAAGCAACACTATAAAACATGGCTCTCCAGAACAGCTCTTTGCAAGCAATGCTGAGACGCGTCTATGGAGCCCATCTAAAAAAGTATCATATTAGAGGGCTTACTGGGCCAACATCATCTGAACCATTTCTGTCTCATCCTGTTTCAATTCCTTGTTTTCTTTCTTGGTGAATACAAGTTATTTCTAAGGATGAGCACAGGCACCTCACACTACTGGGATCCCGCCATGTTTTACACAATCATCATCATCCCCACCTCCATTTGCTACAATTTAATCTGCTGGGAAGGCAAAACATTTCCAGCTGAAAAGACCTCCCTTGGAGAGAGAAAAAACAAGCCCTTTGACTGTAGCAGACTTTGCAAAATCTGATTTAGGCAAACACTTCTGTGCAGACAAAGGGAGACATTTAACATGTGTGTCATCTTGTGCTGCAGCTCACCAGCCAAGAATTCTTCACCTCTCTGATCCAGTTTGCCAGTTACCAAATAAACTATGGTTCCATTTGCCCAACTTCCTTGCTTGGCCTGAGTGTCTCTGCCTCCTGGCCTTGAGGAAGTGGGTCTGATCTTGGCCAGTCTTGTGCAGCACAACAGTGTTGACCTGAGTACCATGGAAAACCCACAATGCAGTGGGAAAATGCAGTGTAGCTGCCGGTTGTATCCACAAGCCAACCTGTAGGTAACACAGAAGATTAGTTCACATATTTGGACCGGTTCGTACAATTTTGCAGATCAGGGTTTATTGACAGTCAGTTGGCTGGGTTTATACAAGATGATATAAGCCATGGTGTAGAAATGACAGTGGCTAGAATGACACAACACTCTTGAAACCTAGCAAAGTGTGTGAAGCCAGCCAGCAGCTCTTGAAGACACAATGTCATTTCCAACAAAACACTATCCTAAGCTATTAAGTGACACATCCATTCAAATTCAAAGGTATCATAAGTTAGAGACACATCCATTCAACTGGCCCTGGCCCTGTTACCCTTTAGGAAGGCACTGAAGATGGATGTCCCCTTGGGTTTGGGGCCAGGATATCTATGAGCGTGTCCTGTGAGGTGTGACATATGGTGGGGCTCCCCAAAATGTATGTTTTCTTGGTGTGACTTTTGTGTCCTTTCATGGGTCTTATTCTGCTTTTATTGCTGTCCACCCATTAAGCCCTTAAATGAATGAATGAATGCATCATCTCCCTGCAGAATCAAAACATTTCACGCCTCCGCTCCACCATGTCCATATTTCTTCACATTCACAAGGGGCAAACTCTCCCTGGAGATCAGGAGGGAACAGACCTTCCACTGCAGAGGCAGAAGATTATCTTAAAGGGGCAGCAGCTCTTCCATTTGAAAAACCAAGACAGCCCAACAGCTGTTTATCCACCTGCCCCATTTTTATCAGTCTCTACTTTTCTAGAAATTGAGCCCAAACTGCTCAGTAGAAGAGGTTCTGCAATGACGTGTATGTGAAAAAAACCACCATCCTCAGCGGTGTCCATGTGTGTTTGTGTGGGCAGAACGGTGGACGCAGCATCGCGATGCAGACCCCAGTCCTGCTGAAATCTGCTTGTCCCAAGGGGCACAGCTTCCATCACAATGTCTTGCTGTCCACCATCTTGCTGGTTTTGACCTCACCCCCACCTCAGCCTCTGCTGACTATTCTCATAGATTTGAAGGGGAAATAGTCTCGTTAGAACTACAAATCCCAGCATCGCTCACCATGCAGGCTGTGCACAACCAGGAGCTTGCTATCCTCCTGAGAACTGGTGATCAGTACCTGAAAGTCTGCCGATTCTCCCCTGGGTCTAATTGCTCTCTTATACAACACAAACAACAGGAATTAAGGCAGTCTGCTGATCACCATTACTTAAGTGTGATGCATAATTCTCATTGTCTTGGCAGAGTTTCAGTGCCTTGGCACAAATGTTTTTCTTAATTTCTGTTTTGAAAAAAGAACACAGGAAGGTATACAGCAGGCTTGGACAGAATATTAAACAGGTTATGAAGGCTATGCAGGAAGACATACAAAACACTTCTATGTAATCAAAAGTGTAGATGGATCTTCTTCCAGACTGATGTGGCTTCAAAATGCTGGGGGGGGGGGGGGGGGCAGTGAAACAAAGCGGGGGTGCACACAGATGGAGACAGCCAGGAGCAGCTTTGAAGCAGCTTTGCAAGCCAGGAAAAGACTTGACAGCTTTAACAATTCCAAAAGGGGTGCTTCAGACAGGCTCCCTGTCGTCCCAGAGGACCTCTTCTGAAGGAGTTGCATCGCTCCAGAAAACAGGAAATGACTTTGGCAATGAAAGGATGAAAAAGAACCAATATATGGTGGAAACAAGCAATAAAACTGTTCACAATTCTTTCAGATTCATCAGCCTCCTTGAAATATTGCTCACAGAAGAGCAACAATAGTATATTTTTTTCTTTCCACTATTTTCCAGGATGCAGGACAAGAGATAGGAATGTTCTGCCCTCTGGTGTTGAGTGTTTGGAAAATCACGCTTTTGACTGGCAGATGAGCAAATCAATCTGTTTTTGGAAGTTATTTGCCCATTTGTAAGGCCATACAATATATTACGTATTTTGATATGCATAATACATTTTATATGCAATATAACATGTATTATGCATATCAAAATACATAATATATTGTATATTTATATTTAGATATATATTTAAAATATCTAAAGATATATTTTCTCAGAATGGTTGCATGTACACCTAAACCAAAGTGCGGTAACACAACAGGGCAAGTGCAGGCAATCTCCAGCATCAGAGACAAGGACTTTTTGTGGCCCTCAGAATCCCCTCCAGACTTCCAGTGTGGTGGTGAAAATCAGAGATGGGATTCTGGCATATCTTGTCAAATACATTTTGCATAATTGAAAACAGAAACTTTTTATTGCCAGCTGTACAAATGGGGGAGAAATAGCTCTGCCCATGCATATGGGTGTCCATACCCACTTTACCATTGCTTTACCCACTATAGTTCCTAGTGCAGTGTTGTCCAAACTTGGCCACTTTAAGATGAGTGGACTTCAACTGCCAGAAGTTGGACTTCAACTTCTGGGAGTTGAAGTCCACTCATCGTAAAGTGGCCAAGTTTGGACAACACTGTCCTAGTGAATAAACCCACCATGTTTCTTCAATGATCCTGCTGTGAAACGAATAAGGAACTGAACAATGTGCAAAGTTGGAAAGGTACATGGGGAGAGTTCTGGTGAATTCAGGCTACCGAATATCCAGCCAACTGAGAAGATGCTGGATGGGGCATCATTGAAACATGTCAACATTCAAGTGTTTCCCACCATAATACACTTTTCTTCCTTCCTTCCTTCCCTGATCCATCCTTCCTTCCTTCCTTCCTTCCTTCCTTCCTTCCTTCCTTCCTTCCTTCCTTCCTTCCTTCCTTCCTTCCTTCCTTCATTTTTCAAATTTAGATACCGCCCATCTCACAAAAAAGTGACTCACAATTTATATATTACTATGGTGAATGTTGAGCTACTTTTAAGGCTCTTGGAACCCTGGATTTGGATTTGGACTACTCGTCTGCACCTGACAAGGGCAGGTGGACATTTTGACAAGATCCCAAAGACCACTGAATCAGGAAAGTACGGAATGTGTTATTTTGGACACAGCAAAGAATTATTTTGTCCAGTCGGGTCTCTAATGGGTCATCTTCAACATTTGAAGTTTCTAATTGACAATTTCCTATTGGAAAGCATCAAGTTGCCACTTTCAGCCTGAAGAAAGGTTGATTCCATAGCCCGTCTCTTGTCCGTTAAGACTTTGCAAGTTTCTGTAGCAGAATGGAAAATTTACTACAGGTGGGGGCTGCCTGCAGTTCCCAGTGCTATCAAATTTTGGAAACTCATTTTGTTTGCATACCACTAAGAATTTGTTTACCAATCTTCCTTAGTTTCCCCCCACAAATCTATCAAACATGAAAGAGGCTCCCAAACATATGCCCTCTTCTTTCCAAAGTAGTCACTGCATCACCACCATGGTCCATTGTGCCCCCTAAGCCTTCCTTGAAATGTAAAACCTTGCAAAAACATTCTTCATTCCTTCTTTTGGGAAACCTGGAATTGAAGATTTGGAGGAGCAAACTACAGTATGATGTGAATCCGTGTGCTACAATTAACACTTCTCTCAAGTTTCAAAATCTCTTCTGGGTAGAGTAGCTGCAATTTCAGAAATGTAATATATATGAAAGAGCTAGAACTAAGACTCCACGTTGGCTGGGACCCATCACAAATAATAGCTCAGCTTGCTTGGAATTATCAACAAGAGAACTAGTAATCAAATCTAATTAACATTTCGGAAACTGGTTTCTGAACCTTTGGAAGGTTGATTTGTGATGAAAGGTTGTGTTCCTTCACTGTGTGATGAAACTGATGAAGGAACACAATCAGTTTCTGTATACATTGTTTAGCTGTGTTTGTAAATGGATTCAAGAAACATTTCTAAAGGAAGACAGCAGAATAATCTGTTTTCTCAAGCAACAGTGAAAAGTTGAAACGACAAGAACATCAAAGATTCATAATTCAGAAAGCAGAAGTCCAGAAACCAAAAACCAAAAACCAGATATCTTCAGTGAGGTTGCTATTGTTGAGGTGATCCTGAACAAAACGCCCTACAGATTGTTTACATGTTACATACACACATAAACACACTTGGGGCATATCATCCAATAGTTAGTCAGTCCCTCCTTCCCTACTACTTGTCTTATACTTTTAAAACTTCTTCAGAAGATTTTGGATAAGCTGCTGGGTAAAACATCCTCAGCTGGAGGAAGCGGAAGAGGAGGAAGACAAGACCTCTGCCATTTTTGTTTTGATTTTTTAATATATGCAAAGCTGAATTTAAGTTCCTAGTCCTGCCCAGCCTTAGCAACAGTGCTGGAGTTCCTGATAGAGTAAATTCCAAATTCTCTTGTGGATCAGATCATATATTCTATAGTTGAACTTGAGACTTTGTATAGATTTCCACCAAGCCAATGGTATTTGGAATACAAGTGAGCAAGAATGGCCCTGGGCCCCACACTCCCAGGGATAAAATAGATGTAGTACAAGAATTCACATGCTATAATAAACTTGATAGCATAATTCTTAGCTGTTTTTTTTGGGGGGGGGGGGGACAAGCAAACACAACTACCTCTCTGAAATGTGCAAATAGGACTTTTGGAGTCACACAGACTGCCTTACAAAACAAGCTACCATAAAACACTATAACTACATGGTTAATTCACAATCAAGTACTCCTGTGTAAATCCACTTTACAACATTGCTGTACCTACTATAGCCCTTGCCCACACTAAACATATTTTTAAATTTATTTTTATTTAACAGTGCTAAATGTTTCACCCTGCCCATCCCAAGATTCTGAAAGATTTACAAGAGCAATAAAATAAAATCAACCAATTACTAAAAACCAGAAATAAAGATACATGTAACACAATGAACAAATTTAGACCCCAAACCAGGCAGCCCAAAAACCGTAATCTCTCAAAGCCCAGCAGAACAGAAATACTTGACCACATTTCTGAAAGTCAGGAAAGTGGCCAATCTGACTGTGAGAGGTGGCTATTCCACAACTGTGGATTCATAGTAGAGAAAGGCTGCCTCCAGGACCCCCCTTGCTTCAATTCACTTGGGGTGGGAACCTGAAACAACCCCTTTCTGAAAGATGAACAAAGTGGCGGGCTTGTTTTTGAAGAAGTAACTAGGAGCTCAAATGGTCAATAAGCCCCAAGCCTTTGCACTGCACTCAGAAACTGACTGATAACACCACCACGAGGCACACCACCACAGGTCCAACATGGCTGGTAGATGGGGGCATTGAAGTAGATAAGCTTTTCCCCTTTAAGAAGACACATTGTTATGTTTGTTGAATGAAGTAATTCATTTGCTGGAGATCAGTAATCTTAGAGGAGAAGTAAAGAGCAATCTGAAGGAGAGAGAAAGAAAAGATCTGGAAGAAATTCTTCCTTGTGGGCAGTAGGTTGTGAGGTGCTGAACAGCATTCCTGTTTCAAGCATTGCTTCTCATTGGCTCATGAGCTGATCAAAAACTCCCATCATATCTCAAAAGGTTGTCGGTGATCTCTTGGT
This sequence comes from Python bivittatus, assembly GCF_059951505.1. Classification (NCBI taxonomy): domain Eukaryota; kingdom Metazoa; phylum Chordata; class Lepidosauria; order Squamata; family Pythonidae; genus Python; species Python bivittatus. The sequence continues at coordinate 3,906,366 of NW_028277108.1, forward strand.
AAAAGGATTAGTGAGTCCAGCATGTCTTCTGATGGGCAATAGCTCAGTGAGTCCCTTGTCCTGAGCATCTCAAACACAGTGATACGTTGTGTCTATGTTCTGTGTGTCACTGTTCTAGATGCAGTCTTCTTCATCTGGGAGAGTTGGACCCATCCTGATTGACTTCCAACAACACAATTGGCTTTGGCTCATAAATCCCAAAGTCCATGAATCACACTCTTTGGCACACTTGTTCTGCATATACATATATTGTCCACTGAAGCAGAACTGACTTCTTTCTACTTATCCAACTGATCTACAGGACTTTCCACCCTGTCCATGTAGTCTGGGGCTGTTGTTGGCTGGCAGTTTGAGATCTAAGTGTGCAGATTGATAATCTATAATATAACTGCCCCAGTCTCTTGGCTGCGATACAAACCCATTTGTTTGGTGTAATCACCTTCCTACACTGGATTCCAACTGATGTGGCAATTTCCAGCCTTGTAATTTTGGCTGTGCACAGGAGCTTAAGCCTGTGGTTTTTATGGACTGCTTTTGTTTTCTCTTCCGGAGCTTTTCTCCATTCCTTAGATTCAGAAGCTGATGTGTCTTCCCATCAGCAGGGCTCTTGCATCTGTTCCCTGTTGGCAATATTCTGGGTTGATCCCCTTTGTTGAATCTCTCTGAATGCCTGCAGCATTCAATTTCCCCTTCTGGCTCTGCCTTGCCATCAAACTCCAGGCACAGATCAAAAGCTCTTTGATGCTGATGCCCTCGACTCATTGCTCATCTGGACATGTGGAACAAGATCTGACACTTCAAGGTTATTCTGTTTCTCCCTCTCATCAAAATAAGCAATGTGGCATATTTGAATAATTAGCATGGAGAGATCTGCAATTCTTGCATATAGCAAATATCCAACCAGCACTCCATCCTCACGTTTGGTTCTCTTCTTTTTGGCCCATGGGCAAAACCTTAGAACCAAACATTCTCATGTACCGTAACCTAGGCTGGACTTTCTTCCATGCCACCGTTGATATGACAGTATTTTGTGTCCATGTCGGCTGCTGCTCCCCAGGATTTAGTTGCCAGCTCTGCCTCCTGCACCTCATGACTTCTACGAAGACAGCAAATTTTCATCATTGCCACAAATTCTGTTCTGGGAAACAGCGCACTGTAGTGTGATGTACATCCCCTTGTTCTTTCAAGTACCCTTGCATTTGATTTGCCATAGATCCACCTCCATTACCTGTGCACAGAATTTAGGACTTTCTGCTAAGTTCGTTGCATGCCAAAGACGCACATACTTTGAATTTCTCTGGGACTTGACTCTTGTCACCAGCCAAGTACTGAAATGTAATCATTTGTAAAAGACAGTGGGTATCTGTTTCTACCTGGTGTAATTACTTGCATAAACACTGTGGCTCTGCACTAGAGGCTGGGATGTTCCTTTCTCTGTTCTCTCTCTTACAAGTTGTCATATTTGCTGCTGACCACTAGAAGGCACCATATGACCGATTTCATCCTTGTATTGGACTTGTCAGGCATAAGTAGCCTCCATTGTTGTTGTTATTTACATTCAATTAGATCTTACGTATGTTCAACAGGACTTGTACTTGAAAGATAGCTCTAAGGCTAAACACACTGCAGTATAGTCATACTGCAATGTGTTTAGCCTTAGAGCTATCTTTGGCCTAGCTGTAAGCAGCTTGTAGGAAGGGAAGTCTATAGATACTATGGAGATACACCTTCCTTTTTTCTCATTGGGGGAGGTCTTGAGCCTTCTAACATGAGGCCCAGGCAAAACTAGCAGCTATAACCTCTCTAGTGTGAGAGTGCAAATGAACAAGGAAAAAAAAAAAGGAGGCCATATTTCTATAGCCTTCCTCTCTCTAGGAATAAAGGCCTGGTTACTTTTCCTTTTATAAGGTTCGCTAGCCTGGATTCTATAATTTCCAATGAGACTCCAGACAGAGGTTTTTCCAAAGCAAATACAGTTTTTATTTCTGGCCAGAAGAAAAGCAGGGTGGACCACTCTCTGTCCAGCTGGCAGAGAAAAGACAGAGAACAGCCACCCATAGAACAGTTTACAACAGCTTTTATTCCTTTTTGTCATCAGGAAGCATCTAGGAGGAGGGACACACACACACACCCGTGTGCCCGCCTTCCAAGGTTGTCAAAACATTAGCTTAAGCAGCATCAAGTTTCTAGCTCTCGTCCACTCCAGGGGTACCCCATATAAGGCTTTGCAATCTAGCTTGCCCCAAATCGTTCAGAGGATGTGGTTAGAAGCAAAAGCAGGTGCAAAAGTTCATGCATGCTCAGGAAATGTGTCCAGGAGCTCGAAAGCGAGACATTAGCTTAACCACATCTTTCCATTTCCTTTTGCACCTTACTTTTATATGCTTAGCACCTTATAACTTTTATAATATTCCAACTTGCAAAAGCATTCCCAGTTTCTTTAACTGACCTTCCTATGTCAGCAGAAGCTCTTATATGTAACTTTTATCTCTACTTGCAAAAAGCAGTTCCTTAATATCAAGACTGATCCTAGCAGTCAATAGGTCAGCAAAAGCAGAATAGGGAGTTAGTCTAACCATTCCTTACACTTTATATGGCAGGGACACATTCACTAAGCTGCACATGGCTCCTTTCTCAGTTCTTTTGTTCTCTAATTTTTGAACATGCTTCTACACACACACTCAAACTCTTTGCACTAAGTTTGTGCTAAGCTTTGATGATAAGGAGCTGGAAACAGAAGATGGCTTAAATTCTCATAGACATGGTACTCACGGGAGATGGCAGAGTAGCAGATGTGGAGTTAGGAAAGAGGGAAGCCTTAAAAAACCCAGGGGTTTGTTGGGAAGAGGAAGCTTGCATATGAAGGTGATGCCTGACAGATGACATGGCTGAAATGGATTTAGACAGCTCTAGTGGTAGTTGAAGACAGACTGATGGTTTACTCCAGCAAAGACATGGCTAGTGATCCTAAAATAGATTGGGCAGTGTTTGTACTGCTAAAAGCTCATTAATACATGACTGATCACAAGTCCATAAAGGTTCAAGGGTGAGACCAGAGAAGATGACATTTCAGAGGGCCTTCAAAACCTGGCTCTTCCCCCAGGTACTCAGCTAGAGTGGTTGGAGCTCCTGCTGGGGGTACAGTATTTGTTTGATGTGTTCACTGGATCCATCTGTTTACTGTTTGATGTAGATTGTTATTTATTATTTTTATATCACCTAGTATCATGAGCTGCCCAGAGTCAGCGTATAGTTGGGACATGCCTAAATTGAACAAACAAGTAAATTAACTGACAAAGAGGAGATGTGTTATGGGGCCAATGACGAACCAATCTAAATGCCACCATGGAGATCTGCCAAAATGTAAATGGAAGAAAGAGGATCACCAGCTGGATTCAGACCAACTGCTAATCCATCTGATTGATCTAAATTCCTAGCTAATATAGGCATGTTATATATACAGTATCAAAAGAAGCACATTATATAATTTTTAAAGACCTTGACTTTTCTACTGAACATACTGCCAAACCAAAAAATTGAAGGTAATGCCTGGTAGGGAAAATGTAAATACTCATCTTGGAGAAACGATCCCATTAGTTTCTGATTTACACAGAAAACCCTCTCTGAAATTGACATATAGAAGGCATTGGAATCCATGTGTTTATATTCAGATGACACAATATTAATCAACCATTCTTTGAGAGAAATAAATTGTTCCTATACTTAATAAATGCAATCTTATATAAAATAAAAACATGAATCTGGATCCAATTTTAAAAAATTTAATGTTAGCTTTGTGTCCACTCTATCCATCATCCGTGTGCATTAGTTACAACTGGAATAGAGAGACAAACTGAGTGAAGCCATATTCTGCAGGTGTATATAGACTGGTCTGTATATGATCTGATTCCCTCCTCCATACTGACCTGCAACAGGTGGGCTGATCAGGTAAGGGATTGCCTGAAGGAAGTAGACCATGCCAAGAGCGGAGGATAAGGACGCAGTCCCCATGACATCTGCTGTCCCCACCGGGATTAGAGTGATGTAGGCTCCATCAAAATAGCCAAAGGTGAAAGAGAAAGGCAGCAGGAGGCTAAAGCTTTGGAGAACTGGAAGGAAGAGGCAACAGAGACCATCCATTGCCACTGCAAAGAGGTAGCAAACGTAACGGTATTTCTTCAAACCCCTGAGAGGGGATGGTCAAGAAAAGGAAGAAGGAGAGAGTTAGTTGTTATAAGATCCTCTTTCTCTGGCGGGGGGGGGGGAGGGGGGAGGCTCCTTGTTGGTCTTGTGGTTCCACTTCTCATTCTTCTTTCCCATCTTTGGACTTTGAGCCTATACAGATTTTTTCTCCTCCAGCCTGGCTCTCATTTCATCCAAATAAAAAGCAACAGCTGCTTTTCAGGTTATATGCTAAAACTAAAGTGCAGTGTCTATTTTTAGAAATTAAACATTATCCACTTGCTTTATCCCTTTCTGGGAATCCAGTTCAAGTTGCTTTCGGAACCTTTTTTCAGACTGGTAGCTTGTGGAAATGCTACTATTCTTGTGGAAAAGCTCATGGAAAAATCCCATCCCTTTCCTGCCCTGCCCACTTTCCTCCCTGGTTGCTGCTTGATTTTTCATTTTTCCTTTATGAATTTAATGGGTTTGGATGTAGTGGTTTAGGTATAGCATTTCCAAATCTGGAACCTGCCCAATTTGTGTTGGGTTGGCACTTTTCAGAATTCCTACTTTCAGTGCTGACCAGGAATATTACATGTAGTGTCCACCCCTCCCCCCCCCCTCCATCCTCTCCTCTCCTCTCTCCAGAGGACACCAGGCTAGGGAAGGCTGAACCAAAGTGTTTGGTATCCCATCTTTCATCTCAAAAAGGCTCCAGGAAAGGCCCACAACATGGTTTAAAAGAAGCAAAGTATTCTAGCAAGAGCAGTTTACAGGTCTGAAAAGGCTAGGCTCATAAAAACCCCAGTACTAACAAGACTCTTGTGCCCATCCTCGGGAGGGTGTTCCGAAGTCAGGGTCCCACAACCCAAAAGAGAGAAGCAACCAGGCTTGTCTCTAATGTCCCGTTCTAGACTTGGACAAGCTGGGCTACTGAGGGGAGAACTGCTCCCAGTTTGCCAACTGCATGAGGAAAAGTGGTTGCAAAGGGTGGGCTTCCTTCTTCCTACTGAGGGCGCCCTGTTCCAACTGCCAGTTGACTTACAGCTACCGTTCAGAAGGGAAACCCACTCGGGTTTCTGTCCCTGGCCAGGGGACCCATTAGCCCGGTGAAGTCACTACTTCCAGAAGCTGCCATCCCTTCTTTGATCAAGGGAACATTTGATTTGTGGAAGAACTGCAGGGAAACAGACTCTCTTGCTCCCCCTTTCAGCCTGCTGTGGGACTGTGTGCTCACATAAAGTCCACACCCATCCGAAGGAAGGTTCAAATCTTCAAAGAAAGATAATAGGATAGGAACAAGAGAAAACAAAAAACAAAAAGGACTTAATTGAAACATTTGGTGAGGGAGTCCATTGCAAATCATGCTCCTTAAAGTGTGGCAGGATAGCTTGGGCAAGGGTGGGTGGGTGACTGGGATGAGGCACTCGGCTGACTTTTAAAATATCTGTATGACAACTAAGTTGAAATAGAAAGACTGGTGTAGTATATATATTTTTTTCCAGCATTACCCTTAAGAACCAGCATGGAGGCAACAGGTTCTCCTCCTCCTCTACTGCACCTAAGGATAAGAGACCCATTTATACATCACAGTCCGCACCTACCATTCCACCTATCTTCTATTAATTTGTTTCCCTAAGATACCAATCATTAACACTCCTAAAGCTTTTGAGTTCTATAGGTATTTCATTTCTCAAAATAAATCCCATTAAGGAAACCTCTATGGGTACTTTATAACGCCATCAGTAAAAAGAACAGTTGGATTTACTGACGACACTTCCAACAAAGGTTGATGTAGAATTGTTGGCCCAACACCTCAAACATCCATCATAGCTCTGGGATTTTGTTCCTTGCACAAACAAGTTCTTGGCAGCATTTCAGTGCAATATTTCTGCAAAATTGTTATTAAATGGCAGGGGTCTAAGCAGTCAGCTCACATCAGTACAGCTACAATGCAGGCTTTAATAAGCAATTTTAGCATAAACATTTCTGTCTCATTTTGAACCAGAACAATGGGATGCTCTTGGTTTGTTTTGAAAAGGAATGACTCAGTTCATTGGGAATGAGACTCTGGGCAACACAGTCAACAAAGGATGCTAATTCTACATGTAAATATAGTCAATGAACCATTGAAAGTTAAGCCTGCACATGTACCCAGATAAAAAACAGCAAACCTAAATTTTATGCCAAAATTAAGATTTCACCACCACTCAAATGTGAGTATGGTTTTCCAGATCTAACTTTACTTCTATTCCATTTTTTATTTAAGTTTCTTTGCTGGTTTTGTTCAATGTGATTTATAAAATGCCTTTTTCCTACTTTCTTTAAATACTTGCTTGGATGTCAAGTCAAATCTCTTTATTTGAGCAATCAACCAGCAAAGCAAAGCTTTGAAGAGTAACATTACAACTGTGCCATTAAAGTAATAGTGTAATACTATAAGCATTGACTAAAGCTTTTGATCACTGGGACAAATGATAAAAACATGATACTGACACAACTAAGTTGTATAAATTTAAGATTTTAAACATGGAAGATAATTTTCTTGGATATAACTCTCACTGAATGGCTTTGTACAAACATTCTCTCTTCCTCAGTTCCCAAACTAGAACAGGGAAATTATAGCAGCCTAATTCAAATGTCTAATTAAGAAAGGTACTCAGGCTGCAATCCTCAATAAATACATTGAAGAGTAAATTCCACTGAACGCAGTCTGATTGTCTCCTAGGTTAATGCACAGGAGTGGCACCGTAAGATTACACTCCCATGCATTGTAGGCTGCAGACAATAGCAGAACAGCTCCCACTAATGTGCGGACAATCATATCAGTGCCAGTAATAACAATACCTGTAAGAATGCCCAAGGAAAGGTAAAGATGCTCCAGAGTTGTGGCAAAGGAACTCAGGATAAATCCAGCAGATGCAAGGAGTCCTCCGAGCATGATACCCACTTGACTAGAGACATGATTGCTGATGAAACTCCCCAGAGGAGCTTGGAAGGGAAAGAAATGCAGCGAGAAGTGAACACGCTTTTGTACCAGAAAGTCTACTTTCATTTAAAGCCATGCCAAAGCATCAACTATTTTAATTGTCCCCTTTACATTCTGATGGATTTTTAAAACAAATTTTGATTTTTCTTTGTGTTCCTGCAAAGGAGAAGAGTTTTTGTTTTTTCATGAAATTCTGATGCGGGGAGAATACGATGTTTATGTTTAAGGTAAAATAAATAGGAAAAAAAAAAAAAGGAGCATCTTTCAGAAAGGATGTTTAGTTTCAGGGGACTGGAGGACACTGGCAAAGCTTTAGTTTCACATGGACAAAGTGACCCGCAGAACCCTACACCAGTAGGGTGTCATGGTTATATGGCTGGACTCTAACTGGGGAGAGCCAGATTTAGGTTCCCCCAGAGCCATGCAGCTCATTGGGTGACTCTGAACCAATCCCTCTTCATTTAATGTAGAAATAAAGAAAAAACAGAGTGGGCAAGGGGTTACAGATTCCCAAACCGGAGTTCCTGGAGGAAAGACAAGTTCTAACTGCAATCAGGAAAGCAAGCAGGTTCTTCTAAGTTCCAGAATAACTCACCTTGTATCAGCCTTCTCCAACCTGGTGTCTTTCAGATGCAATAGGGCTGCAATTCCCCAAATTCCCAGTTAACAATTCTGGGAGTTGAAATCCCAACAAATCTGGAGGGCACTGAGTTAGGAAAGCTGAATTAGACAAGATCAAGGACTGTGTCCATTTGCTTCTAGTTATTTGGGACTAAGCATAAGGCAGATATATGTAGCACAAAACACAGCAGAAACACGTGCAGTGCTCAATGGAGGACTGCATCTTAAAAGTAGCTCATCATTCACCATGGTAATATATAAATACTTACCACATAACATAGTAGCACAGTCTACAATGGAATGGATCCAAGCTGTCCGGGCATAATCTTGTGCAAAGTAAGTCTGGAACTCCACAAAAAAAATTGAAATACATCTGGGAAAGAAAACAACAACAACAAAATCTCATTGGATGCGATCACAAGCCTTTCAGATAAATACCACCACAGTGAAAGATTAAATGGAAGTTGACCGAAGACCTACTAATGCCAGGACTAAGCCAAAATCTCTAAAAAGATGTCCATGTTCAAAGATGTGGAGATGCTCTCTTCAACACGTTAATGTTGCAGTTTACAATGTCTGTAACATCCAGTCTGCATATCAACCATCCTACCAAGATAAGAGCAGCAACAAAGTTCTCCCTAAGTGCAATTATTTTCACCCAGATTGAATAAGAACAGGAGGAAGAACTGCTACCAAGGCAGTGTTCAGATACAAGGGGCCTGAGCCCAGGCCAAGAGAGTAATGTGAGTAAACGTCTCAGACAAGCCCCTCCCTAGTTCATACGAAGATAAAGGGAGGAAGCCTATTCAGACTTCATAAGATTCTGTTACTATAACCTTACAGTAAAAATAGTACTGATCTACATAGCCTTGGTTTCCTAGTCTGGTCTACCTGGAAAGGCTGATAATGTCTGCTCATCTCTTCCAAGGACAGAGAGAATACGGGTATCTTATCAACATGTCCACCTCCCCTTGTCAAGAACAAGGAGGAGAAATGTATCTTACCTCATCCTTGACAGGCCACTCTTACTAACAGGATAAATGTTCAAAGTTGACTTTGGTGGCATGAAGATCGAAATTCTTCCTCTCCTCTCCCTCCTTTAAAGTACTTTGCTAAATGTCCTGCTTCAGGTTTCAGCCATGTACACTCACACACAGTTGCTTATGGAGCTTACCAATTTTACTCCAAGGCTGAAGAGATAACAGGTTTAGATAAAAGTCTTAACAGACAAGAGAGGGGCTATGGAATCATCCTTTCTTCAGGCTGAAAGTGACAACTTGATGCTTTCCAATAGGAAATTGTCAATTAGAAACTTCAAATGTTGAAGATGACCCATTAAAGACCCGACTGGACAAAATAATTCTTTGCTGTGTCCAAAATAACACATTCCGTACTTTCCTGATTCAGTGGTCTTTGGGATCTTGTCAAAATGTCCACCTGCCCTTGTCAGGTGCAGACGAGTAGTCCAAATCCAAATCCAGGGTTCCAAGAGCCTTAAAAGTAGCTCAACATTCACCATAGTAATATATAAATTGTGAGTCACTTTTTTGTGAGATGGGCGGTATCTAAATTTGAAAAATGAATGAATGAATGAAGGAAGGAAGGAAGGAAGGAAGGAAGGAAGGAAGGAAGGAAGGAAGGAAGGAAGGAAGGAAGGAAAATAATTACTATTTAACATAGTAGCACAGTCTACAATGGAATGGAACCAAGCTGTCCGGGCATAATCTTGTGCAAAATAAGTGTGGAACGTCACAAAAAAAATTGAGATACACCTGGTATGAGAAATAAGGAAAAACAACAGAATACAGCTTACAAAGAATGTAATGTAATGTAATGTAATAATATAATAATAATTTAACAAGCAATGAAATACAACTTACAAAGAGTGTAATGCTAACATGATCTCAGAGAGAAAAGAGAGTATCTTATCAACACATCCACCTGCCCTTGCCAAGAACAAGTAGGAGAAATCTATCTCATCTTATCCTCAATGGGCTTCAGTTACCTATGGCCATGGGAAGGGCAAGGAGCATCTTATTTATAGGTAAGGACAGAGAGGGTCATACCACCGTATCCAGATTTTTCATGCCAAGGACCAGAGAAGACAGTTAAACAGGATGAATGTTCGAAGTTGACTTCTGCTGGCATGAAGATCTAAGCTGCTTCTTGTTTCATCCTCTCCTCTCCCTCCTTTAAAGTGCTTTAGTTGAAGTGAACTTTGAGTGAGCCTCTTTTATAGTTCTGTTTTGGTTTTGCTTTGCTAATGTCTTTGTTACTCTTTGAGAAAAAGTGTCCAGTATCTTCAGGCTTAATTCCATCTGGGGCTGAGAATCCTCCTCAGGATGAATCCACTGCCCAGATGATAGATAAATTGCAGCTAATGTGTAACCTTATGGTAATTTATTCTCTGAGATGTTTAATGTTCATAAAGACATTGGCATACTGGATAGAAATACTGCCACTCGGGGGTCGCAACATGACATTGCATCATCTTGTTATGAGATGAAATGAATAGAGTGGAAGCTCAAATGAATGAATTCCGAACAGAGCTGGAGAGTGCGAAGACAATAATCGATCGTTCTTATCAAACCAGGCTGAACGGCAGAATCTATAACTGAAGAGCAAGTAAGGAATTTAGATCTGGGTGATAAAGCTTTGACTAAACTGCAAGGAAAGCTGACCTGCAGAAGCATAAAGATAAGGGATCTCCCTTCAGATATAGAAAGCACAGAAACTTTGCAGGATTTGTTGGAAAAATGCGTGCAAGATTTAGCAACTGGGGAAAGTTGAAATTATCATTGTTTGGTAGAATATCAGTGATAAAAATGAATGTATTACCCAGAATGATGTTTCTATTTCAGACAATACCAATACTGAACAATGATGTACCTTTGACTTTTGACGCTGAAAGTTGCCGGCCAGAAATGGTCGACGCTTCAGCGGTTCGAGTCCAGCCTTCGCGTTAACAGGGTGAGCTCCTGTTTCCTCCCCAGTTTCCTCCCCAGTTCCTGTCAACCCAACAGTTCGAAAACTCACGTGAGGAGATAAATGGGGACTCTCACTCCGGTGGGAGGAAAAATGCTGGCGGCGCCTTGCAAAAAAGGAGTCAGGAGCAGTTGCCGGTAAGCGCAAAAAACCGTGTGCCCCCGAAAAGGGCACAAAGCAATGGAAACCCCGCCTCCTGCGCTCACCAGCTGGGCTCCGCTCTAGGAAGGAGGCTCTGGCAAACCACTTCCGAAACAATTGCCTTGAAATCTGCAAGGACTCGTCCAAGCAGTCACTGCAGAGTCGGTAACGACTGAGCACAGATTAAAAAAAAAAAAAAAAAAGACCTATCAAGGTTTATATGGCAGGATAAAAACCCCAAGAGTAAAATATCAAGTTTTACAAGATGCAAAAGAAAGAGGAGGATTAAGAGGACCTAATCTTAAATTGTATTTTGCTGCTTTTGGTTCGGTATGAGTGAGGGAGTGAATATTAAGAAATGAGAGAATGTTGGAATTGGAAGGTCACAATTGGAAGGTCACAATCTGAGATTTGGATGGCATGGTTTTTTATGATACGATAAAGTGAAAGTGAATGTAGACTTTAAAAATCACTACGTGAGAAATACCTGATTAAGAATATGGAATAAATATAAACCCAGGCTGTGCCCAAAGATATCATTATTGACATCCACCCGATAAGCCTTTGATAGAAGAGAAACATCAGATAGACAAAGTTGGTTAACACGGGAGGATGCTGGCTGGGGACTTCTGGGAGTTGAAGTCCACTCATCTTAAAGTGGCCAAGTTTGGACAACACTGCACTAGGAACTATAGTGAGTAAAGCAATGGTAAAGTGGGTATGGACACCCATATGCATGGGCAGGGCTATTTCTCCCCCATTTGTACAGCTGGCAATAAAAAGTTTGTGTTTTCAATTATGCAAAATGTATTTGACAAGATATGCCAGAATCCCATCTCTGATTTTCACCACCACACTGGAAGTCTGGAGGGGATTCTGAGGGCCACAAAAAGTCCTTGTCTCTGATGCTGGAGATTGCCTGCACTTGCCCTGTTGTGTTACCGCACTTTGGTTTAGGTGTACATGCAACCATTCTGAGAAAATATATCTTTAGATATTTTAAATATATATCTAAATATAAATATACAATATATTATGTATTTTGATATGCATAATACATGTTATATTGCATATAAAAATGTATTATGCATATCAAAATACGTAATATATTGTATGGCCTTACAAATGGGCAAATAACTTCCAAAAACAGATTGATTTGCTCATCTGCCAGTCAAAAGCGTGATTTTCCAAACACTCAACACCAGAGGGCAGAACATTCCTATCTCTTGTCCTGCATCCTGGAAAATACCGGAAAGAAAAAAATATACTATTGTTGCTCTTCTGTGAGCAATATTTCAAGGAGGCTGATGAATCTGAAAGAATTGTGAACAGTTTTATTGCTTGTTTCCACCATATATTGGTTCTTTTTCATCCTTTCATTGCCAAAGTCATTTCCTGTTTTCTGGAGCGATGCAACTCCTTCAGAAGAGGTCCTCTGGGACGACAGGGAGCCTGTCTGAAGCACTCCTTTTGGAACTGTGAAAGCTGTCAAGTCTTTTCCTGGCTTGCAAAGCTGCTTCAAAGCTGCTCCTGGCTGTCTCCATCTGTGTGCACCCCCGCTTTGTTTCACTGCCCCCCCCCCCCCCCAGCATTTTGAAGCCACATCAGTCTGGAAGAAGATCCATCTACACTTTTGATTACATAGAAGAGAAGTGTTTTGTATGTCTTCCTGCATAGCCTTCATAACCTGTTTAATATTCTGTCCAAGCCTGCTGTATACCTTCCTGTGTTCTTTTTTCAAAACAGAAATTAAGAAAAACATTTGTGCCAAGGCACTGAAACTCTACCAAGACAATGAGAATTATGCATCACACTTAAATAATGGGGATCAGCAGTGGCTTAATTCCTGTTGTTTGTGCTGTATAAGAGAGCAATTAGACCCAGGGGAGAATCGGCAGACTTTCAGGTACTGGTCACCAGTTCTCAGGAGGATAGCAAGCTCCTGGTTGTGCACAGCCTGCATGGTGAGCGATGCTGGGATTTGTAGTTCTAACGAGACTATTTCCCCTTCAAATCTATGAGAATAGTCAGCAGAGGCTGTGGCAGGGGTGACGTCAAAACCAGCAAGAAGGTGGACAGCAAGAGATTGTGATGGAAGCTGTGCCCCTTGGGACAAGCAGATTTGAACAGGACTGGGGTCTGCATCACGATGCTGCGTCCACCGTTCTGCCCACACAAACACACATGGACACCGCTGAGGATGGTAGTTTTTTTCACACGTCATTGCAGAGCCTCTTCTACTGAGCAGTTTGGCCTCAATTTCTAGAAAAGTAGAGACTGATAAAAATGGGGCAGGTGGATAAACAGCTGTTGGGCTGTCTTGGTTTTTCAAATGGAAGAGCTGCTGCCCCTTTAAGATAAACTTCTGCCTCTGCAGTGGAAGGTCTGTTCCCTCCTGATCTCCAGGGAGAGTTTGCCCCTTGTGAATGTGAAGAAATATGGACATGGTGGAGTGGAGGCGTGAAATGTTTTGATTCTGCAGGGAGATGATGCATTCATTCATTCATTTAAGGGCTTAATGGGTGGACAGCAATAAAAGCAGAATAAGACCCATGAAAGGACACAAAAGTCACACCAAGAAAACATACATTTTGGGGAGCCCCACCATATGTCACACCTCACAGGACACGCTCATAGACATCCTGGCCCCAAACCCAAGGGGACATCCATCTTCAGTGCCTTCCTAAAGGGTAACAGGGCCAGGGCCAGTTGAATGGATGTGTCTCTAACTTATGATACCTTTGAATTTGAATGGATGTGTCACTTAATAGCTTAGGATAGTGTTTTGTTGGAAATGACATTGTGTCTTCAAGAGCTGCTGGCTGGCTTCACACACTTTGCTAGGTTTCAAGAGTGTTGTGTCATTCTAGCCACTGACATTTCTACACCATGGCTTATATCATCCTGTATAAACCCAGCCAACTGACTGTCAATAAACCCTGATCTGCAAAATTGTACGAACTGGTCCAAATATGTGAACTAATCTTCTGTGTTACCTACAGGTTGGCTTGTGGATACAACCGGCAGCTACACTGAATTTTCCTGCTTTGTGGGTTTTCCATGGTACTCAGTTCAACACTGTTGTGCTGCACAAGACTGGCCAAGATCAGACCCACTTCCTCAGGGCCAGGAGGCAGAGACACTCAGGCCAAGCAAGGAAGTTGGGCAAATGGAACCATAGTTTATTTGGTAACTGGCAAACTGGATCAGAGAGGTGAAGAATTCTTGGCTGGTGAGCTGCAGCACAAGATGACACACATGCTAAATGTCTCCCTTTGCCTGCACAGAAGTGTTTGCCTAAATCAGATTTTGCAAAGTCTGCTACAGTCGAAGGGCTTGTTTTTTCTCTCTCCAAGGGAGGTCTTTTCAGCTGGAAATGTTTTGCCTTCCCAGCAGATTAAATTGTAGCAAATGGAGGTGGGGATGATGATGATTGTGTAAAACATGGTGGGATCCCAGTAGTGTGAGGTGCCTGTGCTCATCCTTAGAAATAACTTGTATTCACCAAGAAAGAAAACAAGGAATTGAAACAGGATGAGACAGAAATGGTTCAGATGATGTTGGCCCAGTAAGCCCTCTAATATGATACTTTTTTAGATGGGCTCCATAGACGCGTCTCAGCATTGCTTGCAAAGAGCTGTTCTGGAGAGCCATGTTTTATAGTGTTGCTTGCCTTCCTTTTAGTGGCAAAGAAGGTTTTGCCTGGATTAGACATAAAGCTGGACATGGACTTTAGAAAAGTGTCTGAAACCCATTCATTACAGATGTATATTTTAAGCTGGACCTTCCCTGCTTTTTCTAAAAATCTATCCAAGATCAAAAGCTTCCAGTAGGTTTTCCCCATTGATCAACTTTATTGGAAACCAGAGAACGTTCATCATTTTTGATGCTGGATGCATTCACACCTACCCTTCCCAACAGGGGTCTAGGAGTCTAAAACTGGAGCAATAGCCTACTTTGTCTTTGTACTGCCCAGGGGTGAATAACACATTACTCCTTATTCAATGCAATAAACACTTTCCAGATATGGTTATATTAACTGCACTGGGAAATCCTGTTTCTACAGAGGTAGGAACTGCAATCACACCTTTAATCAACTGCCTTGAGGACTTCCCAATGGTGTCATGTGACTCTGTGATTACTTTTGGCATGTGACACGGAAGGAAGGATGCCAGAAGCTGATCCCAGATTATTAAGAAGGTGCTGAGAAATCATTTTAAAGGGTAGAGCAGTCAAGTAATCTATTAAGGCTTAATTGAGAAACCACACTGTGGGGCTGCCAACACTGCCTAGATTTATTCCCATGCTATCCCAATGGGCAGTGGCCCCAACTGGTTTCATCCAAATCCTTTGGAGTATCATGGTAATTCAGAGGTCGCTGTGAATCATTTTAAACAAAAAGGTGGTCTGTGTGATTTCAAATGTCCTATTTGTACATTTCAAAGAGGTAGTTATATTTGCTCGTTGCAGCAAAAACAACTAAGAATCTTGCGGCACGTTAAGAGCTATCAAGTTTATTGTAGCATGTGGATTTTTGTCCTACATCCACTTTATCCCTGGGAGTGTTTGCCATTCTTGCTCACTTCTGTACCAAATACCATTGGCTTGGCGGAAATCTATGCAAAGTCTCTAGTTCAAGTATTGAGTATATAATCTGATCTGCAAGAGAATTTGGAAGTTACTCTATCAGGAACTCCAGCAGTGTTGCTAAGGCTGGGCAGGACTAGGAACCTAAATTCAGCTTTGCATATATTAAAAATTTTTTAAAAATGGCAGAGGGCTTGTCCTCCTCTTCCTCCAGTTGAGGATGTTTTACCCAGCAGTTTATCCAAACTCTTCTAAACAAGTTTTAAATGTGTAAGAGAGATAGGAGGGAAGGAGGATTGACTAAGTATTGGATGGTATGCCCCGAATGCGTTTATGTGTGTAGGTAAATGTGTAACAATCTGTAGGGCATTTTGTTCAGGATCACCTCAACAGTATTAGCCTCACTGAAGATATCCAATTGCATGGACACAGTTCTGGTTTCTGAATTATGAATCTTTGATATTCTTGTCACTTCAACTTTTCACTGTTGCTTGATAAAACAGATTATTTTGCTGTCTGATCCTTCCTTTAGAAACCAAAGTGTTTCCTGAATCCATTTACAAACACAGCTAAACAATTTATACATAAACTGATTGTGTTCCTTCATCGGTTTCATCACAACTAAGATCAGAGGATCTTAGAAGATCAGAAAACAAATTCTTAGTGGTATGCAAACAAAATGAGTTTCCAAAATTTGATAGTACTGGGAACTGCAGGCTGCACGCAACCCCCACCAGTAGTAAATTTTCCATTCTGTTACAGCAACCTGCAAAGTCTCAATGGACCAGAGAGGGGCTATGGAATCATCCTTTCTTCAAGCTGAAAGTGGCAACTTGATGCTTTCCAATAGGAAATTGTCAATTAGAAACTTCAAATGTTGAAGATGTCCCATTAAAGGCCTGGACCGAACTAAGGAATTCTTTGCTGTGTCCAAAATATTGCATTCTGTACTTTCCTGACTCAGTGGTCTTTGGGATGAGCCATTCTATTATAGATGTACTTTGGCCCCTCATGCCTTTCCTCCAGATGATCCTGATGGGAAAAGAAAGTTTCATGAATGAAAGTGGTGTCTTAAGAGTAATGCAGGCTTGACTTAGTCAAATACAGATAACTTTCAGGTTTCAGTACAGTATCAGAAAAGCCCATTGCATCACAAAGTTCTTCTTGGAATGTGGAGTAAATTATGGGGAAGGGAGGAACACAACCAGCCTTGTGCTTTCAAAGCCAATGTCTTCAGGAAAAGAGTTAAAAAAAAAAAGAAAGAAAACGGGCAAGTGATGTTTCATTGTGACCAAGGCCTTTAATGTCATAATATGTGCAAATGAAAGATTAAGTCAGACATCAATGACCTAAGTAGCTGAATTATAATATTTACATAACTCAACATCTCACCTTATCATCCTCAAAGCTCACCGATGAACTGAAACAGCCTCCACCTTAAAGAATCATCATTAGATCTTACCTATGCAATATTTGTCTGGGCACAGTTTGTTTCTTCCCTCCTCTAGCAATTAACACTAGAGCACATTGGTAGAGTCTATCGGTAGATATTTTTTGGCAGACCCTATGATTGTACTGGTTCAAACTGCAGATAGAAAATATTTTAAATCATTCCTCCCAAGCTCTGGTCCTGCCACAACTGTCTTCTTGGAAGTATTATTTGACCAGAGAAGGAACATCTCAGAGATGCCACGCAATAAAAGCAAGCTTTACACCTCTTTCCATGCAGCTCCTGCTCCTGATTTTGACCTCCCTGCACTGTTGCAATCTTTCAAAAAGACCTAAGCAACGTCAGACGATAGCGTGCATCTGTGTTTGGAAAATGTAGCCCAGTGTGAATATCTGCTGAAATACATAAAGTCTGGAGAGGATTCCTTACCGGGTATCCCATGAGGCATCGTCATGCAGCACTTGCCAACTTTTAGAAACGTTGTCATATTTCTCTACTGTCAGGAAAGTAAAAGTGGTCTGGAAAGAATAATACAGCGATAGAGACATGAAACAAGCTTCCCAGGGACTATCAATTACGGATATGTGTTGGATATGATCAGAGGATCTCTCTGGGTCACCTAATGCTTTATTGTTTAAACCTCTTTCACGATTATGTATCTTCTGTTCATTTGTTTCCTCTTCCCCATCTTCCCTCTCCTTATTTGCAGTTATGATTATAAATGATAGATAGATAAAAGATAGATGATAGATAATAGATATTGCATCTCAGAATTACTTAGTTTAATGCAGGGAATCTAAGGACCCACTTAATTCTTCTGAATAATCTTTCCTGGTTCTCATCTTACCATGTTCTTTGCAGAATTCCTTGGATTTGCACCTATAAAATGCACTTCAGCAGCCTCCCCCTAGGTGAAAGAGTTAGAATGAGTTTTGAGAAAATGAGCCTTAAGTCATATACATGGCACAGGTTAATCCATACTGTTATGGCACAAGGCTCTTGACCTTCAGAGATTACCTTGTGTTCAAAATGAGCAGCTTCCCTGGGTGTTGTGCTGTCACTATTTAGAAGGTGGTGCAGGGAGACTACTGTTCAATACCTAGAAGGTTGACCTATGAAGTCCTGTCTCCTATGTTATTTAAGATTTGCATGAAATCACTTGGGAGAAGGACCCTTCACAGTTTTGGAATGGAGGGCCATCAGAATGCTTGCCCCTATGCTGCGCTATGCCCCATACTCTTCTAAGTCCAAGGAAGCAGTCAATACTCTTGAACCGTGCCTAATATCAATAAAGGGTCAGAAGAGGGAGAATAGGCTGAAAAGAATGAGGCAAAGTTGAGGTGCTACTGATAAAAGGAAAAGTGAATTTAGGGACTGAGATGAGACTTGTTTTAGATGGGGATGAACTCCCCCAAAAGAGCAGTTGACTCTCTTTAATGGGTTGGTGATGGCTCTTAAAGCCCCAGACATCTTAGGATCTAACTGCCTGGGCACTGTATCTCCCACTATGAATCTGCCCAGGTGCTGAGATCAACAGAAGGGACCCTTTGCAAGATGCCTCACTGTTCAGCTGCCCTCCGCACAGGACTTTCTCCTGTGCAACTCCCAGGCAGTGGATTGCCTTCCCCAAGGGGCTGTGTTTTTCTCCAGAAATTAGAAAAATGGCAAAGGTGCCTCTTTTTCTCTAAGCCTTTAATTGGCAATTATGATCCTTATTTATTCTTTTTGTTTCATCAATTTGTACAGCTGCTCATTTCAACACATGACCCTACTGCAAACAATAATAGAAACAATTATAATCATAGTGCAAAAATTGAAATACATAGCAGCCGAGGAAAATATCACGCTCAACAAATGCTAATACAGCCAGGAGATGGGCCCCTTCACACTTTTGGGGTCCCAGGACCAGGACTAGAATCTGGTCTTTAAGACCTTATGAAAACCCAGCAGGATTGAGGCTATGCTAATTTCTACAGGGAGAATATTCCTTAGGGTAGGTGCTATGGCAGAAAAGGCATGATGCTTATTTCCATTTTACTGTCATATTTAAATTCTGTACTTTATTTTATTGCTGTAAGTGCCGGGAGCGCTTTTATCATCTGAAAAGGGGGGGGGGGGAATTTAATATAAATGAAGGAGGCTAGGTTGACAGATATAGTAGGTCTGATCCAAAGGCACTTAAGGTTTCTTAATCCTAATCCTAATCTAATGCCCTCATTGCTGCACCATTCTTGGAATGGATGTGTGAAAAAGAAGTATACCTACCGCTTTGTATGTTGGCCGGACATCTTGTAGCACATCACCATACTTCCAACCAAGTGGCTTTGCATCAAAAATAAGGGGCAAAAGGTTCAGGTTTGTTATATTTAAGCAGGGTGGCTCTGGAAGATTTGGTAAATCCTGAGTGGTACCCTGAAACAAATGTAATACAGTTTCGAAGGAAAGGTGTTTTAACCCTAACCAGGAAATAGAACAAAAGAAAAAGGGAGAGGGATTATATAATAAAGAAGTTCTGCTGCATGGAGTTGAGATTCTGTTCAGGATTTCTGTATCCTCTTCTGAATGTTCAGTTCTCGTTTTGTTTCCCCCTTGTTTTCTATTTTTAGGCTCCTTCAAATATACATGGCTGGTTTTAACCTTCCATAGCAAACCATGGAAGCAATAGTCATTTGCACTTTGCTGCTTGTTTACTCTGGGAATGTGCTTGTTAAAAAATAAAAAAATAATTCTCTTGGGCATGGGTGGTAGGTAGTAGTCAGCATGCTATTCAGCATGGTTTAACACCACATTTACTTGGGGGATGCTAGAATGCAGAACAAAATAGCTTGCTTGGAGTTTCTCTTAGTGGAACACTTCCCCATTAGAATGCAGCCCTTCTGAAACCTTCTATCTTATGTGCACCTTTATAGGTTGCACTTCTATTTCCACTTAAATATAAAGAATCAGAGATCTCAGTTCTTTAATATTGCATGCTTGCAATTTGTTCTTACCGTAGCAATAGCTTTGGCCAGACCTTGAAATAATTGTATATAAGCAGAAAGAGTGTGTGGTCCAAAAATGGTAGATGCTCCTTCATACCGTTGAACCTACAAAGTGAGACACAAAGGTCTATGAATTCATGATAGTTTCAAGATCCTAACAGAAGACTAAATTTTATATAGACTATAGCCACAAGCCATACATTCTACGCATTTTTGTATTAAGAATATTACAACTTAATTACCTGATATTCTTCATAAGTAACTATATAATGGGTGTAAATGTTGCACAATCCTGAAAGTATAATATCCATTCCCGCTTTCCCTTGAATTTCAAATTCCTATGGAACAGAAGAACAGTGTTGAAAACAAAAATAAAAAAGAAACAAATGGAACAAAAAATCTAAATTCAGAGCACAAACAGAGCATTTATTCATTTGTTCAAGATTTCTACCATGACTAGCAATTTAGAAAAAAAAGCAAAATATGAAGTCAAGGATGCAGCCCTAAAATAAT